>NC_067407.1:76403022-77028022 GCF_009764475.1 Pristis pectinata
CGTCTCAGTAATAGCCACGATATCATAGTCCCCCATACTTATCCAAGCCCTCAGTTCATCCCCCTTATTCCTGACACTTCTTGCATTTAAGTAAACACACTTCAGTCTATCTACCTTGCTACTTTTATAGCCTGTATTCTGCTTCTCCTTCCCCAAAGCCTCTCTACCTGTTTGATCTAACTTTCCCCATCCCCTTCTTCCTCTGACCTACTCCTCCGGTTCCCTTCCCCCTCACAAACTAGTTTAAACCCTCCCGAACCACCCTAGCAAATCTCGCCACAAGGATATTGGCCCCCTTCTAGTTCAGGTGTAACCCATCGTCTCTCTACAGGTCCCACCTTCCCGAGAAGAGATCCCAATGATCCAGAAATCTAAAACCCTCCCTCCTGCACCAGCTTCTCAGCCACGCATTTATCTGCCGCCACCTCCTATTCCTGCCTTCACTATCGCGTGGCACTGGCAGCAATCCTGAGATTGCTACCCTTGAGGTCCTGTTCCTCTATTTTCTGCCTAGCTCCCTGAACTCACTCTTCAGGACCTCATCCCCCTTCCTACCTATGTCATTGGTGCCAACATGGACCACAACTTCTGGCTGCTCTCCCTCCCACTCAAGAATCCTGTGGACCCGATCAGTGACATCCCACACCCTGGGACCTGGGAGGCAACATACCATCCGGGATTCATGCTCACTGCCACAGAACCTCCTATCTGTTTCCCTGACTATCGAGTCCCCTATCACTACCGCATGTCTCTTTCCCACCCTTCCCTTCTGAGCAGCAGTACCAGTCCCAGTGCCAGAGACCTGGTAACTGCAGCTAGGCCCCTGCAGGTCATCCCCCTCAACAGCTTCCAAGGCAGAAAACTTGTTACTGAGGGGAACAGCCTCCGGGGTTCCCTGCTCTGTCTATCTGCTTGACTTCTTCCTCTTCCCTCCCCTGACAGTCACCATTCTATCTACCTCCTGAACCTCAGATGTACCTGCTCTAAGGGGAGTGACTGTCACCTGATGGACTGTGTCTACATAACTCTCTCCCTCCCTTATGCTACAGTGTTTGTAGCTGCGACTCCAGCTCATCAACTCTGAGCCGAAGTTCATCCAGCCTCAAGCACTTACTGCAGATGTGGCCATCTTAGACCGCAGCAAGGTCCATGAGTTCCCACATCAAACAGCTGCAGCACACCACCATGTCCTCCATCTGACTACCTTTTTTCCCTAATTAGTCCCACCTACAAATCTATAATGAACAACAGGTAAACCTTGCCTTTACCTACTTACCAGCTACTTGCCCACCCCTTTCAGATGTTTGAAGAAATTCATTACTGTCTTGTCAGTGGTATTCACTTCAACCCCCTGAGTATTTTCCTAAAACAGTTTTTCTTTTACTAATTCCAATCCCTTGCAGGTTGACTAGTGATTTTTAAAATGAAAATAAGTTGGGTATCTCCTGTTTCAGAGCAGCATTCTACACACTTGAACCAGCACTTCTAGTAATGAGTTCCCAATACAGTAACACTGTGATAATCCTGCATCCTTGGGAGGGACTCTGGTGTCAGACTAGTAGATTTTCTGAACTGCTGGGTACAATTCCTTTTTAGTACCCTAGCATAGTTCTAATTTGATTTTTTTCTTAAATGTTACATAGTATTGTAATAAATTTTCCAGTGAGTTTAAATAGCATTAGAACCTGCTGGCCCTACCCCCTTCCCACCCCCAGAAGCATTGCCAGATCATTGGGACTTCTGAGAAGTTGGATAGTGGATTATTGGAGTTCTACTGTATTTGTCTAGATATGCATTAATAATCTGTTACTTTGAATAGTAATATTGATGCAAAATATAGTATTTATAATCATTAAACTGTTCTCAATTTGGTGAATGTTTAAAATCAAAGCATTAATTTTCTGCTTGGTAAGTTCTTTTAGTGTAAGGCAGCAGCAACTTGTGATTGCACCGTAGTTTTTGTGGCAAGATCCCCAAACTGCTCTATACGAGTAATATCAAATCAACATTTGAATCAATGCCACATCATGGGAAATGTTCAAAAGATTGGTCAAAAGGATAGTTTCAAGAGGTGCCTTAAGGAGCCAGATGTTTAAGAATGGAATCCTAGAGCCTAGTGCTTTGGCAGCTGACAGCACAGCTGCCAGTGGTGGGTGGATGATGTAATAAGTTTCTTTTCGGCTTAAATGTTGCTGATGCAGAATGATCTAGTATAAACAAAGGCACAGGAAAAATGATTTATTTTCCTATTTTTCAGAGACTGCATTGCAACTTTAAAGTTCAGTCAATTCCTTGGAAGAATGAAACTACTTTGCTGAGTGATGTATGCACACAAGCAAACATCTGAATTACTGCATTGAGTGGAATTGTAAAATTATGGTTAATAGCTGTCTATTACTGTAACTCCTATTGTGTTATCAATATACCAATCAAGACTTTATTTTCTCATAGAATTTGTGTTATTTAAATATGATTTGTATTGACTATGTAGTGGAATTGCTGTAGCTTCTGCTAATGCTGAATAAACAATCTGAACATAAGCTTGAAAATATGACACAAGAGATTTGATATCTTTGAGCTCTATTTTGTTTCCCACCTACTTTTCCTCAACCTCCCTGCTCATCACAAAGGCCTCTCTGCCATTTTATTTTCCTTGTAGGGTTGCTCATTCTGGCAGCTCAACTGCACGTTTCCTAGTGTAGAATTCACTGGGTTGGGGGGGGGGGGGGGGGGGGGGAGAGGGGGAGCTGGAAATCTACAGTGTATGAAAGTGTGCCACACTCACTGAGATGCTTTGATTGTTTAGAGGTGAATAGTATGAGAGAACATCAAAGTTAGTCCTAGTACATGGACTGAGCACAAGTATTTAACATACATACAACTTCATGGTAATGGACTTTGACCTGTGTAGACAAGGGGGAAAACATTGCCATGCCAGGCTCTGTTTTAATTTTCACATGGGGGAGGAAAAAATCAAGCTGGAACCAAGGTCTAGAGAAACTGCTTTCTCTAATGTGCTGTTCTGGTAATCTGCTTTTTGGGTGGGGGAAAAAATAGTAATAAGTTGACCATCAATTCTGAATACAGGGCATTTAGCGGGCCAATTTGGGAGAGTGAAATGGAGACACTAGTGGAAGCAGAGTGAGAGTCAATGGACTCTGTCCATGACTTCAACATTTTCCCACACAATCCAAATATTCTTTGATTCCCAAAAACCTACCAGTCTGAGTTAATATACTGGAATATGAAGTGTGCATAGTTCTTCAGGGTAGAGAATTCCAAAGAGTTGCAAGCAAATGAATAAATTCCCATCCTAAATGGACAACCTTTTTTTTTCCCCTGAAACTATGCCCACTAAGTTCCAGACACTCCAGCCAGTGTACATAACCTCAACAACATCCCTGTCAAGCCCACTGAAAATTTTCTTTCAATGAGATCACTTTTCAGTCTTTTTACTCTAAAGAGTGTAAGTCATAGTCATACAGCTCAGAAACAGGCCCTTTGGCCCAATTTATCCATGGCAACCTAGATGCCTATCAAAGCTAGTCCCATTTGGCTCTCCTGTCCAAATGTCTTAAATGTTATTATACCACTTCTGGCAGCTTGTTCCATATATGCACCTATGCACCACCGTCTGGAAAATGTTGCCCCTCAGGTTCCAATTAAACCTTTACCCTCTCACCTTAAACCTATTTTTGCTAGACCTTGATTTCCCCAATTCTGGTGGGAAACAGATTGTGAGCATTCACCCTATCTATGCCTTTCACGATTTTATACACATCTATAAGACCACCCCTCCATCTCCTACACCTCAAGGAATAAAGTCCAAACCTAACCAACAATATTCCTTCTGGTGCACTCTAGGGAGACTTGGCTACATTGTCCTAGGGGATGCCCTGTTGTTGGATGCACTTTGGACAACTTGGTCTTTCTTGCACAATGCTGAACTGGAAGGCCTACAATTATGTAACTGCATCCTTCTCTCATCCCAAGACTGAAATTACTCATGGAAACTATCTGAGCTTTGGTGCAAACAGTCCTATCTGAGGGCCCCTAATGTGTTGCTGTTTCTGATATTCCCCTTCCCTCCCCTGCCCCCCCATCAACTTCCCTGCAAAAGAAAACTACCATTCTCCCACTCTCAATCCCTTCCCAAACATATTTGTTAGCCATTTCACTCTGATTCCTTCCCCAAATATGCTGTCAGTCTTTCCATCCCTAATCCTTTCCCCAAACACTGACAATTACCTGCTTCTGATCTCTTCCTAAGCAAACCACCAGGCTTTCCACAACTGATCCCTTCCTGAACATATCACCCATCTCCCCACAACTGCTCCCTTCCAAACAGACCACCATCCTTGTCAACCCCACCCAGCCCAGATGTATGGCCGGTGATCTTTGATCCTCGAGTTAAAAAAAAGATATGCAAGGAGCAGAACACTGATAGGTATCTTGCAACTGCATCATTCTAGCATATCCTAATTGGTGTACTAGAATTTTTAGACACCTATTTTTGACCTTTAATCAATCCTCCTTCCATGCTGATATGTTCCCCTCAACTTCATAAGATCCTATTTTGTGTAACACCATTTTGTATGGCACCTTTCTGTATGCCTTTTGAAAATTGTACATTTACCTTTCCCCTTATCCACCCTGGAAGTTTCAGCCCGAAAAGAAACTACTAAATCTGTAAAACACTTTCACTTTCTTACAGCTATCTATGAATCTACCTAATGATATTATGATTTTTTTTAATTGCCTTGAATAACAAGTTCCTGCATTTTTTTGATAACCAATGTCACATTTACTTAAACCTTTAAACACGTTTTCAAGTTGACATATATGCTCCTAACTTTTGATGATGCTTAAGTAGCAAACCCATAGACAAACAAAAGCATATAACACCTTTGTCATAGAATTTAAATTGCACTTTAAATGCCATAGTTTAAATAACCACAGTTTGAGTTTAAGAAACACAAACATTAGATTAATCCAGGACTTTTGTTTAAATATCAGAAACAAATTTACAGAATATAACATAATACAAATTAACATCTATAAAAGCACTTCACTCACATACAAATCTTCCTTGAATACATTTCATTTATGTATCTCATTCATTTCAGAACCACACAAATTTGATGGGGTTTGTTAGATGGTTGGAAGGTGATCATACCGCTGCTGACGAACCTGCTTTCTGGGATCTGGTGCAGGAGACCCATTATTACCAGGGAGCTGAGACAGAAGCTGATTTAAGAAATGACAGAACAAACTAATAAGTATACCAGAAGTGTACATCATGTGAGCCTTAGTCCTTGATTTTAATGCTTAGTTCCCCAGCCAAGCCCTAAAGGCCAGGAAAGGTCAGGTGAGTGGTTAAAATCATGAAAATGTTTTCAAGCTCTCAGCTAGAATAAAACTGTTCAGGCTATAGAGAATTTCAGCTAAAAGCAGGTAAGGGCCTACATAACCTGCAGAAGTCACAGCTAGTATTGCTATTGGGAGTATAATTTATGTATAACTTATTCTGTGTGTTGTCTGAATCTACATGCTGCTGCAAGCACATTTTTATTGTACCTGTCCTTCACTGTACTCGTGCATGACAATAAACCCAGCTTCACTTTACATTGCCCTGTAGCACAACCACATGGAGGGGATCAACTGACCAGAAGATAAGGTAAGTTTAACATTTTCTTTTGCCTGAACTTTTTGTGGACAGATATCCTCCCACCCAACCTTGTATGGTGTGCTTGGGTCTTCCCAACCCCAATCAATTGTGGGGTAATTTCCTCTCCAATTTCAAAAGAAATACCAAGACCTGACACCCCTTGATCTACAAATGAAATCCAATTTCTCCCATGAAATTCTGGGGATCATTCTCAAGAATCCTTGATAGCAGTCACTTGGGGACAAATTTTCCAAATCTGTCAGATGGTGAATCTGGGAGATGTTAAGAAGAATTCCAGGCAATTGAACTAAAATGAACCCCTGCGCTTAAGGTCTGCAAAGTAACACAGACCTGACCAGTCCATGAGCATTACTCATTAATGGACTTCCCACACCCTTTCCAAGCCCTTGTGTAAGCATTGTATTATCTAGTGAATATTTTTCAATTTGAATCAGAATTTGCTACAGTTTAAGCAGATTGTTAATTTTGAGTTTGAATTTTTATCAGATACAGCATAAATTACAGACAAGAGTGCCACTGGAAGAATAAAGTTTGCACTTTGATTGATTACATGGATTATAGTTAAAATGCAAGGTTTATAATTAATCAGATGGATTGTCCATTTGCATTAGATTAACTTTTTGACACAATAACATGCAGCAAAAAGACCCATTCTTAAACCTGCATTATTTACAAATAATAACAATGCTCCTGTATATGTTATGTTAGAAGAAAGAACTTATTTAAAGGATTACACTTCAGACACATCTGTAGAATGTTGTTTATTACTAACATGCTGGAACATGGTTATAAATTCTTCAGCTAAAAGGAAGATTTGCCATGTTAACAGTTTATAATAATTTTAAGCAACTAGTCATTTTTGATGCACTGATTTGGTGCTGCATATAGCTAATGCCAAATCCACTTTAAGAAATTGTTAATAGACTACTCTTTAAAATGCATTTCACAGCTTACAGTTGCTTTCTAAACAGACAGCTGCCATTTCATCCACAAGGTAATTTGTGCAGAGTGGGTCATTGCTTTTGAGGAATTTAAGATTCAGATGCTGTCAGTTAGGGAGTCAATGTAGGTTAGCAAGTAACTAAACCTCCCTAGGTTCATCTTTATTACAGCAAAACTCTGATAATCCACTGTTTAATTATTCAGAAATCCCAATAGTTCAGCATTTGGCTCACTGAGTGATGTTATACATGCTCCCTTTAAATTCACCAGCGCCCTGTTTCCCATGCTTCCTTTAAACTTACCAGATTCACTGGAAAATTTATGATAGTAATGTGCAACTGTAATATCACAGTACACTTTTAATTCACAAAAGTGCATAAAACTGTATTGGGATCCTAGTATGAATACCATTTGTTAGTCCAGAAGATCTGCCAGTCTGGCACCACCAAAGCCCCAAGCATGCCAGATTAACAGAGTTTTACTTAGAACACAATCTTTACTCAGACTTTCTCACATCTGTCTGCTGAGAAATTCTAGTGTACCCAAAGACCTGGATGCAACTGAATGGGTGTTACATATTTTTGTGATGATTTGTTTTATTTACATATTTTATACTGTTCTCCTGAGGATAGGCTTGGAAAATCAGCCACAGGCTCAATTGAATCTGTGACCAGCGGTAGAAGGAATGTTTTGGACATCAACTTGATTGATCTGCAGCTTGGGCTATCATCAAAAGCCCAACACTTCAGAGGTCTGAAGTGGGGGAGATTGAGAAGCAGACATTTAAGGTCAAGGGGTCCTGGGGTTTCAGGACAACTCTCCATGTGTGCTCAGGAGAGAGATCACAGCATTCGGTGATGGGAGAGGTGATTAGGAAATGGGCTATAGTATTGATATCAACACTAGAGAAAATGCTAGAATCTATTCTTAAAAAGTGGTAACAGAGCACTTTGAAAATTGGGCAAGTTAATACTGATTAATGAATGGGAAATAATTTCTGGCAAATAGAACAGAGAACAGTACAGTATGGGCTCTTCAGCCCATGATGTTGTGCCAACCTATATAAACACCTACTCCTTGATCAATCTAACCCTTTCCTCCTACACAGCTCATAACCTTCCATTTTACCTACTTCCATGTGCCTATCTAAGAGTCTTTTAAATGTCTGCATTGTATCAGCCTCTACCACCACCCCCAGCAGTGTGTTCCAAGCACCCACCACTCTCTGTGTAAAAAAAAAACCTACTTCTGACATCTCCTCTAAACTTTACTCCTGACCTTAAACTGATGTCCTCTGGTGTTGGCCATTGCTGCCCTGGGGAAAAGGTGCTGTCTATCCACTCTATCTATGCCCCTCATAATCTTATACACCTCTATCAAGTCACACCTCATCCTGCGTCACTCCAGGGAGAAAAGCTCTAGCTCCCTCAACCTTCCTTCATAAGACATGTTCTCTAATCCAGGCAGCATCCTGGTAAATCTCCTCTGCACCCTCTCTAAAGCTTCCACATCCTTCCTATAATGAGGTGACCAGAACTGAACAGAATACTCTAAGTGTGTCTAACCAGAGTTCTGTAGAGCTGCAACATTACCTTGTGGCTCTTGAACTCAAGAATGGTCAGATTAAAGACCTTTGACCTGAAACATTAACTTTGTTTCTCCTTCCACCATGCTGCCAGGCCTTCTGAATCTCTCCAGCATTTTCTGTTTTTATTTCAGTATTCTGGGTCTATACTCTCTGGAATTAGCAAAAATTTTACAGAGCTTGTCAGGATAGATGCTAGGATTGGGGTATCTACAACTAGAATTCAGTCTCTAAATAGGGCCAGCCATTCATCTCTGACATGAGAAGAAATTACTTCACTTAGAAGGTGGTGAATCTTTGGAATTCTCTATCCAAGAGGCTGAGTCACTGAGTATAGACAGATATTAAAAGATTTTTGGATATTAAATGAATCAATGGATATAGGGTGAGTGAAAGGAAGTAGCATTGAGGTAAGGGTCAGCCATGATCTTAGTCAAGGGCAAAGAAGGTAAATAGGCCAAATGGCTAACTCTTGTTTCTATTTCTTATGGCCTTAAATATTTTAACTACTTGAAAGGGTCCCAATTTGGCATTGTGGGATTAAAAAAATCACATTATCCCTGGAAGTGCCCAGAGTAGTACTATACAAGAAACAGCATCATCATGCCATGATGATATGGGTGACTCACAACAGGAAGGGTCTGGTCCAAAGTCACCAGTCATATGATTTGACCCAAAAATGGTTGCAAACACAACTTACTCCAGGTGAAATTGCAGTGCTGAAAATAACCCATGTCATGTGACCCAATTTCTAGGCAAATAGCTCCTCCTCTGGTTCAATATCCATTTTTGTTTGAATACAGTTCAATGAAGCCCACAGAAATCCTTTTTATATTAGAGGTGCTGTTTGTAAACTGATAAATAGGCTAGCCACAGTATTCTCTGTATAAAATTTCATAGCACATCTTTAGTAAAATTCCATGTTTAGTGTTAGTATTAGTGCTGAATGGCTAACTGTGTGACTCAACCCAAAGATAAAAGGTTTACACTCTCATCTCGATTGAGGTAATCAGTTGTGGTAGTGTTACAATAGCAAACCTTAGCCAGAGCTATTGCTGATTGCCATTTAGTGGTTTTGCTGGTGGAGAATGGTGGAAGCTGGACTTGATTACAACACATATCTGGTAACATAAGAAGATGGGACATAAAGACATAAGGAATAGGCCATACAACCCTCAACCTGGTCTGCCATTCAGCAAAATTATGGTTGATCTGACCTTGGACCATAAAATGAGATAAAATTTAATTTTATGGTCCAAGGTCAGATCAAATCTGAGATAAAATTTAATATTTGACTGTAAAGTTCTTTCATGTTATTTAAATTTACTTCTGTTTATTAACTTTTCATTTATTTTTGTATAATTGATAAACTGGCCAATGTATACTTGTTGTCTTTTTTGATTCTGGCCATCAAGCCACTGCTTGGATTTCTCATTTTCATCTCGATATACATCAAAATAGGGGTTTTCAATCAACTCTTCACAGTTACATCTGTCCACTGGATCCATTTTCAACCAACTCTAAATTAAAATGAACTCAGTCATTTACTGCCACAATAAACAATTTTGTAAAAGTAATGCCTCTGTAAAATGTAAAAGTAATAAAAAGTAATTTGTAAAAAAAAACAATGTTGATAAATGTGAGGTAAATTTGGAAAGAAAAATAGACGATCATATTATTATTTAAATGGTGAAAGATTGCAGCATGCTGTTGTGCAGAGGGACTTGGGAGTGCTTGTGCATGAATTGAAAAAGGTTGGTTTGCAGGTGCAACAGGTTATCAAGAAGGCAAATGGAACATTGACCTTCATTGCTAGAGGGATTGAATTTTCAGAGCAGGGAGGTTATGCTGCAACTGGACAGGGTACTGGTGAGGCAGCACCTGGAGTACTGCATGCAGTTCTGGTCTCCTTACTTGAGGAAACATATACTGGTCTTGGAGGCAGTGCAGAGGAGATTCACCAAGTTGATTCTAGAGATGAGGGGGTTAGCCTATGAGGAGCGGTTGAGTCACCCAGGACTATATTTGCTGGAATTCAGAAGAATAAGAACGGTTCTTATAGAAACATCTATCTCTTTCACAATTTTATATAAGATAGAGGCAGGAAGGTTGTTTCCACTGGTAGGTGAGACTAGAACTAGGGGACATAGCCTCAAGATTCAGGGGAAAAGATTTAGGACAGAGATGAGGAGAAATGCTCTTCCCAGAGATCAGTGAATCAAGGAATTCTCTGCCAGGGAAGCAATAGAGTCTACCTCATTAAATATATTTAAGACACAGTTAGATTTTTGCATAGTAGGAGAATTAAGGGTTATGGGGAAAAGGCAGGTAGGTAGATCTGAGTCCATGGCTGGATCAGCCGTGACCTTATTGAATGGCAGAGCAGGCTCGACAGGCCAGATGGCCTACTCCTGCTCCATTTCTTATGCTCTTATGATCCAGGATGTTTCTTCTGCATACAACCACGGAGCAGGAGGTAGGCCTTCAAATTATTCAATAACATCATGGTATATTTCTATTAATGCATGGTAATCTATCACCGCTTGCTTATAAAGTTTCCATCTAACCCCACCAAAACATATTCAAACACTCTGCTTCCACTGCTCTTTGATGAAAAGAATTCCAAAATCAGAAAAATCCACCTCACCTCTATCTTAAATGGGTGACACTTTATTTCTAAACAGTGACCCCTAGTTTTGAAATCTCTCACAAGAGGAACCGTCTTCTCCATATGCACCCTATGGATTTTATCCCTCAGGATTTTATATGTTTGAATCATTTCACCTTTCACTCTTCTAAATGTAGACCTGAATCTAATCAGTATTTTCTCACTGCTGCTCAATCTCCTTATCAAACCACTTTCACATTTTATCTTCCCTATCAGCACTATCTTTATTTTCTTTGAAATATTTTATGTCATAAAAAATCTGTATATAAATACTGATTGAGCAGACATTCTAAGATATACAAAGTATAATCCCATTTTTGTTAAACACTTCACAAAGATTATGTCCTTTCATAAAGCATGTTTAACACAGGTTTGTAAGGGGTGGCATTATACTGAAGGCTTCCTTTGTCCAGGTTGCACTTTGCTTGAGTGCTTCATGTGCTCAAGCAAAGCACGTACTCCTGGATTTTGAGTGTGCTTGTCAGCAACATTCACCTGAACTGCCCAACATACAGCTAGATGGATCCTGGATAGTAGTAAGTAAGGCCCTCGTTGTGTGATTCTTCCAACACACAGAACCTAAGCATGACTGCAAGCTGTCTTAGAGGCCGTGGAGGCTATACAGTCAATCTTCTTGAAATACTGAAATGCTCCAGGGACCCTTACGATTTTTTTTGACAAAGACATTCGACTTATAAAGATCGAGCCCCAGGTCACGAAATGCACAAATGGAAAGACACAAACAGAAAATGTAAGTTTTTAATTGTGTATAAAAGGCTTCAATTAATATCATCTGAAATGTTCTTCTTACAGGATTTTGCAGTCAATGATGTGCACCGCCAACTTGCAGTTGACAACAAAATATATTCAAAACGACCTTGCAGTGAACAGTAACTCATCACCTTCCCTCCACCATTTCCTCCACAATCCCAGCAAGGAATTCTGGGAACTACTAAGGGACCCCTCTTAAGCCACATCCGCAATTTTCTGGCAGTAAATTAATGTAAGTGTTTCACAGCCAACATACAGAGAAGTTTGGGTGGAAGATAATCAGTGTTGCTCAATGTGCACCAAGGCTGGCCCACACCATGCCCCGTCACAAAAGCTATCTTTCACTTTGTCAGGAAGTCCAAGGTAGAATGCAGGACATTAGGCCTAAGGTGCCAGATAAAGGAGGAAGAAGACTTCTCCCTCTTTACTTGATATAATATAGCTGCTCCTATCTGGGAATCTGGAAAAAAAGAGCCTGTACAAGTAAAAGTGACTTCAAAGCCCCACTGAATTGTAAAAACTCAATTATGTCTTTCAGGGAAGTAAGAGTAAGTGAGAGCAGAGGCATGGGAAATAGATAAGATACAGTCAAGGAAGGGCTCAGTCAACTATTGGCAGAGGGAAAGCCATCACTCAGGAACTTAGGTTGCGGGGGTTTCAGTGAGGTTCCAGACTCTCAAGTGTGCTATGATTGGGAAAATTTAAGCTGTGACCTTTCCTCAGAGAGCTTTGTGGTGGCTGTACCAAGCTGCAGCATGTACCCCAGCATTGTCACCCTTATCATATGCAGCATTCACTCATGGACAGCTCCTTGCATGGGAAGACCACTGCGTCTTTATCCAGAAATTCCTGGATAAAGATGCAATGGCACACTAACAGTATCTGAAGGATCTCACAAGGAGAGACCAACTCTTCACCAGCCAAGCAATGTCTTGTTTTTATATATATCAGCATAAATGTCACCTGATCGATGCAACCTTGCAACTAAATACACCATGCAAATACTTCAGGCACAATGGAATCACTAAGCTAATTAGCACATCATAAAACACAAAAAATTCTGCAGATGCTGGAATCATAACACCCTGAAATGCATCTATTTTGATGCTTAAGAATAAGTCCTTCAGAAGAAGGGTTAAAATTCCACAAAAATTCCATTCAAACTCTCAATGATTCCTTCACAGAAACCTTTAATAAAAAGTAAAAGATTTAGATGATCTGAAGAGAAAGCTCAGAACACTGAACTTACAAATCTCAGCTCCCCGCAACTAGCGAGGGATTGTGGAGGAAAGGTGATGAGTTGCTGTTCACCGCAGGGTCGGTTTAAATATATTTTGTGGTCAACTGCAAGTTGGTGGTGCACATCACTGACTGCAAAATCCTGTAAGAAGATCATTCAAATGATATTGATTGAAACCTTTTATACACAATGAAAAACTTACATTTTCTGTTTGTCTTTCCATTTGTGCATTTCTTGATCTGGGATTCAATCTTTAAAAGTTGAATGTCTTTGTCAAGAAATTGCCTCTGCTATACAGGATCTGTACATTACTTCCTTAATAGAATGGCTAAAATGTGGTCCCCTCACAGGATTAAGTTTAGCTTTGTTTTCATTATTTTATCATTCCTGAATGTTATTGACTTTTAGTTTCCTTGTAAACAACTAGGTTCAGATTTTCTTCTTCCCAATTCTACAACTCACCTATGCACTAGGGGCAAATTACAGTGGCCAATTAAACCACGAACTCGCACACTTTGCAATGGGGTCTTGTACTGTGGAGGGTCGTGGCTGTCACATGACAGTGACAACACTGACCCCATCTGGTCAGATGACAGCACTGCACCCACCTGGTCGGAAGACACACCGCTGTCAATCAAGGTTTGGCTCCACTCCCACCCATTAGTGCACACCTAATTATTGGATCTTTGAGCACCTTTGTTCCTGGCACACTTGACCATTGGCCCTTTTGAACTACCTGGGCTGGACCACCCCCAGCCCTCCAGCACTATAAAGAGTGCCGCATGTGCTTGGTTCTCTCTCTATATTGTCTCCAGGGGACGCTGAGGTAAGCTGTGCACTGCTTAATAGAAATTAGTTAAGGATCCCTGGGACCATAGATCCGATGCTTGCACAGAGTCACGGGGTGGCAGGCACCGTATTGCTTCTTCCTTGATTTAAATTTAAATTTTATTTACAGCCTGGTAACAGGCCCTTCTGGCCCAACGAGTCCACGCCGCCCATTTTAAACCCAAATTAACCTACCCATACATCTTTGGAATGTGGGAGGAAGCCAGAGCACCCAGAGGAAACCCACGCAGACACGGGAGAACGTACAAACTCCTTACAGACAGCGACGGGAATCGAACCCCGATTGCTGGTGTTGTAATAGCGTCACGCTAACCGCTACGCTACTGTGCTGCCCGTGTTTGTACCCAGTTTGCTTTGCGATCACCCGTGTACGTGTAAGTGTGCGTCTGTTCCCGTTCATCCTGTCCCACATTTGTCTTTGTGAATAAATCATTTCTAACTCCAAAGACTGTGTCCAGAGTCCTTGCCCTTTGAGACCTTACGAACTTGTCTTACAACAGATCTCTGGATTGCTCATCCAATAATTTAACTGCTGTACCACCATACATACAGGTTTATGTGCATCATTCCTTCTTGAGAGAATCTGGCTATCATTATCCATGTCCTGCATTATTGCCTTATCCCTTCTCTTTAACTTCTTTAATTGTCTTTCAGTTGAACAGCCACTCATCTCACTTTGGTTACTTGTTGTTCATTTCTTCATGTCACACTAACCGCTGTTTGATTCAACTGTAGCAATGAAACTGCTCCAATGAAACAGGGCCCTCTTTCCCCAGTAGCAATTTAACATTCTACATTGTACACACTCCAGAGGAAACCCACATGGTCACAAGGAGAATGTGCAAACTCCATACAGACAGCATCTGAGGTCAGGACTGAACCCAGGTCTCTGGCACTGTGAGGCAGCAGCTCTACTAGCTGTGCCACCCTATGGACAATTCAAGTAATGCAATTCAACCCACTATTCACAAGATTAATTTTTTATATTGCAAAGATAATCAACAGCCCCAAACTTCATAAAAAATAAGAAATAGTAGGTAAAGTAAATATAGGATTACTAAACAAGATATAGAAATGTATTCTAAAGGGATCAAAGGTATAAATGAAGATAATAATTTGTCATTACTGTTTCTCTATCAAAACCAATACCGGTAATTTGAACATAATGTTGAAAAAACTGCACCAATAAACTCCTTTTTAATGATAACAACTAAATCCATAAACTTTATTTGAAAACCATACCTTTAACATGCGGATTTCTCTCACAACTGTCACCAATTTTTGCAAGCTTTTCATACTTTTCCATTTGTTCCCAATAAATATTTGGGTATATTATTTAATTATTGTGCTACTGTAACCTTAAGTGCAATTCAAATTAAATTGATCCATATCTTGCAAATTAAAGCACAACATAAAAACAAATCTGATATTTAGTAGTGAAGCACGTCAAATTGTTTCCAAAGATGGGGTAGTTACCTGTAAATAGGGAAAAAAATACATATGAAATCACTAGAGTCTGCAGATGCTGGAATTTGGAGCAGAAAACAAACTACTGGAAGAACTCAGCAGGTCAGGAAGGATCTGTAGAGGGAAATGGACTCTACAGAGACTGTCTGACTCACTGAGTTCCTCCAGTAGTTTTTGTTTTGCATATGAAATCGCTGTAGGCTTCAATGCATCCACTGTTGGTGGAGAGCATACAAAGTAGAATGTTAAATTTCTATTTAGGAAAGAGGGCACTGTTTCATTCGAACAGTTCCATTGCTACAGCTGAATCAGGCAGGGGTTATTGTGACATGAGGAATTGAACAACATGGGCTGTAAACGAGTTTCTAAACTAAGTAAACAAAGTGGGATGAGTGGCTGTTCAACTGAAAGGATATTAAAGAAGTTAAAGAGAAGGGACAAGGCAATAATGCAGGACATGGATAATGATAACCAGACTCTGTCAAGAAGGAATGGTGCATATAAACATGTATGTATGGTGGTGCAGCATTTAAATTATTGAACAAACAATCCAGAAACCTGAGTTCAAGTCTCACCATATCAGCTGTGGAACTTTTATTCAGTTAATAATCCAGAATTTACAACAATAACTAGTCTTGGGAATGTTGACCACAAAAACTATTGGATTCTTGACAAAACTCATTTGGTTCATTCATGCCCTTCAGGGGAGGAAATCTGGCTTATATACGACTCCAGACCATCCCATGTTTTGACTCTGAAATAGCCTAGCAAGTCACTCAACTGTACTGGTACTGCTTCATTCAAAGACAGAAAGAATAAAAACCACTTGGTGTCATTCTAAGGCACAGAATTTGGACACAGCAAAGTCATACCCAGTCCAACTGGCTTTTCAAAGTCCTCCTCACAAACATGTGGAAATTGGTGTTTAACTTGGGACAACTGTCCCACAGATGAGTCTAGGTTCAACCTTACTTAGTCATGCTCACAGAATCATACCTTATAGACAGGTATAGGAGTTTCACACGTGACAGGGGGGGAAATATAAAAGAGGAAGGGAAATCAAACTGCTGATTAGGGAGAACTTAAGGGCAGTACCTATCCTGGAGAGATCTTCCAATGAGGCCATACAGGTAGAACTTAGAAATAAGAAAGGGCAATCAATTTACTGGGGTTATAATATAGGCCTCCCAATAATCAGTAGAAATTAGAGGAACAGTTATGTATGCAAATCGCAGAAGAGTGTAAGAGCAATAGGGTATAATGGTGGGGGATTTTAACTTTCCCTATAATGATTGGGATTTGTCTCTGCATGCTACTGTATCTAGGTCCCTATGAACATCAACATTTTCCAATCCATCCCCATTTAAAGACTATGATGCGTGCTCCAAAATGGATGGCCTCCCTTTTTCCACATTATATTCCACCTGTCACATTCTTGGCCACTCACTAAGTTTGTCTCTATCCAAATCAGAAATCAGATTTAGAATCAGAATCAGATTTATTATCACTGACACCTGACATGCTATTTGTCATTTTGTGGCAGCAGTACAGTGCAAAGACATAAAAATCTATAAATTACAAAAATAAATAAATAGTGCAAAAAAAAAGTGAGATTGTTGTTGCGACACCACCCAACCAGCCGATCTATCTCACTCCTGTAAGCCTCCTCATTGCCATCTAAGATTCTACCAACAACAGTGGTGTCATTGGCAAATTTATAGTTGGTGTTTGAACTGTGCTTAGCCACACAGTCATGAGTGTAGAGAGAGTAGAGCAGTGGGCTAAGCACACATCCTTCAGGTACACCTGTGTTGATAGTCAGCGAAGAGGAGGTGTTATTAATGACCCGCACTGACTGTGGTCTCCCTATAAGGAAGTCAAGGATCCAGTTGCAGAGGGAGGTACAGAGGCCCAGGTTTTGAAGCTTGGTTATTAGCACTGAGGGAATGCTGTTGCTGAATGCCGAGCTGTAATCAATAAACAGTAGCCTGACATATGTCTTGCAGTTGTCTAGGTGCTCCAAAGCCAAGTGGAGAGCCAGTGAGATTGCGTCTGCTGTAGACCTGTTGTGGCAGTAGAACTGCAGCAGGTCCAGGTCCTTGCTCAGGCAGGAGTTAATTCTAGCCATGACCAACCTCTTGAAGCACTTCATCACAGTAGATATTGGTACTGGTATTGGTTTATTATTGTCACTTGTACCAAGGTACAGTGAAAAGCTTGTCTTATAAACTGATCATACGGGTCAATTCATTACACAGTGCAGTTACACTGAGTCAATACAGAGTGCATTGATGCAGTACAGGTAAAAACAATAACAGTACAGAGTAAAGTGTCACAGCTACAGAGAAAGTGCAGTGCGATAAGGTGCAAGGTCACAACAAGGTAGATCGTGAGGTCATAGTCCACCTCATTGTATAAGGGAACCATTCAATAGTCTTATCACAGTGGGGTAGAAGCTGTCCTTAAGTCTGGTGGTACGTGCCTTCAGGCTCCTGTATCTTCTACCCGATGGAAGAGGAGAGAAGAGAGAATGTCCCGGGTGGGTGGGGTCTTTGATTATGCTGGCTGCTTCACCAAGACAACGAGAGGTAAAGACAGAGTCCAAGGAGGGGAGGCTGGTGTCCGTAATGCACTGGGCAGTGTCCACAACTCTCTGCAATTTCTTGCGGTCCTGGGCAGAGCAGTTGCCGTCAAGCCGTGATACATCCAGATAGGATGCTTTCTAGGTGCATCGGTAAAAGTTGGTGAGAGTCAAAGGGGACAAACCAAATATGTTTAGCCTCCTGAGGAAGTAGAGGCGCTGGTGAGCTTTCTTGGCCGTGGCTTCTATGTGATTTGACCAGGACAGGCTGTTGGTGATGTTCACTCCCAAGACCTTGAAGCTCTCAACCCTCTCGACCTCAGCACCATTGACGTAGACAGGTGCATGTACACCGCCCCCTTTCCTGAAGTCAATGACCAGCTCTTTTGTTTTGTTGACATTGAGGGAAAGGTTGTTGTCATGACACCATTCAACTAAGCTCTCTATCTCCTTCCTGTACTCCGACTCATCGCTGTTTGAGATACGGCCTACAACGGTGGTATCATCTGCAAACCTGTAGATGGAGTTAGAGCAGAATCTGGCCACACAGTCATGAGTGTATAGGGAGCAGAGTAGAGGGCTGAGTGCTGCTGGACGATAATCATTGCTAACCCTGCTCTTATTGGGCACTGGAATGATTGCTGCCCTTTTGAAGTAGGTGGGAACCTCAGATTGCAGCAGTGAGAGGTTGATGATGACGACCTCAAATACTCCAGCCAGTTGGTCATCACAGGTTTTCAGTACCCAGCCAGGTACACCTTCAGGGCCTGACGCCTTGCGAGGGTTCACACTTTTGAAGGATGTTCGGACATCAGTCTCCAAGATAGAGATCACAGTTATCGGATGCTGTGGGGATTTGCACAGGTGTAATGTTATTCTCCTTTTCAAAGCATGCATAAAAGGCATTGAGCTCATCAGGGAATGAAGCATCACTGCCATTTATGCTGTTAGGTCTTGCCTTATAGGAAGTAATGGCATGCAAACCCTGCTACAGCTGTCTCTAGCTTCACTCGGAATTGCCTTTTCCCTCTCGTGATGGCTTTCTGTAGGTCATACCTGGACTTCTTGTAGGATTCTGGATCACTGGTCTTGAACGCCACAGATCTAGCCCTCAGCAGACTGCAAATCTTTTGGTTAATCTAGGGCTTCTGATCCAAAGATGAATACCTGAATATGGTCCAGTCCACAGATTCAAAGCAGTCCTGTAAATGCTCCTTTGCCTCCCTTGACCATACCTTCACAGTCCTCACCACTGGTGCTGTGGTCCTCATTTGTGACCCCTTCCATTTGCAAATATACTACCCAAAGAGTTGTTGAGAGGTCTATTTTGAACTCTCCATTGGAGTAATGCCTCAGCATGCTTGGGTTTCCACAACAATCCCTGATGCAATGAGTGACAATCTGCAGCAAGTTCTCCAGGCACTCATGGTCACTCTCAACTTCCTAAGTGGCAGGATCAATCCAATGACTATTAGAACAGAATATACAGCACCTAGTAGACCCTTTGGCCCACAATTGCCAGTGCCAACCATGATGCCAATTTAAACTGTATATCTGCTTGCATATAGTCTCTATCACCCCCATCCCCTACCTGTTCATGTGTCTAAGTGCCTCTTGAATGCTGCTATCGTATCTGCTTCCACCACGTCCTCTAGTAACATATTCTGAGCTCCTAACACCCTTTGTGTAAAATACTAGCCTCGGAAATCTCCCTTAAACTTTCCCCCTCTCAGTGCCAATCAATAGAAAACTGATATTTAGCAAGATCAGCAGTCAGGCTGTTGGCAGGCTGTTCCCCTTCCCTGGGTGTTTGTCCAGATATCCATGATGGATTCACAAAAGAAGCCCTCAACCTTCTTGAGCAGCATCAGACTGCAGTCCTCTGCCACCTGAAGCACAGTCTGGAATTACTGAGCAGTATGGGTGAGTCTGTTGCCTGAGCATCAGTGGTGGAGGGGAATTACTGACCTTGTTAGGGAGATGGAGACACACAGCTCCTCCGTGCTAATGGTCTTCACAAGGAACTGTAGAGACAACAGTGTTGCAATTTGTTGCAACCCACACTGCACTACTTTTGATTCAATTTCTAACATGTTGCAGAAATGCTTCTATTTCTGGGGCAACAGAGAGACAGAGCAGGAAATGCTGATTTCTCATAGTTCCAGCAACCCACCAATGGTCCTGTCCTGTGAAAAGTTTACACCACCTTCGGGTGACTGCATGGGTTTCCTCACATGCTGATTGTAAATTACCCCCAGTTGTAGGCAGGTGGGTAGGAGAATCAGAGTGCAGCTGATTGGCACGTGAGTGAACAGATTACAGGTAAATAAGTAGGGCAATGGCACTGATGGGATTGTTCTGAGAGTGGCATAGATCCCATGGTCCCTATGGCCTCCTTCAATGTCATAAGAAAGGAAGAATATGAATAACTGCTGGTATTTAAAATAAATTTTCTTGACAACTTTGATCTGCGCCTATCACTGTCATTCTGTTTCTTCTCTCCAGACCTCCTTTCCAATGAAAGATCACTGACCTGAAAGGTCGACTCTCCACAGTTCTGCCTGGCATTAGCTACATGTGGAGCATGATGGCGCCGGAGCATGGTGACTCGTTGCAAGCTGCTCTTCTGCCGATCTACTCATTACTTTTACTATAATCCGGGATCGGACTATAATCTATATAATATAATATACACTATAATCTGGGAATGTCCCACCCGGGACATTCTCTTTTCTCTCTTCTTCCATCAAGTAGAAGATACAGGTGCCTGAGGGCATGTACCACCAGACTTAAGGACAGCTTCTACCCCACTGTTATAAGACTATTGAACAGTTCCCTTATACGATGAGATGGACTATGACCTCACGATCTACCTTATTGTGACCTTGCACCTTATTGCACTGCACTTCCTCTGTAGCTGTGACACTTTATTCTATACTGTTACTGTTTTTACCTGTACTACATCAATGCAATCTGTACTAACTCAATGTAACTACACTGTGTAATGAATTCACCTGTACGATCGGTTTGTAAGACAAGCTTTTCACTGTACCTCGGGACAAGTGACAATAATAAACCAATACCAATATAATCATTCTACACTTTAAAATTTAAATTCTGTGTCACTAACTATTACCTCAATGCATTGTGTAATGAATTCATCTGTATGAACGATATACAAGTTTTTCCACTGTACCTCAGTACAAGTGACAATAATAAACCAATACCATTTCTTTTGGCACTTTATGTTTTTGAACCAGACTTCCAGGACCTGCAGTTTTTTTGGCCCAGCTTACAGATGTCTGGTTGCTGCCTTCTTCAGTATTCTCTCATGAATCTATCCAAGCAAGTAATTGCTCAAGGTAGAGAGGTGTCTGAAGCCCAGGCAGGACATCCCTCTGCTCATGGAGAGGACATAAGATCATGGATAGCATTTCTCTGTTCCTGAGGGACAGCAATATGCTCACAGGTGCAACCTCTCTGTTCTGTCGGAGAGCATCTGGCTGAAAGACAGCATTCCTCTGACAATGGTGAGCAGCAAATCTCAATGCTCGATTAAAATAGCAATCTGCTGATGACTGGCATCTCACTGTCCCTGAAGGACAGCAATATGCTCTCAGATGGCACTGACCAGAACTCTGCTTGGATCTAAATGAAACTGCATAAATCTAAGCTTTATACAGACTTCACAATTTTGTGACCAGAAACGGAATTAAAATATTGCATATATAGCTTTTCATAATGTCAGGTACCTTCTGTACTTGCTGTGGCACTTGAAGTATGACAGAAATGTGTTGGCTAGGAAATGTAGGCTAAAGTATTATTCTTATACATTACCAGTGAACACCAGGTGGCATTGTGTTATGGAAAACAAAGGACACCAGAAGGTCATTCAGCCTATCAAATCTGTTCCAACGTTTGCTTTACCCATGTTAGGCACAATTAATTATTTTGCTGCTAAGTATATCCTTGTAAAGCTGCAGGATAAGATTGTCCTGTGATGCTGAATTCAGAGGTTGGGTCCTTCACAGGCCAATATGGAGTTTTTCCAAATCATTGCTTAATATGGGTTCAAAGGTCATTCATAGATTAGATATTTATTTATTAGTCACATGTGCATTGAAACACACAGTGAAATGTGTCTTTTTGCGTTGCTGAGAGTGTGCTGGGGGCAGCCCACAAGTGTCGCCACTCTTCCTGCGCCAACATAGCATGCCCACAACTTCATAACCTGTACATCTTTGGAATGTGGGAGGAAACCCAAGCAGACATAGGGAGAATGTACAAACTCCTTACAGACAGCAGTGGGAAACGAACTCGGATCGCTGGCGCTGTAATAGCGTTACACTACCATGCCAGCCCACCATTTGATCAGAAAACTAAAAAGTAAAATGCTCATCAGTTACAGTTTACATCTGAAAAATGCACATTATTTTGCATGTGGTCAGCTGCTGCATTCTCTGATGTTACCAGTAGTCCACCTCCCAGCAAGTAGAAGAAGGGAGGAGAAGCAGAAGGAAAATTCCTTGATGATTAAAGGTTCAAATGAAGGTAGCATTCCTCAGGTGTTCAGACCTGAAGGTGAAAGGAACAAAGGATTGGTTTGACCAGCTGCCAAAGAATATGGCTTCACATTGGCCGCAATTGACTCTGGCCACCACATCAGTCTGTGGACCAGCAGTGAGTCCCAGCAGATAGCTCCACTAACTACAACCATCGCTTTTCTTATACTGGCATCCTTACTGATGGACTCAGCAAAAAGATGTACGCAACACACAAACCAGAGTGAAGAGAGAGGGCAGCTTGGCCCAACTCCAAATTTGATGAGAAAGCATTTTGTTTCCCACTCATTGATTAGGGCTGCGTACGAATGTCCTTGCAGAGTAATTTTATTGAAATTTTATTAATCCATTTTCAAAAAGTGGATAGCACTGGCAAGCCTCACATTTATTGCCAATCACTACCTGCCCTTGAGAAGATGGTCGTGGGCTATTTCCAAGGAAGCGTACTGAAACAAACATGAGCTACTGCTGGAAAACCATCCACACAGTGAAACATGCCTTCTGACATGCCCAAAACTCACTTGTGTTCTGGAGCAAGGTGTTCTCTATAACCAAGTCCTACAAGCTGGTACACTCCAAGATGCAGGACTACATGCTGAGCAATACACTGAACCTGGGTGCAATTACTGCAAAGGTTCTGTAGGGAACTGTTGCAATTAAGGGCCCTCCCATCATTACACTCTAATTAGTGGGAATCTGTGTTAAAACCCCCAGAAATATGTTCTCAAGAGTTTTAAATAAATGATGATGTGCAAATATTAAGTAATTGGAATAACATTATTTGTGATGAAAACATTGATGTGAATGTTCTTAAATGTACAAAGACTTCCAAATATATTTGAATTAGGACTAAAGGAGGCAGTAGTGATGTGCATTAGAAATTGGGTAAAGTTCAGAAAACAGAATATTTTACAAAAAAAACCATCTTCCCTGCCAAAATCATGATTTCAGTATCAGGCCAGCATTAATTTCGTTGTCTGTCGACACATCAGTGGTGAATGTAATGATGACACGTGCTGACTAGTTGTTTTCCCTCCCTGGAACAAAATGCATGCTTATGTTGCGAGTTAATTTATGGTAGTTTGCATGACTGAAAGCCAGGCTGCATCTCTGAAAGTCATCAGCCTCTATGGTCAACAGATCATCCTACTCATTTCTGCCACCTTCAACAAGATACCACCTCCAGGCACATCTTCCCGCCCCACCACCCACCTACCAGCGTTACAGAGAAACTCTTCCCTTCATAACTCATATTTCCGCTCTTCCATCTCCACCAAATGCCCCCCTTCTCACCACCCCTTCCTATGCAACCACAGGAGATACACCTGCCCTTTCACCTCTTCCTTTCCCACCATCCAGGGACCCAAACACTCCCTCCAGGATGAAGCAGCCATTGACGTGCACTTCTTCCAATTCAGTATACTGACTGCATTCTGCGCTCACAATGCGGTCCACTCTACACACAGATTGGGTAACTGCTTTGCAGATGCACCTCCAGCCTACTAGGGTGACCCTGAACTTCCAGATGCATGTCAATTTAGTTTGGTCCCAACAAAAAGCTCAAAGAGTTGCACCTCATCTCAAATCACAACACTTAGTAGCCCTTCGGGGCCCCAATACTGAATTAAAGTATTTCACATCACCAGTCAGTCCTGTTCCGATGTCCATTCACCCATTATCCCTCTCTGCCCAACCTGGTGAGTATTTGGCTTTTATTTCTGATTTCCAGCAGCTACCGTGTTTCAGGTGAATCCACTACACCGCACTGATGCAAGATAACTAAAGCTGGAAAGTAGTCGGTCTGGGGATATACAACTTTACCCGACTCTGAAGCATCCACCCGAAGCAGCAGTAACGCCGGCGCGCAGCCAGGCGGAGTGAGCCGGCCCTCCGCGCCCGCCGCCAATCGGCGACCTCCCCCATCATGAGCCGTACCGTGTACCGAGACCGGCGATAAAAGCAAACGGCCCTCAAGGGCGACGCCTGCGCTTTCAAATGCGCCGATCACATTTTAAATGGTCGCGCCCGCGGACGAATACAAGAAAGGGAACTGTTTGTGGCCTTTACCCAGTGAAGCGGCCTACTGGCGTTTCCATGGAGACGGCAACTGCCGGAAAGCGAGGAGCGGCGGTTACTGGCGGCGGCGGCGGCGCCGGGAGGAGCGGCGGTTACTGGCGGCGGCGGCGGGGCCGGGAGGAGCGGCGGTTACTGGCGGCGGCGGCGGCGCCGGGAGGAGCGGAAATCCGAACTACCGCTGCTGGATTCAAACAAGAACAGAACGTGCTGGAAGAGCTGCGCCAGTTAACTGGTTGCTCTTTCTACAGACGCTGGTTGACCAGCCGGGTTCATGCAGCAGTTGTGATTTTGCTGCAGTGTTTGGGCTGTAGGACAGAGCGAGCAGATGGAGAGGGGAGACATTGGGTCTCAAACCAGCCCTGCCATTCAATTGATCATGGCTGATCCAGTCTTGCTCTCAACACCACTCTCCTGCTCTTTCCCCATAGCCCTTGACTCCCTTGTAGTTTAACCGTATGTCTGTTCCTGCCTTGACTATTTTCAATGACCCTCTCTGGGGGAAAGAATTACAAATATTCCTAGACCTTAGAAGAAAGTGCTCATTAATGTCGCTTCTCTTTCTACTATACTCCAATGTAGGCCCATTTCTTCATACATCAATCCCTTCAGCCCAGGAATCAACTTCGTGAACCTTCTGTGCAAATATATCCTTCCTTATAAACGATGGCCAAAACTGTAGGCAGTACTCCAAATGCAGTCTCACCAATACTCTGTAAAGTTCCACCCACACTTGCCTACTTTTATATTCCATGCCCCTTGCAATAGACCAGCATTCCATTCACCTAATTACTTGCTATATCCTTATGCCAGCTTTGTGTTTTATGTGCTAAAACCCCTAGATTACTTTGTACCAAAATATTTTATAGTGTCACTCTATTTAAATAATTTGCTTTTTCATTCTTCCTTTTACAGTGAATACATTTTCCCACACTCATCTACCAACTTCTTATTCATAAGGCCATAAGAATTAGCCCATTGGGCCCATCGAGTCTGCTCTGCCATTCAATCATGGCTGATTTTTTTTCAACCTCTATTCTACCTTCTCCCACCTTCTCCCCGTAACCCTTAACCCTATTACCAATCAAGAACCTATCAATCTCTGCCTTAAATACACCCAATGACTTGGCCTCCACAGCCCACTGTGGCAACAAGTTTCACAGATTCACCACACTCTGGCTGAAGGAATTCCTCCTCAGTTCTAAAGAGACTTCCCTTTATTCTGAGGCTGTGTCCTCAGATCCTAGACTCTCCTACTAATGGAACCATCCTCTCCACGTCCACTCTATCCAGGCCTTTCAATAATGTCCAGGGTAGAGGGAGAAAGTGAAGAAAGTAGATGTATAGAACTTGAGGACTAGGTAGAAAAGTTCTATAATATAATATATCATAAATGATGCAAGTTCAAATTAAATAAAACCATTCATATTTCAGATGGGGTTTATATCAAATACCTACTCAGATTCAATTATGACAGTTCTTAAGTAGTCTGGCTGTATGCAGCAATCAGATGTAGGGAACTAAACAATAAGCACAACATACATAAAATGAAGGACCATGTATTGTCACAAACTTGCTCTGTCATTCAGTAATATCAAGTTGATTCTGCACTTCAAATTTCCTGCCCCATTTCCTCTAATTACCATTTGTGTTCAAAACCTATCTACCCCAGCCGTGAGTAAGTATTACTGAAGTAGGGAATTCCAAATATTTGCATCATTCTACATTAAGAAATTGCGACCAAAACTATACACAGTACTTCAAAGGAAGTTTCACAAAGGCTTTCTAAAATCTCAGCAGGACTTCTTTACTTTCATACTCCAAGCCCCTTTTAATAAAAACTTACTTTCTGCATAATGAATTAGCCCATAAACATTTGCTGGTCTCTCAGCATTTAAAACATCTTTTTTCCCCAATCTTCACACTACAGTGAATTTTCCCAGTTTATACTCTCCCACCACTTATTTGCTTAACTTGTTTAATTTGCAGACTCTAGAGCAGGCAGCAGCCAGTGGAGAAGTCCAATGTGCAGAGCCACAAGTGGCCCAAGGATAATTCTATGACCCAGAGTGCATTCTTCAAAACCACAAAGCAATCCATGATCATGTTTTTTATGACTCAACATAGCAAAGTTTGTATAAAATAGTATGTTTGCTGCAGTCCTATATTAGGACATGCAAATCTCCATTGCACTGTTCACATTCCTTCCAGTCACTACTTAATGAAATGGATGCCAGTCATTGAAAAGTAGATTCTATTACTCAGTATTAAAAGATAAACTATTGAACTGACTTGAACATTGTTCTTTCTTAATGTTTTCACTGCACTCTGATCATCACCACACTGGGGCCATTTGAGGTCATGGTAAGTAGGTAGGTAAGTGCACAAAGACTTGCACTAGAAAAATAGAGTATGTTGGTAGGCAGTTGTTGATTAATTCTTTATATATTGCATGGTAGTCAGTATGGAAGTGGTTTCTGATATTTAGGGCTGCAACTAGGACAATTTTTAGCAAAAAGTAACAAATATAGAAATTGTTTCAGCCAGCATACTTTAAAAAACTTAAGTGTAACCCTTCAATGTAAACCCTTCAAATTTATTTTACAGTATATACATAATCAGAAACAATAGAATGAATCATGTCAGTAATTTGGCTAATCAACACAAATCATAGCTTTTGTTCCCAATGACCATAATCAAATGAAAACATGGAAATGTATAAAAAAAAGTAACATGCCTTACTGTGCAATTATGTTGATAATTTATACAAATATTAGACACTTCGAACTGACTGAGTCAGCAGAAAATCTCTAATACCAATAATGCTTTTGTGCTGAGTGTTTCCCACAAAAATAATATCTACATGAGGTAGAAACACTTAACTAACTTTTGTTGTGTGTAAAGGAGCATACAAGAGTTTGGGGAGAAATGCTGATGAATGCATGTAGATTTGGCAGAATGAGGCTTACACAAGGAACAGTTTCAATTAATAAACTGAAATCGGATGTTTCAAACCCCTACCATTTAGAAAAGTTAAGTCTTTGTTTAATTACAAAAGTTATTGGCAGCTGAACATGTATAACTGGATGATATTAATGCAATGGTATAGTGTTACATCAAAAGTTGTGTATAATTTTATGAACAAGACTTTCTGAAGATTTTGCATGTTGGTACCTTAGTTAGTTTAAGCTTTTTACAGTGTTTTCATATTCCCATATACAAAAGATACAGTTGTATTTGCTTTTGAAGTCATGCCAACATAGGCAGCATGACTTAAGAGCAGAAAAAAAACGCTACTATTGTATTTAATTTTCGCTCTGTAAAATGCAGATGTTATTGGGATAGTAAAAGTTTGCCAACCCAATCCAAATTTCTTTGTATATTTAAAACATGATAATATAAAAGACATCAACAGCCATTAAACAGTGGCACTTCTTTGCTACTTTTGAAAATAGGACAATTAGATCCAAATGGATGCCCCACAGATCACTAGATAACTACGTGAGTAAAATACATCACATTTTCTCAGCATTACTGTGCAAACTTAATACCAGTGTACTTGCAAGAAAACTGTTAAAACCAACAAGCAAACGAATGAAAAATTTGGATTACAACCCTTCAAGATTATTCCAATTCATATCTAAATTACACTTTAAAATACAACAGTGTTAGTCAGATGATTACATGGGTATACTGCTCGTTTCTTGCTGCAAAATATATACTAATCTCAACAGAATAAAGTAAAACCCAAATAATTCCTTAAAAGCAGTACCCATATTAAGTTTTGCATCATGCAAACCTTTACACATCTGTACAGTAAAGATACTTAACTGTACATCATATGCACTACTATCTACATTAAGAGTTAAACTGTGCAACTTCAACAAGATGAAGGATGCACTGGAAAAACTACACATTTATGTACAAAGATTACATACGGTAAACCAAGCACTTGTGTAGCATTTTGAAATTAAGGTGGCTGTGGCACTTAATGTCCCCCACGTTTGATACCACAATAAATAAACCATTGATTTTTTTGTCTATGACATAGACAGTACTGTGATTTCTGATCATTCTCAAACATTCTTCAATGCTAAAGAAACCAGTCATGAATTTTCTTTTGTGCACTCCCATGCAAAAATCTGACACCAATCAATAGCTGTTTTCATGGCCAGCCAAGATGTACAAGTTGCTATTGGCAGTCGGGTTGTCTGTTGGTCTACTTTCCAGCACCACAACTCTACAAGGAAATAAAAATCATAGTTTATTAAACCTTATTGAATCAGCATCCAAGTCAAATTTTATTCAGAAAAAATAAGTATAACTTCCCAGTGGCTTGTCCTTTGATCGCAGGCTTAACAGACATGGAATAATCTCTCCTGCAATGCTGAGTTTATATATCATACACAGTGCAACAGTGACAACCAACAAATAAACAGAGTATCTTCAAGCCCAATACGTGAGGGCTAGAGGACAGCATGAGAAATAGAAAGGTTCTTTAATATTTACTACGCAGCAACTCCAGAAATGCCATGTAAAGAGTGAAGACACAATTGTCTGTATCATTCTAGGTTCAATCAGACATGACTTATTTAGCCTTGTCTGTAATTCAAGTTATCAAAGGATCTTTTACAGTAAAAGGTAGAAAAATGCAGATCAATCTAATCATTATTAAAATTATGCATTAACTAAATGAAGGGTTAAATGCTAATCTCAATTTATGTTGATAGTCAGGTCGTAATTAAGGGAGAAGTCTACTGTTCATGGGCAGTTCCACTTCACTCCTTGGTTACCCCAGTAAGAGATGCCATTATACATGAGAGGAGCGAGAGAGAGAGAGACTCTTCTGAACTTAATTGCATCGAAGATGGAATATATTTTAGATTATTTACTTTTAACTCAAATAAACTATATTCCCAGTGTAAATCAAATTTTCAATAATAACCCACCTCATATTCCTATCTGCTGCATTATTCTAATTTTGCTCATCTATGCATCTGAGTATGCTTATCCCTACAGCACAAAATGATCTATAAAATCTTAAAGTATGAAATGCATTAAACATAACCCAGTGTAACTATTATTTGAGGCTTTCTTTGTTATCTGACAGTGTGCAAAAAACCTACATTTTATTTGAAAGTGTTATGTCTCCTTCACACATTGCCCAAAATTAAAATATCAATCTGTTCTGAAGAAGATTCAATGCAATGTATATCTAAATTATTTTGAAATACGGAACAAAAAATGTTTCTGCAGCATTATCAATGTCAGTACACTGGCTCACCTGTCAGAGCCTAAAAGTTTGAAGATCCTTGAATTGTCACAAATTTCTTGTGTTATCTAGGGGAAAAAAATCCAGCATTAACAGTAACTCTTGTAACATATTAACTAGATCTCTGCAATAAAACACATTTTACTGCTTATTAAGAGTAGTTAACAAACCTCAGTTTGTGTACAATTAATCCATCATTCTTTAAGTACAAAGTCTTGTTTTGAGAATGCACTGTATCTAATGTATTAAAGTGTTAGGCAATGTTTAGTGAGGTGACAAATATAAAAGAAAGTATTATTTCATTGTTCCATCTGGTTAAAATATGCTAGGAAGTTAACATATCCAATAAAAGCATTACTCAAAGCCCACTGGGAAATCAGTGGTAATTACAGAAGGGTCTACAGAGTTTAATGATGTTAACTGAACAGTACGATGTGGCAATGCACAAGAAGTGCTGGAGGAACTCAGCAGGTTACTGAACCGCTCAGTAAGATGTGGGTTCAAGTTTCCATTTCCATTTTGCCAGATCATTTTTTTCAAGTGCAGTTCAAGAGTAGGGTAAAGTACAATAAGTAACAAATAACAGAAACAAAAGGACTGCAGATGCTGGAATCTAGATGAAAAAACAAGATGCTGGAGGAACTCAGCAAGTCAGGCAGCAGCCGTGGAGAAAAGCAGACGAGTCCTGAAGAAGGGTCCTGACCCGAAACGTTAACCCCTCCAGCATCTTGTTTTTCTCAAGTAACAAATGAGAATGTTTTCATTACCTCATTTGACTTAAAACTTCTTCCCTGCATTCCGTGTTTCCAAAAAGCAAGCACACTATCCTGCAAACAAACTAACAAAGGAAGAAATGACGAATTATTGTTTGCTGAGTTTCAGCTTTTCAAAATCAGTTTAAATCTAAAATGTCAATAACAGATAAGACTTCAACAAAAAAAAAATTTTTACTTCAGGATTTGAAAGGCTGATCTGCAATGTTAAGTTAAACAGAAATGTATTTTGAAAAATAATTAAACCAATTTCACATTCGAATAAACTTAGGCACAATGATGGATTTTCTCCTCATTGCAAGACCTGTATTCCATGTGCCACATCTGGCATGGTAGTGTAGCGGTTAGCGTAACGTTATTACAGAGCCAGCGACCCGGGTTCAATTCCAATCACTGTCTGTAAGGAGTTTGTACATTCTCCCTGTGACTGCATGGGTTTTCTCTGGGTGCTCTGGTTTTCTCCCACAATGCAAAGATGTACAGGTTAGGAAGTTGTGGGCATGCTATGTTGGAGCCAGAAGCGTGGCAACACTTGCAGGCTGCCCCCAGAACATTCTACACAAAGGTGCATTTCACTGTGTGTTTTGATGTACATGTGACTAATAAAGATATCTTAACCAATTAGCAGTGGGAACAGATAAGCTAACCTAATCACTGTGCAGGTCATGCATCAAAGTAAACAAGGCATGAAATACAGATTACCATAAAGAATATTCTCACTCCACTCTTCATTTTGCACTTTCACATCATAATTAAAAGGTGCTTACTCTGGGATGACTCAGAACTATCAAACTAAAACTCTTCATGGGCCTTCGCCTCCTCCTCATTTTCCTTTTTTTTAAAACTCTGAACAGAAGTTTTCAAAAGATGGAATTACCAAACACGATGAAAAACTGTAGCTACTAAACATACATAGTTCAGATTGTGCCCAATTGTTCCATTAGTGACAGAATAACTAAACTGTTGAATGCAGACCAGATCGGCATAGTATCAGCAGATGTATCCTAGCACGGCAGGTGGATTTCTGAAGGCATAGTGAATAGGAATAAAGGGAATCCAGTATGAGCTCTCAATTTTCCCCACGCAGAAGCCTAATTTTAAGGGCATGCTTATGGTGGGGATGAAAATTGTATTTCATGTTTCATTTGTTTGGTGCTCATAACTGAAAACATTTATATTAAAAATGATTGAATACAATTGGTAAATAGCTCTAAGTGATTCCTTTTGATTAAAATGGTTCATCGGATATTAACAATGCAATATGATAAAACTGTGCTGAATTAGCTATAAATCAATTTTCACACATGTACTTTTCCACATTGTTTCACTGTGATGTTATTGTTCTCACAAAGGGTTAGCCAGAATCTCTTACCTATCGACTCAATTTGAAAAGTGAATGTCAGCTCTGAAGACAGTTTTCTGCTGGATTTCAATCTACCTCGAAGATTTACAATCTTTAAGCATCCTATAATGTTGAAATAACAGTATCGCATAAGCATCTGAATAACGTGGTTGAGATTTCCAAAGATAAAAGTATAAAAACAATTCCTTTATATATTCTGAGTACCTGCAAAAAGAAACCTTATTCCTGGCAATTAACTAATTAAGGAGATACTTACACAAGTAGACATTTCACCCACAGAATTAGAATTCTTTTTAAAATTTCAAATTTATGTTCAAAGTATCTTAGGCTAAAATCAGAATTTGCCTAATCTCCACTACATTTTAAAATGACTAAACTAAGATCATCTGGCTATTGGCCAAATTAGCAATATATAAATATCCCTCTGATTTTAAATATTATGGTCTCTATGAATGGAAGGTAAATGCACTTTATTATAGGAAAATAAATGTTGAAGTTTATCTTTGGCTCATCTGTTTAGTAAAATGAATTCTGTCATGTATGATGATATTTGATGTCAAATGTTAGGTCTGGAAGTCTTACAATGTCTCGTCTGATCAGAAGGTATGGGAAAATTGATTAATTTCCTTTGTTGGATACTCCCATGGGTTCTACAAAACTAACTTCAGTAGATAATATCAAGCTGAACACAGCACTACATTTGAGTCCTTTTAATAAAAAGCATCTTTGAAAGTTTCATACAAATGAATTTATTTATTTAAATGCTACGTTTTTGCATCTAATGTACACAATCAGACTATTAAGAACTATTCTTGGAAGAAGCTCAAAAAGAATGTTTCTTGCACTTATGTTCCAAAATACTTAACCAATTTTGTACCGTTAGATATCGAAAGAATAGCCCTGGGGCAGTCAAGGAGTTAGAAAAAGAGAGAGATTTAAAACAAAATTCAAAAACCTTTAAGGTCAGAAAGTAAAAAGCAAAATTGGTGTTACAGAGGATTACAACACTGTACTTCAACCTCAGACTTGAATCCAACATTAGGCAGCACAGTGGCACAGCTAATAGAGCTGCTGGCTCAAAACTCCAGTGACCTAGGTTCGATCCTGACCTCTGATACCGCCTGTGTGGAGTTTGCACGTTCTCTTTGACCACATAGGTTTCCTCCCACATCCAAAAATGTGCAGGTTGGAAGATTAATTGGCTACTGTAAATTGCCTTTGGTGTATAGGTGAGTGATAGAATCTGGGTGGGGTTGATGGGAATAAACTGGGATTAGTGTAGGTTGAATGTAAATGGGTGCTTGATGTTCAGCACAGAGTTGGTGGGTTGAGGGGCCTGTTTCCATTCTGTATGAATCTGTGACTCTGTAACTCAGGCTAATTAGATGAAAGATTTCATGTTAAGGGCGAGTATCTTGGATGAAATGAATTTGAGCAGTCTCAAAGCAGTGTCAATAGGAAAATATGGCTACAACTCAGAACAAACTGGTACTAAAGTTTTGCTCAGAAAGACCATTAAATTAACAGAAATGGCATAGCATGGGACACTGAGGATTGGTAAAACACACTTAATGGTGAATAATTCTCAAAAGTAGATCCTTACACCTCGTCACAGAATCACACAGGCCATTCAAGCTTTTACATCTGCAGTACCAATTCACTCAAAAATATTTACAATAAATAAAGAGATAGTTTTAACATTTGCTTTGTTTTTCAATACAGTATATGCGTTAAGGACAAAATTAAGAAATCAATTTAAAATTATTTTGCTTTGGAAACTTACGGTCCATGCAGACTATTATTGTATCTCTTTCAAGCTGGGTCACATGGATGACATTTGCCTGTGGTGTATCTGAAAAATATTATCAAAGTAATACACATCCACAGTATTTTATTTTAAAGAGGTTTCTTTAAGCATTTATTTCCTCTATGAAACAGACTAATGATGGCATCACCCAGGCTTTCCGGGGTGTTTCTGACCGTTAAAATTGAAATTTCCTTCATGAGCAATGTTATTTTTCTAAATGATTGCCATTTAAATTGTGCTAATAATTGAGTTAAACAAACATACTACATTAGGTTCTAGTTTAAAAAAAAGACAAGCCACAATTCTGAATCTTTAATAGAACAAATACAGTAAACTCTCAGTGAAGTTTCTTAACTCCTCTGGAGAAAGATGATAAATTATGCAAAGTAGCAGATAATTTATTTAATCCTAAAATTTACATAATTAAAACCTATCCATTTTTTCAATAAATAAAAGCTTGGTGAGCCCATGCAGAACAAGGCCCAGCATGTTCATAAGTTTTCCTCATTCCAATGGGTTCTGAGTGCACAGTTCAGTTTTTATTCTGCACAGAAAATTATAGAATGATTTTGAAAAGTAAATTTCTCTCTTCAAAATCAAAGTGATCATAACCTCAAGAAAATAAGCCATGCGCAACTCAAGTCAAATGTAATGGGTAGCAATCTGGTCCACTGCTCTGCCAAAAATGACACAAGAAAATCCCTCCAATTTCCTTTTCATCTTGAGTATCATCTGAACTTTGGTTGGTAATTTCAAGTAGTACAGAAGTGCGTCATAAATAATGATGTTTTTGTTTACTTATGTTCATCTATCCAGAACTGACATACCTGTTTCCGTAAACCAGGATGAAGTAGAGTTTGGATTGACAGTTTCAAATCGCACAACTTGATTAAGTTCTGTTCCTTTACTGACAGCAACACACAATAATGGGTATTCCTGTTCTGGAACCACCAGCAATTCAAAGACTTTCAATGGATTTGGCAGAGGAAAGTCAACATTCTAGGGCAAAAACAAAAGGCAAAATACATTTTTTCCCCAAAAGTTTCAATCTCAGTTCAAGGCATTGTATAATACATATTGTCTTACAATTGAGGGTACTAAGAGTAAAATGAATTGAAATTTTGGTGAAAGGAGAAACTGATGGGGAAAGTGAGCAGTTTTCATGCATAAAATCTTTTGACCCAGAACTTAAAATACACAATGCACTCTATTTTGTGATGGACCGCTTGATATGCTAGATCTCCTTTTATAGCATTAACTTCAACTATTTAGATTAATACCAGTTTATTTAGATTAATAATGGCTTATTTATACCCCTGTTTATTAGCTAAACAAACCAGGTCAGATGAAATGATCTTTCAAGATAATAAAAAAAGACCTGTTTATATTTGAGTATAGCCTATAGAAACTGTCCACTTCTGGTAAATGCACCAAATTTGAGGAGTGAAAGCAAAAGTTAAACCAAGACAGACTTAAAAATGGGATCTGAAGAAGGTACAAAATACGTTTGATAACTGTTGAAGGATTTTCCTTACCTCAATTATTTTTATTTCCTGATTTTCAATTTTGTGATAAAATAGAAATCAGCCTGAAACATTGGGTCCATTTCACCCGCCATAGCTGCAACTGGGACTGCTGAGTACTTCCAGTACTTGGATTATTTTTCTCAATTTTCTATGTTTACAGATGTTTAGCTGTCCACAAACTAACTACAGATGAGAAAAGGTGGGATTACCCCATGACAGAAAGACCCAACAGTAGCCCTTTCTTCCAGCATGGCTCACAAGTCATCGCGACTCTCAGCCTTTGGCACATGCAGCCACCCTGCCACTACCCAGGGATGAACCATCATTATTCCTTAAAATTCTGACCATCCAGGTTTTTCATTAGTTTCCCTCGTTTAACATTTCACATCCAAAGAACAACAATCATAAATTTATGTGTGATTTTCCATGTATCATGTGCCAACTGATAATGGAGATCAAGTTGTTTGAAAAAGAAGTTGGAACAACATAATAGTTCTATTTGGTACACAAAACTTCTGTCTTTGGCAAATATTTGTCATTTTATCTTTTTTGTCACAACCAGGTGGAAAGCCCCGAGGGCTCTTCCATATTGTCAAGTATCTGTATTTCCATATTTCATTATGTCCTTATGACACAAGAGGAGGTCGTTTCGGCCCATCAAGTCTATCCTGGCTCACAGAGCAATCCCATTCCCTACCACTTGTCTCTGCAGCCTGTTCTTCCCCACATTCCCATCAACTCTCCCCCACATACACACTCGGGCCAATTTACAGCTAACCTGTACGTCTTTGGGATGAGAGAAGAAACCCATGCAGTCACAGGGAGAATGTGCAAACTCTATACCGACAGTACCCAAGGTCAGGATTGAACCTGGATCACTGGCACTGTGAAGTGGCAGCACTATTGGCTGTGACACAGTGCTGTCCCATTGGGAAAAAGGGAGGATAATTTTCCCAGTAACAATAATTTTTAATGAACTATTTCTGTTGCAATGCAGAATTATTAAATGGTGAAAAATAGGCTCCCTGGAGACAGCTTAAAGTTCCTAATTATTAGGTTTATGCAAACATGCAGTTTCATAGTACAGATTCAAAAGTATCCATCAAAATAATAACCCATCCAACTCTTGCTGTTAGATCTCTTATACTGCAGTCCCCAGGTAAATTTCAATTGCATTTGACAGGGGAACTCACATACTAGAGCTTAGACTAGAATAGCAATGTGAGCTGCAATGTTTGTAACCTATTCCACTTACTTTGATCAACATAAACTTCTGCATTTGTTCAACCCACTCCAACAAAACGATGCTGGATTGCAATGCACCACAGAGATACTTGTGTCCTGTGTAAGGATTCCTTACTGTAACAAATAATATGAAATTGTATTTTTCCATTGCTGTACATAATTTACTGCATTAAGCAATCAACTAACATAATACTCTGCAAGAGATTACATTATCTTATCACCACCTTGTTTAAGATATCAAACAGTACTACTATGAAGATTTCAATTAAACAATATGCAGATGACCTTCATGAAGGAACTAGTTAGGGTTTCAGTAAAGCATAATAATGAATATGTAAAATTCATGTAAAATCTTTTATGATATGTGCTTGAACTCTGAAATGCAATTATAAATATATTTTTTAATTCTGGATTTGTTTAGAGACTCATCCTGGAGTAAATTCTCATTGTACCTTTGGTGGAAATGATTGGGGTAGTTCTAGATGAACAATAGAGAATAACATCCCAATTTTCCCAGATGGCTCAGCAAGTGTTCCCAATACCAGCTGAACCAGAGAGCAAGGTGGTCTTTTTTGATTCCCCATTTTTGCTGCCTCAGAAGGGAAATGTTAATTCCTGTTAAAATAGTCTCCAAACCATGGACTAAAGACATGCAATTCTTAAACATGCATGTGTGTGTATGGCAGGTTAAAATATGATGGGGTTTGGCTGTGTTCCCAAACTGATGACATTTAGCTGCCAGGAATAATCAGCATCTTCAAGTACAAAAAAATGGAGAAAACTAGCAGAAAAGAAAAACCTCATGCAAGTAGTTAAAGCATCTCACTGTTTTTAATACACAAAGCAAGCCTGATGAAATAGAATTTGGGGAGATGTACTATTCAAACAGCAAAACCCTGTAATAAATGTCAGTCATAATAAACACAGCATCAATTGAAGTGTGAATAGCTGAAAGGCAGGTTAGGGTCTCAGCACAAGATCGAACCAAGATGCTAAAGTCAACCAACTACCAGTATAACTTGCACTCTTTAAATTTTAAAAGATGTAAATGTTTTCATGAAAGTGATTATATGTTAAAAATATGTACAACTGTTTATAGGAATTGGAAAAACTGGACGTCCCCCACCACCCCCCCCCCCAAAAAGTGCCAAGTGCCTCTCGTCGTTGCTTTGACACCAACACTTCAAGTACCCACATATACTGTAGGTCCTCCTTCCCCACTCTCACATATGAACACCTAGCAAAACTGTCTTGGAGGTCCTGCCTTCTGGAAACCGTATTCAGCCTTATTAGTCCAATGAGGTCAATAAATATTTAGAACAAAGATCCAGAAAACTTCCATATGGTTCTGTGTAGATTGTATTAAACTACCAAAGAGAAAGGATTCTGCTCTTTTAACAGACAATTTAAGAAGGGCAGTAGGGCTAAGCCAGGAAACTAGAGGCCAGCGAGCCTTATGTCAGTTGTAAGGAAACTACTGGAAAAAGTTCTTAGGGATAAGATTTATGATCACTTGGAAAGGCAGGGACTGATTAGGGGGAGTCAGCATGGTTTGGTACATGGGAAATCCTGGCTCACAAATCTGATCAAGTTTTTTTTGAAGAGGTTACTAAGAACATTGATGAAGACAAGGTGGTAGAAGTGGTATACACGGACTTCAGCAAGGCTTTTGACAAGGTCCCGCACTGTAGGCTGGTCCAGAAAGTTACAGAAAATGGGGTACAAGCTGTTTTGGCAAACTGAATCCAAACTTGGCTTGGTGATAGGAAGCAGAGGGTAGTGGTGAAGGGTTATCTTTCTGACTGGAAGTCTGTAACCAGTGGTGTACCACAGAGATCAGTGCTGGGACCTTTGTTTGTCATATATATAAATGATTTGGACGAGAATGTCTGTGGTCTGAAAAGTAATTTTGCTGATGACACAAAGATTGGTGGAGTTGTAGATAGTGAGGATGGTTTCCCAAGGATACAGAGGGACACAAATCAGCTGGAAAGTTGGGTGGAGTAGTGGCAGATGGAATTTAATCCGACAAGTGTGAGGTAATGCATTTTGGGTTGTTTAATACTGGTCAGACATACAGTGGCATGCAAAAGTTTGGGCACCCCTGGTCAAAATTTCTGTTACTATGAATAGCTAAGTGAGTAAAAGATGACCTGATTTCCAAAAGGCATAAAGTTAAAGATGACACATTTCTTTAATATTTTAAGCAAGATTAATTTTTTATTTCCATCTTTTACAGTTTCAAAATAACAAAAAAGGAAAAAGGCCCGAAGCAAAAGTTTGGGCACCCTGCATGGTCAGTACTTAGTAACACCCCCTTTGGCAAGTATCACAGCTTGTAAACACTTTCTGTAGCCAGCTTAAGACTCTTTCAATTCTTGTTTGGGGTTTTTTCGCCCATTCTTCCTTGCAAAAGGCTTCTAGTTCTGTGAGATTCTTGGGCTGTCTTGCATGCACTGCTCTTTTGAGGTCTATCCACAGATTTTGGATGATGTTTAGGTCGGGGGACTGTGAGGGCCATGGCAAAACCTTCAGCTTGAGCCTCTTGAGGTAGTCCATTGTGGATTTTGAGGTTGTTTAGGATTGTTATCCTGTTGTAGAAGCCATCCTCTTTTCATCTTCAGCTTTTTTTTTACAGACTGTGTGATGTTTGCTTCCAGAATTTGCTGGTATTTATTGAATTCATTCTTCCCTCTACCAGTGAAATGTTCCCCGTGCCACTGGCTGCAACACAAGCCCAAAGCATGATCGATCCACCCCTGTGCTTAACAGTTGGAGAGGTGTTCTTTTCATGAAATTCTGCACCCTTTTTTCTCCAAACATACCTCTGCTCATTGCAGCCAAAAAGTTCTATTTTAACTTCATCAGTCCACAGGACTTGTTTCCAAAATGCATCAAACTTCTGACGCTGAATTTTGTGGTGAGGATGCAGGAAAGGTTTTCTTCTGATGACTCTTCATGAAGGTCATATTTGTGCAGGTGTCAGTGCACAGTAGAACAGTGCACCACCACTCCAGAGTCTGCTAAATCTTCCCGAAGGTCTTTTGCAGTCAAACGGGGGTCTTGATTTGCCTTTCTAGCAATCTTACAAGCAGTTCTCTCGGAAAGTTTTCTTGGTCTTCCAGACCTCAACTTGACCTCCACCACTCCTGTTAACTGCCATTTCTTAATGACATCATGAACTGATGAAACAGCTACCTGAAAATGCTTTGCTATCTTCTTATAGCCTTCTCCTGCTTTGTGTGCATCATTTATTTTAATTTTCAGAGTGCTAGGCAGCTGCTTAGAGGAGCCCATGGCTGCTGATTGTTGGGACAATGTTTGAGGAGTCAGGGTATTTATAAAGCTTTGAAATTTGCATCACCTGGCCTTTCCTAACGATGACTGTGAACAAGCCATAGCCCTAACAAGCTAATGAAAGTCTGAGACCTTGGTAAAAGTTATCTGACAGCTTAAATCTCTTGGGGTGCCCAAACTTTTGCATAGTGCTCCTTTCCTTTTCTCACTCTAAAATTTTACAAAACAAAAATAATACACTAATCTTGCTTAAAATGTTGAAAAGAATGTTTCGTCTTTAACTTTATGACTTTTGGAGATCAGTTCATCTTCTACTCACTTAACTATTCACAGTAACAGAAATTTTGACCAGGGGTGCCCAAACTTTTGCATGCCACTGTATACAGTAATCAACAGGGACCTTAGAAGCTTTGATGTACAGACGAACCTTGGGATGAAAGTTCCTAGCTCCCTGTAAAAGGCGACACAGGATAGCATAGTGAGGAAGGCCTTCGGCTTGCTTGCCTTCATAGGCAGGGGATTGAATACAAGAGTTGGACGTCATGTTGCAGCTGTATAAGACATTTTAGGCCACACTTGGAATATTGTGTGCAGTTCTGGTCACCACACTATAGAAAGGATGTGGTAGTGCTGGAAAGTGTGCAGAAGAGATTCACCAAGATATTGCCTGGAATGGAGGGCTTTAGTTAAAAGGAGAGATTGGATAGGCTGGGATTGTTCTCACTGGGAGGCAGGAGGCTGAAGGATGACCTTAGAGGTTTATAAATTTATGAGAAGCAGAGATGGGGCAGATAGCCACAGTCTTTCTAAGTAGGGGAGTCTAAAACTAGAGGATACAAGTTTAAGGTGAGAGGGGAAAGATTTAAAGGAGATCTGAGGGGCAAGTTTTTCACACAGAGTGGTGGGTATACAGAACAAGCTGCCAGAGGAGGTGGTAGAGGCAGGTAAAATCACAATGGTGAGGAATAGAGGGATATGGGCCAAGTGCAGGAAAATGGGATTAGTGTAGATAGGCATCTCAGTTGGCATAGAGGAGTTGGGCTGAAGGGCCTGTTTCTATGCTGTATAACTCGATGTGAGAGAGAAAGAGAGAGAGAGAACAAAAAATGGGAGGAAAAATGTTGCAGAGCTATGGGGAAAGAACAGGGAAGTAGCACTGGTTCATAGCATTACCAGAAGACAAACACCGGTGCAAGGGGCTGATTGAATGATAGAGCAAAGGGGAGGCCAATGATTTTAACTGGATAGTAGAGTATCAGCAGAGCTCAGTGTTGGATAAATACTGGGGACATAAATGAATTAGGGAATATACAGCTAATGAACAATGAACATTGAAGACAGTCAACTCCACTCCTGTATTTCTAATGTTTCCAAACTTTCCCCTTTAAAATGGGGCAATTTCTATTTTACAGAATAATAATTCATCCTGCTTCTATTTCCCACAAACAGGAAATGGAAACAGAAAATGTTGGAAATACTTAGGTCATGCAGCATCTGTGGAGACAGAAACAACTTTAACGTTACTGGTTGATGACATTACATCAGAACTGGGAAAAGTTCGAAATCAAACCTGTTTTAAGTTGCAGAGAAATGGCGAGGGTAAATCAGGGAAATGTCTGAATGGAAAACCCGCAAGTATTTCCAGTATTGTTTTAGTTAAGATTTTCATAATCTGCAGTGTTTTGTACCTTACAGTTCCAGCATTCATTTTTTACCCCCTGCATTTCCCATTCACACCTCCTCCAAACAGAATAGTTGTGATTAACAAGCCTTCACCACCCTCTCTACAGTGGCACCATCACTTGGGTCATTCAGTCTTTCTTGATCTCCACCACATCACAGATATTCCCTTGGCTGTTTCTAACCCTCCCCTTCTCTGCAACAATAAAGATGTTTGAACTTCTCCCACTTCTGAAGTCATTGACCTGGATAGTTAACTCCCATTCTCTCCACAGATGCTGAGTGTTTCCAGCATTTTGTTTTAATTTCAGTTTCTAGCATCTGCAGTTTTTTTCTTATTTTTACTACAGATAGGAAATTTGGTCTATTACATATCATGGAAAATTAGTTTAAGATGGTCATTCGGTCTGGAGTTCAGAAACATCAAGAGCTATTCTAAATTTGCTTTTGTCTTTTCAACCCCTGCACTTTAATCATCTTATTTTATTAAATAATCACCATGACACTGTCTATAAAGAAATAAGTTTGTGCAAATAGAATAAATAATTTATACAGAATATATATTTTCCTAAAGATCATTTGAGATAACTTTTCATGATTTAAGCTCATCTCCTTGACATTTTTTTTCCCTTGTAACATCATCCAGCTCTTTATTTTCAAATGTCAAATGATTAGCAAATATTATTTTGCAGAGGGATTTTGGTGTCTTTATTTACAAATCATCAAAAGTTCAGAGACAAGTACATTTAGCAAAGGAAAGCAAATAGTAAGTTGGCCTTTTCTACAAAAGGAATGGAGTATAAAAGATAGGAAACTTGGCTAAAATTTTATGCACTTTTGATGAGATATCCTCAGGAGTACTGAGTAAAGTTTTAGACTCCTCATCTCAGGTATAATGTACTTCCCTGAGAGGGCTGCAACAAAGATTATCAAGATTGATTCCTGGGGTGAGAAAACAGTTAAAGACAGATTGAGTAAAACTGCACCTGTATTCTCTTTTAAGAAGAATCAAAATGGATCACATTGAAAAGTACAACATTTTTAGAAGCAGGGTTTCTGCTGAGATCCCATTTCTCTCAGCAGAATGGGAGACCGGCCATTTAAGACTAACATGACAAATTTTGCTTAGAAATTTTTTGGAATTCCTTATCTTAAGTTGCTTAATCATTGAGCGTATTTGACCAGATCTGAGAATCAATGGACATGAGTAAGTACAACTGAAGATTAGACAGGAACTTACTAAACAATGGAGCAGGCACAAAATGGAATATTGCCTACACCTTTTTCTTATTTTCATATCCTCTACTTGACTAAAAACAGCATAGTAAATGGAAATATTTAAGTTAGAAATGTCCTTACCAACGCAACATTTTTGGCAGCCTTTTGTATCTGGAATTTTTGTAGATACTGCAAATTTCCTACAAAATAAATGTAAACATTTATACACAAATGTTACTATCAAATAGAAAAATATCAAATTCTATCATGCTATTATCACCCTTCCTCAGAGGAACCTTCAAGTCCACTGCATACGCAGATGTAACGCACCAAGTGCACCAATTATCTGGTACTCTTTCTGCATCTCTTCCGTCATCTCCAATTACAGTTTCACTGTGTTTAATAAATACAGTTGATAATTGTGGAACTCATTTCCCTTAGTGTTTCCTTCACTGGTGAAGTTTGGGCATTAATCAAGCTCAACTTTATTTCATCATTTTGCAATTACTTCATTTTTAAAATCAGCCACTGTTTGTCAGATTCTCTATATCTGATCTATTCAAGTGTGTGTTTGTTTGTTTAATAAAGGTACATTTTAACCCACTCATCTCCAAATCAGCTTGAAGGGTTTGCTGCAACAACCCAATATTTCCTAATACATCATCTGGAGAAAAAAAATAATTACAATAGGAGTCCCCTCTTACCTTGGAAGTATCCTGTCTGGAAGTCTGTATGCAGGAATAGAGACTGGCAATTTTTGCATTTGTCTAGCATATTCAAAAAGACCCAACAAGTTGTGAGAATAAAGTTGTGAAGCTTTTCCTAAAAAGCCAAAAAAACAATACTGTCAGTGTACTTGAAAAATATTAAATGCCATCTATACATTTCCTCAGGTAACACGATGGAAGCTCATTAAGGAATATTTAGGTTTTATATTTCTTTTGATTTCACACTTACAAGAAAATTCAAAACCTGTGATGATTTTTTTTTACAAATTCAGTTACAGGATGTGGAAATCAATGCCAAGACCAACATTTAATCCCTAACCCTAATTACCCTCGAGAAGGTAGTGAGCTGGTTTCTTGGACCACTGCAAATTGTGTGGTGAAGATATTCCCAAAATGCCCTCGGATGGGGAATTCCAGGGTATTAGCTCAGCGACAATGGGATAGAACATAGAACAGTAGTGCAGGAACAGGCCCTTCGGCCCATATCTTCACCAACCATATAACTAATCCCACCTGCCTGCACACGGTCTGTATCCCTCCATTCCCTGCCTGTTCATGTGTCTGTCTAAATGCCTCTTAAATGTTGCCATCATATCTGCTTCTGGCAGCGCAATCCCAGGGCAACTTAGAGAGCATCTTGCAGGGCGGCGGCCTTCCCAGGATTCCTCTATCTTCATCTTCCTTGTTGGTAGAAAGGATGGGTTGGGGACGTGCTGCTTGAAACTTTAGCAAGTTTCAGCAGTGCATTTGTAGATGGTATGCATGGCGCTCACAGGTGTGCTAGGGATGGAGGAAATGAATGTTTAAAGTGGCAAATTTGGTGCCGATTAAATTTATTTTTTATTGTGTTGTTCATTTTTTTCATGGAGACTTTCTTAGCTGTACCTATATCCTCTTGCAGTAAGTTTATATCTGATCGGAATTTATAATAAAAGCAGACAATGATGAAATGGTTAAAGGGAACAGAGAAACTGACTTGGGCCAGTTGCCAAAGGTCATGGCTTCACTTTCCTGCGATTGACTATGGCCCAAGACCAGTTCCAAACTGGTCACAGATCCTAATGGTCTGCAGACGACCGTGGATCTGAGCAGCAGAAGACAGTGACGTTGTCTATGTAGAGGGAAGCTTTGATCTGAGGGCCCCCCACTGCCTGGCATTGTCACCCTTCTTATGCCTGGTGTCCTTCTTGATGAATTTGTCAAAACAGTTCTATGCATCAAAAAAAACAAGACAAGGGAAGTCGGAGGTTGAGTCCCCAACTAAGTGGGTGACCTTGCCTTGACTCCATACTTGTTGGGGAAGCTATTTATTTCCCACCCATTGATTTGGACTGTGCTACAGATGTCTGTGTAGGGCAGTTAGATCCAATCCCTGATTCCCTCCCCATAGACCATTTTGGAGAGCACATCCATTATGCAGCAACATCAACCTGATGGAGGAACTCAGCCAGTCAAGCAGCATCTGTGGGGGTGGGGAAGGAATTGTTGACGCTTCTGGTTGAAACTCTGCATCAGGACGCCCCTGCCCCCACCACCACCTCCACATATGCTCCCTGAGCTGCTGAGTTCTTCCAGCAGATTGCTTTTTTATACCCCAGACTCTTGCATCTGCAGTCTTTTATGTCTCTGCACGTCCATCAAGTACGTGTGTGATATTCTATCAAAGGCCTTCTCTTGGTTACTCCCAAATCTTTTGCTACTCACTTTGAACTCATGTCTTCTGGCTATTAAACCTTCAGCCAGTAGAAACAGTTTATTTTTATTGAAGCAAAGGCAAAATGCTGCTGATGCTGGAAATAAAAAGAAAATGCTGCAAAAACTACAGGTCAGGTAACATCCATGGAAAGAAAGTGTCAATGTTTTAGGTTGATGAACTCTCGGCATTGACTAGAAACACTTTCCATTCACAGATGCTACCTGACCTGCTGAGAGTTTCTTGTTTTTTTTTTAAAATGAACTCTATTTCAATCTTTCATGACTTTTAGTATTTCTCCTCAAAGGAGAACAGGTTCCCAGCTTTTCCAGTCTTTCTACATGACTGTATCCCTCATTGCTGGAACTGAAAACCCTCTTCAAAACATTCCTAACATGTGGTGCCCAGATCTGAACACAGTACACCAGCTGGGGCCAAACCAATACTTTATATAAGTTAAATCTATTGCATTAAGGAATAAAGCAGCTATTGTACTTGAAGTCCAAGATACCAAATACCTTACTAACTGCTTAACCTGCCCTGTCATCTATAAATATATGTGTACAACACAGCTTGCTCTCTATGTTCTTACACCTCCTCTTCTCATTCTTCCCATGAAAATGTCTTGCATTACACTTCTCTGTATTTAAGTCCATCTCACGTATGTCTTTTCCAACATCCTGATTTCTTGTGGTCCATTAATGTCCCCCTTATTGTTTACTAAAATTCCACATTTCATTTCTTCTGCAGATGTTAATATTATATCTTATATCCCATCCCTTACTCCAGTCCAAACAAACAGATATTCAACGCAATGTTGTGGTCAAGAAATTTTAAGGCACATGATAGCATGAACTAAAAAGTTGTAGGTGTGTAGGTCTGTTCCAGTATCATAAAAACAAACAAGATAATTTGCTTGAGAGTCAGAATTTTGAAAACTCTGCTATGAAGAAAGCAGTTTTGGAAGGGAGAGAGGCAAAATTGTACATGGGATGGTAGGGGTTAAATGAGCAAGTCTGGAAGATAGAGGAAATGAGGGACTGAGAGAGAAAAAGAAGTTTTTGACATGGCTTAATAACTTGCACTTAATGTATGGAGTGTGGGGAATAAAGACGATGAAGTGAAGCCACAATCTTGACACGTGGGAGGATGATCCAGCCATTATCGGCAAATGGCTTAAAGATGGGGAAGCTAAACACTCCTGGTTGCAGAGTTTTCAGATGATATAGACAAGAGGGCAAAGGAGGAGGTGGTGGTGTTGGGCCCATTTCTCTGCTGTAAGACTTAGAACTATAAGTACAATGAAGGAACAAAGAGACATGTTATTTGCATTGATGACAGTATCTAAAGGCCCCATAAGAGTCAGAGGAAGATTGAAAAATACATAAGCAGGCAGATATTTAAGGTGCAAAGACAAACAAGGTAGTGATAGTTGGGGATTTCAGACACCCTAATACTAATGGAAACTGTAGCAGAGGAACTGGTATGGCAGGAGCATAAGTACTGAAATGCATTACAAAGAACTTTCTTATTCAGTACAAAGCAAGCCCAACAAGAGAAAGGACGATATTAGCTTTAGGGAATAAACCTGGGTAGTAAGACAGCAGTCACAATCAGTTAGATTTAGCATTGTTGTGGTTAGAGACAAAGTTAAGCCAGAAGTAAAAATTCCAAATTGGGGCAAGGTCAATTTTATCAGGCTGAAATATGACTTAGCAGAAGAGGACTGGAACTGACTCCCTGAAGGCAAATCAGACTCAAAGCACTGGGAGACATGCAGGGTTCAGGGAACGCTATGGTGTTCAGAACAACTGTGAGCCCGTATAAAAAAATTCCAGAAACCTATACGGGTGGCAAGGAATACACAGAGCAGGAAAAAGCCAAAAAAAATGGAAGCTTTAAACGAAAAGGTACCAATGGGCTCAACACAGACAAAAAGCCTGGAGTAGTGTAGAAGCAACAAAGGTGAAATTAAAAGGGAAAGAAGGTGCTTGAAAAAGTATTGGTAAATAAAGTCAAACGAAAAGCACAACATTTTGCCTAAAAGTATGTGCAGCAAAGGATTAGAGAGGAGATTGGCTTCAATTAGAGATCAAAACAGCAGCCCGATTGTGGAGGCAGAATACATGCAAAATTCTGAATTAATTCATGGCAAAGGGGGAATGGCATAGGCATGGGGATTGACATTCAGGATGAAAATGTGAAACACTGGGACAAGGAACATTAAGGGATTTAACATCTTTAAAATGGATAAATTTCTGTTCCTAGAGCCATTCCGTACCAGAAACAGGCCCTTCGACCCCAACCAGTCCATGCCAACCAAGCTAGTCACATTTGCCCGTGTTTGGCCCATAACCTTCCTAAACCTTTCCCTATTCACATGTCCGTCCAACTGTCTTTTAAAAGTTGTTATTTTACCTGCCTCAACCACTTCCTCTAGCAAACTCATTCCCTGTATGTACCACCCTCAGCGTTAAAAAACAGTTGCCCTTCAATTTCCTATTAAAATCGTTCCCCTCTCACCTTAAACCTATGCCCTCAAGTTCGTGATTCCCCAAAGCCTGGTGGGAAAAAAATGTGTGCATTCACCCTATCTATGCATCTCATAATTTTATACACCTCTATAAAGATCACCATCCGTCTCCTACACTCCAAGGAATAAAGTCCTAAGCCTGTCCAACCTCTCCCTATAACTCAGTTCCTCAAGCCCTGGCATCATCCTTGTACATCTTTTCTGCACTCTTTTCCAGTTTAATAACATCCTTCCTATAGCATGGGTGACCAAATCTCTGGTATAAATTTTATTCTAAACTCTGAAAAGAAGAAAGTGAGGAAATAGCCAAAGTCAACCTTTCATTTTCCAATATTTTGGCTATACATATGGTGTCAGAGAATTGGAAAGCAGCTGATATTTTTAAAAGCAAGATGGGGATTGACTGAGTAACTACCTTGCTTATTCCATCAATCCCCATCTGACATTGACAATAGTAAGATTATTGGAAAAATTTCCAAGCGAGAACATAGATCAGTGTTTATAGAGGCACAGAATAACAACATATTAGACAATCAATATGGTTTTTGTTAAGGAATTGGGCGTGTGACAAAATTAAATTTTATGTTAACAAGAAGCACAGAAGAAGATGGAGCATTTGGCGTAGTACACATGGATTTTAGCAAGGCAATTTATAGAGCCCCACTTGATCAAGGAAGAAAAAGGCCAAAGGATCCTGGGGAAAGTGGCAAGGTGGATTAAAAATAAATCCCAAAAGGGAAAAAACAAATGGTAATGATTAAAAGGAACTTTAGTGAATCGAAGGTTGTGTGTCATTGGGCTCTGCGTGGCTCAATAGTAGGGCCTTGTTTTTTGTGGTATATATAAATGAATTAAACTTAAATATAGAAGCCACTATTAAGTTTGTTGACAATATTAAAATCAGCAGCATGGTTAATAATGAAGCAAGAAAGTTCTAGGATACAGAAAAAATGAACTGGTTGAATGGACATAAAAGAAGGCAAATGGAATTCAGTCTGGAGAATCAAGGGGTAATGCATTTGGACAGGGCAAACAAAAACAAGGGAATCATCATAAAGGATAGGTAGATAAGGTGGTCAAGGCAGCATATAGATACTTACTTTTTCTTAGCAGAAGCATAGAACATGAGTGGGGAAGTCACGTTAGGGCTGTGGAAAAACATTAATTAGGCCATTCCGTGCACAGTTTTGGTTACCACACTATGGGAAGGATGTTTTTAGTACTAGACAGGATATGGAAGAGGTTTATAAGGATGTTGTCAAGGTTGTAGAATTATAAATGAGAAGGGCATTGCCTAAGTTGGGATTGTTTTCATTGGAACACGAAACCAATTATGTATTGTGCTTCAATTGCCCCCATCTATCCAGTAACTTATCCTTCAACTTACCTCATTAAAACACAGAAATGTACAACATGGGAGGAGGTCACTGAACCTATCCTGTTTGGACTTGTTTCCCAGCTCTTGGTCCACACCAATGCAGCTTATGATTTCAAGTGCTCACCCAGATAGTTCTCAAGTATGGTGAGGGTTTCTGCCTCAAGCAACTTTTCGGGCAGCGAGTTCCAGATGCACAGCACTCATTGACTGAAATAATTTTTTCTCAACTCCCCTCTTATCTTCCAACAGTTAACTCATTCTATGCTCCCTACTTACTGACCCTCCCTGCTACTTGAAATAAAGACCTTACCAAGTCAGCGAGGATGACAACGTCAAGCTGTTGCTTGACTAGTTTGTAGGACAGCTAACAAAGAGACCAGCCGCAGGCGTTTGTGAGGAGGACTCTGCAGGGTCAAAAAGGCTGGGAATAACTTCACTGTATCAGCATTATGCCCAGTCTTAATGCTTTTATGCTAGTCTGGAGTCACATACAGGCCAGGCGATGTAAGTATGCCGTATTTCCTTCCCTGAAGGAGATTAGCAAACCAAATGACTTTTTTCCAATCCAATAATTTCAAAGTCATTGATATTATATTTTTAAAATTCCAATTATTAACAGGATTTAAACTCCACAGCTGCCATGGGGGGGGGGTGGGTTAGATATAAAACTCAGTTAATAATTTGCATGTTACCATTACACCACCACTAACCACTAACATAACACCTTTATACTTAGAGCAAGACAAAGCTCCTGGCTCCAACAGGCTCTCATGCCACACAGAAAAGGTGAAAGTACCCTGAAAACATGTATTATTCAAATTAAAACTTAAGTATTTGAAATTAGTGGCAAAAGAGTCATAGAATCAGATATCTTCTTTCCTCTGCCCACACAGAATGTCTGCTTTTAAGCTGTATAATCCTTCTGGCACAGTGGGATAATATGGTTACTATTGGGAAGAGGTCAACATCTACAGGCTTCATAACAACTTCACACAGGAAGAAAGGAAGCCACTAAGTTGGCACATATATCTATGCTAAAGCTCTGCCAGGAATGTTATTTGGAGCAACAAGAGAGAACATGCCCTGGAGATCAAAAGACCTTCCCCAGAATTCTCTGCAAGGTTCCAGTTGCAAAATCTCTAAGCACAAAGCACACTATCCGGACCATGCCACCTTCTCGCACCTACCATCGGGCAGGAGGTACAGAAGCCTGAAGTCCCACACCACCAGGTTCAAGAACAGCGACTTCCCTTCAACCACTTTGATCACTTTTGCACTAAAATGGACTTTTTTTTGTTCTAATTGTGTTTTTTCTTGTAAAAATTGTGTTTAATTTATGTTTTTCTTGTGAATGCTGCCTATACGATGCCTTATGCCTGTGATGCTGCTGCATGTTTTTCATTGGACCTGTGCATTCATAGACGTGCATATAACAATAAACTCGACTTTGACTTTCATCAGACTGTCTGCCATCTGAATACTAGTTAGTATTAAAAATACCAGGTAAGCCACCAATACCCAGAAGAATTTTGTGCAGAACCTAGGACAACGTAACACAAAACCTCTTCTGTCATTTGTTACCTTGGCTATATTAATCAAATATCTGTTAATTGTCTATGAAAGCATGCCCCAGTGTCCCTTAAACACAGTCACCCTAATGCCTTTTGATGTCAAGACTCCCCATTCTGACACATAGATATGGTAAAACAACACAATTCTTTTTTGTATCATCTCACATAGACTGGAACCCTATGCGATATCAAGGAGTCAGAAAAAAGTGCAAGAGAAAAACAACGTGAATAAGCACTCCAAAAATTTACACAACCACCTCAAAAACCAATCTTACAAGTCACCATGATCCAGGTCACAGAATCATAAAGAGATACAGGACAGAAACAGGCCCTTCAGCCCACTGAGTCCGTGCTGATCGTCAACCACACATTTACATTAATCCCACTCTCCCTACATTCAATCAAATTCCCAGATTCACCTACGCACTAGGGCAATTTACAATGGCCAATTAAACTACCACCCGCACATCTTTGGGATGTGGGAAGAAACTGGAGCACCCAGAGGAAACACACACAGTCAGAAGCAGAACATGCAAACTCCACAGACAGCAATGAAGGTCAGGGGGAGGAGGGCAGAAATTTACCTCCCTCTACGTATATGACCCATCTTAGTCCCAACTCCGTGAATGCATCCCAAGCACCAAGCAAGTTATTAGTATACTTTTGTTGTGATGTTTGTTACTTTAAAAAATGCCGCAGCCTTTCTGCAAATAAGATCATATAGTGTGGCCTCCAAATACAATCAAGTTATTTCAGAGGGGCTCCATCATTCTTTTTCAATCTTTTTATTAGTTTCCAAATTAATACAGATTAATATATATCGATGATTGTACATGTAATACAAAGAGATCAAGAGAACAATCATGGCATAGATAATCATAAAGAATAATAAAAAATAAAAATCATAGACAAAAGTATGAGGAAATGGGGCAATCCACCAAAAAGCTCCATCTTCTGGGCACAACCCCCAGGGCCCAGAACAACCATTGACTAGCAAGCTGCCTCAGTTTGTTGGTCACACTGCATCAGATTTTGCTATACAGCGCCAGGGCCTTTTTCTACTTGGGGATGGTGGGGGGGGGGGAGGGGGGTGGAAGGGGTGTGGTGCTGGGAGGGGTGGGTTGAGTGTGTGCAGACCAGACATTACAGGGAGGGTGGAGGGGGGCTGGTGAGAGAGATAGACAGGGCATTGTACAGGAGGATGGGAGAGAAAACAGACGAGGTAGACCAAGTGTTAGTGCCCTCTAGGTTGCTGGTGGCAGGGACCCATCTGCCAAAGTGAGTACCAGGAACTACCGCAAGGGAACTAAGTTTATAGGACAATGCCGTGGCAATTACTGCGGTAAATGTTGGCAAGACTTTGGTTAATATGGCCCCTGGTAGATATACAAATGCTGATTTCTTCTCCCACTAAATGGTACAATATGTGGAACAAACAAAGCAGCGCGAGGGCTTGAACCTGTCTACCTCACTGAACCTCGCTACATGTGTCTGCTTCAGACCAGATGTACGTTCTGATGAAATATTTGGTCAGGACGGGTAGTGCCCAACCAGGCAGCATTCTGGGAGAATCTCTCCACAGGTGCAGCCTGACTTGATGAGTATTTCCAGCATTGTCTATTTCGAGATGCATAACTATCGTAAAGAATCACCTTTTGCCTCTCTTTATGCATGTCAGAACGGGCCCATCAGGAAAAAAAATGTTGTCAATTCAAGTCAGTTTCATATTGGTTCCAAGGGGTTTAATTTCAAACAGATCTGAATATAACCTTTTGGAGTTATGCGCCCTTCAGTGTGTAATTACATTAATTGTGGACACAATGGCTGCTCCAACACAACATAAAGAAACAAATACAACTAATAAATCCATAAAGTTAGTGATGAGAACTTGTCGCTACATGGTTGAGAGGAAATTCAGGTTACTTAGCTAAATACATGATTAGCAAGGTAGTAGAAGGATATGTTAATAGGGCAAGGAGAAGGGAGATGGAACAAAACGATTGGCATAGACTTGTAAAATTCTGTTAATTCAATAAATGCTCCTTTCTTCTATAAAAACGAATCATAGATACTCAACTAGATTGGCTTTTCCCAGTAAGGAAAAAGCCTCCAGTAGCAAAGGGAGATCTAAAGCACAAGAGAGCAACTCTAAATGGTACACAGAGAAAGGACAGGTGAAGTTCACTGAGCAATACTATTCTCAGAGCATGGGTGTCATCAGGAAGGCGATGACTTTACTGACCATCTCTAAAAGACAGTCTTAATAGTGAAGGAAAGTACAGGCTTACTTTCATGGCTCAGGAAGTGTGTACAGTGAGATATGACCAATAGTTCTTGGGATGTGTAAAATTCCTTTCCTTGTGAGAACTGCATAAAAGGTGTATAATGTAAGGGAATGTATTCTGTTGGAAACCGGAATGAAGGGGGTCAGACTAGATGAGTCCTATGAACTCTTTCTCTTGGCAAACATTTTGGAGGTCACTTCGAGAATTCTGTATGCAAAGATACATACCTCTGCAAGTAGCCCTGAAGCAAGAGTGCTTCAGACCAAATGCTACAAACAAGCTGTCTAAAGTTCAGTAAGCAAAATACAGAAAATGCTGACATAATGACAGAAAATGCTTGAAACATACAGCAGGTCAGACAGCATCTATGTCGCACCTCTCCTTTGGTGTTTACTTCAAGGTATACAAAGGATGTTAAATTGCAAATAATTTTTGCCAAAGAAACTTGAAAAGAAAAGTTGCTTAAGAACAGTTAAAAAGATTAAAACATTTCAGATATGAAAAAATTATATTCAACTTACCAGATATCGATAATAATGAATTGTTCATTACATACAACCATGTGCACCTTCTCTGGACAAGCTAGAATGAAAATACAAGCTCACTGAAGTAACAGATTATGTGATTTAGAGGTTAAAGTGTGTAAAATATACTTCCTTCCATCACCACCCCCACAGTAAAGAAAACCAATTTGTCTACGGGCTAGTTCAGCACACCATTTAATTTTTCAACTAAGATTCTAAAGCATCTACTAGGAGCTCCTCCATTGCAGTAAACAACAAGTTAAACGCTTAACACTAAAAATTTAATTTTAAGACTATTTGTTTACCTGCTCCATTGATGTTTCATGCAATTCATTAAGATTTAAAGTATAAATGCCTTCTTCAGCACCAAATATGAGGTACTGATCTACAAAAGGGAAAAAAATATTAAATGCAGAGAAGCAGAAAACAAAAGTAAGAATTGTTATTTAATTCTAGAAATAATAAATACCTCTTGTGTCTGGATTAATCCATGATGTTGCACAGTGAATTTTCAGAGGGCAACCATTAAAAACCTTAGAGAAACATGCACCCATCTGAAAAAGATTGATTTGATTTCCATTTTATTTAAAATTTTCTTGCACCAGCCACTTAAAATAATGTTTTCATTTGCAAATATATTAAGGTACCCCCACCAGACATTTTCTATTTGTTTGGCTCCTACACAACTAGATAATTAATATACTTGTGTAAGGCATACTTCACAGTATTTGATCTTTTCACCTACCATTATGATTCTAGACATTTCACAAGGAAACACAACAATAGGTACTGCACAACTTTCTGAAACAGCAATCACAATGTTTTAATTTTGCAATTAGTATAGCCCTGGGAAAAAGTACAGGAAAAAATGTTTACATTACAGCCACAGCAAAACTCTGTTGCAATTAGTGTTTAATTCTCATCCACCATGCTAGGTCCATGTACTACATCATGTTATTTGTTAAATGATCTAATTCTGTATTTGGATTCCTATAACACCTAATTCCAACTTTTACCTTTGTCTGCAAACTTATTTCATTATGTGGTATTACTACCTAAAAAATCAGAACAAAATCATATGAACTATATTCCAAGCTTGTAGAATATATTTCAATTCCAATTAATTTTATTTATAAATGTCATACATTTTGATAATGCCATTACTCTTGAAATTACCATCATTTTGGAGAGAGGCTGCCACCATACGTCACTCAGTTATCATCTTATATACATCTACCAAAGCAATTTTCATGGCTTTCTAGTTTCTATTCCAATTATTTTATTTGTGCTATTGAAACACAAATTCCTAATTCACATAAATGGTCTCACTAAATTCAGTACTGATCCAATCAGATCACAATCCTTATTGCAAACTAATTCCAGCTTCTCATCTATGAAAGTTCTTAGTCTATCTTCCCAGACTTCCAATCTCTTCCACTTTGCTGGTTTCCAGCACTGAAGGCCTGGACACTCAAAGTCGATTCAGAAAAAATTCACTATTATTAACTGCTCACTTTTGGGCTAACTTCTGTATATATTTTTTTAATTGGACATGGAGCCTAGAGAAGCTGTTTCCCATTTGTAATATTTTGGAAAACTTCATGTCATGGATTTTATAAAATTATTTTTACAATTCAAAACTCAAGATAACTACGGTAACACGCAATGTGTTGAAGCTGGTTGAATCTAATTGGAACAGTGAAACAAAGATGTCAATTTACAAATGTTTCATTCACTTGTGAAAGCGTTTTGTTTCAATACAGGATCTGCAGTACTGATCATGGTATGGCATGGCCCAAGAGGAGTATATTCAGCAACATACTTGAACCAGCTTGTTGCTCCAGGAATCCAACGCATCCTGCTTTTTCCCCACAGCCCTCCATCAGGTTCCCCCTTCCTACAATGAAATCTGAACTAGATTAAACTACTGCAAAAAAAATCAAAGCATTCAGAATTTGTGGCAGTGGGCTCCCAATGATTCAGCAAGCAAGTCATATAAGTGTTAAGGCAAAGGAAAAGCATTTTCAGAACAATGTGTTCCAGGCCACATCGAGTTCATGCTGGCTCCTTGTAGAGCAATCTACATGGGCCACTACAAGTTGTAACAGTGAATTACTTGGATCAGCAGCATTACAGGATCAATCCATTGAGTTATTTGGTCTTAGATGCCACCATAGTGGGACACTCCAGTTGACCAATTTTTCTTCCGGTATGGAATCCTGTTCCTGATTCTATCCCGACCATTGCTCGAAAGTCCGCATGTGATCATTGGGAGGAGGAACTAAGTGGATGGGGAGCACCACCAGAAACAAGAAGAGCTATGATTTTAGATGCAAGTTACCAGCCATGGGAAAAGCATCCAGGAAGGCTGTTTGTAATAGAAGCTGAGGCATTGGAATGGCATCATAGAACATCTATGAGTGGGTAAGAGTGGGGAAAAAAAGACAAGTTTAATGTGGCACCACATATGGTGACTTGAATAAATGAACTTATAGGTACTGACACTTTAAGACGTTAGACACTGAAATGCACTAGTACAAATGAAAAGGGCATTGCTAAATGTTTCATCTGATGTTAAATTAGGCGACAGTGAAATGCACTCTTATGGAAAGTGCCCTGCAACACGATGGTCCAGAGAGTGCATAGAGTTGTGGACACAGCTCAGCACATCACAGAAACCAGCCTCCTCTCCATGGACTCCGTCTACACTTCTCGCTGCCCCAGTAAAGCAGCCAACATAATCAAACCCCACCCACCCCAGACATTATCTCTTCTCCCCCCTCCCATTGGACAGATTATTTTAAAATTTCAAAAATAAACCTTATGCATAAAAAATATATACAGAGCAATAAACTTTTACATTCATGGCTGTTACATTGAGTAGTCTAAACTTTTTAAGAAAACAAACAAACATAGCACCATGCCACTCATGTGCCCCCTGGGGTGATACCCCTTTCATTGTTCGAGGAGCTTCCCCACATAACACACCCCTCCATCTGCAGTAGCAGAAGGAATCTATACTGTGGTCCTTTTCCACAGACACTTAGCATTGGCTGCACCGAGCTTCAGTGCATCCCTCAGCATGTAATTCTGCACCCTGGACTGTGTCAGTCTGCAGCATTCCCTTACAGACATCTTTCTGTGCTGTAAGACCAGGTTTCGGGCAGACCAACGGGCATCCATCAGGCAGAGGATACAAAAGCCTGAAAGCACAAACCACCAGGCTCAAGGACTACTTCTATCCTGCTGTTATAAGACTACTAATGGTCCCCTGGTATGATAAGGACTTTTGACCTCACAATCTACCTTATATGGCTTTATTCTGTATTCTGTTTTTGTTTTCCCTTGTACTACCTCAATGTACTGTTGTAATTAAATGATCTGTATGGATGGCATGCAATGCAAGTTTTTCACTGTACCTCAGTACATATGACAATAATAAACCAATTCAATTCAATTCAGAAATTCTGGAATTCAGATGTCTGGAAAGGCATCTTAAAACAGTGATATGAGGTAAACCAACAAGTGCTTTTTGTTTGAGGGCCTATGGCGACAAAATTCTGAATTCTAGAGAGGGATTGAATTTAAATTCTACTGCTTCCATGGTGGAATATGAACTCTTGCACTCTGGATCGCTAATCAAGCAATCCTGTGGCACTACTTTATCTGTTCTGTGGCATAATTACTGACGTCAAAAGAAGAAAGTAGTTTGATAAGTGGAGCACATCGCTCATTATTTATTATTCTGTTTCTGTGTTGAAGCTGCCAGTAAGATGGACTACTCTTTTACAGTAAAATGAACACATCCTGTGGTTAATTTATGGTAATTATTGTTCCATAGACTGGCAACTGCTCATGAATCACTGGCACCACCCAGCATCATAAAGACCAGCAGGAAATAGGTAGCTTTCTTTCTCTGTTTCCTTCATATTCATAAAAATTGATTGGTATCCCTCTAATGTTTGACATTTGATAGATACAGCAGTTTAATACAGAGATAATTTTAAAACTATATTTGGGAAAATATTTGTACCGAAATGATTTCTGTTCCCTTTTAAATGTTACATCAAGCAATTCTAAAAGTGCTATCCAAGACACTGCTGTCAAAATAACAGCCAGACTAATAACTCACAGTGTTATTTATGCAAAAGAGGTACAGCAACTTCAGGGTGGGGCAGATGCATGGTTAAATTAAATCAAACAGCTGCTTCCCCAGTTGTTCCACTCCATTAGCTTAGCTCATTGTTTACTTCACCACTGAAATGCACTGAATGGTATGGTCAGTGTACTTCCACACTGGATACAAACAAAACTCACCAAAGAAAGTTAGGTCAAGTTATTTCAAGTCTACAAACCATCTTAATGTGTTAAATACATCCAGAAATTCCCATTAGCACTGAAAATGATTGTAAATGCAGAATCTCCTTTCTTCAGGTTTTAGTTATTGTTAGTGATTACAAAACCAGTATTTAATGTTTGAATTTAAAGAAAACGTTTCACAAACATTTTGTTTCCACTCTTTCTACAGCTGATTGACATTCACCCACTCTAATTTACATTTCCTTTACAATAGTTGCACTCTTAACTTCAATTCTTCAGTGTGACTGGAAATACACAGTTGCTTGGTCTGTTCACTCAGGTCCTGAATGCTGGATTCCCATACCAAAATGTGTTACCATTGGCAAATATCATTAAATCCCCTGCTACATGAAATTATGCCCTTCAAAGTATCAACAATCCAAACCATTTGGTAATTTTGTAGTGAGCAAAGAAAACACCTGGAGATTGAATGTAAAGAGTTTTGGTAGATAAAGGCGATGCATTCATCAAACTCAACTCTGGGGTTCTTTCACCAGTTTCAAGTTGTAACAAGATACAGATCCAATCTACATCAATTTAACAATCCCTTCAACCAACCAGAACCAATTCCTTCTATCATGGTGCTTAATTATTGGACACTCACATGCACTTTTGGGGTTGGAGGAAGACCATTACTAATAGGTTTCTGTAAGGAAAGAGAGAGAAAAAAAGTAAGTACAAATCAGGAGTAAGAGCCACTTTCTGACAGCACGATCACACTAAACTACATCATAAAAGGGTGAGAATCTTCAGCAGTGAAAATTTTCAAGTATTGCTTTTTATTGCCCCATGCAGATTAATGGGCAACACATTACTGATGTTCAGATTCAGTTGCAGCTGACCTTCAACAAATCAACTTAAGAACTCTGGATAACGGTATTAAAGACTAGTTAAATAATGCATATTTCATGAGCTCAGGGAGTCCCTAAATGCTGATCAAAAGTCACAATTGAGATCTATTTGTGACTGAGACATTAGTAAAACTGCTACCATTTTTCCTTCTTGATCCGTCTGCAGGCTTTGACATGGCTCAACAGAAGATAAGAGAAATGATAATAAAAACTAAAACCAAAGAACTACTCAACATTGATTCAGACATAACAAGGGATCAGTGGGTGTTCAACCTTGCAAAGTCCTCCTTGGAAATATCTGGTGACCAACTTCTAAATTGGGAGAGCTGTCCGCTCTCACAAATTAGACAAGCAACAGCCCAACACAGAGTTGTACTCTGTATCTTACCTTCCAGCCAACATCTCAGGCTCTCTCCCATTAATCCATAACGTTAAGTTTTTAGCCAGAGTAAAATCAACTTGTCATGACTCTACTTGAACTTTTAAAAAGCTTCAAGCTTTTTATTACATGAAACTTTTAAAAAGCTTCATGTAATAAAAAGCTAGGTCTCATGACCCTCCAATACTATTTAGCCTAAGCACCATTTAGCACAGGTAATTTCTCTGTGTATTTCCTCATTATTCTTTTAAAGTAGGTTGCTGTTATTTTCACAATCTGATCTTCAAAAGAGCCAAAGATCATGGGTGTGAATCTCAACCTCAACCAATCATTACTGGGTAAGTTGATATCCCAAGATCAATCCGATGCATTTCACAATGGGAACATTTTGCAGTAGCTAAACACTCCTACTTGGCGTGGAAAACTACAGAAACTCTACCACACAGAAAGTTTGTGCACCACTCTTCCTGAGCCAATTAATCATAGCGTAGTGGGGAGTCAACAGTGAATCCGAAGGCGGAAACAGAAGTTGAAAAGAGGAGTACGAGGAAGGAAAATTGATATGCTGCTTTCAAGGAAATATCACAACATTTACTGCTGTGGATGTAATATTGACCTTTGTATGGATTACATACTTCATTTTCTCACTAATAAGGAAATACAAGGATATATTGCAAATGTAATTGTTCCATTATTGCAACGACTGAAAAGTGCAAACCCTTCCATTAATGCACATAACAAACTTTACAAAGTACTGAAATACTCACAGGGAGGTCCTTCTTATCCTTCCTTGGAGGAAGCCCTGGTGGATAACTACTTCTGTTTTCATACTGCTGTTGAGGACTGCTGTCTTTCTCCCCATTCACCTGCGTGGAGTTTACTCCATTTGCTGAACAGAGAAATACATGCTTTCAGTAAGCATCAACATAATGTCAGAAATTAAGTGTCCTGATGGTTGAAACACAAACATCCAAAAAATTTTAGATGATAAACTCATGTCCAAAGTAGCAAAACTACATTTTTGGCTTGCACAGGTCTATTGAGCCCTCCAGCTGAGAAACATCCTCTGACGGGTTTGCAGTTTACCTTCAAGAATGTATACAGCTGTTGAAGGAACTTTGAAAAAACACCTGTTGAGACAGTATTTCAGCAGCCACACATATGTTCATATGTAGGTGCCACACCCAAGAATGCTGCGATTAGGGTAACTAGAACTGTTTCGGATCTTAGCCTTTTTTTTTGTACCACGTCTTTCCATCGTCAGGGTTTCATGGCCCAGGGTGATCAGGCAGTTAGCTGGTGGGCGTCAATTCAGTAGAACATGCAACTAAACTTTCTCATTGCATGGCACAGAAAGAAAACATGCAGCGACAGCAAAGCAGCACTCAGAACATATTGGCCAACAGCTTCTGCATAATGTCAACTGATCAGAGAGTAAAGTACAATGATTGGAAGCAGAGGTGGCAGTATCCTGTTCCCAGTGTCAATATCTTCAGCAACACACAAAGCGCTGGAGGAACTCAGCAGGTCAGGCAGCACCTATGGAGAGATATGGGCAGTCCATATGCCTGACCTGCTGAGTCCCTCCAGATTCCAGCATCTGCAGCCTTTTGTGTCGTCAATATATTCAATTCACAGTTTGACAAAAATCAGTCACTTCTCCAATACAGGTAGATATAAGGTTGTGACCAACAAGATGCGGTAATCATACTTGAAGGCATGAGAAAATTTAAATACATTATCTTTGAAAATACAATACTTCTGAAAGCCTAATAAAAACTCAAGGACAGAGGGAAGTAGAAACTACCACGTTAAACATCTTTTGGTTTTCGATGTTGAAAAATGCATCTGTTTGGATTTATATTTATGACACAGTTCATTGAATCATTAAAGGTAATTAGGATAATTTACAAAATCATTTTTATTTTGTGGCTTAGAACTCTTTCAGTTCATTTTGATCTTCTGATCACGTTTCTCTCCACTCCTGAAGGCAGTGACTTTTTACCAGGGTAGGGCTGTATATGCACAAGTCATCCTCCTGTAATATTATCAATGTCCATTCAGTCTTAATGGCTTTGTAATACTCTGGTCCTCCAATCTGTCATATTCAAATTCCTTCATTGCCTCAACAGTCCATCTTTCTGTAGTCCCATCTCCAGTCTACAACCCTCCCACAACTGTGTAATCTCCAACTAAATTTGCATCTACCAATCCTCTTCAACACTGAACGAGTTCTGAAATTCCCTCCTTGAATCTGTCTGCTCTTCTCTCATCTTTTAGGATATTAAAACTCACCAGTTCAAGGAAGCTTTTAGATGTTCATCCAAAATCGTATTTGGATTTATCTAACTGCACTTCTCTGATGTTCATCTAATGGAAGGCATTATCTGAATTCATGTGAATACAGCCATAACGTGCAAGTCTCATTTCTGAACACTAATATCAGAGCCCGATATATCCCTACCTAGATGTACCACTATAATCTTGGATCAGACAGAATGAAAGACCACTTTCATTAGATAAAGGGGAGCCCTGGGCACCTGTTAACCGTGGACCTGCAAAAGTCTGTAGTCCCAGGAGAGGAGAGAACATGAAACAAAATTTAGGCCACTATATTGCTATTAAAACAAATATCAGAACATTTGACTGGTTTCTCAATATAAAATTCATAAAAGTAGAAGACAATTTTGCATCATTAATACTGAATGGAGAAGCAAGTTGTGGGTTATTCCAACATAACCAAATTATGCGTCTTTTACTGATGCAAAAGGAAAAGGAATTTTGATATGATGGGAAGGATGATGGAAACTAGGCTCAAAAGTATATATTTCAGCTGTATCTAGTTATGTTACATGAAGGTGAAGAGCTGGCTTAATTCTCATTACTTTGCAGAGAGGTGGTAATTGGAAATGCCTTACTCTCACCAGCCCTATCATGTAAGTCTTCCAGCCACCTCTTGAATAGCTTAAAGGCTCCTGTATACTCCTCTGCGTCACTCGAGCTCTCGTTATCCTTGTTGTCATTACCTAGGGCAGTGTTTCTGGTATAACTGCTGTTAGGAGGTAACCGGGGAGGGGGAGGTCTTGGTGGCACTTGTGTGCTTGGTCGTGCAGGACTGTCAAGTGGACATCTCTTGATTGTTCCTTGATTCTCCTCTTCATTATAACTGCTTTCCTGTGGTATGTAGATGGACTTTGGCTGAATATAATAAAAGGAGAACATTTGGTTAAAGAAAGAGTTCTTGCTTTCAGGTGCAAGGATAACAGAAAGAATATGAACAGGTGCACTACAATGCGCAGAGAGGGGCTATGTCAAAGTACAATGGTCCATGCAGAAAGCGCAATTGCATGTGTATACACACTACAGCTAACATTAAGAAATGTTAATGCAAGAATATCAACAGAAGATAGAATTAGGCTGACATACACAGTCCAGCCTCAAATGTGATAGATTTTCATTCATGCAAGGTGCTATAAATGGTTAATTTGCCTTTGGATTTATACCTCTCATAACTGTCTGCTGGAGATCAGCAGAAAACAGAGTGAGAATGTTTGACAAATAAAAAACAAGAACTTATAATTCACCTGTTTATCACCAAGTGGACATATTTATTTTGGTGTCTTTAAGATTTTATTTTTGGTACTGAAATACCACTAGGGGACAGCATTGTCTATTTAATGATTTTACCTTTAAATTTCTATTGAAATACTTAAAGGTAACAAAACAAAAAAGTTGCAATTCTGACAATTAAGGTATTTTTATGTTCTGCACATGCCATACTGTAACAGACTGTGCAGCATCAGTGAAAACATGCATGACATAAGAATGACATCATAAGACATTAATCAATGAGTTAATTGGATGTTTTGCTTTTAAAGTGTGCCCCGTCCTCCCTCCCTGTCGGTTTTAGCAAACTATCTCTGCTTTCAATTATTTTGGAATCATAACAATAACTTCCTTCTCAACTTGAATTAAAAGATCTTTGTGCATGACCCTGACAGACAACTTCTCAATCATCACTGCACGGATCAGGCTTTTGCTTCAACCATCCCTGTTGTTACTCAACACAATATGTGATCTCAGCATTCCTTTTCACCTAGCACTGATCTTAAGCTCAAAATCCAGTTAGCCAACAAATACAACTTTCTGCTTCTGGAACAATATCTACGTCTGTCCTCTTCTTCTATCCAACTGTTTGGAAAACTGGTTTTGATTACTCTCATCATCAGCATCCCTTTCCTAAAATCACTGTGGCTTACTGCTGCTCTCGATTAATCCATAAAGACACTCAAATAATTAGAAAATGTGTACAACTCAAATTATAATTTTTTATGAAAACTAAATTAAATATATCTACCAAGTTTTATCAATTATTACAGCTGCATTATTTAATAGAGAACTCTGCTATTGCAAGCTCTGCTTTCCAAAAGCATAATCAAATTTGACATATTGCTTTGGGCCATTTAAACTTGGTTTAAAAAAATCATAAAAATACAGTAACACAAAAAAATAGGAGTAGAGTAGGCCACCATTCAATACAATCATGGCTGATCTACGCCAGGCCTCCTCTTCTCTGCCTCCCTCCCCTTTAATTATCTCCAATGACTTAACCTCTACAACCGTCTGGGCCAGAGAAATCCAGAGATTCACCCCCCCCCCCCTTTGTGAGGAGTTCCTACACACCTCAGTTTTAAATCATTGACCCTTCACGTTGTAACTATGTCACCTTGCTGAAGATTCTCCCACTAGCAGAAACACCTCTATATCAATCCTGTCATGCTCCCTTGGGATGTTATATGTTTCAATAAGATCTCATTTGTGTGACCTCATTTGTACTCTGTACCATTTACTACCCTTTTTCCAAACACCAGCTCTCTTGCAATAAAGGCCAATATGCTGTTTGCCTTCTTAACCACTTGCTGCACTTGGTTGCTAATTTTTATGATTCATGCACAAGATCAAAATCCCTCTGTCTTTTGCTCACCTGCAATCTTTCTCCATTTCATAGAGTCACAGAGCATGGAAACAGGCCCTTCAGCCCAACTGGTCCATGCTGACCAAGATGCCCCATTTGCCAGCATTTGGCCCATAACCTTCTAAACCTTTCCAATCCATGTACCTATCCAACTGTCTTTTAAAAGTTGTTATTGTACCTGCCTCAACCACTTCCTCTGGCTGCTCATTCCACATGGATACCACCCTTTGTGCAAAAAAAGGTGCCCCTCATGTTCCTCTTAAATCTTTCCCATCTCACCTTAAACCTATCCCTTGTAGTTCATGATACCCCAACTCTGGGAAAAAGACTGAGTACATTCATCCTATCTATGCCCCTCATGATTTTATACACCTCTATAAGATCTTCTCTCAATCTCCTACGCTCTAAGGAATAAAGTCTTAGCCTGTCCAACCTCTCCTTCTAACTCAGTCCCAGTTTAGATAATCCTCATTTAGATAATACTCTTCCCTTTAGATCCCCTTTACCAAAGTGCATGACTTCACACTTTTGTACATTAAACTCTACTTGCCCAGTTTTTGCCTACTCAGTCAACTTATCTATATCCTGTTGCAGAGTCCTAAAATCCTCATCACAAACTTGCCCTTCCACCTGTTTTCATGTCATTGGCAAACTTGGATACCTTACACTCTGCCCCCTTCTCCAGAGCATTAATACAAATCGTAAATAATCGAGGACCAAGAACTGACGTTTGGGACACTTCACTAGTTACATCCTTCCAGCCTGAAAAAGACTCATTTGTTCCAATTCCTTGTCTTCTATGCGATAACCAATCTATGATCTGTGCTAACGCACTTCCTCCAATACCATGAGGTCTTAACTTATGCACCAGGGGGATCTTGACCTTATGCATGCATTGCATGAAGTTAGCAGACAGGTGCAGCAAGTGGTTAGGAAGGCAAATGGCATATTGATGCCTTGTCAAAAGGCATATTGGCACCTTGTCAAATGCCTCTAATAATCCAAATACAACACGTCTAGCAGATTCTTGTCCACTGACTCTGCTTGTTACATCATTGAAAAACTCTTGCAAATTTGTCAAACATGATTTACCCATCATAAAACCACACTGATGATTTGATTACATTAAGCTTCTTTAAATAACTAGCTATTTCTTCCTCAATTACAGACTCCAGCATTTTGCTAATAACAGATGTTAAGCTAACAGGCCTATCACCACCTGCTTTTTGTCTTCCTCCCTTCTTGAACAAGGGAGTCACCTTTGCGGTTTTTGAATCTGCTAGCATCTTCCTGGAACTAGGTGAGTTTTGAAAAACTTCAGCTAGTGGCTCCACTATTTCTTCAGCTGTTTCCTTTAAAACCCTCAACTGCAGGCCACTGGGCCCTGGCAATTTGTCTACAATTAGTCCCATTAGATTTCCCAATACCTTTGTCTCTCGTGGTAGTGATTGTTACATGTTCTCCCATACTATTTGAAACTAGTCAGTCAGATATCTTCAGGGTATCTGCATTGCCCTCCACCATGCAAAATACTGATTTAACTTAACCACATTTCTTTTTTTCCCCGATATCAAAAGGTCCCACACTTAACCAGTTACCCTCTTCTTTTTCACATACCTATGGAAACCCTTGCTGTTCGTTTCAATATTACTTATCATTTTTCTCTCCTGAACAATTTTCTCCCTTCTTTTTAGTTTCCTGTTGCTGTAAGATTCCCAGTCCTCTGGTCTATCACAAGCTCTTGCCACTTTCTATGCTCTAGTCTTTGACATTATTTTTGTTGGTCTCATTTACTAATCTCAAGTAATCCCTTTTTCTGATTGGGATACATTTCTGCTGAGTGTTATGAACTAGCTGTTAAAGTATCTGCTACTGCTCTTCCACTGACCTATCGCTCAGCCTATTTACCCAGTCTGCTTCAGACAACTCATACCACTGTAATTGCCCTTATTTTGTTAATAGCTGATTGGCTCACTAGCTAGTTAACAGCAGCCAATAAAAAGAAGCAAGGGTCAAGCAGAGTGGCCATTTTGAGAGTGAATACCAGGCTTCTGTGAGGAGGCTGAGCAATATGAAGGTAAGGTGAGGGTTGGTTCTTATTCATTTTTTTTCCCTGTCTCTTTATTTTCCCTCAAAGCTTTTTAATCATGACAGGTGAGCTCAGACCTGTGTCATGCTCCTCCTGTGCAATGTGGGAACTTGGGGAGGCTGCCAGTGTCTCTGATGACTATGTGTGCAGGAAGTGTGTCCGGCTGGAGCTCCTGACAGACCGCATGATGGCAGTGGAGCTGTGTGTGGATTCACTTTGGAGCATCTGTGATGCTGAAAATGTTGTGGCCAACATGTTTAGTGAGCTGGTCACACTGCAGTTTAAAGACCTAGGGAAAGATAGGGAATGGGTGACCAACAGGCAGAGCAGTAGCAGAAAGGTAGTGCAGGAGTCCCGTGCAGTCATCTCCCTCCAAAACTGATATACTGTTTTGGATACTGTTGGGGGAGGTGGCTCATCAGGGTAAGGCAACAGTAGCCAGGATCATGGCACTGAGTGGCTCTGCTGCACAAGAGAGCAGGAAAAAGAGTGGCAGAGCTATAGTGGGAGGAGATTCCATGGTAAGGGGAATAGACAGGAGCTTCAGTGTCCACAAATGGGACTCCTGGTTGGTGTGTTGCCTCCTGGGTGCAAGGGTCAGGGATGTCTCAGAGCAGCTGCAGGGCATTCTGGAAGGGGAGGGTGAACAGCCAGCTGTTGTGGTGCGTGTAGGTACCAACTATATAGGAAAAAATTGGGATGAGGTCCTACAAGCTGAATTTGGGGAGCTAGAAAATAGATTAAAAAGTAAGACCTCAAAAGGTAATAATCTCAAGATTACTATCTGTGCCATGTGCTAGTCAGAGTAGGAATAGCAGCATAGTTAGGATGAATATGTGGCTTGAGCAGTGGTGCAGGAAGAAAGTTTCAGATTCCTGGGGCACTGGAACTGGTCCTGGGGAGGTGTGACCAGTACAAATCAGATGGTCTACACCTGGGCAGGTCTGGGATCAATGTCCTGGGAGATTGTTTGCTAGTGCTGTTGGGGAGGGTTTACACTAATATGGCAGGGGGATCAGAATCCATGCAGTAAGACAAGGAAGCAAAGAAGAGACCAGAGCAAAATTTAGATAACAGGAAAGTAAGAGTGGTGTACAGAAAAGTCAAATGCAAAGGACACAAAGGTTACAAGATTCTAAAAGGACAATAAGTGTAAGGGCACTTTATCTGAATGCCCGTAGTATTCAAAACAAGGTCATGAACTTGTGGCACAAATCAGTACAAAGGGGTATGATTTAGTGGCCATAACAGAAACATGGTTGCAGGGTGGAGATGAGTGGGAATTAAATATCCAAGGGTATCAGGTAATACAGAAGGATAGGCAGGAAAGTAAGGAAGGTGGGGTAGCACTCTTAATTAAGAATGAGATCGGGGCGACAGTGAGAGATGAGAATGTAGAGTCCATCTGGGTAGAGATTAGGAAGAGTAAAGGGGAAAAAAATAACTGGTGGGAGTTGTCCATAGGCCACCAAATAATAACATTACAGTGATGCATGTAAGAATGGAGTGGCAGTTGTCATGGGGGACTTTAACTTCCACAAAGATTGGGTGAATCAAGTTGGTCGAGGCAGTCTTAAGGAGGACTTCATAGAATGCATCCACGATAGCTTTCTTGAACAGCATGTTAGAGAACCTACAAGGGAAATGCTCTCTTTGATCTGGTCCTGTGCGATGAGGCAGGTAAAATTGACGATCTTGTAGTTAAGAATCCTCTTGGAAAGAGTGCTCATAATATGATTGAATTTCACATACAAATGGAGGGTGCAATAGTTCAATCAAAAACCAGTGCATTATGCCTAAGCAAGGGAGACTACAATGGGATGAGGGAGGAGTTGGCTGGCGTAGACTGGAAACACAGGCTATGTGGTGGGACAGTTGAGGAACAGTGGAAGACTTTCAAAGAGATTTTTCAGTGCTTAACAAAAGTATATTCCAGTTAAAAGCAAGGAAGGGAGAGCTAGCCTTGGATAACTAAGGAAATAAAAGAAGGCATCAAGCTAAAAGCTCATGCATACAAAGTCACCAAGAATAGTGGAAAACTGAAAGAATGGGAAAACTTTAAAAAGTAACAAAGAACCACTAAGCAAGCAATAAGGAAAGGGAAGATAGATTATGAAAGTAAACTAGCATGAAATAGAAAAATATATAATTATAAAAACTTGTTATCTGAAGTAGAAAAGGGTGGCTAAAGTGAATGTAGGTCCCTTGGAAGATGAGAAGGGGGAATTAATATTGGGTAATGTGGAAATGGCCGAGGCCTTGAACAATTATTTTGTCTGTCTTCACAGTGGAGGACACATCTAACGTGCCAGAGAGATGCTATGGATGCGATAGGAGGTAAGGACCATGATACAATTGTCACTAGAGGCAGTGATGAGCAAACTAGTGGGCCTAAAGGTAGACAAGTCCCCTGGTCCTGATGGGATGCATCCCAGGGTACTGAAAAAAAAAATGGCGGAAGTTACAAGCAGAGGCATTTGTGATAATTTACCAAAATTCACTGGACTCTGGGCAGGTCCCAGCAGATTGGAAGACGACAAATGTTACACCACTGTTTAAAAAAGGATGTAAGCAGAAGACTGGTAACTATAGGCCAATCAGCTTAATGTCTGTAGTTGGGAAAATGCTTGAAGCTATCAGATGGAGTACAATGTTGGTAAATGTGAGGCCTTCCACTTTGGAAGGAAAAATAGAAGATAAGATTATTTAAATGGTGAAAGATTGCAGCATGTTGTGCAGAGGGACTTGTGAGTGCTTGTGCACAAATCACAAAAGGTTGGTTTGTAGGCGCAACAGGTTATCAAGAAGGCAAACAAAAGGTTAGCCTTCATTGCTAGAGGGATTGAATATAACAGCAAGGAGGTTATGCTGCAACTGTACAGGGTACTGGTGAGGCAGCACCTGGAGTACTGCATGCAGTTCTGGTCTCCTTACTTGAGGAAGGATATACTGGCTCTGGAGGCAGTGCAGAGGAGGTTCACCAGGTTGATTCCAGAGATGAGCGGGTTAGCCTATGAGGAGAAATTGAGTCGCCTGGAACTATACTTGCTGGAATTCAAAAGAATGAGAGGGGATCTTATGGAAACATATACAATTATGAAAGGGATAGATAAGATAAAGGCAGGAAGGTTGATTCCACTGGTAGGTGAGACTAGAACTAAGGGTCATAGCCTCAAGATTTGGGGGAATAGATTTAGGATGGAGATGAGGAGAAAGTGCTTTTCCCAGATTAGTGAATCTGTGGAATTCTCTGCCCAGGGAAGCAGCACAGGCTACCTAATTAAATATTTAAGACAGTTACATTTTTGCATAGTAGGGGAATTAAGAGTTATGGGGGGGAAAAGGCAGGTAAGTGGATCTGAGTCCATGGCCAGATCAGCCATGACCTTATTGAATGGCAGAGCAGACTCAGTGGGCCAAATGGCCTACCCCTGCTCCTATTTCTTATGGCCTTGTGTTCCTGAATAACCTGGAATATTGAGTTCCCAGTCCTGGTCATCCTGTAACCACATCTATTATAGCCATGAGTTCAAACTTGTGTGTTGCCATTTCCGCTCATCGATTCAACTATCTTGTTCCAAATATGCAGGCATTCAGATAAAGAATGTTAAGCTTTGACTTTTTACAATCTTTACTTCAGATTTATTTTCTGCTGCATACCTGTGCTTATATTTTCTGCCTCTTCCTGTCACCCTTTTTTTCCCCTTCACCATCCTGTACCAATGCTCAATCCTCTCTTTTTGATTTATTAAACTTCTGACTGTAGAACCCTCCTATTATTAGTTAAGAGCCCTTTCTATACAAGGATTGATTTCTCCTCTACACAAAATAACACCATTTTCAGGAATACCAGAACATTACCAAATGTTATATTCATCTCCTTCAAGATCCTCACAGAGCAATTTCCTGGTCTTTGCTGGCAAGGCAACATGTTGGGAGTGCCTGCACATGCTTATTGAAACCCAGGGGTCCTGAGTTAGCACTAGTCTCCAGTTTATCTCCACCAATGTACTCTTGACTCCAGCAGTGCAAATAATCCCTGCCGAGATTCCTCAGCATTAATGTGGAGGAAAAATTGTTCTTGGATCCTATGCCTGGTCATATTTGGCATGGGATCTGTTAGTCCACTTATCACAAGGGGAATGTAGGGCTGCAGGGTAGAAAGGCAAGACAATGTTCCTCTATGTTAAACAAATTAGTTGGGGTTTTTTTTTTGATTTGTTAAAATCAGTCCTAAGGTTTATGGCTCCTTTTCCAGAAAGTTTATAATAATTTTCAGGTCTTGATTTAATGTCTTGTATTCTTTAAATAGCAATTGGAAACATTTGACAACTGACAGTACTGGCAGCTGGAACAGTTGGGGTTTCGTCAGCTACTAAGGAGAATTTTGTGAGAAGGGGTTGGTTCTTTCCTGCATCATTAAATGCCCTGCTGTCACTCAGTTCAGGGATGCTTCACACCAAAATGAAAGGCCTGCCGTACTAGACTCAGTAAGTTCAGGTGATTGCAAGCAGAAATCCTGGCCTTTTAATAAGATCCACTGTACTCTTATGAACATTTTAGCCTCACAGTATCCTCAACAGTCTTGAGTGATACATCAATATCAGGCTAAATATAGTGTCAGGTTTCTTCACAACCAGAATGGCTCAGCCAATGCATCTTTCAGCTTAGGCTTTTGAAGATAATCCATTAAATAATATGAAATGTGAAAATAGAAATATCTTGCATTTAGAAAAATTATATTCACAAAAAATCACATTTTACAAGTGCCGCTGCTAGAGCACTGTCTGGTTTTGTTTTCTTACCATGACAGTGATATTGCAGCCACTGATGATTTTCTGCTATTCTAGGGCTACCATAAGTTCTAAATTTGGGTTGTGACATAAGACATAGTATGTAAGAATGTACCAACTTACCTTGGGAGGAAGAGGTGGTGGCACTCTGGGTTTCATTGTTGAACTAGAAATTCAAAATAAAACAAGTCTTAAGCAAGTGAGATAAAGTATTATATTCAACAGTTCATAGATTTTGCATGTCAAGATGTTCATTACTGTGAAAATGAATACGAACATAAGCTCAACTTCTGGTTCCACTAGATAATGAAATCCACATTACAACAGACAATCAACTATTGTTACAGCACAAAGTCCTCTTGTCCACATGAGACTTTGACCTACACTTGCTTATCTCAAATGAAATACCTGCCCCTCCATCACCTCTGCTGAATTTACAATATTTCTGAATCTTTGTTCAATGGCAATCTGCTCTTTCTGCCATACAAGACTAAATAGCTGAATTTTTTTTAAAATAAGCTTTTGTCTAAAAACAAATGTTTTCCTATCTTAACAAAATGTCAGCCAATAACAATTTATTTTGTCAATTAATTTTGGAAAAATGCTTTCATCCTCCTTAGTAGAAACAATTTGTTAAATTTCTTCTTGAGTAATGCTGAGCTTGTGTGGTATATTTAGAGTTTCTTTAGTCAAATAATTACTCTTAAGTAGTGCTTATTATGAAGGGCAAATTAAACATTTCTTTTCCTAATTCTCACAAGACTTGAATATTCTGGCACACACCATGCAGCCCAGCTACACTGGTAAATACAGAAAAAGTTATAGGACAATTGAGAACCAGATTTAAATTGTAATGAATAAATCCAGATAATGCTACCAGGGAGGCTGGTGTCAACATTCCTAAATCTAAATCATGAGAATTAAAGAACAGTTTTGGATTTAGTCTAATTTAAAATTCATTTAGATTGCAATCTTCAATCCAGATTATTGCTTCACTCAACATGCACTCCAATTATAGCACAGCAAGGAAACAGAGTAGCTAAGTCTCAATGTAAACCAAAAACCTTTGAAACTGAGAGTTACATCCATATCAAGCTAATTAATTCTATTGTCAGGTTTGTTCACATTGTAACCAGAATCTACCTAACACAACCCATTTATGATAGACAATTTTCCATCAGTGACCAATATTTTTTTATCAAAATATTTTATTGTCAGGTTATTACAGGATGTTTTTTTGAACCCTGGTCTCTGAAACTGAACTGAGAATTCTCTATCCCACTAAATTCCTGTCAAATAATGTAATGGTGATACTGGCATGCTTTTTTGTTGTTCTTGGTTCATTTGATTTTCGCCACACAGCACAAGCATTCTGGAAACTGAATTCATGTTTACATTGAACATAAGAAAAATCTATCAACTAATTCAGTTTTCAGGAGGCTACAAATGTTGCAGTAATAATATAAAGCAAAACAACAAACAATCTTGCAAAGTGATGAATATATTTTGAATGGTAATACAGCAAGGCCACCACACCATCAAAAGAAAAATATAGCCAAGCAAGATGGCAATGAACTATTAAGTTAACTAGACCATAGGTTTAGTTAGTTTGAATGTTTATTTTCAGAATGCCACACAATTCAAGAGATCATTCCAATTTAGCCTCTTACTTCCATTCAAAGCAAAACCTAATTCAACTAAACTAGAACAAGAAAAGACTTACTGTTCAGATTCATCATCATCACCATCATCATCTAAATGTGCCACGTGTCCCCTAAGGAGATGAACAAGGTACTTATGGCTCAGTGGATTTCAGTGGAATTATTTCAGCTATAGCAGAAGAATTCTGGCATGCACTACCTTTAGGGCTTGCTCTATATGGAGTCATCGTTGTATTTTATGTTTTTATTCATTTGAAGGTCTAAAAGTTAGACTTCTAAATCAATTTGACAAGCACTCAAGCAAGTAGTTATCTTTGGGTCACAATATGAAATTTTTAACAAGTGGAAGAGGATTTTCTATTTTAAAAAGGCAATAAGAGAAAATTTACCGCTGATGCAATTCCTCTTCCACTGACTTCAGAAGACTCCTTTAAATTTTAAAACAAAAAGGATTTTAAACATCATGGAATAGACAATAAAATATGCAGTTTTAAAATGAATATGCACCATATAAATTCAGAAAAAATTCATATGCAAAAATGGTACAGAATATCAAAGTTAGTGTAAAATATTTTGGTAACAAACAATGCTTAATGCTGCTATTTACTGTTATATTGTAGCATAGCCCTGATCAGAACAACTCATCTTCCAGAAAGAAAAAACAATTCAAGTGATTACAGTAACTATTTTACCTAGCCAATCAAGGAAATACAATTTGTCAGTGGAGACCAGGTTTTGATACTCAATAAATCAACTGTAAGACACTCTAATGGAACAAGCTAAGCGTATCCTATTGGCAGATAATGGATTTTCACTCAATTTCCCTTGCAACAAATCACTATAAACAAAGTTAATCTTCAGCATTTCATACCCTTTCTAGTTATAAGAAACAAATATTTTATAATTTTGCACAAAGTAATGTTCTTGAACTCGAGCATCAATGTACTGGGAACAAAGGGTCAATTCTCTCTTTTCAGAGAATACAGCAGAATATAAAAATAGAAAATACTGGAAAAACTCTGCAGATCAGGTGGCATCTGTGAAGAGGGAAACAGTTAACATTTCAATCAAAGATGCTGCTAACCTATTAGGTGTTTCCAGCATTTTCTGATATCCAGAATCTGCATTTGTTTTTATCTTCACAACAATGGTACAATTTGATTCAAAAGTGGAGTGGGAAGTGATCTCAAATTAAACTCCAGATGAATCCAAGGACCACTCTGCCAGAATGTGTATTCACAGATACATAATCAGCAGCTGAGGCTTCTAGTTCGTTAACTCTGGCACGCCAGATATGCCATTTCCAAGCTGGAAACTTAAGTATACACTGAATACATTATTTGTTGTGAAAGCTTGTGTCCTTATTAGGAACCAGCTTGCTTAAAATAGTTCAATAAGTAACCTATTAACAATACAAACAGATCCCAACCATCAGAGTAAAATCCAAACAGAACCAGATGTTGGAGATATGCAGATCAGACCGATTATCTGCAAATAAAACCTGATTAAGCTCCACAATGGAGAAAGCCTCCATCCCACCTCCCACCCTCCTTCCCCCCCCCCCCCCCAACATTTTGCAACTTAAAATGTTTTCATAAGTGATTCAGGACTTTGGCTTTTTTTTAAACAGTGCACGCCATGCTTTGACCTAAAGTGGAAAACTATTTTCTGAAATCAGTCTGAAATTTGTTTTTCACTAGTTTTAACCAATGTTCCACTCCAAAATGTTAGCCTCAAGTAATTTTCAAAATCCATTAGTTTCACACCATCTGATGTTATAGGCTCACTTCTCAGTCACCTCTTTTCAAGGTTGAGTAACTCATTTCCTGTTGTTCCTCATGTTTTTATGTGACTTCATCTAACATGTCATTTACTTCCAAATGGCTCTGCATTCCATTTATTTAATTTGAGCACTCCAAAGAGGTTGGTGCACTTTGCACTAAGTACAAGTTAGTAAATTATTTTAATTTCACCCTCACCTATTCCAATTATTAATTGAATGTTTATGTTTCCATTTTCCTTTTGTGTTCAGTTCTTTATAATTGTCTGCATTAAAGAATGCTTTGGGATTAAATCAATCTTCCCATTAGGTTTCAAATACAAACAAATCTGAAATATTTTCACTGCAAATCTAAAGTCGAATTATTGAATAGAAAGCAGAAACAACAGGAATTCTGACAGCAACTGATAGGGAATCCAAGCTCCTCAGTGTAAATCCTCTAAATAGTACTTTTAGCTTTTTACCTTCAGCTAATTATTCATGTTCAAGATTTTTTTCCTGAATTAGTACCCTTTCAAACTCATATCAGTGATTGGTAATTTGTAATTGGTTTATTATTGTCACCGGTATCGAGATTCAGGGAAAAGCTTTGGTATAAGTACTGCATATAAGATCATCATTAACTAGGAATGTAGCTCAGGCACAAGGGGCTGGTTCAAACCCCAGTATCTTTTGCATAAAATTGGGGAAAGATTCTCAAGGGCTCTGAACTCAAAGACACGGGCAACAATTACTTTTGTCTCATGATTGTTTGTCTGACATGCAAGAAAGCAACTGACGCTCCGGAAAATAAGTTTACTTGCTCATTTGCAACACGTGCTGAGTAGGCAATAACAAATCAGTATCCCGTCCCACATCACACTCCAGTTTCTTCTTTGTTGCAAGTGCAACAGCTCATAAAATTAACACTACTGAAACTAAATCCCTTAATACAGTGAAATAAAATCATAAATGCAACAAAATGTTTATAATCCTGTCATTAGGTTCATGTTTCAAAAACACAAACATGGTGGTTGGCACTCAATTTTTCCCTGATCTTAATTACAGATGATGCATCATTAGTTTGAGAGAATCTAGTTCCTTTATCACAAATGATTGCAAGCCACATCTTCAAAAAAAAATCAAAAGCAAATATTCATGAGACAAAATACATTTTATATCCAGACTTAAATCTATGAACATAATTCTGAACAAAAATAGTAGCAGATCAGAAAAAACACAGCACATTTAGTTAACTCTGGGTTTTCAAGAGTTGCTACATCAAGTACAATACTCCCAACTTTCATTGGAGCACTCTCCTTTGAATGATGCGGCAGAGCAGGATGTCATTCAACCAATTGCACCTTACTCCTCACTTTATCCAGTTAGTGCTCTAAATACTATAGCTATTTACCACATTAAATGCAAATGCAACACACCAAAAATAATTGTGCAAGATTGTGCCACCAAATCCAAAACAAAACACATTAACAAATTGCAAAAATTGAAGCTGATATCCAGTTTAAACAACTGAACACTAGTAAAGAACCTCACCATGTTTTCCCAGGTTTTATGGATATTACAAATAAACTTGCAATGTTTCATACATATTTTGCATTTAAATTAGGCCTGATTACATCCTGGCTGCCTCCTCTTCTGTTCACCAATTATTCCTTGCAATTATCATGCAAGCTGAGACTTACCAGGCACTGATCAGTGGGCTAGAGGAAATCAGGGCTCACATGCCTACCTTTTTTCCAATCTATTAACTATAATATTCAACTTCACAAACAGAAAGTTATAAATTTAAGAGTTAATTAAGTATAGTTCCAGATATAGAAACACATCAGGAATAATGATAATGGAATTTCTTAGTTTTTTTTTAACTGATGTGTGCTGATTGTAAATCATCTGAGTGAACCACTAATTCTTATGTAACACAAAATTGTACGGTTCAACTGTCAAATGCGTGATCCACATTATCAAATCATCAGTGCTTTTTTCGCTAAAGCAGATTACAATTAACATCAGTTTGACTCGGTGGGAATTTCAGCTGAGTCATGAGCCCAAGGATCCAAGCCAAACTCCAGAACTTGAACAATATATAAAACCTGCCTATAACATTGTGGTAACACTACACTGTCGGATACTCCAAATTTCAGATCAGACATGAAACCGTACCCATCTGTCCTCTCAGATGGATATAGAAAATCCCACAGCAATATTTAAACAGCCCAACGCCCTGACAAACAATCACTCAAGCAGTGCTTTCAAAGCAGATAAAATGATCACTTGTTGCTGTAAGTTGAGGACTTGCCACATGTAAACTGGCTGCAAGGATGGCCTACGCAATAAGTGACCACACTTCAATACAATCCATTCAAGCACTCTGGATTAGTACATAAATAAAAGCTCATTTCTGTGTGCTAACTATAGAGGTCACATGAAAGCACAACTGTACTTTCCTGCTCGTGACTTAGGAAAATATACATTTCCTCTGAAACATAATCATTGGTGCTCACCTATCCAATGTATAAAAAGAAAAAAATGGGGTATATTTGTATATACATTCTTCCATGACATTTATAAATGATGTACAATATCCATTTTTAAAATAACTTAGCCAGGCATAACACATTACAGTAAAGCAGAATTGACTGTATAATGCTTACTTATTTCCACTAAAAAAATAACTGCTTTGGGGTCCTTGGCCATATTCTAGCTGTAGATCCTGCAGTTTAAAGAAAACAGAAATCATGTAAATATGATTTATGTCAATCATAATGTAAAACACAAAGCAGCCTTACACAGCTTTAGCAAAGACAAAAAATAATGGAAGAATGATTCTGTGTTAGACAGGATAGAGTTGCAAAAAGACTGAAGCAAAGAAACTGAAATCCAAACTTTACAGCTATTAGAACAATTCACTGGCAAATACGTTACATTTGATTTGTTCACAATTTATGTACAATAACTAATATTAGGCATATTGCTCTAGTGAACCTCAAGAAGAAATCAACCACAAAAGAGAAGTTTAGCTATGAATAGGGCAACTGATTCACAAGGTACGGTGTCCAATAACAAAATGCCCAATTTTCATAGGTAAGTGCAACTTTCCCCAGCAAAATCGTTTGCTCAGTAGCACTTCAACCTAAACCAGCAGAACATTTTCTAGCGCCTTCATTCTACCTCGTCCAGCTCATTCAAGAATTAAGGATGTTTCTTGCAGCCTACACTGGTATTTGGCTGGGTAATACACCTGCCAAGGACAGAAGGCTGTAGGTTCCATTCGAATTCCAAAGCATTCAATTGAGCCTAACAATCCACTGCAACACTGACAGAGGCATATTGTGTCAGATGAGGTATTCAACTTAGGTGGACTTTAATTACCCTATGGCATTATTTTAGCGACAGTGGGGCAGTTCTTACAAGTATCCTGCCCATCATTTTTCTCTATCACCTAAATCAGATCAGGTCACTTATCTCAGCACGTTTTGCAGGACTTAACTGTGGGCAAATTGTTTGCCTTGGCCAGAGATCATGAACTCCATTATAAATATAAGTCTTTTGTTCTCCCTTTTTGTGCCACTTAAATGCTGACTAATTTTCACATGCTGTGAACCACGACAATCAGCTTGAGTCTTCACTTTTACCCCCAAATTCAGAAAGCTGGCACATTAAAACATCCTGCTGATTGATGAGTTAGTTACAGGGAAAAAGCTGAGAGAGGATGCAAAACAATTCCAATAACCCAACCTATCAGCCATCCCACATCACGTCATTTGCCCTAGCCATGAGCCAGATCATCACAAAGATTTTTAACAGAATTCATACCTAAGCATTTGAAAAGTGAGTACACAAACCTGCAACTTAAGCAATACTTTATTTTAAGGGGACATCAACATAAATACAATTGTTGGTATCGCATTGTGACCCAAGGAAAATCAGAAGGAAAATGCTTGATAACTTTAGCTCCATCTTTCTCAATTTTGTGTGCATTCTTTCACAAAGGCCATTAGTATTTTTGTCCTAAGAACTGTAAACAATTTAAAAACGTAAGTTCTCAGAAAGGAAGATTCTATGGAAGCAGTGATGCCCAAACTGTTAATTTTATTTTAAATTATGCTGCATTCTACACCATCTTTGGTTTGTTATTTTCATCCCGAAATTTCAATCCTTTTAACACCACAATACCCATCCTTGCAAAATTCAAATTTCTGCAGTAGGGATGTGGATAAATGGAGAGCAGTTACCTTTTTATGCCTTACTCTAATGAGCTCAGTCAGCAATAACCTCAGGCCACTCAAGAGCACAAGATGACACATTTAAACTCAATGCAACCTTTCATAGTATCACTAATTAAGAGTATCAAATCATTAACCTGTGTAGTGAAAGCTTACTAAAAAGTAGGGCTCATTTCAGCATCAAAGTCACTGAGCTCAGAGAAAAAGATTCTTCCCTGAACCTGCCATCAGTCTTAAGATTAACAGCACTACATTTGAGCACTGGAACATTAAATCTATAGCTTTAAAACAACTATTGATGTTTGCTGCCTTCCCCTTTAAATAAAGCATTACTGAATCATGACCTTACATCAGAGAAAGAATACGAACAATGGGACAAATGAGACCTGCAACTTCTCTTGAATATGGTGATAGGATGACATATCATTTCAACACCATTTAGCTCTTTTGGTAATAATACTTATTTTATTTTGCTTTATACCATGCTTATTTAGTATTTAGGTAGTTAACAGAGAAGATTAAATGCTTAAAATGTTGACTTTTTTTTCCTTTGAAGAGTAAATGAACTATCCCAATTGAAGCTTCAGTCATTTTTTTTTAAGTGAATGCTGATATGTTGAAGACATTTCATCCAAATTATTTGTTAATGTAATACAAGCTATTTAAAGGAAAGCAAAATTTGTTTAAAAACACAGGTATTTCCATTTTTTAAGCAGACGAGAATGGCAATTTCACATCAAAAGATGTGCATTCTTTAGGGATGCCTAAAATATATGGGCAACATAGTGCACAGCGGGAAATGCTTCTGCCTCACAGCTCCACCAAGCTGGGTTCAATCCTGAGCTCAGCTGCTGCCTGTGTGGGAGTTTGCATGTTCTCCCTGTAACTACATGGGTTTCCTCCGGGTGACCCTGTTTCCTCCCACAAGCCAAATGTGCTGGTTGGTAGATTAGTTGGCTACTGTAAGTCGGTTACTGTGTGTCGGTGGATGACAGGAGAAACAGAGTGGAGTTGATGGGCATTAGAGAGAGGATGCATTGGAGGTAAATAATTAGAGGAAGTTGATTGATGATATTCCTCTGCAAGCTGGTACAAACTCAATGGGCCATACATTTCCCGTGACATAGGAGGAGGAGATATGAAACTTAACGCAGCAAGTCGTCTAAACTGCTGACTCTTAATTAAATAATTATTTGTGTTCTTCCCTATTCCCACTCCAATGTTTTATAAGTCCAACAGTTCTAGTACTGTGTGGCATTATGTTCTCACTAAACTTAAGATTACTAAACGATACAACTGATTTTAAAACATTCAATTGTTGGCAAAGTCACTCTCCCAATCAGTATAACCACTCCAATTAACTTTTACTTAAAAGCACAGTATGAACCCTAGAACTTGCATTATACTAATTTGCGATTACAGGAATTACTCTGGAGAGTGCATTAAACACTACAAGGTGAAGACTCCAATTTCTATATAAAGTTTATGCTGTGATGGTACTTGATGCATCTCAGGTTCAGCCTCCTTCCAATGGATCATGATATAGCTCAGCATCACTGATCACTACTCAGTGATTATTCAGCTGCACTGAATGGCACCACCACAACCAACATGCATCTGTCTCACTGTATTTATAACGATTTGTAGAGTTTAGCTGTATTGATAGGATTAGCAATACCAGAATATTAACTGGCTGATTACTTAAAAAAACAAAAGGAAAACAAATATTGCCATTGTCAACAATAGGCATGGAGTCAAGTCACAAAGAGCTCTCTGCTCCTAGTCACTCATCTAATCGTAGATGAAGTTTGAAACATTGGTGTTCTGCAATCCGCTGAGAAACAGTTGCTGTCGAATACACACCAGTAAGGTGCACTACATTCTGGCATAGTTCAAGTGCGTGTGCTGAGCACATGGTCACATTTAAAATGATGTAGGCTCTGAATGTTTGAAGTGGCAGTGAGCAGAACATGTTGCTCAATCAAATACCATCTCTCTTCCATATACCCAACACATATTCTACTCACTGACAAAAAGTTTGCAAACTGATGTACAATAATCAGCTGATGCTTTATTCAGCAGTTCTGCTCATCTATAGTCATAGAGCAATAATGAAATCAGAGAAGTGTTAGAGTAGAAAACTTGAATGCAGAGATCAGTTGGATTTTCTCAAATTTATTATAACTCTAATACAATATATGGTGAAAGCCATATAAAAAAGTAACATTTAATGGTCCATAGAATATCTACTACAAGAAAATTAATGAAACAACTTTGCCTGTCCTTGGTATTCCAATCATGCATTAAATAATGGAGTAATAGTTGGTGTGCAGATCATCACTAGAGATAGAAGATTTCTGAGCAAATGATCTTCCAAACCAATTTATATGTCTGAAAATGTACTTGACAACTTTACTAATAGTGTGCTATATGTCTGCAGGGACATACATTACTCTTTCCAGGTAAAGATTAAATAAATATAAAAGGAAATCAAAACATAGCCATGTGAGTCTCTCCGGACAGGCTGGAACGCATTTACATAAGCACTCAAAAGTGTCTTGTATACTAGCAGGTCATAAATTAGAATTAACTGGTTAATATTGATATAGAAATGCAATGATTTCTAGTCACATCCTTGGTGAGTAGAATTGCCTCATGCTATGTATTCAGATAAATAATTGCACAATTATGATTTCAACCATAAATTTTAAAATTTGTCTTAAGTTCAATTTATCTAATGCTCAACTTACTACCAGAAAAAAAGATGATGTTCCCTAACCAATTTTCCAACCCTTTCCCTGGTAAGTTTCTGAGATTGAACCAGATCTTTCTCAACATTGATGATGTCTTTAACACTGAGATGGACTTTCATCCACATAAGCTGAACTGTGCAATATTTCAGAGGCAGGCGCAGGTAGCCATGATGATGGAGCTAAGTATCTGGTACGCATCCGCACCTTTGTTGCCTCAAGACATGGATATTTCAGCACTTTCTTCATTAACCTCCCATTTTCTATCCCTATAAAACTAAACTTATTCAAATTCTGCCACTTGTTTCCAAAGCTGCACCAGGCAACACTCTCCCATCATGACTGCTTGTTGATTTATCCATCTCATCTAACACCTTGCACCCTGATCTTCAAACCCCTCCATGTCATCAGCCCTTCCTATCTTTGTAACTTCCTCCAGTCCTACACCCCCTACAGATCATTGTGCTCTTCCAATTCAGGTCTCCTGTGCACTTACGATTTTAATCACTCCACCACAGCCGTCTGTTTCGCTATGTCAGTGACAAGTTTTTAGTCATCTGTGCTAACATTTCACTTTATAGTTCAGTCCCAATTTTTACTCAATAATGCTCCCAGATGTTGAGGAGACCGATAAGTACTAACCCAGGCAAAGGATTAAATTCACCAAGATAAAAGCACTAGACTAATGACAGCTCTCCCTTCCAAGTGTATAAATATAATGTATTTTTAAAGGCAAAAGAAATGTAATAATAAAGATTAGTAAGAAAGATTTTTTCAGCAAACATAATTTGTTCACCATTTTCAAATCTATTGGATAGGTTATTCCTGCTGAATAAAACATCAATACTGTACCACAAAAAAAAGATTCCTGTCAAAGACAGCGGTGAAATTAAATCATAAATAAGCATGGTAATGCAAGTACATGGATGTTCCCAAATGCAAATTCTAAACATCAGTTTATAAAAGTTCTAACAGCTTTACATTAAAAATTAAGAATTGCAGGATAGCAGTTGAATAGGTTTTATGTTGCCTTGCATGACCTATGAAAGAACCACAAAAGATGAGGTTTAAGAGAGAATGATTGACAGGAAACAGAGACACCTGAAAATGACACACAGGAATGTGAAAAATACCAGATTAGATCTTGCTGTGTAGTAGATCTCTTCTGAAATGTCGAAAAAATCATCACAGTTGGGCTGTTCAGCAGACAAAGACCAAAAAATCTGTTACTTATATCAAGCCCAAGAAACAACTAAAAGGAAATCAATTTGTATCAGATTTCCCTTAAATATAACCATCCAACCACAGAAACAGTGATATTAAGTGCACAGGTACGTGAATAGGAAAGATTTAGAGGGATATGGGCCAAATGCAGGCAAATGGGACTAGCTTCAATGGGAATCTTGGTGGGCATGAACCAGTTGGGCCGAAGGGCCTGTTTCCACACTGTATGACTCTATTAAGAACTGTGTTTGAGGTATAAAGGTGGATATTTCCAATTAAAAACATATTTAGTTTTAGCTTAGTAGACCAAGATATTTTGAGCATGATTACTGTTTATGAATTAGAAAGTATTTCCTGATTTATAATTATTCATAAGGATCCATGTTTGAAGGTTTACACATAATGCAATTCTTCATTGGATTGAATCTTAAAAATAAAGTTGCAGTACAAACTTGAGTGTCAAATTTCATTTAAAATCAAACTGACTCCTACTTTTGGGAATTCAGAAAATATAATCTTTTATTTCCATCACCACTTTAAATGCAACTTATCAATCCTTTATAAGCTTCAGAAAACACGAAGCTGTTTTCATCAGTTAAGATAGGGAATTAAAAACATCTAAGTCCCATAACATTTGTGAATATGGGTATGTGCAATTTTTCAAAACGTTCATTTAGTTGCTTAAACAGTGTCAAAGCCAGAGTGCCTTACTTACAAGTTCATGATGAGGCTCGGTTTCCTTTCGCATTGGTGGATCAAATTTTATTTGTCCAACTGCAAATAAATCCATAGTAAGACCATCATTCATTACACAAAAGTAGAAATGCAATTCAATGCAAAAGAATGGGGAAGGGAGGAAAGCAGCTCAAAGAAAATGGGGGAAGAGGGAGTAGATAGAGACAATAAGTTTAAAAAAAAAACTGAATTTCTTAAATTTCCAAAAAAATGTAGAGAATGCATCTTTTCTTCTGAATCCTCCATTGGGAGATTTAGAACTTACAGTTAATCTCTGACCGCGTCCTTTCTTCCCTCACATTTCTGCTAGTGGACTGAATTCGATGAGGAACCGATATTGGAGGCTGAAGAGAAAAAGCACACAGTTAAAGCTCTTTTTGTAGCTATTACTAAATCTGCCCCTACAAATCTTTCCACTGAAAAAAATTAACTGAACTTTTACTTCATGTTACACATAGCACAAATTCAAAACAGGATTATCAGGCCTAACCTAATTTTTTCTTAAAATCTGCTTTTCTGAAAAAACACATGCAGTTAGTTATTGCAGAAAACAGGCATGCATGGAATGCAGATTCCCAACATTGGGTCATGTTCATAATATGCATTTAATATCAACCACAAATGTGTTGCATATTTACTAAAGAATTGATAAAAGCTTGTTCCGCCATCACTTTAATTGCTCCACTTTTGATTTAAGCCATTTATTTGGAGGCCACTTCTTAAAAGGAGAAGGTATGATGAAAAACTAGCATGTTTCCACATCAATGTTCCCTTTATAGTTAAAACCAGCTGCCTTTAATCAAAAATTTACTTATACTTCACTTTTTAATAAAAATAGAAAAGGGCAGTTGCTGGACCTCAACATTTCATTTGCTTATGTCATGGCAAGTGTTTGAAATACAAATCTACGCTGTAACATGCTGCTTTAGAATTGATAACCAGTTGAAATACTGATGAAAAAGCTTAACAGTTTTAACTTTTAGCATAATTTTACAACACTGCATTGTCTTTGACTGATTTCACATCAAACTTAATGAAAAATAACCAAAAGATTCTGAGAACCTCTCTTTGATTTAAAAAAAAATTTAAAAAAAAGAGGAAGCACTACTGTCCAATTGGTTAAGATAGAGAACCAGCTAAGTTTAAGGTTTGATATCTACTTTGTGCTGTTTGGTTGAGTGACACCAACGATGAATGAAGATGAGTGAAGGATGGTACAATGGACTTCAGTCCCCAAGGTTAAGAAGGGAGAAAATGGTTATCATTTCCTGGAAAACCACATGTAGGTGGTAGAGTATTATGACTGGATTGAACATGGCTACTTAAACTGCTGATAATCACTGACTATGTTTACAGATATGGTAATTAAATTTCAACTAACGAAATACAATTTTTAATGAAAACAAGAAATTAGTCTGTTTTAATATTTTAGTACACCCAGTCTTCTGTTAAGTAGAATTGCAAGTGAATCAAAACGTATTAGGGACTACACCATACACTCACGAACAGGTTTCACACAAACAATCTGCTATTGATTTTAATTCATAATGACTCAGTACATAATAATGCAAACAGTTTAATATCAGTTGGACTCAACAATTTCTTCCAGATTTGCAGCATCTGCAGTTTTTTAAAAAATTTTCAGCATTTTAATCATCCCTGTTAAATAGCTTTTCATCAAAAGAAGAGAATATCAAACACGTAAAAGCAATAGGAAGCCAGCAAGTCACTGAACACCTCTCTCAAAATACAGGCAGTAAACGTTGACAATATATCTCTAAAAACAGGTCACACTGGGATAAAAACATCAATTCAATCTGTTACTTTACTCTGGCTCAACATACCACAAAATTTTACCATGTTAAAAGTGGATTTGTCTGCACAAATAGATTTAGATCCATCCAATGTTTCCATAATGGAGGAAGGAATCTTAAATATGCAAACAACCTACTGACACAAAAGCATTAGCATCATTGTATACAATTCATGCACAACAGCAATGCATTTAAACTGTATTTTAGAGAATAGTGGGTGTGACAATTTCCCAAGGACATTATTAAGCAATGCAAAAAACATGTTAAGGTACAACATAAAATACACAAAAAAGTGGAGTCAAATTTAGTAACGTACATACAAGCTAGCATTTGGTATAACAAATTCTCAAAGCAAAGAATTAGGTTAAGTTTCACTTCATTGCACAAATGTCTGAATTTGCCTACTGATGTGCATTCATCACAATTAATGCAGGCAAATTGGTATGACACTGTTCACTGCGTTTATTTTGTTAAGCATACAATTGATTCCAGCCTCACTTCTCCATTATTCTTGAGGAGGAACCTATTCCAGAAATGGCTGTGTTCAATACATAATACAGCAATTTATTTTTTAAAAACTCTTTAAAGAACAAATATTTGGTAAATTGGTACTTGGGAACTCATTCTCCCGTAACCGTTATAAAGAAAAACTACATGCTTGTAAGAGCATTAAACACATACATAGACACATCTGTGCATTCTACTATATCTTCCAAATTTATCCCATCAACTTCATTGTAATGAATTTCAGAGATAGAGAACATGCTGACACAACTATATTGCACGTTGACTGCTACTGACTGGAGATGAATTTCCAGGCAAGAGTAAATGGCTTTCCAAGGACCTCTGAATTAATGTGCCAGAACCAACACAAATTACAAATTTTAATTTTCAAGCATTTGCAATAACCCTGCACACCTTTATTGTGATTCTGAATGATTAAAAGATCACAGATTTTTCACAACAGCAATTCTACAGCACTTAATCTTGAATAAATGAAATATGAATAGTTTGAAAGAATTAACAATCCCTTCACAGAAGTGGAAGCATTTGGAATACCAGATAACGTGCAGCTGGTCAAGGTAACAATGAGGACTGAAATTTAGTTTGGTGGGGGGGCAATGGTGAAGACAGAGAAATACAAACAGTGGTACAAGCCACTATCAGCTGCCAGGAGCTCAGTTAGAAACTGACTATAATTAAAGCTCTCAGCCTGAGTTCATCTATGCAAGGTGAACAGATAGCTGAGTTAAAGTGACAAAACAGAGCAACTGCATTGTTTGGACCTTTGTCTATAGTTTTGTGCATGCAGATGTGCTTGGAGTATATGAAGCCTGGTGATATAAATGGACAATTTCCAGAGGACCAGCTGATTAGTTTTATATCCAAATCACGAGCTGATTAGTTTTATATCCAAATCTCCATTACTCACAGCTGCTTGTTCAGATATTTCAATTATATAGTTAATGTAATCAAGTGTGGTACAGCAGCAAGTAAGAGTGTTTTATTTGGCCACGCAATTACAGAAATAGGACAAGAAAAATCCAATACTGCCCAGTTGATCCTATCTAGCTATATCAACTTCCAATTGATCAAGATCATAAATACAGAAACATTTCAGACTCCAAAATTCACAGCAATGTATATGGAACTGTTTCAGATGGGTGAAAAAAAGTTTTATACGTACATTTTGAGCCTGATAATAACAATTTGGCTTTATAATTATTAAAATGTTTTAGTCATTTTTTTTAGAAACTTAGATGGCATGCCTTGCAATTAATTCTAATAACAAAATTGCAAGTAGCCATATTCCACGCACAGTAATTGATTTATTGAGGTTAAGGATAGCTGTTACAGCACATTTCTACTGAGCTGACAAGTAGAGAAATACTTCCCCAACAAGTTTTCTTTATTTTTAATCACAAAAGATTACTCCATTACTTCTCAGAATGTTTTAAGTCCACAGCCTTCAAGAAAAGGTAACATAAAAGAAGAAAAATAGAGTACAAGGATACCATAACATTATCTTATACCCAATACTTTGCCACACATTTTAGTGCTTATTAAGAAATGCGAAAACCTAAGACATCACAGAGATCTTTAACAAGGTGATGTCATAGATCAAAAGATTTTTGTTCTATCCCTTAAAGATTAGTCTTGAGATGGAAAAAATGTGCCAGAATTTTACTCCATTAGACCAATTCCAATGCATCTTAATAAATCTTTAAGCATCATAAAAGCCTAGTAGTTTTTTGCACAATTAGCCATATGCAACATATTTCAAATGTATGCAGTAGAATGGTTACAAACTTTAATACAAACTTATATTTGAGCCCTGGTTAAACCTTGATATAAAAATTTTCTGATTAGAAATGTTTTAAGTTTGTAATAAGGTTTGATTATTTGCATTTTTCTAAACAAAGTATTAAATTTGCAGTAGCGTTATCAATGGCAAGCTTTCGTTTATAAGAGTTTTGCTGCAAACAAGCTAGTTAAAAGCATAATTATAATTTTATAACTGGGAGGACTATCAAATGAGTTGATTAGAAGACTGATCTTTTTAAAACAGCTGTATATCTGCAGCAATAGGCCAGCTGCAGTAAGTTTCAAATAAGCAAATATACAGCCGAGGTTAATGGAATGCTTTGCTGGATATCAACAAAGTACCTTATTACGAGCAGCAAAACGTGGGGCTCGGCGTGCAAGAGGAGAAGCAGGAGAAAAGATCCCCAAAAATTTTAGCTGAGTTGGGAGAACAGAAAAAAAACAGAACAATCACAATGAAGGAGGATGTGAATTCATCTACGAATAAAGTTAATTATGTCAAAAATGAGTGGAAAAGACATTGTAATTCAATTTTTAATTTAAAGAGACTTGAGTTTACCAAATAGAAAATATTAACCACATATAAAACCATATAAGAACACCAGCACTCACAAACATTTAAACAGACAAGTTGAATTAGACTTGAACATCTTATTTCTCACACAAAATATGGTTTAAAACCATCATCTCAGATTTTAAAGTATCTGAACAGAACAGAGGGACATCAGGTCAGAGGGATCTGATTTTCAGCTTTGCTGCATCAAAGCAGCATAAGATTGAGTGAGGCATTCTACTTTAATTTATTCCATTTTCAAGGGACAAGTTAGGTTACATCTGAAGTTAAGATATTCGGCGTGAATGTTTACAGCGTGAATTTTGCAGTCAGTAGTTCTTGCTGACCTATAAAAGAAAGCTGCCTACAAAAGACCCAGCGATGTTTGTGGCAGAGATTTCCCTTTTCTGATGTCAATCACTGTCAGGCTTCAGGTCACAAGAAATACGAATTACCATGATGTGATCGAACAGCCAATCACTTAATTATCATAGCAAACTAAGAAAAAACAAATACAACTTTTTACCAACTTCTTAATGATTTTGGAGCACTAAATAAAGAATGGAAATTGCACAAGATTAATGTAAAAGCTAAAAAGGTAATTACTTTAAAATCCATTATGTTTTGAAATACTTAAGTTTTATTTACAGCATGGTAACAGGCCCTTCCAGCCCAACGAGTTCGCGCTACAATCTATCTATATATTATACACATCATTAGTTTTCTTCAGGGCCAGAATTTAAGCACAAGTACATAACTAGGAGCAGCAGTAAGTCACTTAGCCCTTTAAGCCTGCTCTACCACTCAAGTTCAAGACTGATATACTTTCGATCCATTTTCCATTACCATCTCCATATCCTTCGATTCTCTTTGTATCCAGAAATCTACTGATCTCTGTTTTGAACAAGTTCAATGACAGAGCTTCCACCATTCTCAAACGTAAAGAATTCCACAGATTCACCACCTGAAAGCAAAAATTTCTCCTCATCTCAGTCCTATTTGGCCTCTCTCTCATTCTCAGACTGTGACTGCTGGTTCTGCACACATCAGCCGGGGGAATCATCCTCCCTGTATCTGCCCTTCTAACTTTTAATAAGACCACCCCTTATTCTTCTAAATCCAGAGAGTACAGGCCTGTTGACCCAATCACTCCTCAAACCCACTGTTCCAGGAACCAGTATGATCAATCTTTATTACACTCCCTCTATGATACAGATATCCTTTTGTTTTAAGATAAAGGTAAGACCACCAAATCTGTACATAATAGTCCAAGTGCTATCTCACCAAGTCCTTATATGATTACAGTATGACATCTTTACTCCTGTAGTCAAATCCTGCATGTGCGCGTCAGCTTTCAGTGAATTGTGTATGAGAATACCTTGTCCCTTTGAAAATCAACTTTTCCCAATCTGTAACCATTTGGAAAATACTCCACTTTCTGCTTTGTGCACCAAAGTGGATGAATTCAGTTTTCCCACATTATATTTCATCTGCCATGTGTTTTCCCACTCATTCAGCTTTGTTAGATCCTATTGAAGCCTCCTTACAGCCTCCTCTATGTTCACAATCTAATTGTATCAGCAACAAGCTAAGTAATATGACATAACATTGTAAACTGCAAAGATGATGGTGATAAATTGCAACAGGCTGCTGGAATAGGTACATGCATGGCAGATGAAGTTGAATGTGGAGAAATGTGAGATGATGCATTTTGGTAGGAAGAATGAGGAGAGGCGGTACAAAATAAAGGATGTTGTTCTGGGAGGGTGTATCGATGTCCGAGTCATTGAAAATGGCAGGGCAGCTTGAGAAGGTGCTTAATAAGGCACACACAATTCTGTGCTTTACCAACAGTGATAGGACAAAAGGTAAACGTGCTGAGAGTTTATAAAACAGCAGTCCAGCCTCAGCTGGAGTACTGTGCTCAATTCTGGTCACCTCATTATAGGAAAAATGGAAGGCATTAACAAGAGACCAGAAAAGATTTATGAGAGAGGTTCCTGAGATATGGGATTGCAGTTACAAAGATAAATTAGATGGGCTGGAACTGTTTCCTTTGGAGAAAGCAAAGGGGAGATCAGATAGAGGTATACAAAATGCTGAGGATCTAGACAGAGTGGGTACTGGGAGGCTGCTTCTTTTGGTGGAGGGATCAAGGACGAGTGGTCACAGGTATGAGATGAAGGCAAAGAGAATTAAAAGTTACGAGGAAAAAATTTTCTCTTTACACAGTGTGGTTGGAATCTGTAATGCAAAGCCTGCAGATTTTGTGGAGGCAGATTCCACTGCAGCCTTCAAGAAGGATTTGGATAAATCTATAGTGTGGGAAAATTTGCAAGGCTACAGAATTGTCTCGATGGTTCGGGGGCGGGGGGTGGGGGGGCGGGGGGAGATGGAACTAGTGAGTCCCTCTGGTAGAGAACCGGTACAGAGATCAGGGCCAAGTGGTCTCCTCCTGTGCAGTAGCCATGCTATGATTCCATGGTCCCTTCAGCCAATCTGTTGATATAGATTATGAATAGCTGGGGGTCAAGAATCAATCCCTGTAATACCCCACTAGTCACAGTCTGTCAATCCAGGAAAGACTAGTTTATTTCTCATCCTTTACCTTCTGTCCGACAATCATTCCTCAACCCATGCCAATCCATTACCCCCAATTCCATATGCTCTAATCTTGCTGACCAACCCCCTTTTATCTATCCCTAACAATCATGTTCGCTCAAAGAAATCCAAAAGATTACTCAAATATGATTTCCCCTTCATAAATCCATGCTGTCTTTGCTCAGTCCTATCATTCTTTTCTTGGTGTTCCTTTGTTATATCATCCAGCATTTTCCCTATTAGTGATGTTAGGCTAACAGATCAGTAGCTGCAGGTTTTGTCTCCCATGCTTCGTAAATAGTAGCGTCACAGTTGTTGCCCTCCAATCTGCAGAAACCACTCCAGAAGTACTAGTAATTATGGCTTAGTATGTCACTAAAAATTCACTTAAACCTTGCGCAACAAAATAAAACATTTTCAGGGAATTTTTACAGACAGCCCAATTCATAAATGCCTTACATTCTCATTAATTCAACCAATTTCCCTCAATTCTAGTAGTGGAGACTTCAAAAGAGATCAGCCTGTGGTGAAGAGTTTAAAGATGAATTAGCAATTTGAGGAATTTGGACTAAATTACACATCTGTGGAAATCCAGAAATTACGGTACCTTTCAAGGTGAAGAAAGAAAATGAAGACAGTAATTTTGCTGGTCAATTTAAGAGCAAGTTCAGGCCAAATTATTTTTAACCTCATGCCCAAGTCACTCGATTTCCCCCCTTCTGCCCTTAGGTAGGAAGAGAAAACTAAGCAAGCAATAAATTCACACTTCCCTGGAAGTGAGGAATTGGAAGTAAAAACACTCCTGTGTACATTTTAATAAGAGGTTGTATTGCCATCATGTGAAAGGAAGCATCCTTTGGAGAAATATACACTTTAATTATAGAGAGCTAATTGATATCACTAAATCATTCACTCTAAGCACCCAATGGGACATATTATTTGCACAAATCTGGGAAAAAAACAACAGATACTAAAGCTCTCCTACTTTGTCTTCCAACTATTTCAGACATTTGAAAGCCTACTCTGAATTGTCAGAGGGCCATCCTGCAAACAGTACATACCATAAATTCCAAATCCACTATAATTCCCATGTTTGGAGATATTTGCTCTATGATTACTCAAGCAGAGAGAAGGAAAAAAAATCAGTCCTCACTATTCTGCATTAATCTTGTCAATGAATAAAGGCATAAATCACAATCCACACATTCAAAGCAGTCAAGATCCATCAATGATTAGCAGCCAAGAGTCATTAACTTCTGAAAAGCAATCGGTTGATTTATTTTTGATGAGGCGATGGTGTCAGTAGGCAGACCCTGGTAAAACCATTTAGGGATTGAGGAGCCAGTAGGCAGTCAGTTGCGAACAAAGGGAAAGCAGTAAGTAAATCCAGGCAGAAGAAGCAGAGGATGGCAGAGGGCATTCACTTAGGCAAAAGAACCTTGAATTAGGAAGTATCAATACCTTCAATTTATGGGGGGGACAGGAATATACTGATAAGAAAATGAAAGTGAATTCACGAGCTTAAACAGTATATATAAATAATCTGATGGTCGAACACATATGCTTAAAGGTAAATTATCCAAACTAGCAGGAAACACAAAAGGAGCTATTAGAAAACTCCTCAGGACAAAATATTTTCTGACATAGCATCTTCAGGTATGTACTGGTTAAGTAACTGAATCACACATATATTTATGTATCATAATGGCACAGATTTGATCTACAATCGATCCTAATCTGGTTTACATCACTAACCCAGGCAACAGACAAAAGGAGGTAAGAAAATAAATTTACACCTGATGAATTCCAGCAAGCCCTAAGGTGCATAAACACGCTTAATCAGTAGGTGTGCATAGAATCCACTCATGCCCTCCATGGTCAAACTCCATGTTTGAGAAAGCCTGTCAGGGAATAGGATCCTTGCCCGATATTCTTCCCTTTGTCTAACTTCAGGATACTAAACCTCATTATCTGTCACAATGCAAGACTATGCAAGACCAACCACCTCATACTAGGCCAGGATACAACACCTTACCAAATAAGTGACTGGGACCACCAAAGGGTTAAAATTTGGGGGAAAAAACCTCAAAGCCAATACAAACATCGGTTACAAGTAGCATGAAAGATACAGGAAGTCTCCGGGTTACGAACGCCCGACTTACGAAACAACCTCCGTAAAGCCTATTACTTTAAAAGAAAAATCGAGTTACACACAATGGTTCATACTAACGAACGGGCGGACTACTTTGCGCAACACTCAAAACACTGTGCATTTTAAGCGGTCCGTTGGCCCAAGGGAGAACTGTTACTGCATTATTATATTTATGATGTTTTAGGTAAAATATATACTATATACTAAGACAAACATTTGACTAATTGACGCTAGATGTGAACTGTACGTAACTGTTCCGACTTACATACAAATTTGACTTACGAACAGACTCAAAAACGGAACTCGTTCGTAATCCAGGGACTTTCTGTATATCGTTTCAGAACAGAAATCTCATGCTTCCTAACACACTATTTTTTGGGGGTGGTAATGCATCTCAAAAATAGAGGGATAGAGGCGGAGAAATGGATCGGATAATAAAAAAGATTTTAAATGGTTTAAGAAACAGTATTAATTATGTTTCCCTGAAAGCCAATCCAAACTGAAAATTTAATTTTTAGGTATAGAATGTGGTAAGTCACCGGCACCTCCTGTCACAAAGAAATGAAGGTAATATTAACAGAATAGTCCTGCTCTGTAAATAACTGAATTACATGCTTGGTTTAAGTGCTGAATGTAGAATCAGTAAGCTATCAAGACACTCAGAAAATGAAAACATTTTCTTTAAAGTTAGGTGCTCCTTCATGCCTTCATTTCCACTGAGCCAAAGTAGAAGGGGTAAAAATTTCTTCTCAATCCTTGTACTACCTCAATGCGCTGTTGTAATGAAATTATATATATGATGGCATGCAAAACAAAGTTTTCACTGTACCTTGGTACATGTGACAATAATAAAGCAATTTACCATTGTCTAATGCAATAAGGATAAACTTCTAAACAAAGCCAGTGGAAAATTTGGGGAGAACTGCAAGGATTATGCCACATTTTCCTCACAATCAAAGGTTACTGTGATTGATAATTCTCTTTGCTTAAATTATTGTCCTTTAAACACCTGCATCCCAGTTTTCTCACCTTTCTTTCCAGTTAATGGTGGCACACCCCCTTTCCTTTCCTCCCACACAGGGCTTGGACCAATAATCCAGAGATAAAGATTCAAATGTGAGCCAGCAGCTGATTTAAATTCAGTTAATAACCTGCAATTTTTTTTTGAAAAAAGTAATCTTAAAAATGATCATGGAATACCAGATTGTTGTAGAAAAACTATCTAGGTCACGAACATCCTTTCAGGGAGAAAAGCTGCTGTCCTTGCCCATTTTGGTCTACATACATCTCTAAGCCTTCAACAATGTGATTGATTCTTAACCATTCTCTATAATGGCCCAAAAAAGCTGTTTAATTGGATCATAGCCCCCAGATTAAAACAGAACCTGGGCACTGAACTCAGACCCATCAAAATCTTAGCCATCCCAGCCCACCTTGCAAAGTTGTCCTTTGAAACATCTGAGGACTAGTGTCTAAATTGGAAGAGCTGTCCCATAGACAGCTCAACTGCAATATCCCATTGCAGCATGCTGTTGTGCAGAGGGACTTGAGAGTGCTTGTGCATGAATCACAAAAGGTTGCAACAGGTTATCAAGAAGGCAAATGGAAGGTTGGCCTTCATTGCTGGAGGGATTGAATTTAAGAGCAGGGAGATTATGCTGCAACTGGACAGGGTACTGGTGAGGCCACACCTGGAGTACTGCATGCAGTTCTGGTCTCCTTACTTGGGGAAAGATATACTGGCTTTGGAGGCGGTGCAGAGGTGGTTCACTAGGTTGATTCTGGAGATGAAGGGGGTAGCCTATGAAGAGAGATTGAGTTGCCTGGAACTATACTCACTGGAATTCAGAAGAAAGAGAGGGATCTTATAGAAACATAAAATTGTGAAAGGGATAGATAAGATAGAGGCAGGAAAGTTGTTTCCACTGGTAGGTGAGACTGAAACCAGGGGACATAGTCTCAAGATTTGGGGAAATAGATTTAGGACAGAGATGAGGAGAAAAAATGCTTTTCCCAGAGAGTAGTGAATCTGTGAAATTCTCTGTCCAGGGAAGCAGTGGAGGCTACCTCATTAAATATATTTAAGACACAGTTAGATAGATTTTTACATAGTAGGGGAATTAAGGGTTATGGGGAAAAGGCAGGTAGCTGGAGCTGTGTCCACGACCAGATCAGCCATGATCTTAATGAATGGCGGAGCAGACTCTATGGGCCAGATGGCCTACTCCTGCTCCTATTTCTTGTGTTCGTATAGAAAGATCAAGGAGCAACCTCACATGGAGACACAAGAGACTGTAGATGATGGAAATTTGAGCAACACACAAAGGAACTGGAGGAACTCAGTGGGTCAGGCAGCATCTATGGAGGGAAATGAACAGTCTATGTTTTGGGTCAAGACCCTTCATCAAGACTGGAAAGACAGAGGGGAGATAGTCAGCATAAAAAGGTGGGGGGAAGGGGTGGAGCAAGAGCTGGCAGGTGATAGGTGGATCCGGGTGGGCTGGGGGGGGGGGAGGGGGAGGGGGAGGGAGGGAGGAGAGTAGGAATGATGCAAGAAGCTGGGAGGTGATAGGTGGAAGTGACAAAGGGCTGAAGATGGAATTTGATGAGAGAGGACGGTGGACCATGGAATAAAGGGAGGGAGGTGGTGAGGGGAACCAATGGGAGGAGTGTGTGGGTGATGGGCAGATGGAGAGGGTGGGGGAGGAGAAACAGATAGGGTGATGGGAGCCAATGGGATCAAGAGGAAAAAACAACAACCTAACATATATAATTCTACAAGCACACCTCTTAAAGGCATCCCATAACAATCCCTGGGTATCTCCTGTCCCAAGTATAGGTCAGACACTGGTCCACAGGCAGGAAGGAGTGGCTCTGAAAACCCTGAACATTAACTCCTGATCCCAGGAAATATCATGGCATCAGGTCAAAAACAGGTAAAGAAACCTCCTCATGATTACCACCTCCCGTCCTCCCTCAGATGATGAATTAGTATTCCTCCATGTTGAGAAACACTCTAGGAAGAAGCCAGAGCACAGAATGTATTCTGGACATGGAAATCTGAATGTCTGTCACCAAGAGTGGCTTAGCAGCACCAACAAAGAACTAATGAACAGACTCCTTAAGGGCCAAACTGTCAGATTGGGAATGCCACAGGTAGTGAGTGAACAGACAGATAATAGACTTGACCTTGCCTTCACAAATCTATCCATGGTGGATATATATGTCCAGGGCAACACTTTTGGGGACGACCATCACATCATTCCTTCCAAATCCTGGATCCAACCTGAAACTCCTTACCCAACAGCACAGTGCGAGAGTATTCATTAGAAAGACTAACCATTCAAGAAGATGGCTCACCACCACTCTCTCCAGGGAAGTTAAGGATAGGCAATAAACACTGACATTTTAAACAATTTTTAAAAAATTCCCTATTTATGAAGCACTCTTTGAACACCCCCAACAAAGCTTCAGTATTGGCAGGAGCTCAGCTGACTGCATCTTCACCAGAGTCAGAAGGTTTAATCCCACTTCAGACTCAAAATCTAGGCCAACATTCTGGTGCAGATTTACAGCATGTTGCACTGCCAGAGCTGCTCTTTTGGATTAATCGGAAGCCTCATGTGACCTCTTGCCTCATCTGCCCTCTCATGTCGATGTAACATCATCTTTCTCGGAGTACATCATTGACTACACTTCAAAATTATTTCATTGGCTGTAAAGTGATATAACATGTCCTGAAAGGGATGTAAAAGGTGCTATACAAGTTCAAGTCTTCCTTTCTTTCTGTCCATTTGACACTGCTGTTGCTCAGCATGAATAAAACAATGCAGACCTTTGTGGGGCAGTATTCATGATCTTGCAAAACTATCCACCATTATGCAGCCTAAATCAATAAAAGCACACTATTCTCTTTGAAGGGAGATTCTTGTGTGATTGCAAAATACAGTTGCCAATTGACACATAGTGAGATCCTAAGAACAATAAATGAAAAGTTTTTGGTAGCATTGGTTGACAAAAGATTATGGGCCAGGATAACAGATGCACTCTCTAATCATTTAAAAATAATTGTCATGGGTTCTTTTGCATCCAATCATACAAGCAAACTGATTCAGCTTTAAACCACCTTCAAAAGATAGCAACTCAGAGCAATTCTCAATTTAGCTTTAACGAGACAGCGAATGTTACACACAAGTCCTGGAATTGTGGCTTTGATTCAGAGACAAGTGTTAACACTGAGTCACCCTTGGACTTATGTACCCCTGCCCAAGATATATCTCAATATCTGTATTGTACAACACAGTCAAAATTAAGGAACCTCACGGTAAGTTTATACTACATAAGTACACTCGGGATCTTGGTGTGCTGGTTCATGAACCACTACAAGCTAACATGCAAGCACGGTATATTCAGCAAGTACTTTGGCCTTGGCTGCAAAAAGGCTGAAATACACAAGTAAGGAAATGATAATGCATTGTTAAGAGCACACCAGGAAGAAGGCGTGCAGACTTGGTTTACCCCACTGATACTTGCCTTGAAATCAATGCCGTGTAGATTCAATGAGTTAATTCCTGGGATAAGAGGTTGATGAGGATTGGCCAAAACTCAATGAAGAATGAGAGGATCTCACTGAGGTGTACAAGATTCTGAGAGCAAGTGGCAGGCTGAGATTATGATTCCTTTGGCTGAAGAATCTAGAACTAGGAGGCACAATTTCAGAAGAGATCGAGTGCTTAGGAATGAGGAGGAAATTCTCTATTGAATGGTTTGTAAATTTTGGATTTTATTTTACTTGAGGGCTGTGAATGTTCTTTCATTGAGTATTCTCAAGGGTGAGATCAAGAGATTTTTGGATTGAAGATAATCAAGGAATATGGGGATTGAACAGGAAAGTAGACAGGGTACAGGATCAGTCATGATTTTATTGAATGGTTGAGCAAGCTCAAGGGGTTAACTTTTACTTCCATCTCTGATGTTCTTAAAATATACATTCACAAGGAAACTTGTATAATAAAAATTTTAAATCTAACTTTAAAGCAGTCCTATCAAATGTATAAATGTACAATCCTGCATGCCATAAAACACATAAATAATTCAATACTGGTCAAACACAAAAGCTAAGACACATAAACAAAACATTTCTTCAGATTTGCTACACATCAACATTCTTATATCATCAAGTTACAGTCAACAGTAGGGTGACTGCAAACAGGAAGATGAGGGGTTACAACCATATTCTCCAGTTCTGAAGATATCCAAAAGTCACAACATTGTGTTACTTCATAAGCCACCACCTGGACTCCCTGTGTGCACAGCAGGCCTCCCCTTTGACCACATGAAAAATAATAGTTACGATTCCAAGCCTGTTTACAAAAATGGATCTTAGTTACCTACTTAGCTCATGACAATCTTTTGAGCGTAAAAATAAATAACATTTTGAAAGTATGAAAAATCGTGGAAGACATTCCCTTTAAAAGTGTGGCTCTGGTGAGGTGCTATCTTGGGAGTGTTATTCTCATTTCCAACTTCTGTCACATACTCAGCTCCTTCAGCAAAAAAGTCTGTGCAGAGAGGATGAGGAAGTTTATAAACACAAAATTCAAGTTGCATCATATCAGGACTTGCAAGTTCTTTTGGAGAACAATGTATACAGGGACTGACGACAACTATGAAGTGGTCAGACAATGAACATACATGATCATTCGCCAAACTTCCCCATCCAAATAAATTCAGCTAAAATAGCAAAAATTGTTCCAATTTAACATCCAGGCCCACCCGGTATACTGCAGTAATTAATATGCAATTGGTGTTAGGAGCCAACTGCACACTTGCCCTCTGCAAGGGCAGAGACAAGTAGAACGAGTTTTATTACTTGTTACGAACCAGCAACAAAAGTAACACACCGAGTCATGTATAAGTGTTAAAAACTACTTTATTAATAACTATTTATGATAATAAGAAAAATAAAAGTAAAAATGTTAGAATATTAGGAGTAAAAATGTTAAATCATAAACATTAACCCCAAAAACTAAACTCGTAGTGTGTGTGGCAAACTCCCAAACTCCAAGTCCAGAAATAGTTTTCAAAGTTCAGTTCAGTAAGCCCTAAGGTGAAACGTGAGCAAAGGCTTCTTCAAAACCACTGTTGACTGAAGACAAAACGTAGAGAGAAAATAGAGAGTAATTACAAAGTCCAAATGTTCCACTTTGGAACTCATACGACACCTCAGTCTACTCAGCAGCGAATACTCCACCACTTTCTTCCGAAGCATCTGCCACCCCGAAAGGCACTCAAATCGTGGCCGTCCACACAAATACCTGTTTCCTTCTACAGGTCAACAACAAAGTGAACTCCACTGCTTTGTTCCGAAGTATCTGCCACCCCAAAAAGCATCCGAGATGTGGCCTTCCACACAAATACTTGTTTCCCTCTACAGGTTAACAACAAAGTGGACTCCACCGGATTACTCCAAAAATCCATATGTGGATTGTACTGACAGTCACAGTTATTGTTTCTCATCAATCGATAGAGACTAGCAGGCTGGTGTCTCTCTCTCCCTCTCTCCACTGACTGCTTCAAAAACGTCATTACGTCCTTTGTCTTCTGTTGTCGTAACCACGCCACACACACACACACAATGCTCTATCTTAAAGGGACATTCACCAATAGTAACCTAGACTGTAACATACTATTCTTGATGATCCTGACCAGCTGGGAAACACTAAGTAATCACAAATTGCTAGAGTGATGTGTAACCAGAATCAATTGCCTAAAATGCTCTTGGTTCTACTCTTCATATAAACTAAGCTCCTCCTTCAAAATAAAGCCAAATCTTTTCTGTACTGTTATCTCCCAAGGAAGATGCAACTTTGAGAGTATAGCTTCATTACTGTGGACCCCTCCTTCCTCCTCTCTGCCACCTGTGACAACATATATGAAGTATGTGATACAGCAAGAACTTGCTCAAATTCAGTTCCAAAAATTCTGAGGCTATTAAGTCACCACACCAAAAACAAGCTTTAAGGAAGGATGTCATTAAGCTGGAAAGGGTGCAAAAAAGATTCACAAGGATGTTACTGGGACTGGAGGGCTTGAGTTACAAGAAGCTGGAACTTTTTTCCTTGGAGCACAGGAGGCGGAGGGGTGACCTCATAAAGGTTTATAAAATCACAAGGGGCATAGAAAACATGAATGGCCACATTCTTTTCCCAGGGTAGAGGAGTCTAAAACTGGAGGGCATAGATTTAAGGTGAGAGGGGAAAGATTTAAAAGGGATGAGTGGTGCAACCTTTTCCACTCAGAGGGTGGTGGGTATGTGGAAAGAGCTGCGAGAGGAAGCTATAGAGGCAGGTATGATTACAACGTATAAAAGACATTTGGGCAGGTACATGGATAGGAAAGGTTTAGAGGGATATGATCCAAACACAGGCGAATGGGACAAGCTCAGGAAGGCACCTTGGTCGGCATGGACGAGTTGGGCTGAAGAGCCTGTTTTCATACTGTACAACTCTGACTATATAGGCTGTAAAAAAATATTTATAGTGAGAAGACAGTGGTACCTTACTGTCCATGAAATCGAGCCATTCCTTGGATTGTATAGCTGAAGTAGCTGGGTGCTAATCTATCAAAGGTTTTTGTATTGCGAAGTTCAGCTGCTGGCAAACAGCAATTTCTTACACAAAGGTGGCATCCATTTAGGTAGGCAGCACTAGCTCACAATCTTTGAGTAATGAAATGGATTACTCCAAGGGCAGACTGGTTGACTACTTTGCAGAACTCCACTGCTTAGTCAGCCTCGATAACCCTGAGCTTCCAGTTGCCTGTCACCACCATCATATGCCTTCCCTTTTGTTTTCTTTCCTTCCATCATCACCCTCTTACTGTCACATAGATATAAGGTAACAAATCAGCAGTACTACAAGTAAATCATTGCTTCACCTGTAAAGTGTTTGGGGTCTTGGATGTGACTTAGACAGGATGTCTGGGACTTTTGATGAAAGGGAGGGAGATAAAAGGGCAAGCATGACATCTCTTGTGTCTGCACAGGAAGGTGCCATGGAAAAGGTGTTCGCTGCTGGAGATAGAGTGTAAGTTGTATAGCGCTTTGGTGCCACCATAGAGGGAGTACTGTGAACAATGTTTGGTCCCCTTATCTCAGGAAGGATGCAATTGTCTTAGATGAAATTCATCAAAATTATGCTAGTTTATTTCCTGCAATGAGAAACCTGTCCTGAGAGGAAATATTGAGTGAGCAGAAAGGGGAAGTGTAGGGGAACCTGTGTATGTTGTTGATATCACATTCAAGGTATTGGAAACCAAATTGGTAAATTGGTTTACTATTGTCATATGTACCGAGGTAGAGTGAAAAACTTTGTTTTGCATGCCATCCCTACAGATCATTTCATCACATCAGTAGGTTGAGGTAGTACAAGGGAAAAACAATAACAGAATGCAGAATAAAGTGTAACAGTTACAGAGAAAGTGCGGTGCAGGCAGACAATAAGGGGAAAGGTCATGACGAGGTGGATTGTGAGGTCAACAATCCATCTTATCGTACAAGGGGACCATTCAATACTCTTAACAGCAGGATCGAAGCTGTCCTTTAGCCTGGTGGGATGGTAGAGAGGATGATCCTGTGATTGTGTAGACGAGTAGGGTGTAAGAAAGGACAAGTGAACCCTATCCTTTTTCATTATGTTTGTCCCATTTCCATCACATCTGCTCTGACCCTTCCTTCTGCCAAAGAATCAGGATAGTGTGTTCCTGATCCTCATCTTCCACTCCACCTGAGACATTAACTCTTTCTCTCTCCACAGATACTGCTAGCCTGAGTATTTTCAGTATGTTGCTTTATTGCATATTTCCAACAATTGCATTATTTTATGTTTGGATTATTGAAATTTGGAATTCATATAGATTTGGGCATCCTCAGGCACATATCACTAAGAGTTTGCACAGAGATATGTCCAACAAGAGGAAACATTCTGGACTTCACCAAAAGGAGGTTAGAGTACAAGAGTGAAAAAAAAGGTCTCGCTAAAAATATATGGGGTTTGAGTGACACCATACCTGGAGCACTGTGCAGTTTTGGTCCTTGGAGGCAGGGTCCCAGCCCTGTGAGGACAGACCAAGTAGGGTGGACTATACTCGACAGAGTTTAGAAGATTAGAAGAATGAAAGGTAATTGCTATGAAACATACAGGGTAACTGCTGACAGACTGTTTCGCTTTGATGGAGAATCTAGAAAAAACAGCATAATGTTCAGATGTGGCAGATTCAGAGGTTTGTGAATCTTTAGAGGGCTATGGATGTTCACTCTGAGTGTATTCAAAGACAAATCATTAGATTTTTGGGAATTCAGGAAAAATCAAGATACATGGAAATCCAGTGGGAAAACAGAATTGAGGATGGTGATCTCGTCAAGTGACACAGCAGACGAGAAAGGACCTTCTTGCCTACTCCTTTTTAATTCTTATGCCTTAAAAAGATGGGTGTCCTTGCAAGGTCAATCAAGAACAATTAGAGCTTTTAATACTGGTCTCTGCAGCAATGCCCAAATCAAGCAAATTAAAAATGGAATTTATTTTTCAAAGACCTGAGCATACACAATGGGCTAAATAACTTCTTTTGTACTGTACAATTCCAACATTGGATTTAGTCTCTTATCAGCAACAATACAGCTACACCCAAAACAATAATAAAAATCTTAGAAGTTAATGGTCAGTAACAAAGTTAGGAGGGACTTTGGCTCAATGCATCAACTTTTAAGATAAAAATAATTACCAAATTGTTGTTTAATGAAGAAAGTACTATGAATAACATTTTTGAAATTAATCCCATTTTAATCTGTGGTCAAACAAGTAATGAAGATACCTAATGAAAGAATATGTTCCATTGAAAGTACTAAGTAGTCACTTGGTGGCAGGTTGAGCCTCTGTTCTAGATTAACTTCAGTGAGCCTATAGAGATCACTTGCATCCTGAGAAAAAACTTTAGATGTTGCTGTTCAGTCAGCATTTTGATTCCTATTTTACTGTCTTGTTTTCCCTTTTGTCTTTTGTCTTGCATTTTTCAACATTTCCCTCATTTTTTTTTCTTGTTTGGCTATCCACTTTCTATGGTTTTTCCATTTAAAACAGCCAAATAACTGGATTTAATTATTTCAGCTGTCCCATTTTTCATTGTATAGTTGTCAATGGCCTGGATAGAATCACACCTCTCCTGAGTACGACGAAGCCAGTGATCCCCAAAATTGTACATTGCACAGGGTACTGCTCATCTACAAACTATGACAATGGATAATCACATCTACAAAATATGACAATGGACAATGGCAAAGAAAGGGAGACACCAGCTGTTAAACTTAGGAAGAAGTGGAAGGTTGAGTGCAAGAGGCAGGGTTTGGAGTTGGGAAATGAAAGGTGAAAGTACACGGAATTGTAGATGCACTGAAGAAGAAATGTGGCAATAAAGGAGAAAGAAAGTTGGATGACATTAAGGGAGAGAGTGATGGATGATACTAAAGAGAGTTACGGAGCATGAAGTTGGCAATGATAGAGAGAGAATAAATAACAGCATAGCAGAACAGAGAATAAAGAGTGTTAAGGGAGATCTGGATGACACTGAAAGGGCTCCCAGGTTCATTGTTGACATCATTTGTTTTTGGAGCCAAGAATGCAGAATGAATCTTGTTTACATGATTTCAAAATGATAGTCTAGTCTCAAAAAGGAACCAAGATTAGGACAAAGCCTCAGAACTCGAGGACCTGGAAATAATTTCTTTTGTTCTCTAACCTGATTGGAAGGTGAGCTTTACAGGCAATGCCTACAAGCATCAACGACTGTAAAGCATGAAGGTAAATCCAGCTCTGAATGAGGGTAAATCAAAATCGATACAAGACCTGAGCAAAAGTAACTGCTTTTAAATAGGACAGCATGGAATACTTTGAAACAGTTCACAAGAATTATTTGGAAGTAACAGAGGTATCAGATCTGGATTTGTTTCATGGGAATAACAGTGCAGCAAAAGCATGCTCTAATACCTCACTGTGCGCTCATTCCTGGGAAGGCATCAGTGCTAAATAGGAGAGATACATTACTGACAACAATGCAGTGCCAGGAACCTGCACAAACCCTGCTCTCCCCATGCTGTAAGTTGCCATACTGGGAACCTGGTGCAAATCCAGCAATGAGTTCTCCCCTACAGCTCAAGTGCAGAGAAACTGCCAACGAGGGATAGCGTGGAGCGAGCTAGGGAGAACAGTACAGCTGCTCGGGCTGCACCCTGGCCAGCATGGTGAGTGTGGGCCATTACTGAGGACCCAGCCCCTGCTCCATGTGTTGACTGTTCTTCTTCAACTGCATGTATCGGAGGTGATGGATGTCTCTGTGTGGCTACGTAACTCTCCCTGGCCTAGAGATTTCTCTACAGTAAGTTTAACTGAAGGCGGGAAACAACAGCTTCCAACACGAGGTGGAGAGATCATAGGATCCAGGTAGTCTGTCAACACCTGCAGCAGCTGCAGTCAGACACCAGCATAGTCCACATTCGCCAGCCAGAGTGCAGCCCTGAGCCCCCATCTCAGCACCCAGTGGTCACATCACTCACCCCAGCTCACCCAACATCATCCTTCACAGACACCTCTCCACCAAGCCAGGAGATGACTCATTACTGGATTTGCAGCAGGTTCCTGGCAAGGCAGCAAGCCACTGAGAGGATGCCCTTTTTTTTAAGAAAGCACAGTGCAGTACATACCTCTGAGTGTTATAACAACTCAGCCCTCTGTGGGATAGGGCTAAATAGAGTACCAATTGTTTCATTCACCAAGCACCAGTATTTTCATTCTAATGAAAACAAAGTGCACTTGGAGTAGGAGGGAAATTAACATTACTTGTTTAACCAATTTAAGAATTTCCAGCTAACTTCTTAGATGCCGTAACTGTTACTTTCACTAACGTCTGACGCAACTATGCAAAAAAAAACCAAAAAGCATTGCTTCCTCTTTAAAACAAGACTGCTGAATCATTCCGTTTCTGGAACTGCTCTTCCAGCTTCTCTAGTTTTTCAAACAGTACCAACAGGTCTCTCACCAATCATGCAACATTCTTGCCACTGAACTAACATCTAAAACAGTAGAATCTGAGCTACAACAAACAGCATTTGATTAGGGTTGAGTTAAAACAACAAATGTCCCTCAGTCTAGGTTTGCAGAGATTTTCTGCAACCCAATATTGGACAGAATGAAGTCAGTGTTTTTGAACCTCACTACCAGCTCAGTTCCCAGCCATCTATTTCATCACTCTCCTTAGCAGTTGTCCAAAACTGACCCAGAACTATTAGCCATCGAGTTGTGATACTTGATAAGCTTCAGACCATATCTGCAACATCACTACGATAGTGTATTTCAACTTCTATTACACCAGCCTGCTCCACCCTGTTTCAGTTTATAAGCTGCTGAATACCTCATCAATGCATTCATTACCCCCATACTCCACTAATGTAATACTCTCCTGGCCAGCCTCCTTCATTCCACTCTCTCTCTAAGTTTAGGGTTATCCAAAACTCAGCTTCCTACATTCTAACTTGCACCATTCCTCCACTACCTCTGTTCACCAACCTTCATTGGCTTCCTCAGGTAAACAATGCTTCAATTTTAAAATCTGTTGTTACCCATCTCTACAATCTCCATACACCAGAAATATCTGCATTCCTCCAATTCCTTTTGATCACCCCGAATTTAACTACCCTACCACCAGCACCTATATCTTGGATAGCATGAACTTAAGTCAGCCTTAACTGTTATTTTCCTTAAATTTCTCCATCATTCTATTTCTTTCTCCATTAAAAAATATAGCTTTGAATATAGCCAGGACATCTTACATGGTGGAATTGCAAATTATGTTTAATAACAACTTTGTGAAACATCATGCAACATTTTGCTCCATTAACCAAGGCATATGGAGCATCCCCAGTGATGCAATTACAGCGATTGATCTTCAAATAAAAAGTGACTGGAACAACACAAGAAAGTGTGCTGTCCTTCACTTTTAACAGAACCACCAATGGTGAAATCTTGTTTGAAGCTGCATGTTTCTCCATGCTAGGTGATGATTTAGAAGGGCCATCTTGTTCCCAGTTACTATGTTCACGCAAAGGATGTTTCATTTTACATCTACCACACAATTTCTATTTGCTACTTGTTTTAATTAGTTTCCTTTAGTTATACAGCATATAATTGTTTACATTGCCTAAACATTCACAGCTGCCAAATAAATTAATGAAAAACAATTTTCTTCAAATGAGATCAGGCAACAACAAATCTGGCTTGGATACTTTTGGCTTTATAGTTTTCTTCTCCACTATTCCTGCATGCCGGCTGATTATATGCTACCTAGGCACAGACAGGCTCACTTGCATTTGTTAATAATGCAAATACACACCATAGTTTATCATCCTTGTCAGTTGAAAATTACACTTTGGTTTTAAAGGTTCATAATTATATAAACCAACCAATGAACAGCTTTGATGAATTGAAGCATTAGCACCAATTCCAATACTGGAACAGATTTAACTAGGATAAATCAGAATGCAATTGCTAATTTATAAGTATATTACCCATTATCAGTGTACTTAATCAATTGGAATAAACCGTTCAAATACAAGTTTTATTTGCAATTGGTTCAATAACCAATTGTGATGTACAGTAAAATCCTCAACTTTCGCAGGCAACCTCTCCATGGACAATCAAATGTGCCAGTTAACCCAATGTCGTACCAGGAGTCAAATGCTGCCCCAACATCAGTCCCAGGAACTGAGCTCTGTGCTGATGTCGGTCTGTGAATTTCCTTGGAGCTTTCCCAATGTCGGTCCGGGTTGCTGCCCCAGTACGAGCTTTGATGTGCCAGTCAGTGAAGTGGATAAGCTTATTAAGAGTGTTACATTATTAGTTATTATACTTTATATACGTACCATCTCTTTTTGCGTGTATGCAAAAATGGTAGTCATGGTTATTTCAGTTTCTGGACATGTCCCTCATGGAAGTTAAAGACATACAGTATATCAATTTATAGGATGAAAAAATTCATTGATACTATTAAACAACTGTTCAAAATGAACTGTGTATATTACCACAGACACTCCATCAAGATAATTAAGGGTGATTTTAACATGAAGATGGATTGGAAAAGCCAAGAAGGTATTGGATCTCAAGAAAGAGAGTTTGTGGAATGTCTACGGGATGGCTTTTTGGAGCAGCTTATTGATGAGCCCACCAGGGGATCAGCTGTTTTGGATTGGGTGCTGTGTAATGAACCTGAGGTGATTAGGAAACTAAAGGTAAAGGAACCATTAGGAAGTAGTGATCATAATATGATTGAGTTCAGTTTCAAATTTGAAAAGGAGAAGCTGATATCAGGTGTATCAATATTTCAGTGGAACAAAGGAAATTGCAGAGGCATGAAAGAGGAACTGGCCCAAATTGATGGGAAAGGTAAGCTAGTTGGAGGGACGGCAGAGTAGTAATGGATGAAATTTCTACAAGAAATAAGGAAAGTGCAGGATAGATATATTCCAAGAAAGAAGAAGGTTATGACTGTCAAAATGGCACAAATGTGGCTAACGAGAGAGGTTAAGGCTAAAATAAAAGCAAAAGGGAGGCATACAAGGAAGCAAAAATTAGTGGGAAAACAGAAGACTGGGAAACTTTTAAAAACACAGAAAGAAACTAAGAAGGTCATTAGGAAAGAAAAGGTGAATTATGAAAGGAAGTTGGCAGATAATATACAAAAGGATACTAAGAGTTTTTTTTAAATATATGAAGAGTAAAGGAGAGACACGGGTAGATATAGGACCAATTGAAAACAGTGAGGGAGAGACTATAATGAATAACAAAGGGATGGCGGAAGAACTAAATGAGTATTTTGCATCAGTCTTCACTGTGGAAGACAGCAGCAATATACCTGATAGTCAGGGGTCTCAGGGGACAGAACCGAGTTCAGTCAAGATTACTAGAGAGAAGGTGCTCGGGAAGCTATATGGACTAAGGACAGATAAGTCTCCCAGACCGGTGGAGCATTGGCTGATAGGCAGAAAGCAAAGGGTGGGAATAAAGGGATCCTGTTCTGGTTGGCTGCTGGTTCCCAGTGGTGTTCCGCAAGGGTTGGTGTTGGGGCCGCTTCTTTTTACACTGTATATCAATGATTTAGATTATGGAGTAAATGGTTTTGAAGCTAAGTTTGCAGATGACACCAAGATAGGTGGAGGGGAAGGAAGTATTGAAGAAACAGGAAGGTTGCAGAGAGACTTAGACAGTTTAGGAGCGTGGGCAAAGAAATGGCAGATGAGATTCAATGTTGAGAAATGTGTGGTTGTACACTTGGGAAAAAGAGATAAACGGGCAGATTATTATCTAGAAGGGGAGAAAATTCGAAGTACAGAAGTGCAAAGGGACTTGGGGGTCCTCGTGCAGGATACCCTAAAGGTTAACCATCGGGTTGGATCGGCGGTAAGAAAAATGAATGTTATGTTGGCATTCATTTCGAAAAGTATAACGTATAAAAGTAAGGATGTGTTGATGAAGCTCTATGGGGCACTGGTGAGACCTCATTTGGAATACTGTGTGCAGTTTTGGGCCCCTTATCTTAGGAAGGATGTACTGATGTTGGAGAAGGTTCGGAGAAGGTTCAGAGAAGATTTACGAGGATGATTCCCGGAATGAAAGGGCTTACATACGATGAGCGATTGTCGGCTCTTGGACTGTACGAGTACAGAAGAATGAGAGGGGACCTCATAGAAACATTTCGAATGTTGAAAGGACTGGAGAGAGTAGGTGTGGCCAAGTTGTTTCCCTTGGTGGGTGAGTCCAGGACTAGAGGGCACAGTCTTAGAATTAGAGGGTACTCATTTAGAACAGAAATGAGGAGAAATTTCTTTAGCCAGAGCATCGTGGATTTATGGAATTCGTTGCCACATACAGCTGTGGAGGCCCAATCATTGGGGGTGTTTAAGGAGGAGATTGATAGGTATCTAATTAGTCAAGGTATCAAGCAGGGATATGGGGAAAAGGCCGGGAAATGGGGATAGATGGGAGAATAGTTTAGCTCATGGTGAGGTAGCGGAGCAGACTTAATGGGCCGAATGGCCTACTTCTGCTCCTTTGTCTTGTGATCTTTTGGTAAAAGAGAGGAAGGGGAGAAGATTCTAAATATGACTGAATTTTTCTTATGTTGCACCCTATCTCAATATTAATTGTCATTAGCTTGCTCAATACACAATGTCATAGAGCCAACAGTACAGAACATAGAACAGTACAGCACAGAAGCAGTTCTGATTATCAAATGACAACTCTGCATATTAAGTACAAATGATGAATTAGCAGGTTACGTTAAACTCAGGTAACTAGGTGGCAAAAGATAGAATATTGGAGCCATTATAAGTTGTTTAAAAGCTTTTATTCACATAGACACAAACCCCAGATGAAAAAGTAACTGAGAATGTAAGGGTTAATGTTGACCAGCTGCTGTGGCCTAACCACAGCATGAATATAGTAGAGATGCATGATGTCCAGGTGTCTTGTGTAAATCAAAGATGTAGTTAGTTAAGGAGTATCCGACTTTGCTAGCTGTTTGCAATAAGCAGTTATCCTTGGAGCTTGGAGCTGTCTGTGACTTCAGATTGTAGCATGATGAACTACTGCTGAGTTACAGAGTGCTTAAAGAAAAGAAAATAATGGATAATGAAGAGAAAGTAAATCATTATAATTAAGCAAAAAATAAATCGTTAGAATAGCTTGGTATGTGAAACTTAGCATGTAGGCTTCTTTGTTTTTAGTATAAAAGAGGGACCCTGGCATGTGAAACGTTGAGTGAGGTTCAGTACAGAGCCTGGGTTACACTGTTTACTCTTTCTCTGTATCCCTCACTCCTGCTAGCGAAAGAAAAATAACGTGCTTGTTGTATGCTCCTTGGTTCTGTTTGTGTTTGCTTTATTACAGCGCAGTTCAACTCTCACATTGGCGTAGTCGGCAGGATCTTGCTGGGATACTGGGATAGCTCCGGACTGAGTATGTGGCAGGCGGCGTTCGGAAGGTCAACAGGAGAAACAAAAGCGCCTTCAGACCCCTTGAGTCAGACTCCTAAGTTGACCTCCGGGAACACTGTGGTCCCTCATCCGAGGTAGATCTGGTTCCCTGCCGAGATCCGAAAAAGAACCAAGTAAAGAAAAGAAGGAAGCGTACAGGTTAGTAAACGTTCATTTGGTGATGTGTAACACTGGGGCACAGTGCTGGTGAGAAGAGGTCTAAGTACTTAAAGTTCATATGATATAAGTTCATTCTGAATTAAAGTTTGTTTGGTATAAATAAGGTTGTATGGAATAAGTAATAAGTTTGTTTGGGATAAGTTTGTTTGGAAATAAAGTAGTACTACAGAGTTCATTTGGAAACATAGTCTGGGATAAATTGTAATTCGACCTGTGGCAGTGAGGCCAGGATAAGTTGTGATTCAGACATCAGACATTTAGTAGAATGGGACAAACTTTAGATAAAAGCGATGGGGGCGCACGAATGTGTTATCTGCACCCAGAATATCAAAAGGAATATAGACAACTGTCAGCAGCATTAAGTCATTTGTTTAAAAGACATCAAGAGAGATACTTAATTTAATTTCTTTTTTTAAGGCTCTAATTTCATGTAAAGTGCACTCTTTAATTTCAAGACTGCTTTTCTGTTTCTGGCAGAAATTTATGTTTTTTAAATTGATACTTTAATGTATAAGTCTTTTTGAGTTATTTTTGTCTTTCATATTATGTAAAACTTTTTGAGAATTGAGCGCCATTGTTTTGAATAGTTAATGAGCAACATTACATACTAAGGAGGGCGCACTCAAAGACTGGGAGGTGTTAAAAGCTGGGAGTGAATGGTATGACAACAAAGAAGCGCAGAGATAACGAAGTCCAGGCGCAGCGCCAATTGATTAATAAAATGGCTAAAGGCAGTAAGACCAATAATGACCCCAGGGACCCATTGTCAGGCACAGTGACCCTATTCTTGCAGAATGATGAGGATGAGGAATTGGAAGACTCCTTGTGGGTGAGACCACCCCCCATATGCCCACCAGGGAGCCCAGACTTTACCACCACAGGAATTGGCACAAGCACCCTGTGGTGTGGAGCAATTAAAGACGCCGAGGGAGAAAAACCCTGATATTAGAATGTACCCTGTTCGAGTACTCCCCAATCCCTGAGCAGCTGTTCAGGGCCAACCAGATACTGTGCAGATTTATACACCATGGAAAACCTTAAAATCTCTTTTCCCTCTGTCATGCCATATTGAATCCTGAGGAGAATATTAAGTGGAAGGCAGTAATGCTGCCTCCTGGAGGAGGAGGAGGTCCTATTGCTACATATGATGATTTAAATCAACAAAATAATGATCTGAACAAGTTAATGTTATGTTAACGGCCCTCCCGGAGAGTTTGAAAAGACCCATTGATATGAGTAAGGTTCTGGAATGTAAACCTACTTCTAAAGAGACAGCCCAGGAATTTTGGGAACGTTTTACTACAGCATATCAGACATGTGCTGGAGGTCAGGCATACAAAAGGGTTGCTCAAATATTTTTAATGAACTGCCACCAACAACCCCTTCAGACAGTGACCCGATGTCATAGGAAGGGCTCTGCCGTTAATAGAAAAAGGGGGAAGTGAAGAGCCCATTGTAATGATGAAGGTGCAGGGTGTCTCTCTTCCATTTTTGATTGATGCAGGGGCAACCTTATCCACCCTGGATCAGGAACTTGTGGAGGAATATGGATTCCCTGTAGCTACTTGTACTGTTCGAATGTCTGGACTGGAAGGTAATCTCAGAGACTATCCGACCACAGCATCCTTACAAGTGACTTATGATTACACTACTCATATGTTACCCTTCACAATTACATCAAATTTGGGTTGCAATTTGGCTGGAAGGGACTTGCTCAGAGGACTTGGAGTGGAAATATTGTGCACCGATAGGGGGCTCTATGTGAGTTCACCCTCTGTGCAGCCACAAGCCCTAGTGGCAGTCAGCCCTCCCCAATGGTGATCAGTGGACCTTCTCCCAGTGCCACTCTTCTCTGACCTGCCTAACCCTCATATCACCCTGTGCTATGATCCCACTGGTCACGACTGGGAGAAGGAGCACTTCTATAAGCCGTATGAAGGACACACGGTTAATGTACGCTTGACAGGGAAAGTTGAGGGACAGCAAGGAACAGCCCTGATTGCAGAGGTGCCAGATATGATATGGAAGCAAACTGGATTAATCTATCCACGTGTTACACTCACTGTTAATAAGGGACATATGGCTAAGGAACTCAGTGTTTTGACACAATGTCTGGTGAATCTTGCTGATCCTAATTTGACTACTAAGCAGGAGTTCCCTCAAGGTGTATTGACCTACTGGACGACCACTCAAGAAGTTTTTGGCACATTGAAACATTACCGGTCACAGGACAAGACGGAGATTCCCGATAAGGTCTGGTCTGCATCTCTGTATGAGGTAGGAAAAACCAACTGTGCGCCGGTACACGTATCAGTAAAACCCAACATCCAGCTACCGTCCATACCACAGTACCCTTTGAAGCCGGAAGCACGTGAAGGCATTAGGGAACTGGTGGACTCGTTGGTATGTCAAGGCATCCTCGTACCCTGTCGCTCCCCCTGCAACACACCAATTTTCCCGGTCCCGAAACCTAGACGTTCTGAGTGGCACCTATTATAGGATTTGCGTGCTATCAATGACATTGTGATACCGATGCATCCTATCGTGCCAAATCCAGCCACTATACAGAGTCTCATTCCTGCGGCATCTACGGTGTTTACGGTAATCGATTTACAGCATGCCTCCTTCGCAGTTCCTCTGCACCCAGGCAGCCAGTACCTTTTTGCTTTTACGTATGAGGGACAGCAGTATACAGGGACGAGACTGCCGCAAGGCTTTATTCATTCACCTACATTATTCTCACAGACTCTTCGTAAACAGCTGACATCATTAACTCTTCCCGGTGGCTCCATCATCATCCAATATGTAGGTGACCTGTTGCTGCCAGCCCGGATAGAGCAACCAATGACAAATATACTGAGTCACTTGTGAAGGCACTGTACGAATGGGGATATGTCATTCCCTGACAGAAGGTAACACAGGGTAAAGAAGAGGTAAAGTTCTTAGGAATCATGTTAAGTGCCACTGAAAGAAAACTCACCCTGGCTCGTACTACTCCCATTACTAATTACCCTGCCCCTCAAACACCGAAGCAAATGCGGGCCTTTTTGGGATTGGTTAACTTCTGTCGACAATGGATTCCTAACGCAGCGACATTAACTAAGGAACTTTCACCCGTGAACTCCGTTAATGCGCCACAGCGTTTTACTCTGTCTGATCAACAGCTTACAATGTTTAAAGAGCTGAAAGAAGCCTTGCACTCTGCTCCTGCACTTGGACGACCTCTTTATGACTGCCCATTCCAACTTTATGTTACAATCACGCAAGGGTGCGCCACCACTGTACTTACCCAACATCATGGCGATGTCCAGAGACCGGTTGCCTACTTTTCTGTCAAACTAGATCCTGTGGCACAGGGTGTGCCACCATGCACCCAGATTTCGCCAGCTTTAAATGACATTGTTTATGCAGCCACTAATACTACCCTACACCAGCCGGTCCAAGTTTACATGCAGCATTCGGTCGCGGCCCTCTTGACATCAGAGCAGACCCGCCACATGACTCAAGCATGACTGGGTAGATATGAGGTCTCCCTGTTGGCCAATCCATACCTGACCTTGCACAACTGCACAACTGTTAATCCAGCCTCTTTTCCGACACACCCACCCTCTGAATTGCCAGAGCCGGATCATGATTGTTTGCAGAGAAATCATCTCCTAACCTCAGCTCATGAGGACTTAAAGGACCGTCCCATTAATGGAGCCACAGCCTGGTTTGTGAATGGCTCAGCCTTTGTAGATTGACCAAGGCCAGCGACGATCTGGTTATTCTATCGTACAGGGTACCGATACAGTGATAGAGGCTGCAGCCTTCCATCATCCTCTCTCCACACAACAAGCTGAACGTTTTGCTCTGACACGTGCCTGCATTACAGGAAAGAATATTTCCCTTAACATTTACACTGACTCACGATATGCGTTTGGAGTCGCCCATGATTTTGGCGCATTGTGGCAACATTGTGGATTCCTGACCTCCTCGGGTGCCCCCTATTAAAAATGCTTTGTTTGTATCTAACCTTTTGGCTTCCTTGTCCCAACCTTCCCACCTGGCGATAATTAAGTGTGATGCGCATACTAAAGCCCAAGACCCCATTTCCCTGGGAAATGCCTATGTGGATGCTACTGCAAAGGCTGCTGCTATTCATGAACCCCTCACTGTCTATTCGGATAGTGATAGACAACTCTTGAATAGAACGGCCCTGCTTGACATGGGGAGTGTAGCGAAACTTCAGGGGGACGCCCCTGCAAATTAAATTCAATTATGGAAACAGCAGGGGTGCACTAAAGATCCTGACACATGGTTATGGACCACCCCTGCTGGACAAGTTTGTGTACCAGATAAATTTTTTACCTATGTTACTTAACTATATACATGCAATGACACATTTGGGTACGGAGGGAATGGTAGGAGTGGCACTACAAACGTGGTGACACCCTAATCTGAGAAAGGAGGCACAAAAACGGGCACAAGAATATAATATTTGCCAGAAAAGTAACCCTGGTAAAGCAGTTACGTGTCCTCCGGGTAAGACAAGAATGCCTACGGGCCCATTTGTGTGCATACAGATTGATTTTATAGAATTGCCTAGAGTGCACAGCTATAAGTAGATGGATGGAAACAATACCAGCAGTAAATGCTACACCAGAAGCAATGGCAGGAATTACAATGCAGGAAATAATACCTCGGTTTGGGCTCCCTACCATTATTAGTTCAGACAATGGGCCACATTTTACTGCCAAAGTAAATAAGGAATTATGCCAGCATCTTAGAAGAAAACAACAATTCCACTGTGCTCATCACCCACAGGCAGCTGGAATTGTGGAAAGAGCAAATGGTACATTGAAAAATAAGTTGGCCAAATTAACTGAGGAGACAGGGCTAAATTGGTTGAAGGTACTCCCCCTGGCCCTCTTTGAAATTAGGATTACCCCGCACACTAGCACAGGACTAACCCCAGCGGAAATATTATTTGAAATACCACTGTGCACACCTTGGGCTGCAGATAAAAATATAGAAGTGTGTCTTGACCTACATGCCCTTAGTGAAAGAATGATTAGTTATGTACAAAAACTAACCAAAGTTCTTGAGACTCTACATTCGCAGATACATAACACTCAGAGAAAAGTTAAAGGACAACCACGTTGGATACATCACTCCAATTGTAAGAAGATTGGCCCTGGAAAAGGACAGCATGACACGACAGAGGACAAGCGAGACCCCTGATGAGACTTCCAAGTGGCGAGAATGGACAATTTGTTTTGGGCATCCTTGTAATGAATACCTTGATGCAAGGGGGAAAATGTTCAAACCATGTAGCTAAATGGGAATGGCATGACAATACTTATCTATGCATGTCCTTAATGTATGCATATACCAACTTATAGTGGTCAGGGGATCCCTATGGTAGCAATACCTTTTAACAACACTGAACATAAGGCATGGAAGTGTCACACTAACAGGACCCAGATGAGCACTGGCACAGAGGCATGTCAGCCTATGGCACACACATTTACTAAGTGGTATAAGCCCAAATATAATCAGTCCAGAGAGCCCCTGCATTTTACACTGACCAAGTTTACCAGGGGAGGAACATGTGCAGAATATCACCCATTTAGCAAACCACATCAAGGAATGGATAACCAAGGTATGGGAAATAGGAGAACAGTTTCACAATTACAATTCCCTGGGACCATCTTAGTGGCCTTTTAAGGGGTGGTGAACAAGATTTATCCAGGGTATATGCATCCTCGCTGTTATTCTGTTGATAATATTGCTTTTACGGTGCTTTTGTATGCTACACTCCTGTCTTATGTCAAATTTGCTATAAGTGGTTATCATGGAATGATAAAAGGAGGGAATGTAAAAGTAACTGAGAGTGTAAGGGTTAATGTTGTCCAGCTGCTGTGGTCTAACCACGGCGTGACCATAGAAGAGATGCACGATGTCCAGGTGTCTTGTGTAAATCAAAGTAGTAGTTAGTTAAGGAGTATCCATCTTTGCTAGCTGTTTGCAATAAATGGTTATCCTTGGAGCCTGGAGTTGTCTGTGACTTCAGATTGTAGCATGATGAACTGCTGCTGGGTTACAGAGTGCTTAAAGATAAGAAAATAATGGGTAATGAAGAGAAAGTAAATCATTATAATTAAGCAAAAAATAAATCGTTAGGATAGCTTGGTATGTGAAACTTAGCACATAGGCTTCTTTGTTTTTAGTATAAAAGAGGGACCCTGTCACGTGAAACGCTGAGTGAGGTTCAGTACAGAGCTCGGGTTACACTGTTTACTCTTTCTCTGTATCCCTCACTCCCGCTAGCAAAAGAAAAATAAAGTGTTTGTTCTACCCTCCTTGGTTCTGTTTGTGTTTGCTTTATTACAGTGCGGTTCGACTTTCACACAGATGATGCACCTGAGAGAGGCTCACCACCATCACACTCCTCCCAAGCTTGCTCCATGTCAATGGATACAAGAGGAGATCCTGCTGAGATTCTGCTCTTTAATCAGTCTCTCAGGATTGAGGATGATGTACCCACTCTAGTTCTGAGGAGTGGAAGATGCCTGGACACAAATACTTTTAACCTGGGGTGGTCATTGCACTCCAGCTACCACACAGTCCTAACAGAGTGAGGTCTTGCTTCAATGGCAACAAGGGCCAAGCCGATTTTACACCAGGCTCCGCTGCACAGATGTCACGCAACCACATATGCAAGCACATCGTGACCACACACAAACAGACGTAGCCGCACAATTTTTCCTCACACCCTTTTCCTTAGCCCCATTTCCTTCAAACCCCCACCCACCCCACCCTAATCCCCTCCCATCTTCAGTCTAGCACGACTCTCCCTACCTGTTCCCCTGCATCGACCTCCTCCCTCAGTTTAGCCCCATTCTCAACTCCTTTCCCGCCTCCCCCCTTCCTTTCCCTCTCGACTCCCATTCCCCACAATGCCTGGCTCCTCTACTCTCCAGCTGTGGCTGCTCACTCTATCCCACTGACTGGCATTCCCCACTTGTCGATCCCTCTCCCTGACCAGCTGAGTACACCAACACAAACGACAGGTTACTCTACATAACAAAATTAAATTACTTTCATCAGAAATCACTTTCTTAACTGGGACATTACTATTCAGTCTTTTTTAAAAAATCATAAGTAAACTTCCACTCAGCGCTTAAGCACATCTGTCTTTAGTTAAATATGCACCTTGGTTTCAATGTGCACAAAACAAATCAAATAGCAACAATTGCACAAAGGACTTTACTCAAAGATAGATTTCTATTTTCTTTAACAGCTTGTAATAATCTTGCTTTACAAATTAGTCCAAAGCCTGCTATACAGATTACAAAAATAAAAAGTCATAAGTTTCATCAAAAAATATATTTTACCTCAGGATCATCATCATCAAAGTCATGATAACTGGAATGATCTGGGTTGTTCAATTTATCAAGCAATTCAATAGCAAGGGTACGACTCAAAGACTGTGCCACAAATGGGTGCTGAAACACAATTCAAAAGTACAGTATAAGGAAATTATTGAAATGTTAATGCACTCACAGTAATGTAACAAAACATAATAAACTTGCCTGCAATAATTTCTCAGCAGTCGGTCTTTTCTTAGGATTTTTCGTAAGTGCCAGTTTTACAAACTGATGAAAATTAGTAGACCTGAAACAGCAACATTTTGTAATGAACCAACTTGGAAACAGTAGATCTATAAAAGAAAGACAAACGTCTAAATGGTGCCTACCATTTTATCTTGTCCTTCAACTTTGGGGGCTGGAAGTTGCTTTTTGTCATCAAAAACAAAGCCCTAAAATAAATAAGACAGCCCTGAGTTATAACTTTGTACATGTACATCATTTCTTGACAAGAAGAGGCTAAATATGTAATTTCTTTGTTTCGAATGGTGAGGGTGGGGGGGTAGGAGAAGAACAAAAAAGGTCAGGCAACTACCTTTGTAACCAAAAAGGTTACCAGAAAGTAACATCTGAAATATTAAAAGGATTTAATAATCTGCAATTTAGGAGAAGATATTTGTTCACTTAATTTCACTTCAATAATGCCACTACATTTCTGCACAAGATACTTATCCCCGTGAGGTAAATCCAAAATTAACTGGCCAAGGGGATACACTTAATTTTCTGCTTTCATTACAACACAAAAGCAGTTACAGCTTGAATAGTCAGAGATGAGAATACAGACTCAATATGGAAATGATTTATGTTTCAAAATTCAAGGATTGTGCTGAAGCATTTTTATCTTCAGCCATTTCAAAACTGAACTGACTCACCCCAGGTGGCCAACCCCTGTTATCCAGATAAACTAGCAGAAAGTGTGCTTACCACATGTTTAAGGGTAATAGGAATTATTAAAGCCAGAGAGCAATTTAATTGAAGATGCATGTAGTAGGTGTAGTATTTTTCTAAAAAAGACATTTGTTCCTCTGCAACAGTAACATTAAAATTGAAATAACCTGTTAGTTAGCCCATACCTATGAGGAATGAGGCAATATAGGTCAAAGACAAACCAGGTATGTTTTACTTGAGTCAGATTCATCAAATTACCAAAATGTTTATTCTTGAGCATATAACATCAGGTTGGTGCTTACATATTTCAAACTGATCAGTGTCATTATTCCACATGATATCTGGTTTCAACAGGAAATAGCACTTTTGTGGATTTGATGAAGCAAAGAGGCTATGAACAAGGCTTTAACACCAAAGGATCTGTATGTACACACCCTGAAAAAATGATGCTTTCTGCAAGCTGAGAAAACGATGACAACGTTAGCTTTCTTAGGCCATTCAATGAAAGTACATATTTCTTCAACTAAGATTAAAGTGTTTTCAGTTTTGCTTTGCTTCTAGGACTTTACAGATTTGAAGGATAACCCTTTTATCCTTCAAATGTAAAAAGTCAAGAACCAACTTTAATTTCTCAGTGGAGGATAAATGCTTTGAATCAACCAAGTACACAAGCTCCTTAAATAATCTGGCAGCTTTTAATTAAAGTCCTTCTGCACAAATTCCAGGAATGCTTGTGAATACAAGAATAGGAATTCCATCCTTCAAGCCAGTCTCACTAGTTGGATCAAGACCAACAAGAGCTTCACCTTCCTTTGCTCTCCCAATGAAAATTGGTTGCCTTCAGTTCTGAAGATTTCAAATAACCCAGAATACACAACTATCTGGGAATGGAAAGTTCCAGATTTCCACTAAACCTCTGTGGAAAACTGCTTTCTGATTTCACTTGTAAATATCCAAGTTGAATTCTAGCCACCCAATCAAATTCCTTTATCGTTTCAAACACCTCAAAGAAATCACTTCTCAATCTTAAACTCATAAATGAATGTATGTAAACGTGGTTCATACTTTAACCTTTTAAAATTTGAAAATATTCTGATGGATGTGCTAGTGGACAGGTAAAAGTGCTAGTGGACAGGTAAAAGTACTGTCTGCTCACATCAGGGAAGTGAAAGATCATTCCTGATTTTAAAGGGTTAAAGTATGAGCTACGTTTACATACATTCATTTATAAGAAAATTACATGTTTATAATATGTGAGCAGTAAGGTCATGTTATGGGCATGTAATTCTATTAGTATTTTATTTTTATGTAATTTTGTAACTTTTTCAAGACATGCTTATACATGTCACAGAGTAAACTATAAACCCCATGTAAAAACAATGGAGCAAATGGAATAAACCTTGTGGGTCAGGAGATCAAATTAATATATCACAATTGATGAAGAAGTTTCATATATTGGTTCAAAATGGATTTTGTCGATTTAGCACACGCTGGAAAAAGGCACGTTTATGGATGCAAACAGACTTCGAGCTAAATTTATCACAGAAGGCAAGTGTATCCCTTCAGATTAGTTCAATAATTTATCACTGCATTCCATTTGCTCACTGTAATTGGCCTTAGCAACCCTGGGACACTATATACATCTTTTATTCTTTCTGAAGAAACATGTTCATTACATTTCCTGCATTCCAGATCTAGTCCCTTCTCCCTCCTTTCTAGCACCCAGATCCAACTTCCACATCCAATGGATCACCTCAAGCATTTCCAACACTTCCAATATGATGTCATCAGCAAACACATTGTCCTTCACCTCTCAGTGTTCTGAAGAGATCATTCTCACCATAACAACCTTCCCCACCCTGCCTTACCAAGGCACTTCCCTGTACAACCCTTTAAACTACAGGATATGCCACAACTACCCTTGTAAACTTTCTGCAACCGAGGAAAACCCCATTAGTATGAAATAATGATTTACTTGCAACTTCCCCCAATTTAGTACCTTACATTCAGTACTAACAACATGGTCTTCTCAACAGGTAAGTCACTAAACACACATTGAGTGACTGAACACAGAACAGTACAACACCGTAAGGGCCCTTTGGCCCACAATTTTGTGACGAACTATATGAACACCTCCTCCATGATCAATCTAAACCTTCCCTCCTGCACAGCCCATAACCCTCCATTTTTCTTACTTCCATGTGCCTATCTAAGAGACTTAAGTGTCCCTTTTGTATCAGCCTCTACAACACCCCCAACAGTGCATTCCAGGCACCCACCACTCTCTGTGTAAACAACCTACCTACCTCTGAAATCTTCCCTAAACATTCTTCCTCTGACCTTAAATGGATGTCCTCTGGTATTGGCTATTGCCGCGCTGGAGAAAAGGTGCTGGCTGTCCACTCTTATCTATGCCCCTCATAATCTATACACCTCTATCAATTCACCTCTCATCCTGCGTCGCTCCAAAGAGAAAAGACCTAGCCCATGTCCTTTCCTCATAAGACATGTTCTCTAATCCAGGCAGCATCCTGGTAAATCTCCTCTGCACCCTCTCTAAAGCTTCCAAATCCTTCCTATAATGAAGTGACCGGAATTGAACACAATACTCTAACAGTGGTCTAACCAGAGTTTTATAGAGCTGCAACATTACCTCACGGCTCCTGAACTTAATCCCCCAACTAATGAAGGCCAGCACACCATACACCTTTTTAACCACCCCATCAACTTGCACCGCAACTTTGAGGGATCCATGGACTTGGACCCCAAGATCTCTCTGTTCCTCCACCCTGCTAAAAATCCTGCCATTAACCTTGTACTTTGCCTTCATGTCCATTCTTCCAAAGTGTATCACTTCACAATTTTCCAGATTGAACTCCATCTTCCACTTCTCTGCCCAACTCTGCATCCTGTCTATATCCCGTTGTAACCTACAACAACCTTCTACACTATCCATAAACCTTCCAACCTTGGTGTCATCCACAAACTTACAAACCCTCCACTTCTTCATCCAAGTTATTTATAAAAATCACAAAGCGTTGGGGTCCCAGAACAGATCCCAACAGAACACCACCAGTCACTGACCTCCAGGCAGAATATTCTCCATCTACTACCACCCTCTGCCTTCTGTGGGAAAGCCAATTTCGAATCCACACAGCTATTTCACACAGTTCAATTCCCGCTGCTGTCTGTAAGGAGTTTGTACATTCTCCTCGTCACTGCGTGGGTTTCCTCCAGGTCCTCCAGTTTCCTCCCACATCCACAAGATGTACTTCAGGCGTACTTCAGATGTACTTCAAAGAACTACAGGTGGCATGGGCTCGTTGGGCCAGAATGGCCTGTTACCGTGCTGTATAATTAAAGTTTTAAAAACTTTTCCATACTGTCTACTTTGCAAAACGTCTCCATTCAGTCTGCAAATATGACCAAGCCTCTGCCAATCTGTTAATTTTTCTCTCCATTCCACTCCCACTCTTACCCTCGTTCTTTGGTCCCTGCACTGTTGTCAGCCAGCTACTTTGCTCAAATGAATTAAATGCGAGTTCAAGGAATACCTTCTTCCCACTAGACTCAACACAGCCTTCCAACTCAACATCAAGTTAAAATTATTTCAGACCGTGATGCTTTCAACACTGTAGTTTTAGTTCAGATTTCCAGCAGGCACACCATTTTCCTTTTGTGATTTCAGATAATGATTCTGTTTCTTCTATTAGGCCTATTGTTTTGTTTCTCTCCCTGTCCCATTACCACCTGTTTTTGCTTTGCATTCTCAGCCCTTTTCTCATTTGATTTCTCCTGCCTTCCAACCCATTATAGTAAAACTCCAATAGTCTGCAAGCCAACTATTTGGAAATCCCAATGGTTCGGCATCTGTCTCATCAGGTGGTACTTGCTGCACTCCCTTGACGCTCACTGGACCCTGATCCCCAAGGTCTCTTTCAACTCACCTGGTTCACTGGAAAACTTATAACAAAACTGTATAACATCTAAAAAAGATTAATAGTGTGTTGTGGTATTAATAGAAATAACATCCAATAGTCTCTCACTCTGGTATCTTGGTCCCAAGCATGCCAGATTGTCAGAGTTTTATTGTACATACTTGCCTATATTAATCTCCTCCCATCTCCCTAATCTTCTTAAAATGTTTCTAACTTCATTTAGTTATGAAAAACCAGTGACTGTGACATTAACTGTTCTTTATCAATACTGCCTGACCCGCTTCCAGCATTCAGTAATTCATTTTTGCAAAAGATTACAAGTCAACAAGTTACTAAATTATTTCCAAAACCAACATATTCTATATTATAAAAAAAAATTCACTAAACTGCTAAACATTGGGAGTCCTGTATTTAAGATCAACATTTTCATCAAATTACATAATTTTTCTGCTGTATGTACAAACATACATATTTCATTCTTCATTTCAACCAAGATTTTAAATTTCCAACACTACATAAATGTGGACTAATAAAATGTAGACAACATCACCAGCACTTTTGTCTATTTCCCTGTAAAGAACAGTGGAGTCCAATCACAGGATACTGTAACACAAGCTAATACAATGATCAGTTTTCTGCATAGAAGCACCTTCCTTTTATAAGTAAACTAAATTTTTGACAGTTTTAATATTACAAATCTCAGACATGCCTTCACATATGACAAATCATGCATGAAATTTCACTTTTATTACCAGTAATACCGTAGCCTAAATAATGCATTACTAGTAAAGTGGCTACACCATGTCGATTTAAAAGAGGGTCAATAACACTGTTCCAATCACTAAGAACAAAACTTGCATTTGCTTTGCTGCAGAGATTATGTTTATTACAATTATACTTTCAGAATCTATGACTTCTCAAATCAAATTGCCAAAAAAAGTTCATTACAAATCAATATTCAAGTTACTGAAAATATTTTGCCAGTGTGAAGATAGGGTTGAAAATCAACAAGGCTATTTTCAGTTCTCACCTCATTGGATGCAAGTCAAACATTGGTGGCTGAAGTTCAGCGAGCTCAATACCAGTTATACCAACTGCCCAGATATCACACAGTTGATTATATCCACCTTTCCTCTCCACAGCTGCAACTTCTGGGGCCATCCTGGAGAACAAAGTTCACACATGAATTTGTTCTGTATGTTTCCACAGAAAATTAAATTAATAAACAAAAGAAATCAGTATTTCAACAACTAACATAATTTCACTTACTATTTGATATTTGCCATAGAAAATGTTTCATGAACTTACCTCCCAAGTAAATACTACAGTGGTGGGTAACATTACAAGATCAATTCCACACTTTTTGGTAATGATGCATATTTCAGTGATCAGTGAAATAATGCTATTTTATGTATCACACATCCACTTCAATTAACATCAATGGAGTTGTTAATGACATACAACTTCCAATGCTAGTTCTAATCAACAACTCACCTGGCCCTTCTGAAAGGCTCTAAGAGTCAATTTCACCCAGAATGAATCGGAACCTTAGGCAAAAGAGCAGTGATTTTGTTTTCTCTGCACAGCTATGCCATTTTCTGTGATACACACTGCTTAGGATTCAGAAGGATCTAAAATGTCATGGTATTTCAGATACATTTCAGATAAACAGGCGTCAAATCTACACAGACAGCAACGGAAATAGCCGACGTTCATTGGCAAGCATAAAAAATACAAGTACATTACAAGCCTTTAATCGAACAAGTAGACATGCAGAATATCAATAAATAGTATCTCAAAGGATAACTAATAGACCTCCTTCATACAGTTGAGATTATGTGAATAATATCGAATAAAAGCAAAGTTTAACATTTTTTCTTCCATGATGGGCATATATACTTGGCAAAACCCCTGAAATGTGAAGAATATGAAGTTAAGACTGCCAGGCAGAGGATTCAGGATTTTTTTCAAATAACAGCATCCTTTAAGGTGCTTTGGGGGAAATTGAGATGTTGTGACAGTACAACACAAAGGTCACCCTCCTATGATCTCCTCATACTCCAACAATGTATAAAGGTCCAAAAGTTGATTACTTGCATTGATAAGCTAAATCAGCCTCCTAATCCTTACAACCATGCAGTAAAGCCCACAGAGCTATTACAAGGGGATGATAAAATGGGACGGATGCAAACACTTCCCCAATACTGCAGAATTTCCCCAATACTGCAGAATTTCCCCAATACTGCAGAAACTATAACAAAATACCACATTAAAAGGATGAAGGCCCTATTTCAAACATGCTAACTGCTGCTCAGAGATCTGCAAAAAACTTTAATGTGTTAAACACCAAGGCATGAGCCAACTCCCAAAATCCTCAGCTAAACCATAACAAAGAATACATTTCACTATCCTTCCGGTTATATCACTGGATTACCTAACATCTACATCAAACTGACCACCAAAAAGGCATAAAGTTCCTGGGGTGCAGTGAACAAATATTTAAAACTACACTTTGCACTTCCTTCATTATAAAACCTACAATCTCACCCAAATGAAGAAGCAATGCTTAAACAGGGTAAAACATGCTCTTTACTTAAATAAAACAAAGGGGAGAACCTGTCCTTTCACCTCTTCCCTTCCTACTATCCAGGCACCCAGACTGTCTTTCCAGGTGAAGCGGCAATTCACCTGTGCACCTTCCAATCTAGTGTACAGCACAATGTGATCTCCACTACATTGCAGAAACCAATGGCAGACTGGGTGATCACTTTGCAGAGTACCTGCACTCAGCCTGCAGGAGTGACCACAAGCTCCCTTACCTGCCACTTTATTTCGCCATCCTGCTATCACTCAGACCTATCTACCTGTGGCCCTGCACTGTTACAACAAGGCCCAACACAAGCTTGAGGAACATATCATCTTTCATCTAGGCAAGCTGCAGCCTTCTGAACTCAATATTATATTCTCTGCCTTGAGGTAACTTGCTTTCTTTCTACCTGTATCAGAACTGGCCATTGCTGCCAGTCATCCACCTATGATCCTAGCTCAGTTTTTCTCTTTCCATTGGTGTGGAACTGGGCACATCCCACATATGTTAGCAACACATAAACAAAGAAGCATTATGTGCTTAAACTGCCACATTAATGCATTTGGTCTCACCCAATCAGAGATATTCCCTTTGTCCTACACATACCTCCACTACCTTTCCTACTACTGAAAACTAATTTTTTTTCTCTCTTTCCTCGGACCTGAAGCATTCCCTCTGTTTCTCTTTCCACAGATGCTGCCTGATCTGCAGAGTGTTTCCAATATTTTTCTGTTTTTATTAAAGGAAAAAAATCTTGGGCTTGTCCAAAGAATCACTCTTTCCTCATACCAAGGCTCATCAACAAATGCAAATGGCATCAAATACATCTTGTTGCAGATACGGTTCATTATTTTGTAGAATATTTCATTTTGTTAACCCTTACACATACTGAGAACCAATCTAGTTGCATAGAACAGAACAAACTTCCATGCTTGATATTGGCACAGAAATCACAGACAGCATTTAATTATTAGGGGATCAGTTGAATATATTCTGGCTTTGAGTGCAAAAATCTGGACCTTGGTCCCCTTCTGACAAGCTTGGTAACAAGGGATAGGAAAAAAAACACACAAGGAAAAATGCAAAAAGAAAGAAAGCTATGAAAATCCATATGAAAATCTATGCAGATAAAGGAATGACTATCTCATCTTCACAGGATGTGGAAACCAACTTATCCATTTATAGAATATTCCTTGAACTAAAGATTCAAGGAATACTCCTGTAGGCCACACATGCTGACAAGTTTCATACTATCAGTTTGATTGCACATGACTTACAGATTATGGAAAATCACTTAAAAGAACAAAAGCAATGTCCTGCTAAAAGTACAGTTTGGGTTTTGCAAAAAAAAGTCCTTTTAAACAATGTCTGCCTGTTCAGGTAATTGCACAAGACCCCACAGCACAACTTAAAGCAAGGAAAATGTCCCAGTATGTTGAGCAACTGGCCATTTATCTCATTGCGGCACTAGCCATCCACTAGAGTAGCTTGTACATTGTCTTCATTGGAACAGTTAATAATTCCTGATTCATTGATTACAAAGCTAGTTGGGATGTTCTGAAGGTGAAGGATGCTAAATAAATTAAATTGCCTTCTATGAATGCATTCTGATTCATTGAAGAACACTAGGAAAGTCAGCGGGCCAGAAAAATGAAGACTTCCCTGGATCTGCTGGCAGTCTAAGATCTCACTGTCTTGTGTTTTGTTAAGATAATTCAGGTTCAAGTGTGAACAATTATCTTAAAATAAACAAGATTAACAAACATTTGACCTACAAGAGAGTCAGGGGATAGGGGGAAAGAGTGGAAAAGTGGCATCCAGTTTAGCGTTGGATCAGGCACGATATTATTAAATAGCGGAGAGGGTTCAAGAAGCCTGCTGACCTACTCCTGTTCCTCTTTCTTACATCCTTATAAAGAGGGAATGTAAAAACGCATGGTGACCAGCTGAAGGATGACTTTGGTTCCAGATTATAACAAATAGCATGACACAGATGTTTAAGAACAAGGAAGTACTAAAATGATTAAATTAAATTATGAAATTTGAGGTCAAACAGTGGGATATATGAGAATCTATAAAATTCAAGAGACATTAATTTCTGTATTCAGCTGTAGATTTTAATGATATCTCCTGTGCTTATTAATCTCTTCAGTATCAACACACCATAATCACAAATAAAGAAACCATAAAAAAAAGGGAAATCAACATTACCAATATGGAGTACCAATAAACGATTTTCTTTTTGCTATAGTTGCAGTGATCTGCGCAGAAACTCCAAAATCAGCTGTAATGCAAATGGCAGAATATTTATTGCATTAAAAAGATGTTCCATTTTATGTACAGTATGGAGTATCAGAACTACTTTTAGCCCTTTCACTCTTCCCTGATGGGTCATCGCCAAGAGCTTGTATCTTAAATGTAACACTCAGCTCCTTACTGCAACCATGATGACATCAGATTATTGTGGTGCCTCTACTTGCTCAGGAGGCAACAGAAATTTGGTATGTCCCCTTTAACCCTCACTGATTTTTATCGATGCACCATAGAAAGCATCCTATCCAGATGCATCACAGCTTGGTATGGCAACTGCTCTGCACCAGACCACAAGAAACTGCAGAGAGTTGTCGAGATAACTCGGCACTAGCCTCCCGTCCATGGACTCTGTCTGCACTTCTTGCTGCATCGGTGAAGCAGCCAAAATAATCAAAGACCCCACCCACCCCACACATTCTGTCTTTTCTCTCCCCCCACCCCCACCAACCAGGGAAGATCAAAAACCTGAAAGCACAAACCACCAGGCTCAAGGACAGCTTCTATCCCACTGTTATAAGACTATTGAATGGTCCCCTTGTATGATAAGATGTACTCTTTACCTCTCAATCTACCTCATTATGGCCTTGCACCTTCTTATCTGCCTGCACTGCACTTTCTCTGTAACTGTAATATATTATTCTGCATTCTGTTATCATTTTCCCTTAGACTACCTTGATATACCCGGGTACATGTGACAATAATAAACCAATTTACCAATTTAGTTCACCAATTTGTGATGCAGCAATGTGCATTAAAAAAAAGTGAGAAATGCTTTTCCATTCACTTCTGATTAAGAAACCCAAGTCACATTGAACTGTATATATGCATTGTGATTCATGCTTTTTAGAATAAAAACAACCATGAACATCTGGGTTATGAAGTTAGACACACTGAGCACTTGCCTAAGAATTAATGATCAGCAGTTTGTTTTACTGAAAATCTCCCACTGAGTCTTCACATTATTCCACATTAGAAAATCCACTACTTACAAAATGAAAAGCAGAAATGCTCTCAACTCATGAGAAACTCGTGCTTAAAAATAATCATCACTCCAGTCATCAGATTTCAATTGATTAGCCTACAAACATTTTAAAGGACTCTTAAAAACCAAGGTCCTTCATTAAAAGCTGTTTTTATCAATGTTTCAAAATTATATGCAGCTGCAATAGTTACAGTGAAGCAAAAAAGCTCCCCTTGCACAGTAAGTTTAAACAGGGAATTACTGGGCCAGCTCCTACTAAGCTGGAACTAATCGGTATTCAGACTCATATCTGGAATTTCATCCCTTAACCTTTCTCTTTTTGCCTTTAAGCATGTCCACAATACTTTTGGTCATCTGGCCAATATCATGATATTTCACTCAGTGTCCAATTTAGTAAACATTCCTGCAACTATAAATGCTTTACAAATAAAAATCGTTACATCGTAGATTTATAAATAAAAAGTTATATCTCTTTTTCTATCCTGAATTGGTTCAGAGCTTTTCAAAACCTGATTTTGACTTCTGTTTCACTGCTGGTGATCTGCTTTACAATTAAGAAAATTCTGATTTTCCTATTTTCCTTTCAGTCCTCAATTTATTTACTCTAGTATTTAAACCGTGCACTTGGAATAACTTTCCTGAATATGAACAAGCTACAATATGAAAACCTCAATTTAATTTGCATAAAAAATTTGCGACAGCCAGCAACAATCATTCATTAACAATTTAATAATTCTGAAAAGAGAATATATTCTTACCTAATTTCACATGGCCATTATCTGTCAGAAGAATATTTGCTCCCTTTAATGGGAAAATGTATATTAAAATTCAATATACTGAATACCTTGCTTACATATTTAACAATATCATATAGTCAGTTTCCAATTGACATCAAGAAAGTAAAGGTATTGTAACTAAGGTTACACATTTTATAGCTATCTCTGGATGTTAATTGTTTGATAGTTTGATGATTCATGGAAACAAACTCAATGGACAAAGAATGTACATACTGTATCATATTCTAAACGCTGACTTTTTCTCTTTCCAGACATTGCTGCCTGATCTGCTGAATTTGTCTAGCACTTTCTGTTTTTGCTTCAGATTTCCAGCATCATTTTTTTTTTGATTTTCGTATCATATCATTTGTTCTTAATGCAATTCAGGAATGCAAAACAAATATAAATGGAAAGCAAAAACACTGCAATTGTTGGATATCTAGAACAGACACAAAGAGTACTGGAAACAACAAGTTAGACAGCAATAAAGAGATTCCAATTTGGACAGAAAAATCAGTGAAAATTTAACTGAGAAAATCAAAACATCTCACCTTAATAAAATACAATATCATGACTAATATGGATGAGAAATGTATGCGACTTCAACATCCTGATAAGGTCGACCATTGAAATAATTTCTATTTCACAATATAGTCTGGCTCTTTTTAAGCTTGGTTACAAAGCCAAGGCCCTTCCCATCCATATTACTGCACTATCATGGCACTGATGAAAACGTGGTTCACAGGGGAAGAAATTTCCCTCTACTGAAGTCTCCCTGCTTGACTGTACTACCTATCCAACCTGCCATGTTGGTTGTGTGGTCCATACCAAAGTAATCTGGTGTCCTCTCCTCTGAGAATTTGTGTTTCACTCTTCAAAATCGTTAAAATCTAAAATCCACTCAGCCCCACCAAAGTTCTCTCCAGGTACTCATTCCTTTGCTCACATATTCTTCTTCCTCCAAAATTTCAAACTCCACATCACACCTTGCGACTGTTCCCCTGCATTCACTGCTCTAATGTCTGCCTTTAATATCCCCCTCTATACAAACTCTGCTAACGGCATTCACAACCACCCAATCTTTGCTATCTCATGTGGCTTTGATTTCCATCATCTCAATCACAGACAAGACGGTCTCTAACTCTATTAGCATTCACTTCCTACTCCACATTCTTCCATGCCCACTCTTATGAATCTTTCTAATATCCCCTATAATGCCACCTTCAAACTGCTACCTAGCCAATCTTTGGCCTTCTACTCACCAGGAAACTTCTGCACCTACTGATCAATTCAATTTCACCCTTGATCTCCACCTAAGACTTGGAGGTCTACATCACCAGCCAAGTCCATTCTCTTCCCTAGCACCCAATGTTCCTCCACCTTTATTGTATTAATTCACAACTAGCCATACAACCCAGATTTGCTGGACTATATAAAGCATTACTTGATGCTTCTGGCAAAACAGCTCATTACTCCAAGATCATTTTGAAAAGATAACCCCTATCTACTTTTCTTCCCTCTTAACCGTCTGCGGAAAGCACTCTCCCTTGACCTTTTCACTGTCATCACAACGAGAAGCATGGGACTTCTTGGACTGAGACCATCTGCCCAGTTACCTTCTTGGCATCAAGAGATTGCTTGTCTTAAATGTGTATTTTCTCCAGTTTCTCACTTATCCCTCATTCCTCCCCATCCCCATCCCATGGCCTTTCCAAGCTCAATTTCCCATGACATACACTTCCTGCTCTCCATATCCCACAACTAAGCTGATCATACAACTTTCTTTCCCGACTTCCACGTTATATGATTTTGTTAATGGTTCATTCTGCTCAAATTAGTAGTGCTTCTTCTCAAATGTAGCATCTTCATCCATTCTCTTCCGACCCTTTCACCTGTGCAATCTACTGCTTCATTTCCAACCTGCTTTTCTTCTCCAAAGTCTTTGGAAGTATTGTTGCTTCTCAGATCAGTGCTCACATTCTCTGCAATTGTCTGCAATGTTTGAACCTCTTCCTCTCTGCAACCTTTAACACAGTTGATCATACGATTTTCCTCCAATGTCTTTCCTTGACATCCAGCCAAGTGAAATTGCCATGTCATGGTTCCACACTTATCTATCTAGTTGTAGCCAAAAGATCTCCTGCAACTGCTTCCATTCCCCACACTCACAAAATTCTGAAATTAATCAAATATCTATTCTTGCACTCTCCCATTTCTAACCTACATCCTAACTCTTGGCAGCACTATCAGAAAACAAAACTCCAGATTCCTCATGAACATCAATGGCACTCAGCTCTACCGCACCACCATCTCTCTCCAGTATTGTTAGCAGACTGCTTGTGCAATATCCTGCGCATGAGCTGTAATTTTCTCCTTAGTAATCAAGACCAAGACCACACACCATACTCCCTTCTCATCATTCCCATCTACTTGTCTGGCCACTGTCTCATCCTGAAACAAATTTTTTGCATCTCAGTTTCTTTGAAATTCCTGCACAATCTATGCTTAATTTTAAATGGGTTGTTAGACTCTTGAACTACTTGAAAGAGCCAAGACAACAATAGCAGTGAAAAGGGATTAATAAAATTCAGCGGTTTAAAAAAAACAAATTTATTCAGTGAGCTTCCACTGTGTTTGCTGAAATGAAACAGAATTCCCTAAATATAGCGCAACCGTGATATAACGTGCCTCATTATATTGTTGTGTCGGGTACACCGTAGGTATTACAATCTCCCTCAAGACAGTGCATTTTTATTTCTGGGTCACAGAGAGGCCATAATATTCCCAGCAGAATGCAACAGACCTTTGTTTGTCACAGTTCCTCTGACAACGGCAGTGCTGAGAAACAGATTTTGGAAAAGGACCGAGTGCTGGGGAACTGTTCTACAAAGTGTTGCTCTGAGATTCGGCAATGGAGATTGAGTGGAGAGAATGGGGATGGGCACTGGAGAAATCTGTTCAAACTGCTGGTGTATGTACTGTGGAAGCTTAAAACATGGGAGTTAAAGTTGTCCCCCAACTTCAGCATTATTATAAAGGTTGTATGTACAAAGTTTAAGATTTCTGTGATAAGATACTATATGGTTAGCTAAAACATCCACTGTTCACAATTTTCCATGGTTGGCAATTAAAGTGTAATAATTACAGTTCATCCAGGTCAGGTCTGGTGTATAATATTACTACATAACAGACAACTGACTTAGACCTTAAACAACTTTTTTAAATTTCAAAAATAGACTATTCTTAATACAAAATATATAAAGGAGGAAACAATGCAAAAAACTTTTACGTTAATGGTCGTTACATTCAATGCTGTAAACTTCTAAAGAACAAAACACAAACAAACATAGCACCATTGCCACTCACGTGGCTCCCTGAGGTGATACCCCTTTCATTGTTTGAGGAGCTGTCCCACCCAACTCCACCCCTCCATGTGCGGTAACAGACCGAGCCTACACTGTGGTCCTTCCCCAGAGCGCCTAAACACTGATTGCACTGAGCTTCAGTGCATCCCTCAGCACCTACTCCTGCTGCCTGGACTGTGCCAGTCTGCAGCATTCCCTTACAGACATCTTGCTGTGCTGGAAGACCAACAAGTTTCGGGCAGACCAAAGAGTATACTTCACCGAGTTGATGACCTTCCAGCAGCACATGTCTGTCTCGGTGTGTGTCCCCAGGAACAGCTCATAGACCAGAGAGTCCTCTGTTACACAGCTGCTGGGGATGAACGGGGACACGAATCTTTGCATCCATTTCCACAGCTTTGCAGACCCACAGTCTGCAAAGAGATGGGTAACCATCTCTTCCCCACCGCAGCCATTCTGAGGGCAGCGTACATTGGGGGTGATGTTTCTTCTGTAGAGAAAGGCTGTAATTGGGAGGGCACCTCTCACTGCCAGCCAAGTGAGGTCTTGGTTGATCAGGTCTCGTGTTGAGGCACTCTGCCAGATTTTATTTTATTCAAAATAAACTTTATTCATAATAAAAGACAAACTATATACAATTACAAAACAGTGCAAACCTTCACATTCTTGTACAGATCATTCATTGGTGTTACCTTTTTATATAAAAAACAGCACCGATGCCACACATGTGGCTCCCTGGAAGCTACCCGGTCCCATATTTACAATATTTAGGGGCTTTCTCGCCTGTCCCCGCCCTTCCCTCTCCAGTGGCAGAAGAACCCTAAACTGTAGTCCTTCCCCACCGAGCTTTTGCGTTGGCTGCGCCCAGCTTCAGTGCATCCCTCAGCACGTACTCCTGCAGCCTGGAATGTGCCAGCCCGCCGCATTCCGCTACGGACATCTCGCAGTGCTGGAAGACCAACAAGTTTCGGGCAGACCAAAGAGCATCTTTCACCAAGTTGATGACTTTCCAGCAGCAGTTGATGTCCGTCTCTGTGTGTGTCCCCGGGAACAGCCCGTAGATCAGAGAATCCTCTGTTACACTGCTGCTGGGGATGAACTGTGACAAGGACCTTTGCATCTTTCACCACACCCTCCTCGCAAACCTACAGCCTGCAAAGACATGGGCGACCGTCTCGTCCCCAGCACAGTCCTCCCAGGGGCAACGCGCGCTGGGAGTGAGGTTCCAACCATACAGGGAGGATCTGACTGGGAGGGCCCCTCTCACTGCCAGCCAAACGAGGTCTTGGTGCTTGTTGGTGAGTTCTGGCAATGAGACATTCTGCCAGATGGTCTGGACAGTCTGCTCAGGGAACCACCCCACAGTATATATTGAGTCCTTCTGCTGCAGTGCCTGCAGGATGTTCCGTGCTGACCACTGCCTGATGGACTTGTGGTCAAAGGTATTGGTCTGGAAGAACTTTTCCACGAAGGACAAGTAGCACAGCAGCGTCCAGCTGACTGGGACGCCATGTGGCCATGGGACCAGACCTATCCTTCGCAACAGCAGGGACAGACAGAACCTCGGTACGTAGTGACACTTGGTGCCCACATACTTGGGTTCCACGCACAGCCTGATGCAGCCACAGATGAAAGTGGTCATCAGGAGGAGGGTGACAATGGGGACACCTTTACCCTCATTGTCCAGGGACTTGTGCATGGTGGCCCGTCAGACCCGCTCCATCTTGGATCCCCAGATGAACCGGAAGACAGCTCGGGTGATTCCCAAGCCGGAGGAGTGAGGAACAAGCCACACCTGCGCCAAGTACAGCAGCCCTGAGAGCACCTCACACCTGATGACCAAGTTCTTCCCAGTTATCGACAGGGAGCACCGTTCCCACAGTCCCAGTTTCTGCTTCACCTTCCCAATCCGCTCCCGCCAATTTTTGTTGCACACCCCAGCCCCTCCGAACCAGATCCCCAGCACCTTCAGATAGTCAGGCCTGATGGTGAAGTTGCCCAAGAGCATGGTCTCGCTCTTCGCGTGATTGACTCTGGCCCCTGATGCCAACTCAAACTGGTCGCAGATGCTGGTCAATCTGTGAACTGACCTTGGGTCCGAAAGAAGACGGCGACGTCGTCCACATACAGGGAGGTTTTCACCTGGGTGACCTCACTGCCTGGCAACGTCACCCCTCTGATGCTCTTGTCCTTCCTGATGGATTTGGCAAAGGGTTCTGTATAGCACACAAACAAGACAGGGGAGAGAGGGCAGCCCTGCCTGACTCCAGACTTGATGGGGAAGCTGTCTGTTTCCCACCCATTGATTTGGACTGCACTACAGATGTCTGTGTAGAGCAGTTGGATCCGGTTCCTGATTCCCTCCCCAAAGCCCATTTTGGAGAGCACGTCCAGCATGTATGTGTGTGATACCCTGTCGAAGGCCTTCTCCTGGTCCAAGCTGACCAGGCAGGTGTCCACCCCTCTGTCCTGTACATAGGCGATGGTATCCCTGAGCAGCACAAGGCTGTCAAAGATCTTTCTGCCAGGTACAGCACAGGTTTGGTCCGGGTGGATCACCTGTCCCAGAGCAGACCTGACCCTGTTGGCGATGGCCTTGGACAGGATCTTATAGTTCACATTCAACAGTGAGATGGGTCTCCAATTTCTGATGTCCGCCCTCTCCCCCTTCTGATTGTAGATGAGGGTAATGGTGCCCTTCCTCATAGATTCTGACATACTGCCAGACCGAAGCATAGCATTGTACACTTCCAGCAGGTCCGGGCCCATCCAGTCCCACAGAGCCAAGTACAACTCCACCGGTAAGCCGTCACTTCCAGGAGTTTTATTCGAATCAAAGGAACAGACGGAGCCAGTCAGCTCCTCCAGGGTCAGTGGTTGGTCCAGACTCTCCCGCTTGCTGTCATCTAAGACCTCCGTGATAGAGGACAGGAACTTCTGGGAGGCGGTGCTGTCTGTGGCCTTTTTGTCGTACAGACTGGCATAGAAGGATCTGCAGATCCTTAATATGTCCGTCTGTGAGGATGCTACTGAGCCATCCTCTTCCTTAAGGCAGTGGATCACAGAGCTCCCCCTGTGCAGCTTTTGGAAGAAGAAACATGAGCACATCTCATCCTACTCCATGGAGTGAACCCTGGATCGGAAGATAATCTTGGAGGATTCAGAGGTGTGGAGCTGGGCTTGCCGGCTCTTCACCTCTCGGAGTTCCTCCCTCACATCCACCCCCCTCGACTGCAGAAGGAAGAGTTGCTGCAAGTCTGTCTGGAGTTGGCACAGTTCCCTCTGACTCTGTCTTGCTTTCTGGACCCCCCTGCAGATGAAGAACCTCTTGATGTTCTCCTTTGTCGCTTCCCACCAGTGCACAGAGAAGTCAAAGAGGGGTTTCACAGTTCTCCAACCTGCGTAATCCCTCTTTAGTTCCTCCATGCTCTCTGGGGTCACCAGCTTGGCGTTCAACTTTCACGTCCCCCTGCCTGCCTGCCTTCTGGTCCTCCTGTAGGTGACAGGAGGCCCAAAGGAGACGGTGGTCAGAGAATAACACCGGCGTGACATCGGTGGATCTGACCATGATTGGCTCCGACACAAACAGGAAGTCGATCCGGGACCGGGCTGAGCCGTCCGAACTCGACCAGGTGTGTTGCGGCTGTGCTCCGCCTGCAGGGGTGCTGAAGGCATTGTGCAACTTGGCATCCTTTACCATTTCCATCAGGAGTCTGGAGGTGCCATCCAGTCTGCTGTCAACTCTGCCAGATCGTCCAGCCGCATCGATGATGCAGTTGAAGTCACTGGCCAGAACGACCGGGCGGGATATCGCCAGCAGCGGTGGAGCTGCTGGAGGACGACCAGCCGCTCGCTCCGCACGGGTGAGGCATACACATTAATTAGCCAGAGCAGAGTGTTCCGATACATCATATCTGCCACGAGGAGCCACCCCCCCACCACCTCTCTGACCTCGGTGATTGAGAAGTTGCACCCCCGCATCAGAATCCCCAGGCCAGAAACGCGACAATCATTGCCCCCCGACCATACTGACAGTCCATGGGACCACCATCGCGACCACCTCCGATAGTTGCGGAGGTGTGGTAGCCCGCACTCTTGTAAGAAAGTCACATCTGCCTTTACCTTGGCGAGGAACTGCAAAGCGTTAACACATCACGCGGTGCTCTTCACACTGCTCACGTTTAGAGATGCCAGTTTTATCTCCATGGCTCTTTTGGAGTTCAGTTCCAGTTACACAGTCCATTTTCATTTGTCCTGGGCCCTCACGCCCACAGCTTTGGTGAACTGCCTCACTGATTCCAGGCTCAGATATTGAGAGTGGTCTTCCCCTGGGTGTGGGGTCCCTTGTGGCGAGGCTGGTGGTGCCGCTGGGAGGGGATCCGCCTGTGCCCCTGTTCCTTTCACTGGTGGTCCAGAATCTTTCCTCTCCTGGTGCTGGGTTGCATCAGATGCAATGCTGCTCCCAGTCTCCCGGAGCTGGGGGTCAGCAGGCAGGGTTGTTCCCTCACTTGTTCCTGTCTGTTGGTTCTCGTCCATGTTCTCGCCTCCATTTTGCCATTTCCTCTGCCTCCGTCGTCAGCTTCTGCTGTTGCTTTCGTCCTCTGACAAGAAGAGGTTGCTGGTGTCCATCTGTTGCATTACTCTTTTCTTTCCGGTACCCTTGTTTTCTGTGGCCCGTTGTCTCTTGGGTGGTGTCTTTTGTGCTTTCTTCCTCTTCACAGTCTGCCATTCCCTTTCCTGTCCCTCCTCCACTCCCTCTTCCATTGACTCCTCCTCTTGGGGAGAGGGCTGGGAGTTCACGGCTGGGGGTTGGGAGCTCGAGGCAGTTGGGCTGTCCTCACCCCCCCACCCCCTGGTCTCGGCCTCTTCTGAGGCCCCCGTGCTGGTGGGAGGGTGTGTCAGTGTCCCCCGGCGTGTTGGTGCTGACACCCCCTCTTATCGCCTGTGAGTAGGTACAGACCCGTTTTGGGCAGGCCTTGTAGAGGTGGCCTGCTTCCCCACACAGATTGCAGGTTTGCTTTCTTGACAGTCCTTTGTGTGGTGACCTTCCTGCTTGCAGTTCTTGCAGATGACTGCGCTGCACTGGGCCGCCAGGTGTCCAGGTTTGTTGCAGTTGCGACACACCCTGGGTTGTCCCGTGTACACCATGTATCCACGGTTCCCTCTGATGGCAAACGCTGGGGGGGGGGGGGGGAGGGGGGTGGATGATGGATCCATTTGTGTCAACTCTCAACTTGACCTTCACCTGGCGCTTGCTGGTCTAGATCCCAAACAGGTCCTTGACGTCGACGCAGCTTCCCGCTCTGTCAACGTAACGAGCCAGGAAGGTGAGGACATCCACCACGGGCACATGTGGGTTAAACATGTGCACCGTTACCACACGTTCCTTCTGGGTGGGAAGGCTGAAGAGAGGCTGCACCTTCAGCAGTGACAGTGGAGCTTCATTCCCCTTCTCCCGAAAGTCCTCCAGCAGCTTCTGCCATCCCACCGGGTACTTGAAGGTAATGTCGAAGTACCCATTACCCGTGAAGTCCTGGAGGCAGTACATGTCCTTTGCCTTGAACTTGCACGTATCCAGCAAGACCTTCCTGATGAAGGGGTCCCTTGTGAAAGGGTTCCCATCGCTGAGGTCCTTCACCGTCACTCTGACAGTATTGCGGATTCCTCCTCCCGAGGTGCTCGTCGCTGCCGCCATCCCGATGTGGTTGCTGAACAGAGGAGTTAGACTGGTTTCCCAGTCAGCATTAGGATCCTCCTCTGTGTCAGCAGGTTAAGCTCTCATCAGGCGGCTGCTTAATCACGAAGAGTCCTCGATATCTTCTCCTCAATGTTGGTGTCTGCAGAGATCTGCCACGATCCACCACGGTTATTATAAATGGCATTATATTTTGCATTTAGGTTCTCCCCAAGAACTCAATTAGTAACCAGTTTACTTCCACATCACAGCAAAGGTGCTTCCAACATTAAAAAATTTATTTAAAAAAACTCTAAGTGAGAAATGTTATATATCAACCTTTTGAAATATCATCTTTATTCACAAAACATAAAGGCTGTGAACACCAAGTTTGACCCTAGACTATCCACGCTCTTGTTCCCTAGTATGCTTATTTAGTTTACCTTTGAATAAAGCAAGATCACTTGTCCCAGTTACTCCTTGCAATTACGAGTTCTCCATTCCTGTCACTTCTTGGTTTAAGAAGTTTCTTCTACATTCCTCATTGTAATAATCATTACAATGCTTATGTTAATGGTTCTTAATTTAGATCACACCTACACGTGGAAAGATCATCTCCAAGTGTACCCAGCAAATTATTTCAAACCTTTAAATTATTCAACCAGGACACCTTGCAGCCTCTCTCATCTCCACATAAAAAGAGTCCTAATAATGAGTCAAATATCACCCTTGTAAACTTCTCACTTTTTTCCTTAAACAATTTATTCAATGCTTTTGGTCTGGTCTATAATAGAGGGAGAGCAATAAAAGTTCACAATCTCAAAATAAGGGACTGACCAATAAGCCAAGACAAAATTCTTCACACACAGCATGGTGTATCTTTGGAATTCTTTACCCAAGGGAGCTATGTGGAGGCTCAGTCACTAAGAACATTCAAGACAGTATCCAAAAATCTATTGCTCTCTCGGGGAATAAAGGGATAAGAACTGGTGTGAGAATACAGCAATGAGATAGAAGAGTAGCCATGATCTTATAAATGGCCTACTCCTCTTCTACATAGGTCCTATTTCCCTTTCATAGAACGAAGATCATGGATATGCGCAGTTCTCCAAATACAGTATAACCAGTGATTGATACATTTCAGTTCTATCCCCTGAGAAATGAACTCTAGTTCTTTGTTGTTTATGAAAAATTGCAGTAAGAATCTATGCTGTTACTTTCCTGACTTGTGTAACTATATGTCAAACCCCCTTCCACCACATAATCTAAGCAATATGTGGCCTCCTCAATCTTCCTACCCTAATGTAAAATGCACAATTGTCTATTTTGAAATTCCTTTGATAATAACACTAAGCAAGTTTACCAGTAATCATTTTGTATTTTATTGCTTTCTTCCTTAGCAAGAACTAAACCACCAATTATGGTACTAAATACAATTTTAAATTTGCTCTGATTCCAGAGTCAAGATTGTTTTTGTAAATTGAAACTGACTTTGTTACAGATACAAGTCCATGCATAACACCATTTCAACTTTTTCCTGCCTGAATTGCTACCTTTAGCACCTATTCTTTCTAGTTTGCTTTTCATTCTGTGAGAGGACTACCCAGGATGTAAGAAGTGACTTGAATGAAAGAAAAATAGCCTGGACTTCTGGGATGAAGGGATTCAAGCAACTTAACAAGTATTATGGACCAACTATTTTGGGATCAGCCCTGCCATACAACTGTGGCTCAAATTATTTGATAAACCCTTAGCTGGAACTGAAAGTTCAAGGACAAAGATTAAGTGGCCAGCTCTGAGAACATTGGAAGTGTCTAAACTTGTGATACCCACCTATATTCTGAGCAAACTTTGAGGTCCAATATTGAATATTTATTTTGGCTTGGCAAGGGAGGAGTGGAGGAGGAGGAGACAGTCAGGGGCAACATTATTCCACAGAATTATGGAGAATCACGGGCAGCAATCCAACACCAAAGGTTTTAAAACTATTACTCTTGCACTTTTCTCACTAATCAGGTCAGCTGTACACAGAAATTATAGAAATGAAGGAAAATAGCTTGGCATGTCTCTCAAAGTTCAATGTAAAAGTGTTCAACAAACAATCATTCAACAAAATAATCAAAAATTATCAGCAATTCAATTAAAGTTACCTTTATGTCTCTGTGCATTTTTCCTTTGCTATGAAGATAATATAAACCCTAACAAAAAAAAAGAATACTTATTGAATAATGTTTAGCTATCAGCTTCAGCTAATCAAGCAAATTTCAAGATATACATGAATATATTTTTCTGTTGAATGGAAATGCTAACTGGGGGTATTTGCTGCTCTATTTAAGAGACTCAAGAAAGCCCTGATCAATATTTATTTCAATAAAGAATCCACAGGAAGTGGAGACAAATCCTTAAAAATAGACCAGGCAGTTTAGGAGTGACAGTAGCCAATACCTTCCCACAACTAGCTGAAATTTAGAACAATCATACGCCACTCCCCAAAAAAAGCTATTTCAGTTTGATCAACATTTCACAACCAAAGCTGTTAAGTTTTGGTTAGATGAGTGCATTAAAATCACAGAGGTATGAATGGTAAAAGGAACAGCAATGATCTAATTGAGGCCAAATAGTCTCTTCCTATCCTGTTACAAACAATCAAGATTTTGTTTGACTGTTCTATAATGCTATAGTAATATTAAGTACCAGCTTAAGTACTTTGGAAAACTATAGGAACACAGGGAATTAGATATGCCCAATTCTCCCTTCAATGGAGTCTTGGCATACCAATGTTGTAGGCAGGATATCAGGTACATAAACCATATCCCCTAGTTAAATGAAGCCAATTACACTGGACACCATCCTAATCCCAAGCACACTAACAGATAATAATCAAGCCTGGAACCTTCCAGGCTGTAATCACCATGTGAGATCAAAACTAAACCCTTGACCAATGTTCCAAGTGAAATTAGGTTACCTACATAACTCTCAGGAACTTCACAAAATATTTGCAGAAAGACTGAAACAACTTACCTGCAATGTTTCTCTGCACACATAAGCTATCTGTAGTTCTGATAAAGGTCCTGTCACTGTTCAAAACAAAAGCATTTAATCAAGGTATGATACTAGTTTAGGTCCATAAAACATGTTCAACAACTAAATTAGATCTTCTCTAAAAATTATAACAGTGCATAAAGGATAAGGCTGCCAATTTAAACTATTTGCTTCATTTAACTTGGTCCCTTTTCAAGATCCAATCTGCCAGCTTTTCCATCTTCTTCTACCCCTTATCTCTCCATTTTAAATGAATTAGAAAGTTTCATCCCTTTGTGAACGCTTGACAATGACCATTCATTGAGTGCTTTAAAGTTAGAATGAAAAAAAAATCTTTTTCAGGGATCATATTGATGCATCAATAGATCTGTTACACCCACTTCTGCAAAGACTTTGGCACCCAATGTTTACATACTGCCTCCAACTCCTACCCAGAAGGTTTTATGTGTTGCTTTCAATTGTTCAATATCTCTAAAGCACATACAACTCACCATAATAGAATATAGAGACAACCTATTATTTGGAATGTCAATAGCACACTAACTGGCTCGAAGAATGTGCACAAGAACTCAGCACATTTGTCCAAATTATAAGATGTTCACTTGGCAGCTTGTATGCCCAAAAATTACATCTCATACAAATGAAACTAAGACCCATAAGCTGCTTCAATATCTGATGGGAGCAAAAATCCAAAGGATTTATGAAGATTTTTATTAAATCACAATAAGTTGTTGTGATCTGGAACACATTGCCTGAACATGTATGGAAACAGATTTAACACTGGCATTCAAGAGAACTAATCAAATGCATGAAGGGAAAACATTTACAGTTATAGAGAAAAAGAAAACAGGAATAAGTCTAATTGGATTGCTGAACCAAAGTACTAGTACAAGCTCTTGAAAATGTGTAAGAATTGGGGCAAATGTCATCCTTCTGCACTGCACCATCCTACAAACCCATGCTGCACTGTAATACTGAAACCCTCAGTCTGTGATGTCAGACTATCAGCTCCATAGCCCTTCAAGCAGTTTTCAAGTAATAAGGTTTATGAAATTGAGAGCCAAATTTGTAGCAATAGCAATCACTTGCTAATTTACTAAAAATACTATGCAGCATTACAATATATTTACTAAGGTTAGAAAGTGGCTCCCAAGTCAACAAAATGTAAATGTATAAAGGAATACACAAATTACACCATATTGTTACATTTGATAAAAATTGTTATGTTTCATAAAAATGATATTAGAGTCTATTATGAGTGAAGAAATTAGTAAAACCATAAATGCCATGAATGTGGTTTTCATTTGTAATTGTAATTTTCACACATTTCTATTTTTCAAACACCATTTTAAAAATTGATTTGCATACTCACCATGATAAATATCTTGTAATGACCCACCACCACAAAACTCCATACAGATCCATAACTTGTCGCGCCTGAATTAAAGGAAAAAGACACTTCCATTTCCCAATTCTTAATAATCATATGTTTCATGGCATTGCACACAGTGGTAAAAACAGGACTTTTACTACAACTTTCAGGAGCACTTCTAGTACTGGGGTCAAAACAGTCTGGCATTTCTTTGAAATAGTTTCCCAGGTCTAAGAATGCAAAAAAAGTGACAGCACCCTCTCCACCGTTCAGCTGCAGTAACATTACAAGGGCAGCTTCTAAACACACAAAAGCAGGATCATGGTACTGAGGAGAATTGGAGCGGGAGATCACATGGTCTGGAGACATTAAAAGCCAGTCAAGGGATTAGGAAGCACTGGAAAGATACAATGGGGACATGTAATGTGTTCCCTTAGATAGTCATAAGATCTCACAGCTGGGTTTAGGAAAGGAATGCTGACAGAGATCATGAAATTCAGGCAAAGGGGAGTGGAGAGGGGAGGGCAGGGGTAATCATCAGCTTGTCTGTGTTTGGGAGGTATAGGGAAGCTGGGCTCTACACCTTTTTCAGAAAGCAAATTCCAAAATGTGACTGGCTTCTTTCAAAAAAATTAGACTCCAAAACCTCCAAGTAGTAAAGCACATCAGTTCCCCACAGGATCACTGCCGTGTGATTCTGGACTTCAGATTCTTGCCTTCACGCATCCAAGCATTAATTTTAACAAGCTGACCAAATATGTGGACAGAAAATCATCTGCTGATACATGCATTGGTTTAGTGACTTATAATATTGAATAAGCACATTTTCATAAACATACAATGTCACCCTCACAAAAATACTCAATGTTCATCTGCATGCAATTCCCAATTTTTATATACAATTGGCTCGGGTAGATTGTTTGGTTGTCCTGTTTTCCATAAACAACAGCTTGTACTTGTATGGTATCTTTAATCTGGTAAGACCTCCCACGGCACTGCACAGAAAAAATTAGCAAACATGATATTTAAGAGGCCAGAACTGGAAGAACACACATCTTGGAGGGCTGGAAAAAATTGCAGGAATGGAGAGGGCAAGCATACAGGCAGTTCTGAAAACAAAAAAAAATTATTTTAAAACCAGCTGATGCAGATCCAGAAGCACAGGCATGATTATTGAATAAAGTGACACAGGCAGCCAAGTAGAACTAAAGGCTGAACAAAGGAGACCTTTGCTGAGGTAGTCAAGTCTCAAGGTAACAAAGTATGGGTGAGGGTTTTGGCAACAGATTGGCTGAGATAGTGTAACAGCAGGCAGGTGAAAAATCAATGGTTTTGGTAGTGCCCCAGATATGTAAGCCGAAGGTTAAGGTCAAAAGTTACGCATTCTGAAAGTTCAGACATACTGTATCAACTAGTTCCTCTTTTACCACTTGGGTGGTTCCATCCTCAAGATATGTCAAACACAACTTGCCCTTCATAAAGTCGTTCCTAATCATAATGATTTCCAAAGTGCCTTGCTGCACATCTTTAATAATGAATTTTACCTACAGATTCTGTTCCCTGTGATACAGTCTTTTTGGACTGTTCCAGAATCCAGGCAACTTTGAAAGATCATCACTAATCATTCAATCATATCTGCATTTGCTAAGAGCGCTGGAATGCAGGCTATTAGGGGATTTGTCTGATTTTAATCAACTTAACTTCTCTAGCAGTTTCTCCTTAATTACTGTCATTAAAACCTTATTTCCTTTCCATTTGGCTACAATTATCATGTATTCTACAGTAAAGACAGCGATAGATTTCTTCCACTGCTCTGTGATTTCATTCCCATTATTCTCTCCGCCCTTCTCTCCAAAGGAGGCACGCTTATGTTTACTATTGCATTTTCGTTTTGCTATTTCTTGCTAATTTATTCCCATAATTCATTTTCTTTCCCTGTATCAACCTTGTTGTTTCCCAAAACTCCCCTTAACTTAAATGTTATAAGCTTCTTCTTTTAAACTATCATCCTTAACCTCCTCAGCTGGTCATGCTCTGATCACTCTTCTACAAATAAGACCATAAGACATAGGAGCAGAATTAGGCTGTTCGGCTCATTGGGTCTGCTCCATCGTTCAATCATGGTTGATTTTTTTTCAACCCCTTTCTCCCGCCTTCTCCCCATAACCCTCAGCTCCCTTACCAATCGAGAACCTATCTATCCCTGCCTTAAATATACGTAATGACTTGACCTCCACAGCCCTCTGTGGCAATGAATTCCACAGATACACAACACTCTGGCTGAAGAAGTTCCTCCTCATCTCAGTTTTAAAGTGACATCCTTTTTTTCCTGAGGTTGTGCCCTCAGATCCTAGACTCTCCTACTAATAGAAACATCTTCTCCACATCCATTCTATCCAAGCTTTTCAGTATCCAGTAGGTTTCAATAAGATCTCCCCTCATCCTTCTGAACTCCATCAAGTACAGGCCCAGAGACATCAAACGTTCTTCATTGGTTAAGCCTTTTATTCCTGGGATCATTCTTGTGAACCTCGTCTGGACCTTCTCCATGGCCCGCAGATCTTTCCTTAGATACAGAGCCCAAAGATCCTAAACTGTGAAATTACTTTTTAACCTCTCCCTGATTGCACAAGCCAAAATTTAATGTATTTGGTTCCCTATTAGGTTCCAAGTCATACTATTCATAAAGCTGTCATGAACACATTATATTGTCCTCCAGGTCACTTTTGCCAATCACCACACACATATTTCACCATTTTTCCTTCCGTTAACATGATTTACTTATACACCATTACTATTAAACATAGAACATAGAACACTTAACATAGAAAACCTACAGCTCAACTCAGGCCCTTTGGCCCACAAAGCTGTGCGGAACATGTCCCTACCTTAGAAATTACTAGGCTTACCCATAGCCCTCTATTTTTCTCAGCTCCATGTACCTAACCAAAAGCATCTTAAAAGACTCTATCGTGTCCGCTTCCACCACCGTTGCCGGCAGCCCATTCCACGCACTCACCACTCTCTGAGTAAAAAACTTACCCCTGACATCTCCTCTATACCTACTCCCCAGCACCTTAAACCTATGTCCTCTTGTGGCCACCATTTCAGCCCTGGGGAAAAGCCTCTGACTATCTACCCAATCAATGCCTCTCATCATCTTATATACCTCTATCAGGTCCCCCTTCATCCTCCGTCGCTCCAAGGAGAAAAGGCCGAGTTCACTCAACCTGTTTTCATAAGGCATGCTCCCCAATCCAGGCAACATCCTTGTAAATCTCTCCTGCACCCTTTCTATGGCTTCCACATCCTTCCTGTAGTGAGGTGACCAGAACTGAGCACAGTACTCCAAGTGGGGTCTGACCAGGGTCCTATATAGCTGCAACAATACCTCTCGGCTCCTAAATTTAATTCCACGACTGCGGCTGCTTTGAGCGTCCTATGGACTCAGACCCCAAGATCCCTCTGACCCTCCACACTGCCAAGAGTCTTACCATTAATACTATATTCTGCCATCATATTTGACCTACCAAAATGAACCACTTCACACTTATCTGGGTTGAACTGCATCTGCCACTTCTCAGCCCAACTTTGCATCCTATCTATGTCCCACTGTAACCTCTGACAGCCCTCTGTACTATCCACAACACCTCCAACCTTTGTGTCATCCGCAAACTTACTAACCCATCCCTCTACTTCCTCATCCAGGTCGTTTATAAAAACCACAAAGAGTAAGGATCCCAGAACAGATCCGAGGTACACCACTGGTCATCGACCTCCATGTAGAATACGACCTGTCAACAACTACTCTTTGCCTTCTGTGGGCCAGCCAGTTCTGGATCCATATTGCAATGTTCCCTTGGATCCCATACCTCCTTACTTTCTCAATAAGCCTTGCATGGGGTACCTTATCAAATGCCTTGCTGAAATCCATATACACTACATCTACTGCTCTCCCTTCATCAATGTGTTTAGTCACATCCTCAAAAAATTCAATCAGGCTCGTAAGGCAGGACCTGCCCTTGACAAAGCCATGCTGACTATTCCTAATCATATTATACCTCTCCAAATGGTCATAAATCCTGCCTCTCAGGATCTTCTCCATCAGCTTACCAACCACTGAGGTAAGACTCACTGGTCTATAATTTCCTGGGCTATCTCTACTCCCTTTCTTGAATAAGGGAACAACATCCACAACCCTCCAATCTTCCGGAACCTCTCCCGTCTCCATCAATGATGCAAAGATCATCATCAGAGGCTCCGCAATCTCCCCCCTCGCCTCCCACAGCAGCCTGGGGTACATCTCATCCGGTCCCGGCAACTTGTCCAACTTGATGCTTTCCAAAAGTTTCAGCACCTCCTCTTTCCTAATATCTACATGCTCAAGCTTTTCAGCCTGCTGCAAGTCCTCACTACAATCACCCAGATCTTTTTCCGTAGTGAATACTGATGTAAAGTATTCATTAAGTACCTCCGCTATTTCTTCCGGATCCATACACACTTTCCCACTGCTGCACTTGAGAGGCCCTATTCTTTTGCATCTTATCCTCTTGCTCTTCACATACTTGTAGAATGCCTTGGGGTTTTCCTTAATCCTGCCCGCCAAGGCCATCTCATGTCCCCTTCTGGCTCTCCTAATTTCCTTCTTAAGCTCCTTCCTGTTAGCCTTATACTCTTCCAGATCTCTAACATTACCTAGCCCTCTGTACCTTTTGTAAGCTTTTCTTTTCCTTCTTACTAGATTTATTATAGCCTTTGTACACCACGGTTCCTGTATCCTCTCGTGACTCCCGTCTCATTGGAACATGCCTATGCAGAACTCCACACAAATATATCCTGAATATTTGCCACATTTCTTCTGTACTTTTCCCTGAGAACATCTGTTCCTAATTTAAGCTTCCAATTTCCCACCTGAGAGCCTCATAATTCCCTTTACTCCAAGTAAACGCCTTTCTAGTCTGTCTGTTCCTATCTCTGTCCAATGCTATTGTAAAGAAGATAGAATTATGATCACTATCTCCAAAATGCTCTCCCACTGAGAGATCTGACACCTGACCAGGTTAATTTCCCAATACCAAATCAAGCACAGCCTCTCCTCTTGTAGGCTTATCTACATATTGTGTCAAGAATCCTTCCTGAACACACCTAACAAACTCCACCCCATCTAAACCCCTCACTGTATGGAGATGCCAATCGATGTTTGGGAAATTAAAACTTCCCATCACAACAACTCTGTTATTATCACACCTTTCTAGGATCTGCTTCCCTATCTGCTCCTCGATATCCCTGTTGTTATAGGGCGGCCTATAAAAAACACCCAATAAAGTTATTGACCCCTCCCTGTTCCTAACCTCCACCCACAGAGACTCCGTAGACAGTCCCTCCATAACGTCCACCTTTTCTGCAGCCGTGACACTGTCTCTGATCAACAGTGCCACTCCCCCACCTCTTTTGCCTCCCTCCCCGTCCTTTCTGAAACATCTAAAACCAGGCCCTTGAAATAACCATTCCAGTGCCTGAGCCATCCAAGTCTCTGTAATGGCCACCACATCATAGCTCCAAGTATTTATCCAAGCTCTAAGCTCATCCGCCTTGTTCACAATAGTCCTTGCATTAAAATAGACCCTGTCCCTGTTTCATTCTACTGATAATTATCAAGTTCACTTCTTTGCTCCATAGGTTTGACCTTTTCCTTTAAACCTATAATTTTTCCCACAACTGACCTTTGCTTCTCCTTTCCCCCACTTTCTTTGTTTAAAGCCCTGTCCGTAGTCCTACTTATCCAATTTGCCAGGAGACTGATCCCAATCCTGTTCAAGTGGAGCCTGTTAGAAAGGAGTGCTGTCATGCACCTCACAACTAGTGCCAGTGCTCCACAGGTCAAAACCACTTTCTACCTATGACTCAAGTGTGTTTCTTTCCTTCTCTCATTACTTCCCAAGTCCAATGAAGCTTTCTGCTCTTCCTGAGCTACAGTAATATTACCTGAAGATATTGGAAATGCAGGCACATGTAAGAAAAGAACAAAAACACTCTGCCACTACTTTTCATCCTTTCTTCCTCCATCAATGTGGCCCCACCACAAGTTTTGCTCCTTTACCACAGAGTCCATCTCTTAATAAACTCAAAATCAGCAATTCCCCCAAAGCTGCCCACTTCTTGAACTTAAGACTCACTCACTTCTTGAACTTAAGACTCACTCACTTCTTGAACTTAAGACCCATTCCTCCATAATTAAAATTTCTTGCATACAAGTTACCAACAAGCCTCAATCCACCCTATACCAACAACAATCTCCTTCAGGGTGATGGAAGCAACTACAGATGCTGGAATCTAGAGCAAAAAACAAACTGCTGGAGGAACTCAGTAGGGGGAGCAGCATCTGTGGAGGGAAATGGACCGACAACGATTTGGTCAAAACCATTCATCTGGACATGGATTACAAATGAAGGGTCTCAACCTGAAACGTCCCCTGTCCATTTCCCTCCACAGATGCTGTATGACCCTCTGAGTACTCCAGCAGTTTGTTTTTTGCTACAATCTACTTCAGGCTCATTCGCCCCTGCATCAAGACACAACCTCAAAATTCTCTTCTCCGCTCAAAGCTTTAAAATCCTTCTCAAAAATCTTCCAACAAGCTTTTGGTCACTCTTCTATACTCTAACTTTTATTGCTTTGTGTTTACTTCCTCAACTTAGTTTATTAATGAGGAGCTTTGGGATTTTTATTGAATTATTTTGCTGTTGGACACCCAAATTTGAAACTGAGGTTCATTAACAAAACAACTGCAATAAAATTATTTGTAGTTATAATGCATACAGTTTGCTCTTTGCTGAAACATGACCACACTTGTACCAACTGTAGCATTAAAATAACTTCAAATGCAGGTACGTACCAAAGCATAATATAAAACAATAAAGATAGTCATTACATAACAAGTGATGAGGAACAATATGAAATATGTAGATTGCTGCACATACCTGAGGTAACTGCCAAAATACGCGACAATGTTTGAGTGTTTACAATCTTTCATCATTATAATCTCCTGCTGTACAATGGCAAAGTCTTCACCTGAAAAGGAAACATTTTGGTTAAATATCAGTAGACAAATTAATGTCAAACTTCCACTGGAGTATACAAATTAGAAATCAATAGGTTAATATCCATTCCATACAAAGAAAGTAAGTATAATTCTTACAGCTAATCCATGCCTGAAAGATCAACTTGTCTAGACTCTCCATTTGATGCTAACTGACCTGGGTAACTATGAGGCCTACAATGATTCCCACTTGGCCAAACGATCCATTTTGCTTAAATGGAAGCATCCAATACCCCCTACTACTTTTCAATGGTTCTCTCAAACTATATCATGTTTAAACTTAGAAAAAGTTAGGAGTGGTACTGTTGATCCTTCGCTTAAATTTGAAGATATTTGGCGTCCATTTACTCAATATTTTCACATGATATAGATCCCCTTTCAATAACTTTCCAACTTAGAGGAACGGAGTTGATGACATAATATTGCCCTGTTTCTACTGAGAAACTTTAGTCCAGATTTTTTTTCTTTTCTTTTTTTTTGTTTGTTTTTTTTGAAATTTTTCTGTTTAGTTTAGTTTGGTATATTGTTTATAATTTTTCTTATTGATTTGGTTTTTTTTTCTTTTTTTTAATTTATATAATAAATCTTTTTCTTTCCTTTCTTTTATATTATATTAATTTACTAAGAGATCGTTGGATCTACAGATTTTTTATATTTTATTGTTCTTTATGATTATCTATGCCATGATTGTTCTCCTGATCTCTTTGTATTACATGTACAAACATTGATGTTATATATTAATCTGTATTAACTTGAAAACTAATAAAAAGATTGAAAAAGAAAAGAAAGACAATGATTCCCACCTTGTATAATTTAGTGCTTTTTATTTTCAAATAATACAGGCGACCCCAGCATTAAAGCAGTTCAAATAACGGATATTCACCCTTATGGAATTCACAAATCGCTACCAAAAAATCTGGGATACAGAATAAAAATTCGCTCTCCCAAAAGTTATGTGAAATAAAAACCCATAAAATTTATTTTTTACGACCCTCATTTCTTGACATATGCGCAGATGATGCTGCTTCACATTACGGAAAATCGTGATATGGACCACTTTCTAAGAACACAACCCCCCACCCCCCCCCCCCCCCCCAGAGTAATGTGGTGGTCACCTGTACAATAGAATATTGATTCATGACTTTTGCTGTCATTAATAATCTGTTTCACCCTATACTTTTGAAAGGAGTTTTAACAGTAAAATATCCCAAGGCACTTCAGAGGGTTGAAATCGGACAAATGCAAAGAAAACAGTGATCAAATGTTTGATCAAAAAAGTGGGTTTGAAAGAGCATCTCAAAGTAGATAGCTGAGGGCACAGTTCTCAAAAGTGGGAGGAGACCAGTGCCAAAATTACAGTACAGCAAACATCTCCAAATGGGCACAAGGTTGGATTGGAGACATTAGCAACCTGGAGCAGTATGGTTCAGCAAGCAAAGGAATGGCAAGTGATTTAGGATTCAGGCAATAGAGTTTCAAAGAAGCTCAATTTTAGGAAGAGTTAAAGATAAAAATAAGCATTGGAACATTAGTAAGCGACAAAAGCACATATGGGCATTTCAGCAGTCGGTGAACTAAAATGGGGAGGGGGACAAGGAGAGGTGGAATCAATATGAGGAAACTACTGCTTTTATACAGCTCTCTTTACACCATACTTGGATTTATACAGATCTTAGAACAGTACTGCACAGGAACAGGCACTTCAGCCCACAATGTTGTGCTGAACTAACTAAATTAGTAACCAAATGCCCAACTAAACTAATCCCTTCTGCCTACACAATATCCATATCTTTCCATTTCGTGCATATTCACGTGCCCATCCAAGAGCCTCTTGAATGCCTCTATCATATCTGCCTCCACCACCACCCAGGCAGCACATTCCAGGCATCCACCACTCTCTGTGTAAAACAACTTGCCCCGCACATCTCCTTTGAACTTACCCCCCTCACCTTAAATGCATGCACTCTGGTATTAGACATTTCAACCACAGGAGAAAGGTACCACTGTCTACTCTATCTATGCCTCTTATAATCATATAAACCTTTACCAAATTTCCTCTCAGCCTCCGCCGTTCCAGAGGAAACAACCCACCTTGTCCAACCTCTCTTCATAGTACATGCCCTCTAATCCAGGCAGCATCCTGTTAAGCCTCTTCTACACCCTCTCCAAAGCCTCCACGTCCTTCCTATAATGTGGCAACCAGAACTGAATGCACTACTCCAGGTGCAGCATAACTAGAGTTTTATAAAGCTGCAACACAACCTCCCAACTCTTGAAATCAGTTCCTCGACTAATAAAGGCAAGGATGCTATATGCCTTCATTACCACCCTATAAACCTGTGTAGCCACTTTCAAGGAGCTATGGACTTGGACCCAAGATCCCTTTGCACATCACTGTTAAGGTCTCTTTACATTTGATCTCCCAAAGTGCAACACTTCACATTTAGCCAGGTTAAACTCCATCTGCCATTTCTCCACCCATATCTGCAAGTAATCTATATCCCACTGTATCCTTTGCCAGCCTTCTACACTATCCACACCACCACCAATCTTTGTATCGCCTGCAAACTTACAAAACCAACTATCTACATTTTCATCCAGGTCAGTTATATATATCACAAACAGCAGAGGTCCCAGTACGGATCCCTGTGGAACACCACTTGTCACAGACCTCCAGCCAGAATGAGTCCCATTGACCACTACCCTCTGTCTTCTACAGGCAAGCCAATTCTGAATCCAAATGGCCAATTCACCGTGGATCCCACGCACCTTAATCTTCTGGATGAGTCTCCCATGAAGGACTTTGTCAATCACCTTACTAAAAGCTATGTAGTCATATATTAATAGATGCAGGTCTAGGTTTGGAATTATGCAACATACAAGTGCTAGATGGCATACACTCAAACAAGTGACACATTTATTTCCGAAAAAAATCATCTTTCCAACTGAATAGAAAAGAATGAAGTCCAAATGTCACTTTTGATCTCCATTCTTCCAAAGGGATTGTCTCAGGAACATGTAATTTCCCCTCCATGACTAAAAAAGTAATTCATCTGATGTACTACTTTGGAAGGATTGGAGTTTGATATTGTGCTGTGAAGGAACAGTGGTCCTTTAAGCAGCTACAAGGTACTATATGCCAAGGTTCTACCTGTCCCTGGTGTTGCAGAGGATGGGTCTGGCCCCATTGCCACACAGCATCCCAATCAGCTGGACATTGCTGCACTAACTGTTCTTTGTGGAAGAGTTCTTCCAAGCAAACACCTTTAACCACAAGTCCATCAGGGTGCAGTAAGCACGGAACGTCCTGCAGATACTGCAGGACAGGGACTCTATGGAGACTGTGGGGTGGTTCCTCGAGCAAACTGTCCAAATCATCTGGCAGAATGCCTCATCACTGTCCTAGGGACAGCTGCAGTGGGGAAGAGACAGTCACCCACCTGTTTGGGGACTGTGGATTTGCTAAGAGGTTGTGGAGAAGAATGCAAGGGTCCTTATCTAGGTTCATCTCAAGCAGCTGCACAATAGAGGACTCTCTGATCTAAAGTCTGTACCCAGGGTCACACACCGAGGCAGACATCAACTGCTGCTGGAAGATCATCAACTCGGTGAAAGACACCCTTTGGTCTGCCCGAAACTTGTTGGTCTTCCAGCAAGGGAGTGCCACATGCTATGGTCTCAAAAATAATGAACACCTCTAAATGTATTGACCATGAACGTAAAAAGTTTTGCGGTGTTTTTTTGTATATATTTTTTATTATGAATATATAGAGCTTATTTTAAAAATTTTATTAAAAGCTTATTTAAAAAAAACAAGTCCTACTTGTTGGTCTTCCAGCACAGCGAGATGTCCATAAGGGAACGCTGCTGACTGGCATATTCCAGGCTGCAGGAGTACATGCTGAGGGATGCAGTGAAGCTCAGTGCAGCCAATGCAAAGCTCTGTGGGGAAGGACCACGGTCTAGGGCCCTTCCACCACCAGATGTGGAGGGGCTTCCCCACAATGGGGGCGACATAAGCGGCAATGGTGCTATGGTTTTTCAAGGAAGTGTTAACACCACTAAATATATTGACCGAATGATACTAAGGCCGTAATAATTTTTTGCAGTTTTTCCTTTTGTATATATATTTTAATATGAATAGTTTATTTTTGACATTAAAAAAAGTCCTAATTAAAAATACTAATAATTCAGGAAAAATAATCCCACAAATTCTGTCCACTATCCAAGTAACAACTGCTATGGATTGTTAAACACAGGATATCCTTCTGAATTTATTGGAGTAGCAGCCAATAACATATATAAAAAAAAGAACCAGTTTTTTCACTATTTCAAATATGGCACTTATCAATACTTTAAGACCACTGAAATCAGCCGTAGATAATATTTGTTCTGTCAATCAATGTTTGAGGCGTTTGTGCATCTAGAGAACCATCCCTCAATATTGGTATTGGTTTACTATTGTCACTTGTACTGAGGTACAGTGAAAAACTTGTCTTGCAAACCGATCATACAGGTCAATTCATTACACAGTGCAGTTACATTGAGTTAGTACAGAGTGCATTGAGGTAGTACAGGTAAAAGCAATAACAGTACAGAGTAAAGTGTCACAGCTACAGAGAAAGTGCAGTGCAATAAGGTGCAAGGTCACAACAAGGTAGATCGTGAGGTCATAGTCCATCTCATTGTATAAGGGAACCATTCAATAGTCTTATCACAGTGGGGTAGAAGCTGTCCTTAAGTCTGGTGGTACGTGCCCTCAGGGTCCTGTATCTTCTACCCGATGGAAGAGGAGAGAAGAGAGAATGTCCCAGGTGGGTGGCGTCTTTGATTATGCTGGCTGCTTCACCAAGACAACGAGAGGTCAAGACAGAGTCCAAGGAGGGGAGGCTGGTGTCCGTGATGTGCTGAACTGTGTCCACAACTCTCTGCAGTTTCTTGTGGTCCTGAGCAGAGCAGTTGCCGTACCAAGCTGTGATACATCCAGATAGGATGCTTTCTAGGTGCATCGTTAGAAGTTGGTGAGAGTCAAAGGGGACAAACCAAATTTCTTTAGCCTCCTGAGGAAGTAGAGGCGCTGGTGAGCCTTCTTGGCCGTGGCTTCTACATGATTTGACCAGGACAGGCTGTTGGTGATGATCACTCCCAGGAACTTGAAGCTCTCAAGCTCTCTACCTCAGCACCATTGATGTAGACAGGAGCATGTACACCGCCTCCTTTCCTGAAGTCAATGACCAGCTCTTTTGTTTTGTTGACATTGAGGGAAAGGTTGTTGTCATGACACCATTCCACTAAGCTCTCTATCTCCTTCCTGCAGCCTGTTATGGCATGTAAGCCCTGCCATAACTGACGGCTGGTCAGGGACTCTATTTTGAGTCAATATTGCCTCTCGGCATCCCTGATAGCTTCCCAAAGGTCATACCTCGATTTCTTGTACAGATCAGGATCACCAGATTTGTGTGCAGCAGTCCTCTCCTTCAGTAGGGAGTGGATCTCCGGTTCATCCATGGTTTCCTGTTGGGAACACCCATATTGTCTTATAGTGGTAAAGGCAAGCTGTTTTGTATTCCCAAAGGTACTTAAATATTCAGAGGTGTCTTGTCAGTTGAAATGCATTCCTGTTGTAAATAGGTAATTCTATGGAACCACTTGACTATACTCAAATACTGAAGTAAACTATGTAATAGTAGATATTGAAACTGCATTTAATCACCTTCTGTTATCTTCTTACTCAAAGAGTAAAAAACCTCACTGTTCTCAGAGAGATTCTAACACCATGGGCCAAACGATTTGCTTAAAAGTGAGATGATTTATCCATGGCTAAGAATGGCATAGACAAGACAGCAAAGTAGGCCAAAAGGCTTGAAACATTTTAGGAGGAGGAATTTCTTTTTTCAGAGGCCAGTGAATATTTAGAACTCTCTCAGAGAGCTGTGGAGACTGCATCATTGAATGATGAAGAACATGGGTGTTTGGGCTACAAGTGAGTGAAGGTTTACAGGAAAAGACAGGAAGGAGGATCCAAGGTCAAGATCAGATCAGCCATGAGCCTGTAGCAAACCTAGGCATGGAATGGCCTGCTGCAAAGCAATCATCTGCTTAAGCTGTAGTTCAGGATCAGATTTATTATCACTGACATATGACGTGAAGTTTGTTGTTTTGCAGCAACAGTACATTGCAAAGACATAAGAATCTATAAATTACAAAAATAAATAAGTAGTGCAAAAAAAAGAATAATGAGGTAGTGTTCATAGATCGTTCAGAAATCCGATCATGGGTAGGAAGAAGCTGTTCCTGAATCATTGAGTGTGGTTCTTCAGGCTCCTGTACCACCTCCCTGACGGTAGTAACGAGAAGAGGGCATATCCCGGATGGTGAGTGTCCTTAATGATGGCTGCCGCTTTCTTGAAGCACCGCCTCTTGAAGATGTCCTCGATGGTGGGGAGAGTTGTGCCCGTGATGGAGCTGGCTGAGTCTACAACCCCCTGCAGCCTCTTGCAATCCTATGCATTGGAGCCTCCATACCACGCTGTGATACAACTTGTCAGAATGCTTTCCACTGTACATCTATAGCAATTTGTGAAGAGTCTGCAGTGACATAACAAATCTCCGCAAACTCATAATGAAGTAGATGGTGTGCCTTCTTCATGATTGCATCAATGTGTTGGGCCCAGGATAGATCCTCTGAGATGTTGACACCCAGGAACTTGAAGCTGCTCACCCTTTCCACCACTGACCATTTAATGAGGATTGGTGTATGTTGTCCTGACTTCCCCTTCCTTAAGTCCACAATCAGTTCCTTGGTCTTGCTGACGTTGAGTGCGAGGTTGTTGTTGCAACACCACTCAACCCACTGATCTATCTCACTGTTGTAAGCCTCATACCCATCTGAGATTCTGCCAACAACAGTGATATCATCAGCAAATTTATAGATGGCGTTTGAGCTGTGCTTAGCTATACAGTCATGAGTGTAGAGAGAGTAGAGCAGTGAACTAAGCATGCATCCTTGAAGTGCGCCTGTGTTGATAGTAAGGAGGGGATGTTATTGCTGATCTGCACTGACTATAGTCTCCCCATAAGGAAGCGGAGGATTGCCGAACTCTCAACAGCCAGGAAGCCAAATGCTGCAGACCTGTTTGGGGAGGCCAGTCACCTCTAAAAATCCTACCCAAAATACAAAGGCTTGACAATGAGACAAGGGGAAACCTTTGGGAGGAACAATCTTAATAATTTTCTGCCTGAGATGTGTTGAGGCCACATCATTGCATTCCAGGGTGAGGGAGATGTATTTTTGGTCTACAGGAGAGTGAAAGGAGGCGGGGTCAGATCAACCATGAGCTTACTGAAGGGGATCAGGTGGGAGGAGCCAAATGGTCTTTGCTTGCTCTTGTTTTGTGGTCTGAGTGTTGCCAGCATTTTCCATTTTTATTTCTGCAATTTTTCTCTGCATCACATGCTAACCCTGGTTTTGTTTCCCATAACATATTAGAAAGAGAACTACTTTGACTTCAGTCTGTACTTGATCATGTTCCATCAACCCTCTGATATCGAAAAGTTTCAGGGTCGGTTTCTTGCAGCAAGCGAGTGCTTCCAGTGAGGCCCCACCCACCTATTTACATACCAGACTGCTTTGCGCGGATGGAAATGACTAACTCCTTCTTGTTTTCCACTCTGAGAGTTATAAGTAACTTTTTAAATGTTAAAATAAAATCTGTTAAATCATGTTCCCGCTGCTGTTGTGGTTTTAATTATGAATGAAGCTGGTCATATTTACCTTAGAGGGGTAGGTGTATAGTGAGGGGAGAGTGGAGAAGATTATTATTCAGTACACTCTGGTTTCTCTTCAGATCGTATAAATCTTTCGCCTTTTACTAAAGATTTCCGTGGGGAGGAACATTCAGAGTTTTAACTAATTTTTTGATGCCCTGCTTAGGTAGGGCTTGTATTAACTGAAAAACAGAAATAAACCTTCAATATTTTTCAATTAGCATGTTTTAATTTGTGATAGTTATTTGAATTTATTAATTCCTGTAAGCTGTGAATTCCTGCACTGCTGCAGTTGTGTCCTCAAAGGTTGTGTCGTGCTGAAAGGTGGATCATGCAAGTGGCTCACACCATAAATTTAATGAACTGATAATACAGACTGAATGACACCGCTTAATGTTAGAATTCAAGAAAACTTGGAAGTTACTTAATTAATTGAAATATTTGCCTATTTTTATAAGAAGTTTATTTTTGAAATTGTCCTCAACCTATGGCCAGTGCCAGAGAATGCAAACACAAGTATCACACTGCAAAGGTCTTTGTCGAGGTTCGTCCCAAGCAGCTGCACAACAGAGGGCTCTCTCATCTATGGCTTTTCCCAAGAACACATACCGAGACAAACATCAAATGCTGCTGGAAGATTATCAACTCAATGAAAGATGCACTTTAGTCTGCCCAAAATGTGTTGGTTTTGTGAGGAAGGACCACAGTCTAAGGTCCTGCTGCAACTAGACATTGGGGATCTAAGCCCTAGGTAGAAGCTCCTCCAGCACTTAAAGTTTGTATCATTCAAGGAGGCCACATGAGTGGCAATGGTGCCTTATACATAGAAGGTGCTAACACTACAACTGTATAGCCCCAATAACACTGAATGTATAGACAACATCGTTACAAATATAAAGGTGGCTATGTGCTGTTTTCTTTTATACTCTGGTACACATTTTTTTATGAATAAAGTTTATTTTCTTAAATAAAGAAAATCTGTTCTTATCAGTTCAATATCTGACATATGCCTTATCAAGGAACCATGTATTAAATGGATTTTTGGAACAGAGTGATGGAATATGGGCTTGCTCCATCCACTTCACTCCACAAGTTCACCCAGTATTGCAGTGCCTCTAGGAATAGCACTCTTCCCGCTTGGGAGACTTTTTTTAAAAAAAAAGACTGAACTCCAGCAGGACAGTAGTTTTTTTTACAATAACTGCTGCTGCCATCTGGCTCTCAAGGCTGCATTGCTTACAGGATACTTACTCCAATGTCATTTCAAAGGCTTTGTGGGGAAGGACTGCAATCTAAGGGTCCTGCCATCACTTGACACTGAGGGGCTAAGTCCAGTGTACCAGCCCATTAAACAGGTGCATTGTTCAGAGGCTACATGTGGCATTGATGCTTTTAATTGACACTTTGGCTGTAAAGACAGACATGTACTCTTTGTATTGTACTTCCTGTGCATATTTTTTTTAATGAGTAAAATTTATTATTGAAATAAGAAAAAACATTACTTCATGGTGAGGTTGTGCCCCCAGTGTTGCAAAGGATGGGCTTGCTTTGTTGCCATTAAATGCTCCATTCAGTTGGACCTTGCTACACCATCTGAATCAGAATCAGATTTATTATCACTGACTTATATGATGTGAAATCTGTTGTTTTTCAGCAGCAATACAGTGCAAAGACAAAATTACTATAACAAATTACAAAAATAAATAGTATAAAAGGAATAACAAAGTAGTCCTTGTGGGTTAATGGACCATTTAGAAATCTGATGGTAGAGGGGATCGTTGTGTGTGGGTCTTCAGGCTCCTGTACCTCCTCCCTGATGGTAGTAATAAGAGGGCACGTGCTGGATGGTGAGGGTCCTTAGCGCTGGATGTCACCTTCTTGAGGACCACCTTTAATCTCAGACACTTGCTTGCATTTGTGTCTGGGATGTGCGTGTGGAGGTTTGTGGTCTGCCTTAGCTTAATGGATGTCTTTTACCTGTGGCTACCTCTACTACAACCACTTAGATAAGTTAAGAAAAGATATCTTTATTAGTCACACGTACATCGAAACACACAGTGAAATGCATCTTTTGCATAGAGTGTTCTGGGGGCTGCCCGCAAGTGTCACCACATTTCCAGCGCCAACATAGCATGCCCACAACTTCCTAACCCGTACATCATTGGAATGTGGGAGGAAACCAGAGCACCCAGAGGAAACCCACACAGACACAGGGAGAACATACAATTTCCTTACAGACAGTGGCTGGAATTGAACCTGGGTCACTTGTGCTGTATAGCATTATGCTAACCACTACACTACTGTGCCTGCCCACTCTTTGCTCTCTGCCAATCTCTCACCAGCTTAGGATACTATTGCGGAAAATTCTGGATCCCACTACTAACAACCAAGTTCAAGAACTCATGGTAGACTGAGCTCAGGCATTCCTTGAGCATTTTCAAGACCACTTGGATTGTCTGCCCCGAGTATGCCGCATAGATCTGATAGTTTTGCTTGCATATTCTTTGGCAGACTCTTCAGCTTTCTGAATTATCATCATTATGGGAAATAACATCAGTTGCTGTCTCATTTCCCCGTTAAAAATCTGATATCTCTTCTCATTATTGGCATATTCCCACTTGCCAGTCTCCCAGGCCAGTGCTTCCCAAACTATCTCATTGCCTTCCTCTTTGGCCATTACCATTGCCACTACCCTGTGAGCACACCCACCTGTTGGGCGCTTTCCCTCTCAGTGCCAGCCAAGCAAGGTCTTGGCCCTGATGCTAACAGGTGAATTCTGGTGATGAGACATTGTGCCAAATGGTTTTGACTGTCTGCTTGTAAACCAATTCCTCGGGATCCACTAGTCCTTCTCTGCAGAGCCCGCAAGACATTCTGTGTTGACCACTACCTGATGAACTAGTTGAAGGTGTTTTTCTGCAAAAACTTCTCTGAGGGACACACCAGTCCTCAATGAGGGATCAATGGTGGAAAGGGTGAGCAGCTTCAAGTTCCTGGGCATCAATATCTCAGAGGATCTATCCTGGGCCCAACACATTGATGCAATCACGAAAAAGCATGCCAGTGGCTCTACTTCATTATGAGTTTGAGGAGATTCGGTATGTCACCAAAGACTCTTTACAAATTTCTATAAATGTACGGTGGAGAGCATTCTGACTGGTTGCATCACAGCCTGGTATGGAGACTCTAATCCACAGGATGGCAAGAGGCTGAAGAGGGTTATAGACTCAGCCAGCTCCATCACAGGCACAACCCTCCCCACCATCGAGTAGATTTTTTTTAAAACTTTATTTACACCACAGTAACAGGCCCTTCCAGCCCAACGAGTCGGCGCTTCCCATTTAAACCCATGTTAACCTACCTGTACATCTTTGGAATGTGGGAGGAAACCAGAGCACCCAGAGGAAACCCACGCAGACACAGGGAGAGAGTACAAATTGAACCCCAATCACTGGCACTGTAATAGCGTCACACTAACCAGCACACTACCGTGCCCACCATGAAAACAGATATTTTAATTTTTGTAAAGTGGGACACCTTGCTGAGGAACTGCATGACAAACATGTGGTATCGCCCAAGTGATATCATAGATCAGAGGTTAGAATACGAGGAAGATTGGAAGACAGTGGAATTTTAATTGATGTGGGGATGTTGGTATATTTGCCTGTCCCTGTTCAATGACTTCCAGTGTGGGATATCCTTCAGGATTATGGGGATAGCAGCAATAAGAACCAGTTTTCTCATTATTTCAAATACAGCACTCATCAATACTTTAAGAGAAATGAAACCAGCCATTAGGCATGTGTAGTATGAAAGCACATGGCTGTCACGTGACCGTAACAACACTGACCCCTCTGGTCGGAGGGCAGCATTGCTTATCGGATTGGAAGTGGCACCACTGTCAATCAAGGTTTGGCTCCACCCCGCCCATCAGGTGCGGGCACAGGGATTGGCCTTGGAGAGCACCTTTGTTCCTGAACCTGCCTGACCATTGGCCTTGGTAAACACCTTTGTCCTTGACCTCCAAGTCATTAGCCTGTCTAAATCACCTGGCAGGGCTCCACCCAGCCTCCCAGCACTATAAAAAGTGTTGCGTTCCCCTGGCCCTTTCTCTTTCGACTTCCCCAGGAATAGTGAAACAATGCTGCAGAGACCACTGGTAAGAGTGTGCACCACCATGTGGTTTGGGAACGTCTTAGTCAGATTTCAGGGAGTGTTAGGGCCAATGCTTGTCTGGGTCAAGGAGTTCAGGCATTGAAGTGTTTATCCCTCGATAAGCTGTACCTTGTTTATTGTGTGCTTGTGTGCGAGTCTGTATGTGTATCTCATCCTCGTTGTGATTCCCCCTCACATTCGCGGTCTCCTGCATGTGTGTGTGCGAGTGTGCATCTGTTCCCATTCATTCTGTCCCCGCATTTGCCTTTGTGATTAAACTATTTTTAAAATCCAAAGCCTGTGTCCTGAGCCCTCCATCTTTAAGATTCCAAAAGAACCTTTTCACACAACAGCATGGGACATCCTCATTGTAAATCATGCAGGGAGACAATAGGAAAATATTTACGTTAATCAGACAACAAGTGGGGAAGGGGTCCAGTCTGGCTATCCTACCACTTAACATACCATCATAGACGGAATTGTTCTATCAAACAGTAGTTGGGGTGCTTATGCATCTAGAGAGCCATCCTTCAATATAGTAGTGGCCATTTTGGGTGTCTGGATTGCCATTAAAAGATACTTGAATATTCAGAGGAGTCTTGAGAGTTGAAATTGCTCCCATTGTAAATATGCAAATCTACTTGTCTACACCCAAAATATTGAAGTACACAACTGCTAAAACTATTTAATCACCTGTCATTATCTTTGTGCTTAAACAGTATAAAACCTCAATGTACTTTGAGTTCTGAGAGATTCCTCTGGGAGATCGCTTGTCGTTCTGAATAAAGACCCGTTATATCTACAGTCCAGTCTCATGTGGCTCATTCAATATAACATTAACTAACTTGCCTTATGCACTATTTTGGAAGAATTGGAGTTTTACATTGTGCTATGATAGAACAATGTTCCTTTAAAGCAGCTACAAGTCCTAATTAACATTAATATTTCAGCAAAAAAAATTAAATAGTGTTAATCATCCAAGTAACAACCTTTACTTATCCATTTCTAATGTTGCCTAAAAGGTCTTTTCATAATTAGAATTTGAGACAGCAAACCATCTCATCAGGTTACAAATAAACAACCATTAACATGCTTATCAAAGCTTCAACTTAAGTCTAATTTTGTTCTAAGCAGTAAACATCTTTGAACATAGCATTCAAATTTCTTCAAGAAAATATGACAACAATCCAAGGGTGCATATTTCAACATCCTAAGCAACAATAAACATCAGTAGTGCTCAGTGGTGAGAGCTCCCCCAAAGAAAGCAGGGATCAAGAAAAAACGTTTGGCTTTAGTTTGAATGTTAGGTTGTAAAATTACTCAGGCATAGACTGATGAATTTCAAAATCTTGTTCCCTTGGGGGAAAAATTATAAAACAACATTCATCAACAAATTCGCCTTCACTGAATGGTTAGCGTGATTATGCAGCTGAATTGTATTGCCACATTGCTTTTGGCTCACTGCAGCATTCTCGGCAAATGTCTTTAACTCTTTCTGCTTGTCTGATTTAAACACTAAAGCCACCATTGTCATTCTTGTGAAACATTTCAGTTGTGTCATGAAACAGTTGCCTCAAATCCTCAAAAGGGAAAAACTGCACCAACAACAGACCCTCCCAAGCTGCAGATTCAACCATTACTAACGAGTAAGTCCACTAGAAGAAATTTAGTACAAGAATGAGCAAGAAGTCAAATTACAGACAAATTCCTGGGCCATAAATAGCCTTTTCCCAGCCTCACCCCAGACCAAGGCTATATACAGAACAGGCTGGTGAATGCAGTGAAGTAGATGCCATGTACAAAGACTTCAAAAGACAATAAAGCATTCATTTAACAGACATTCAATAAATGGATGCACATAGCATTGAAAAGATGGTGGCAACTTGGATGTGAAATTGACTAACAAGTAGGAAGCAGACAGAATTATATAATGGGGCATGGTTAATCAATAATCATATTGGAAAGGATCTTCTATGGAAGAGTGAGCATTCCATCACTAATTTCATGTCCTACTTCATTTCTTGGGTCTTTTATTTAAAGACAATACAGAGGAATGACAGTCAAGTTAGCTATGGTGGATTAAAAGAAACTAGTTGAGCTACGGCAAACATTTGAAGGTTCATAATTCTCAGTCAAAAAAAAAATATATATTCAATTGAGGAATTAACAGCACTAATGTAAAGATGATACAACCATATCTAACTAGAGCTGTAAAACTTGCAATTGTATTTAAGAGACTTAAAAAAAGGAGTAACAAGTTTGAGTATTAGGAGGGCTTGCTACTAAATCACCAAAGGGATACAAGAAATTGATAATGATAAAGAAAATACAACAGTAAACTATAAATAAAGACTGCAAAAGAAATAAAATCAAAAATATGGCTCCTTTACATTGTAGAGTAGTTATAATATGGAACAGGAAATGACAAACACCTTAAAAATGCTTGAGTCCAACTTTACTGTAGCAATGACAAAGAATGTACCATAAGTCATGGCAAACCAAGGATCTAACAAGACTGAGGAATTTAAAAGTAATTAAATTAAGTACCAAGAAAATGATAGGGAATGAAAGCCAACAAATTCACAGAAGCTGATGGTCTACAACTATGTTTTATGTTAGAAAAGACAGATTGCTGTGGAGACAGTGAGTACATTGGTTATGATTTTCCAGAATTCCCCACATTGTAGATTCTTCATGTGGATTGGACAACTGCACGTGTACCAATGCTACTCTAGAGAGGTATGATAAAAATGGAGATTACAAGATTACAAGTCAGTTAGCCTAATAAGTAAAAGGAAATGATAATTGAGCACTTCTTGGGGTGGTGGTGGGGGGGGGGGGGGGGGGGGTGGTGGAGGGAATAGAATTTATGGGGCATCCATTCAAATGGCAGCATAGATAGGAAACAACCAGAAAATATTGTATTGGGATTGTTGAAAGGCATTTGTTAAGACTGTACATAAGAGGTTATCACAATATTAATGGACAATTTAAATAACTAAGTATAAATGAATCTGTAAATCTTCAGTATAACTAGTGGAATCCCTTGACCTCAACTATTTACAATCTACGTCAACAACTCGATGACAGGACCAAACGTGATGTTTCCAGGTTTACCATTAAAACACAGATAAATGGGAAAGTAAGCAGAGAAGGAGCCAGAGAGGGTGCAAAGACTAGTTCAGAGATTCCGCAAGAATGTGGCAGAAAGAACTGGAAAAACATCCCAAAGCAGTACATAATGTGGACATTGGGGAGATTATTCTTCACTTGCCTCAAAATAGTCCATGAGCAACGTCTTAAATTTTTCCACAGAAGTCTATAATTAGAGTGGAAATTAAACCTTGTTGCAAACATCAAGTTTGAATATCTAACTCATCACAAAGTGAAACAGAGAGAGAATTCTCACCAATGTTTGAGCGATGCAATAACACGGTCAGAATGTTTCTTTTATTATTTTTCTTGCAATGCGGGTGTCTTTATTCTCCACCCACAATCGTCCATGAAAATATGCTAAAGGACCACCTGAAATGTCGTTTTGATACCATTTTAGTACAGCTCACTGGCTTGTACCTCAGAGCCCAGTTATGAGTAAACCACATTCATGAGAGACTGACATCACACAGATCAGAACAGGTAGCTACAGGTTTCCTTCTCTAAAGGGTTATAGTGAATCAGTTTGTTTTGTTACAAGAGGATTTTTGCTTCCAAATTTACAAAATGATAATTCAAATTCTCATTGTCAGTGTGAAATCTGAACTTTTTCTGGATTATTAGTCCAGGTCTCTTGATTAATAGTCCAGCAACATTTCCACACTAAATGTTGGTAATTAATTGATTTATTTGGAAGTGGGGGAAATCATGAAAAGATTGGTTAAACGACAGGTCCACTCCAGATTACGGCAGGGTTCCATTCCCCCACAGCAAAAGATGCCTGCAGCCCCACAGCAGCCGGTAAATTCATCCCACCAGTCTCCCAAACACTCGCTCATCTGTATGGGCTGTACATAAGTCAGGCATTCACATGCTCGGGAGGTCCAGTATATAATCATGATGGGTAAAACAAATCCAAAAGATGGTCTGATTTTTGTTGTTTCAAGTTGGTGTTTTCTGCACAACTATTATGATATGGAGCTATTGTTTACAAGAAACACATCTCACAGTAAGACAAAATAGATGACAGTAATATGTTTGTAATTGCAAAAAAGCAGAAACCTCTAACCCAACTTACTTGGTATCAGATACCTTTAAACTCTGAAAAAATATTCTATTTTAGGCATGGATGCCACATTGTAGGTAACTGAATCAAATGCAAAAGAACTGACCAGCTTGGATGATTGTTTTGATTCACACAAAAAAAAACACATTAATACTGGAGAGACTGGAGTTTTTGCATTGCTATTACACAGGGAGTTTCCCCATTTCATTGACCATGTATTGCTGATGCCAGACAACTGAAATTAACATTTTCTCCCAAGAAAATAGTGGCAACCATTTGGCTCACCCTTTCAGAATAGATACAGAAGTCCCTCTATTGTACAATTCAATTGGTCTTGGATGATTCCCAAGTTTTCATTTCCTCCACTCTATCTGGGAATGTCGATCACATTGTATGACATCCCAAAATTAAATCCCACATTTTACTTTTGCTATTATAGAACTGTCGCTTCTAAAAGCTTTCAGGCTTTTTTCCAAAGACGTCACATGTAAATGCCTCCAAGATCTCTTTTTAGATGCCTTTTAATACTGAAAAAATTTAAATGATTCCCATCCTTCCTCACAACTTCAACCTCTCAAACTAGAAACCAATTTCATGGCTCTTCAGACAGTATGAACACCTTTGTGTGTGGGGAACCAGAAGCGAACACAGTCCCCTAAAGCACAGCACAGTATAATGGTATCACTGATTATTCATTGAAAATTGAAAGAAGGGTTTTCCCTCCTTTGTCACTTAAATTTTCCAGAACCTTTGGTTGTTGTTATTAATCTATTAACTACTTCAAACTTACTTTGCTGGAACTCTAGGATTGGCCAACCCCAAGCTGATGCACTTGAAGGAACAGATCAGCCAAGTTATTCTGCCTGACTCGTGCTGCATGCCCTTCAGAATCAGCACCCACATATCCACAGAAACAGTTAAGATGACATATAAAACAAAAAAATGCAGGAATTACTCAGCAAATTAGGTGTCTTTATAGAGAAAAAGGGGTAACATTTGCAACTGATGATCTACCATCAGAATAGCTTAAAATCATTTACTTGAAAAGTTAACCTTCTTCATAGATGTGTCTATGTAATTTACAGCATTTTCTGTTGATATTTCAGAGTTCTAGTATTTGCATTATTTTGCTTTTATGGAATTGCCAAAAAAGACTGCAACTATTCAAGGGTAAAGATGGCCAAAAGCACATATTGAGGCAACAAAGTGCACCCTATAATGGAAAAACTCAAAGTAGTTACTATCCACAACCCAATACAAATTCTTCTTCATTTTCCAATATGCAATCAGGTTCCTTGAATTCCCACCTCTAACCTTAATCTTCAAGAGTTAAGAGAGAGCAAGAGACAAAGCTGGGTGCCATCACAAAAATACAGAAGCTCATCTGCCAATAATCAAATCAGGTTTATTATCACTGACATCTGTTGTGAAATTTATTTTGCAGCAGCAGTACAGTACAAGACTTAAAAATTACTACAAGTCACAAAAATAACTAAATAGTTCAAAAGAGGAATAACGAAATAGTCTTCATGGACCATCCAGAAATCTAATGGCGGAGAGGAAGAAGCTAGTCCTGAAACGTTGAGTGTGGGTCTTCAGGCTCCTATACCTCCTCCCTGATGGTAGTAACGTGAAGAGGGCATGTCCCGGAAGGTAAAGGTCCATAATGACGGATGCTGAATTATTGAAGCACCACCTCTTGAAGTTGCCCTCGATGGCGGGGAGGGTTGTGCCCGTGATGGAGCTGGCTGAATCTGCAAACCTCTGCAGCCTCTTTCAATCCTGTGCATTGGAGCCTCCATACCAGGTGGTGATGCAACCAGTTAGAATGCTCTCCACCATACATCTGTATAAATTTGCAAGTCTTTGGTTACATACCAAATTTCCTCAAACTCCTAATGAAGCAGAGCTGCTGGTGTGCCTTCTTCGTGATTGCATCAATGTGTTGGGCCCAAGATAGATCCTCTGAGATGTTGACACCCAGGAACTTGAAGCTGCTCACCCTTTCCACCGCTGACCCCTCAATGAATACTGGTGTGTGTTCTCCCGATCTCCCCTTCCTGAAGTCCACAATCAATTCCTTGGTCTTGCTGATGTTGAGTGCGAGGTTGTCGTTGTGACACCACTCAACCAGCTGATCTATCTCACTCCAATGCAAGTGGAATCTGAAAGTTTTGGCAGGAAGAGGCCATTTGGGACCCCTTAACAGTACAGAAACTATACACAGCATGGGATTCCACAAACTCGTTTAAAAGCATTTATTCCTTTGTCTTCTTTACTCCCCCCCCTCCCCCGAGTGCATTTTCTCACATTTCCATAGACTGAATTGCGTTGGTCACTTTTGTGCTCACTTGCTCAGTAATATCTTCCATTAGATGACTTCTTCACAATCTACCACAAGGTCAATTTTAATATCTTTAAGTTTCTTAATTATGATTCTTACATTTATCTATATACTACAAAAAAGGCCTGACATTGAACCCTGGAGAAATATAATGCAAAAGCCTTCCAGTCATAGAGGTATCCTTTCCTTCTGCAATTAAGCTCGAAGTACTGTCATAGCCATAAAATGTTAAAGTTCCATCAATCAACCTCACAGCTACAGTGGACCCAAGACTTGTGTGCAGTTACATAGTAGTACCACTAGGTGACAGCAGAGCAACTGACGATCCTCGGCACATGACATTCATAGGATGACAAAAGGTATCAAGGAAATGTAATTATAATTCAAGAGAATCAGAATCGTTACAATAGAGGTGATCATTCGGCTCATTTAGCCCTTGCCACCTTTTTGCAAGAGCAATCCAGTTGGTCTCGTTCTCCGTTTCTATTTCTGCAACCTCTGCAAGTATTTTCCCTTCAAGTTCTTGTCCAGTTCTTTGTTGAAGCCTTAAAGCTTTCAGACAGTGATATGCTCCCATCATGCTTTCAGGCAGTGAATTTCACAACATCATTATTCACTGCATGCAAATTACTTCTGCCGTAGGTGAAAATCATCACCTTAAATCTAATTTTCAGCCCATCCACCAATAGAAGAAGTTTCTCCATTTACTTTCACCAGGCCCTTCATGATTCTGAACACTACCAACCTACTCTGCTCTAAAGCAATTCCAGTTCTCCAGTCGTCACCTTATAGAAGTCCTATTCTAATAAATCTTCCTTGCAATCTCTTAGGCCTTCATATTGTTCTTAAACAGTGGAGCCCAGAAATAGACTGCATTACTCAGAGAATCTAATGTCATACCACCTGAACTTCCAGAAATCAAGATACAACAAACCCTATACAATTTAACATCTGAATTATTTCAAACAAAATTTCAATTTGGGACATCACATTACAACTGTATAGGACATTGCTGAGACCGCACCTGGAATATTACATGCAGTTCTGGTTGCCATACTATCGAAAGAATGTGGTTAAGCTAGAGCGGGCGTAGAAGGAGGTTGCTAGGACTGCGAGGCGAGTTATGAGGAGAGACTGGATAGGCTGGGACTGTTACTCTGGAACTGCAAGTAAACTGGCTCAAATTTAAAATACCAATTCTTGTTGGCAAAAGATTCCATGGTCCCACCCCTCCTGATCTCTGCAATTTTGACCTCTGCATTCCTGCCAACTCTCTCGTCTTCCTTGGAAGCAGTCTTTTAACTGCTTAAGCTCCAAGTTCTAGAATTTCTTCCTGCAATATCTCCACTCCTCCCATATCATGAAAAAAAATGCCCCTTCAAACCCAATTCTCCAACTTTTTTTGTTTTAGCCACTTGTCCTTGCACCACCTTCTGCATTGTGCATCATGTTTCGTTTTTGTTTTGGAGATGATGCATCCTAGGATGTTCTACTTTAAGGACTGGATATAAATTCAAATTGTTATAGAAAGGCAAAATCATGAGCTGAATTAAAGCAAATTATGTTCACCATTATAAACTAGTGCAAGATGTTTCAGATCTGCGCACAGAAAGCAGAATTATCCATTGCCCAATGAAATAATTAACATTTTGCATAACATTCCTGATCTCAATATAGCCTAAAGTTCTTTATAACCCATTAAGTATTCTGAGTGCAATTGCTTGTGATTAGGGAATGTGTCAGTTTATTTCCATACAGCTGACTCCCACAATCAGAAATGAAATAAATGACCAGGTTCTGATGACAGATCATGGACCAGAAATGTTAACCGCTTCTCTCTCTTGCCATAGAATGCTGCTTAATGTACTGTGTATTTCTAGCATTTAACTAGATCAACTGGTTCAGGTGTTGGTTGAGAAATAAATTTTGAAGGAGGTCACTAAAACTTCCTTGCTTTTATTTAAATAGTGCTATGGAACCTTTGGCTCCACTGACAGGAAGGCATTGCTTCATTTTGACATTTCATCCAACAGATGATACATCCAACAATACAGTAAGTCTGTTATAATTGTACAATGACAAAATTTCCTGGTATGACTTTTCTCCTACACAGCCATTTAAATTGAAGTTGAAATCATTTCAAGAATTCTGGTCAAGCCAGTTAATGCTGCAGCAGATTATTCAAAATCCCTAATGGCTACTGATTAAGCAGGTTCTCACTTGGAAGTGATCAATCTGAAAGAAGTTTAAATATGAGCGGTACAGTAGCATAGCGGTTAGCACAAGGCTATTACAGCATCAACGATCAGGGTTCCATTCCCACCGCTGTCTGTAAGGAGTTTGTACGTTCTCCCCGTGACTGTGTGGGTTTCCTCCGGGTGCTCCAGTTTCCTCCCACATTCAAGAGACATATGGGTTAGTAGGTTAACATGGGCAGCGTGGGCTCATTTCATCTCATAAGAGTGTTTGATTATTGCTGACATGTATCGTGTGAGAACTACACATCAATACTACTTTTCATTTGATTTAATGTATTCCAATTTTTATTCTTTCTGTTGTACATGGAAGAAGATCATATCTGTTCTGAAATGTTACTGCAAAGCAAATGTCAAGAAAATGGTGAAATAAAACCCATCAAACATTGCAACTGATACTGTGACTATCTATACTTTGTGTAGAGGAGATACTTTTTTTTTATTGTTGTTGTTAAGAACATCACCAGCATTCCAGTCATAGAATCAGAGATTCACAGCATAGAAACAGGATCTTCAGCCCACTGTGTCCATGCCAACCATATCTATCCATACGAATCCCACTTGCCTGAATTAATTCCATATCCCTCTATGTCCTGCTCATTCAAGTACTTGTCCAGATGCCTCTTAAGTGTTGATACTGCCTTCCCACCTCCTCTGGCAGGTCATTCCAGATACCAACTACTGTGTGAAAATTTACCCCTCAGATCCCCTTTAAACCTTCTCTCTCCAGCTTTAGACACCCCTACCGTGGGAAACAAACATTGTTTATCTACCCTATCTATGCCTCTCATAATTTTATATACCTCTATCATGTCACTTCTCAGCCTCCTTCACTCCAGGGAAAAGAGACCCAGCTTATCCAATCTTTCCTTATAACTCAAGCCCTCCAAACCAGGCAACCTCCTTGTGAATCTTTTCTGCACCCCAGCTTAATCATATCCTTCCTGTAGTGCAGTGATCAGAAATGCACACAATATTCCAAGTGCAGCCTAACCAACATTTTGTACAACTGTAACGACTCTCATACTCAGTACCTTGGCTGATGCCATAGACCTTCCCCACCACCCTGTCTACCCGTGTTGCCACTCCCAGGGAAATGTGCACTTATACCTCAAGGTCTCTCTGTTCATCAACACACCTGCTATGCACTGTATATATCCTGCCCTTGTCTAACTTCCCAAAATGCATGACTTCACACTTGCCCGAGTTAAATTCCATCTCATTTATTACCAGATGTCACTGATCCTGATTTTGCAGGGTAATGACTGTTAGCTTTTGCTGGTATTTCTGTGTAACTAGCAGCACTTTGGATTTCTACATGAACACATATATAAATACAGAAATCCAGCAGTTGCCATCAGTAATTTGCTAACAGATAGCAAGTTGCTCTCAGGTATTAGACTTCTCATGAAGTTCAACACAGAAGAGGGAATCTGGGCCAAATGAGTTACTTGTAGAGCATTGGTCCCCAAACTTGTTTTTAAAACCAAGGGCCATTAACAAGCATGTGCTTGCTCTCCTAGGCCTGATGGAGAAATCATTCTCCAAAACCCTCAGTGTAATTTATGTGCTTGTTTCTCACCAAATAAACAGCCAATGTCTGGGGTCATACTGGAGGCAGCAACGTGCATTTCCAACAGGCAGATGATCATTAGATAGTCTTGATCTGAACCTTGATTTGGCAATTCTGTTCACAAATTTATGTGCTACTGCTAAACATGGTAATAAAGCTCTGCACAATTCTTTTCAGACATGAAAATGTGTCACTTTGGGTTGCTTGTATTATGCAATCAAATTGCTTTCACTGTAGTTATTCTTCAAAGCACTGTTTGTCTGAACATTAAGGAGTTCTATTTGTACAGATTCTGGTACTGGAATTAACAATGACAGGAAACATACTTTCTAAAAGCTGTAATCAGCATCACATCAGTGGAATCTCTCTGAAAACTGCTCTTTTAGCAATGTAAACTTTTGCACCGCCAGGTCACTTGGAAATTCTGTTCCTAGTGTTTGGCCCTGTTTTGAGAGCTGCACAAGCTGGAAAATGTTACCCTCAGCTAAGTGCTTACTAATCAACTGCAGTTTTATCTCAAATGTTTTTACATTGCTTTATAAATTGAAGATTTGTTTCCCTTTGCCCTGCAATTCATGTTGAGATCATTTGTGTGCTGAGTCAGATCAGTTAGAAAAGTGAGCTTTTATAGCCACTGACTATCAAAAAGTTCTTTCTGCCTTTGTCAGCCCCCATGAATGTTTCAATTTCAATAGGCTGTTCCAAAAATCTTTGGAGGCATTGCTGTGATTGAGCCACCAAATCTCACAGTGCTCCACAAGTCATCAATTTCTTTCAAGTAGCTTTGAAACTGTGGTGGAGTACACAAAAGCAGATGGAATTTACCAATGATATTAAGATTTTCATATCCTTACTGAGCTCTAGTGCCTTTACCATCCGACTGATTTTGCTATACCCATTGATTCCACATGGCTGTTAATTCCACCCATCAAATGGCACTTTCCCCATCATGTTCCCTGCCCAGTCAGTGGTGATGCACTTCAATCCAGGTTCTCTCTAAATCCAGGTGTCAAAATGTCTGCCCCTTTAGCAGTCTTCTTCATACTTTGCAGCCCTGCCAGTTCCTCAGCAACATTAAACTTGTCGTAACAGTGAATAAGTACAAGCAACTAAGCTGTTTCAATACTGTCATTACTCTCATCCAAATCAAGAGAAAAAAAACCATCATTTTGGGCATAACCTTGTAAATGTATCAATGATATCACCACCCAAGTCCTATACTCCTCTAGTAGCTCTGCTTGTTGACAGATTCGCCACTTCAGGGAGATCATTTTTCCTTAGCTACTTGTAGCACTGCTTGATAGACTCTTCCTCTGTAAAAAGCTTGCCACCTGCTGCTATCAGCTGAGACACTCAGTCGCTGGCTCAGAGTAATGCTTTCCTCCCATTTCCTCTTGGTGGTTTTGCTGGCCTGTGATGGACTCCTTTTCCCCAACTGCTCACATTTTCGTCCTGCGTTCACCTATATATTCAAATAACTTGTCCTGGTCTCATAATGCCTTCTAAACTTATAATCCTTGTAAGCAGCAATGGCTCCTTGGCATCTTATGCAAACAATTTTTATGTGAGGGACATAGTAATATTTGTCTGACCACTTTACATTAAATTTGCAACACTCTGCATTGATCCTTTATTTTAGAACAGCTAAAAAAAATTGAAGTCTGAGACAGAGTGGAACTAATGAAATGAATTATTTTCAATAGGCTAATTTGCTACTTGCTTTTCATTGGCTGGACGTAATAGTTATGCACCTTACAACTGAACCAATGAGAATAGAGACATCAATACATTATGGGCTGGTTTTTGTTTCTGCTGTGCTGTCAATTTTTTTTTACCTATTTCCACTGGCTAACCCTTAATACTCACTAAGTTGATCTGTGCATTCAATCTTCCTTTAAGCATATGTCAGGGAACCACTAGAAAAATTAATTGGGCTTCATTTGGTTCACTGGCCATACCTTGGGGGGCCCCCTACTCTATAATTAAAGGTGCAAGTGTTATTCTACACCAGATCTGCTCAGACAGAAAGGGTATTCTCCTTTTGATTTTGATGAAAAAATAGATTTTCAAACCAAGTTATTAAAATCTCAATTAGCTTGTTGATTTATATTAAGTTTTAAAGTGTTTAAGGATTTTTCCAGTCTAGTATACTGCATTCAATGTTCACAATGTGGTCTACTCTCCACTAGAGAAACCAAACACAGATTGGAAGATTGCTTTACAAAGCACCTGTGTTCAGTCTGCAGGGGTGACCCTGAGCTTCCCATTACCTACCACTTCAATTCCCCATCCCACTCGACCGTGGCCTCCTAAACTGTCACAGGGAAGCCCAACACAAGTGTGAAGAACAGCACCTCATTTTCTGTTGGGGCATATCACATTCTTCTGGATGCCACTGAATTGTACAATTTTGGGTAACTTCATTTTGCAGTCTGTATCAGTCATCCATCTGTAATCTTAGCTCAGCTTGTTTTTTTTTCCTTTTTTTCCCTCTCTGGGAGTGGAGGACATGCCAGCCTGACCTTCTGGGCGTGTCCTCCCCTGCATTTCACAACTCCCACATTCATTTCTCTATGTTCTTCTTTCTATGTTTTCACTCTCTGACTGCTCCCATTCACTCATTGACCAGATAACCTTGTTTACAGCTTATCCCCATGGATGTCCCTGTTGACCCGAACCAATTTTTATAAATGCACCTTAGAAAGCATCCTATCTGGATGCATCATAGCTTGGCATGACAACTACTCTGCCCAACACAGCAAGGTAATGCAGAGAGTTGTGGACACAGCTCAGTTCATCACAAAAACCAGCCTCCCCTCCATGGACTCTGTCTACACTTCCCACTGCCTTGGTAAAGCAGCTAATATAATCAAAGACTCCTCCCACCCCAGTCATTCTCTCTTCTCCCTCCTTCCATCGGGTAGAAGATACAAAAGCTTGAAAACACACATCACCAAGCTCAAGGACAGCTTCTGTCCTGCTGCTTTAAGACTCTTGAATGGACCACTTGTACAATAAAGATAAACTCTGGGCCTCACAATCTACCTCATCATGGCCCTTGCACCTTATTTGTCTACCTGCACTGCACTTTCTCTGTAATTGTAACACTACATACTGAATTCTGTTATTGGTCTTCCTTTTGTACTACCTTGATGTACTTGAGTTTTGAAATGATCTGTATGGATGGCATGGAAAACAAAGCTTTTCATTGTATATTGGTACATGTGACAATAATAAACCAATTACAAAGACATTCCCCCTCCCCACAGCTTTACAGGCTTTTGTCTCTTCAGTTCTGATGAAGGTTCTCAGACCTGAAACACTGACTCTGTTTCTCCTCCCATAGATGCAGCCTGACCCACTGAGTAGTTTCAGCATTTTCTGTTTTTATTTTAGGGAACTAGCTGAACACAAATGGTCCAGTGCATCAATCCTCCAGTTGGTAGTCCCCTGCATGATCTGTGCAGGTGTTAAGACCCTGTCATTAACCACGTATGCAACAGAATATTGCATTTGAGATGAAGAGGAGGGAGGTGGGGAGAGATAAAAATGAAGTATACCCAAAATATGCTCCACTGCATAACCTCAGTGTGAAAATACATTAACCTTGTATTCAATCCAAAGGACACCTTTTTCAGCTGTGGGTTCCACAGAACAAATGACATTGAATAAAACTATTAGAAAATAAATTTTCCAGCTCTTAAACTTAACTGGCATTGGCCATCATTTGAGTGCTGTGGGCCAAAGCACACAGCTTTGTCAAACATGATTAGCCTGACTTTAAGTTTTCAAAGCAAATTAATGATTATCGCCTTCAATACAACACCTGATCAGAAACTTATCTGGATTAACGAATAAAAGTAATAGAAGCCTGAGCAGGCCATTTGGCCCTCGTACCTGCTCCACCACTTAACAAGATCATGGCTGATTTTTTACATTAGTGCCACTTTTTCCTGCATTAACCCTGTCACCCTCGATTCCCCAAACATCTGAAAACTACTAATCCATTTCTTGAATGTACTCAGGTCAGAGGCTGGATATCCTACAGCAAGTGACTCATCTTCTGCCAATCCAGCACCTTTCCATCACCTATAACGCAGGCAGGAGCATGAGCTCCACTTGGAAGGATGAATGCAGCTCAACACTATCCAGGGCAAAGTAGCCTACTTGAGTGGCACCCTATCCATCACCCTACCATTCATCCCCTACACCACAAGTGCACTGATTCTGCAGCATTTACCAACTGCTCTGACTGCTCACCTCAGCTGCTCCAACAGTACCTCCCAAACCTCTATGCCTTTAAAAATGAGGTGCTAGCATTGAAACAGATGCATGCTAAAGAGCATGCAGCACACAGAACTATCTGATCCCACAACCAATGGATCAAAAGGTATGTAGTCATGCCAAATCTGGCCAAAACAACAGCTTCTCCCCCACTGCCATCAGATTCTTGAATCAACCTGAAAAACCCTAACACTACCTCGCACTATATTTCTTTTTTCTCCCTCAACTAATGTCATTATGTTTATTTTGTTGTGAAAGTTATGTATAATTTATTTTGATTTAAATTTATGTTAACTTGTGCTTATCATATTTGTAATGTACTGCTGCAAAAAAAATATAGTTTATGGGTATGTATGCCTGTGACAATAAATTTGAACTTTAATATTAAGGGAGATTAAAGAAGTTGAGGGATTTTTTTTCAGATTAGCTACAAAATCAGCACATTCCACTAGTATTACAATGAGTCTTAAAAATAAAGTATTCATTTCCATTTCTTTAAATAATACTCATTGCTAACTTGAATCATTTTATAGCAGAATTACTTGATCATTCTTTCATTTTAAAGACAAAACTGGCCATAAACAGCAATAATAGATTCTCAGTATGGGTCAAGAAGCTTAGTTACAATGTTACACTACCTCAGATTCATTAACGTGCTTCAGAATCTCTTTGTGATAGCAAACAAATCTGCATGCAATCACAATGCTCTTCGTAAAATTACAGCATCATGCCAATTTCAGTAGCTGAAATAAATTCAGATGTATAAGCTGCTAAATCAGATTTCAATGTGCTCCATCAATGTCAAATTAAAATATTTTTCATGATTCGCTGAATAAGCAGGATAGCATCATTCCCAAGGTGCGACTAGAAAGCGAATTGCAGTGGGGTCCCACATGGCCCAGTGCTGGGTTCCTTGTTTTTCATGCCAATAATTCAAGGATTTAGACTTAAATGTAGGGGCACCATTAGTAACTTTGCAGATTACAAAGTTGAAGGCGAGAAAACAAGCAACACATGGAATTCAATCCATAGAAGTCATACGTTATGCACTTGGGAGGGCAAACAAAGCCAGGGGATGCGTAATGCACAGTAACTGAGAAATATAGATGAGCAATACATAGGAGTGTGTGCCAAAAGTAGGAAGCAGGCAGGCAGAAAAGGTAATCACGAAGACCTGAAGGCTACTTCCCCTTGCTAGCCGAGGCAGAAAGCAAATTGCAGAAAGGTTATCCTGCATCTGTATAAACATTAGGCGACAGCTGGAGGACAGTTTTGTTCTGATTACATTACAGGAAGGACGTGAAAGCACTTGTGATGTTTTAAAGATGTACAAGGATGTTACTAGGAATGAGGTGTTTAGTTAGGAGGAAAGATTGGATTGGCTGAGATTACTTTGAAACAGAAATTTATGGTGGTGCGTAACAGTATGAATTAAGGGAATTAATGAAGACCTTAATTCCCTTACCAGAGAGGTTTATAATTGAAGGGGTACAAGTCCAGGGTCACAAATGGACAAGATTAGAGGGAGCATGTAAAGTTTCTTTTAAACCCAAAGAGTGGCGAGAGTCTGGAATTCACTGCCTTAAGTAGGGAACTGAGACAAAGCTTTAAGAAACAGCTGAAGAGCACTTGGTATCAAAACCTAAAAGGACCTAGACCAAAAGCTGACAAGTGCATTTAGAGTCATACAAGCACTTTAGCCCAATAAGTCTGTGCCAGCTATCAGGTACCTATCTATACTAATCCCATTTTCCAGTCTTCTACACTGGCATTTCAAGTGCTCAAATTAATTTTGAGAGATCACCTGCTTCCACCATCTTCTCAGTCATGATTTACAGATTTCAAACATTTAGTAGGTGAAAAATTCTTCTTCAAATCCCCTTGAAATCTCCCAGCCCTCACCTTAATTCCATACCCTCTGTTACAGACACCTCTGCTAAGGGGGAAAGGTTTCTCACTAATCAACCCCACCCATGGCCCTCATCATTTTGTATACCTAATTACTTTTGATGGCTATTTTTGGTTGTTATGGAGCAATTAGAAACAGGGATGATCAAGAGACTAAAACTGAAGGAGACGTTGCTCAACTGGGTCCACCAACATAGAAGTGATGGGTGAAAGGGAAGTAGTGCAAGTTAGGACACAGGCAACAGCATTTTGAAGTAGAAGTTTGAGGACAGAGAAAGGGAAACAGGCCAGGTCTATCAGAATTCTACTTCTACCAAAATCTTTTTCTCTAGTCAACCTCTCTACTTTTTCTCTTTCTGTTCTTAACATATTTTATTCATGCGCAAAGTAACTAACTTGAGGAAAGTGGCCTTTGGCCCTATTGTGCTGGTTTTGTTGCATTAGGAAGGTTATTTTAGATGCCCAGATTTTCAAACAACTATTGGTGAAAAATGAATTCTATTTTTTCTTCAAAACAATAATAAAGCCTCAGACCTCTACTTAAGTGGTCTCTCAGGATCAATTGTGACTGCATCCACTCCAGTTCTGTGAGCTTTGAAGTGGTTGATGTAGGACCTGCAGATTCAGCTACAGGGAAAGGAGTGATGGGTGTGGGACAGAGGAGCTTGATGGGGCAAGCAGCCAGGTGAGTGTTTTGGAAGGTGGTGCAACCCTTCCACTACCAATGCTGGAATTCGTGAGCTCCTGGTGCACGGACAAGGTTTTCAATGCCATTCAAAATACACCATCTCCATCTTAAGTGGTCATGGGACAAGGATTCCCAGGAAATGTTGCACATTTTTAAGGAGGCTTCAAAACATCCTCTAACCGAGCTGGTAATATTTTATCATGACAGAACTTGGAATAGAGCATCTGTTTTGGGAGCCCAGTATTGGGCATGCAAGCTATACAATCTGTCCAGCAGAGATGACCACGTGTAAGTAGGGGCTCAATGTGGGAGATATTGGCTTTGAAGAGGATGCTCACATTGATTCACTTATCCTGCCAGTTGATTTGGAGGATTTTGCAGAGACAACAATTGTACTTCTCCAGTATTTTGAGGTCCCCACTGTATTTAATCCACGTCTCTGAAGGGTTGAGGAGGATGGGAATCAGTGTTATCCAGTTCAACCATGAATTAAGTGTGGGGTTTGAGGTCTTCATCTACGAACTCCCTTTTCCTGTGCTGGCAGACAGAAGGAAATGGTGAATTATCATCATCGATGTCTACCTCTGCTAAGAAGTGGCTCCTGAGATATGGGAAGTTGTCCAAAATTTCCAGGGTGTCATTGTGAACCTTTATTGTCACAGAACAGCATTGTAGAACAGGGGCCAGGCTGGGAGAGGACCTTTGTTTTGTGACCGTTAATTGCATGGCCCATTCTCTTGCAAGTTTCAGTTGAACAAATTGACAAAGACATGGAGCAAAGCCTCCCAATATAGACATATTCAAACATCATTTGCATACCACAGTTCAGCGATTACATTTTGCCATATTTCCTTACAATACAAAAGGAAGCTACTTCAGCCCATAGTCGAAGCCAGCTCACAGAGCAATCCCATTCTCCCACTAGTTTCTTCAGTAACCCATTCTCCCCACATTCCCATCAACTCCCCCCCAGATTCTAACACTGACCTGCACAGTGGGGGCAATCTATGGTGTTCAATTAACCCATCACCCTGCACATCTTTGGCTTGCGAGGGGAAACTGGGACCCAGAGGAAACTCATGCAATCACAGGGAGAAGTGCAAACTAGACGGTACCAGAAGTCAAGATTGAAGCTGGGCTGCCTGTTGCTGAAGCTGGGTGACCTTGGTTCTGGAGTGAAGACAATGTAGGTTAAACAGTTTCCTACTTGTCCTGTAGATTATCTTCAGTTCACTTTGTTGGAGGCAGGTGCAATTTTGCAGCATGAAAGATTGAGAAAAATGTTGAGACAATGAACAACCTTGACACCAATCTACACTGAGATTGGTTTAGTTGTGGACCTCTCAGTTAAGATCATGGCTGTGTGCCATCATGAAGCAGGTGCACAATGGAGACAAGTATCAACATGCAGCCAAATTTGAGAAGGATATTCCACAATCCCTCTCAACTAATAGAGTTTTACAAGATTAAAGAAAAGCCCATGTATAGTAGTTGATGCTGCTCCCTGCATGAAGTGTTGAGCAGTGAAGATCATATCCACTGAGCCTCAGATTTTAGGAATTCACACTGGAATTCAGGAAGCAGTTTTCCGGCCACTGGAGAAAGATGGTAGAAGACGATCCTGGCAATGACACTATCTGTTACAGACAGCATCAAGACCAACCCCCCACCACCCCCCAAACCCCTGGAGAGACCACAATCAGATGTCTTTCTTGAAAATGGTCATGATTAGCAAGTCCAAGGTCCCCTGACATGTTCTCCTCTTCCTGGCCATGGGAGACAAAGCTGTGAACTTGTGACTGACGTTCCTCTCCGCCAGGGATGCGACATGTTCCTGAGCCCTTGTTTTTCCAGTGGGCATTCAGCTTTGACTTCATGTTGGTAAAGGCTGATGACAAGGATAGTCTACATTGTTTGCTATGGGATGAATTCAAAAGCGCATGTACAGGACAGAGTTATGGTTGAGAAGTTATTTGAAATGTTCCTTCCAGCAGACACTGACTGATTCTCTGTTCTTGACAAGTTCATCTGCATTCTTGGATCAGGATGGGTCCTTGAGTGCATGTGGTGTAGACTCCCTTACAGCACTAAAGAATCTGCACAATTGGCGGTTATCAGCAAGTTGCTGGAACTCCCACACTCTTTCCATCCACAATCTGTTCTTTGGATCACAGGTTTCCTGTTGGACATTAACCTTCTGGTAAATATCTTATAATTAGCAATAGCTGTCCTCAAAGGAGTTAAGAGTGTGCAACTTTCTACCATAAGGCAATGTGAACAGTACATATGCATTTAAGAGCAAGCTGGAGGTACACAAAACAGAAAAAAAGAGGCAAGAGGAAAAGAGATCAGTAGAGGACATTGTGACACATAAGCATGGTTTTGACTAGTTTGTCCAAATGAACGACATCTGTGTTGCAATTCCTACACAGTCCTATATAACATCGTGACCACTATTGTAAAGCACTTTAACATTGAGGAAACACACCCAGGCAATCACAGAAGTGTCATCAAAAGAAAAATTAAATGTCAAACCACAAAGGGCAGCTGACTGAAGACTTGTCAAAACAGGTAAGAAACCTTAAAGAGGTAGAAATGTACCTTGGCATTTTTTTTTAAATGCCATGGTCACCACTGGTGAAGCATGAGCAAGAGGATAGAATTAGAGAAGCAGTTATTTAGAGGCTTCCGGTTTGGAGATTATAAAGATAAGTAGGAACAAGACCTTGAATTGAAAACAAGTTGAGAATTTAAGGTGTTGCTTGACCAGGAGCCAATGTAGGACAGCAAACAGAGGAAAGTTCAAGAAAATGAACTTGATGCAAGTTAGGGTGTAGGCAGCTTGCATGTGGGCAGTCATTTGAAACATTTGAAGGAAGAAATTTAACAGATGAAATACAGGTAGGAAAGCAAACAGAAGCAAATGTCAAGGAGCTCTCGGCAGCCTCTTAGTCCTTATGCTGACACAGATTTCCCTTTTGCAAAACTCTTAGGTTTCAAAACAAAATCAATCATTACTGATAAGGAAATTGAAAATGCACTAATAAAGCAACAAAAAGAAAACTTTAATCCAGGGGAACTTAGCTTAAAAAGTTTGTAAACCACTGCATTAACCCCATTAAACTGGATGTAGCTGTTACAGATAAACAAAACTGGTATCATTTCAGTCTCATGCAAATCAATCTACCCTCCAATGCAATACTAGAGTGTTAACTTTGGTGGATAGATGCAATTTCTAAACCACTGCTTTGAGTTACCATAGTTCTATAACAAATTCTATCACACTGAATAAATTTGTATTCACAATGACTGCAAATTCAGTTCAATTTTAAGCATAAATATTCAAAACTTTATGGAGATGTTTGATTGTTTTAAAAGGGCAAAATCTGCGCATAGAAACTCATACCCCATCTCTATTTTGGGGGTGATTGACAGTTAAGTTGTAGAAATGGATAATTTGTCACACTGACTCTAGCTTTGCCTCTACAACAGAAAATCAATTTGCATTGGTACAATGAGCTGCCAACTTATTGAAATTGGAGATTCAGAAAATATTTTGTAAGGATATCTAATAGGCAGCCAGTGACAGACCATTAAGTGATTCATTGCTACACCTAAGCCAACTTTTGTTCTTGATAAAATAAGGTATAAGCAGAGGAAAAACAACCTCTCTCAGTGGATTGCTCTTAGACCACGATAATGCCCTTGCCCTTTGCTGTGTCCAAATCTTCACGGAACAGGATCAGAGTTGTCTCCAAGATGTTCAAGGTGTTTTACAACAACCTGGAGTGCCACTTTGAGTTCCCTGCAGCCAGCCCAAGAACCAAATATACCAGGATGTAGATAGCCAATCTCATGGAGCAAACAAAAATCATTCCTTTAAAAAAAGTTGTGAAGATAGGCAGTGATAACTTCAAATTTTAATGTATGGCAGCATACACAACACATTGTGGGTCAACCAAGAAAGATTGTGATTCAAACTGGTCAGCAACTTGGAAGCTTGTAATATATCTGAATTCAAAGAAAATTTAATTCCCCTTGGTAAATTCAGAAACCTCCAAGCATGTCAAAGATTGTCCACAGTAACAAAGACAATTCTCCACAGAAACCACTAGTTTATCTGAAAAGTGACATTTGGCTCTAGAACACTACAATGCTCATTGGTATGCAAGTTAAGAAAATGCATTGATGAAAAAAATATTAGAAATGCCCATATAGTCATTATGAATTAACCATAATGATATTACATACATATTATACACCTTTACCATAGCAAGAAATTCAACACCTTTTGTGGCTTTTGATTGATACCAAAACCTTGCTGATGTGAGTACTTTTAAGGAATGGTAAGGAGGTACAGTGTGAAGAAGAGAAATTTAAACAATTATTTTGTATACATCTTCATGGAAGACAAAACAAAAAGCCTTCTGAAATAGTAGAGGGTCTAGGAAGAACGAAAAGATGAAAATAACTAATTAGTGTAATAAAACATACCAGAGAAACTTATGATACTTAAAGCCAATTCCCCAAGGTTTTCAAAGATGTGGCTTTGAAGATAGAGGATACACTGCTTATCATCCTGCAAAATGCCACAGAGTCTAAAACTGTTCTCACTAAGGTAGAAAATACAACTCCACTAGTTATGAAAGTGCAAGAGAAAACATGGAACTATGGATGAATTAACCTGACTTTGAATGGGATAGGGGCATGAACTTCCTGGGGAATAACAAAACAAAACATTGTTACCACTAACACATGCTTGGTACCCAACACACTCCCAAATTCTAAAAGCATCATCATACATTAACAAACATGTCAAAATGTTTCAATACCTAAAAGGCAATTATTTTATGTAACAAACTGTTCTATTTAGAAGCAGTGATCAGTTTTGAAATCATATGATGCAGCTCTTATGGAACAATACATAGCTGGGAATCATTCAACACAAGTGGTTTGGAAATTGATGACTATATTTATAAGGAGAATGCTTGGTTACTCAATATGTACACATACATAGACAAATCTGTACAAGAAATTGAAATGAGGCCGAGGCTGCACTCACAAGCAAGCAGATCTGTGGATAATTAGAATAGTCTAATTGGATGGGGAAGAATTAACATAGATTTATCAACATGGAATCTGGAGCAAAAAACAAACTGCTGGAGAAACTCAGCAAATCGGACAGCATCTGTGGAGGGAAATGGACAGTCAACGTTTTGGGTCAAGACCCTTCATCTGGTCCAGATGAGGAGTCTCGATCCGAAACATCGACTGTCCATTTCCCTCCACAGATGCTGCCTGATTTGCTGAGTTAATCGAGCAGTTTCTTTTATGTACACAAAATAATTGTTTAATTTCTCTTCACACCATACCTCTCCTTTTTAAGTCATTCCTTGAAACCTACTCACATGAGCAAGATTTTGGCATTAATGAAATGTCACAAGAAGTTAAGGCTATTGAACTTTTTACTGCAGTAATGGTGCTGTATTTATGGTTAAAGGTGTTTATCAACAGGAAATCGTGTTTGACAAATTGGTCAGTTTTCTGAAACTGTAACTAACAAGTGAAACCAGTGGATATGGTGCTTTTAGACTTTCAAAAGGCCACGTGCCACATGAATAACATGCCACACAAGAACTTGCTAAACAAAATCAGAGGTATTGTACGGCTATGGATTAAGGACCGGTTAACTGACAAAGGAAAGTAGAAATAAATGAGTCAACGTCTGGCAATAAGTGGGTGCTGCAGTGTTTAGTGTTGGGAACCCAATGGTTCACAATCTACAACAACAATTTGGATGAGGGGACCAACTGCAATATATATCCAAACCTGGGTGGGAATAAAATGGAATATTATCTGGAAAAATGTGGTCAGCTATTTTAGCATAAAAAAACAGAAAAGTATTGTATTTGTTTAAATACTGAGGGAATGGAAAACTATTGGTGTTCAGGGAGACCTAGATGTCCCTGTACATAAATTACTGAAAGTTAATATGCAGATACAGTAGCCAATTAGAAAAGCAAATCATATGTTGTATTTTACCAACTGATGATTTGAGCACATGGGTAAAGATGTATGACTACAATTAGACGTGACCCTAGTGAGATTACATCTGATATATGGTGTATGGCTTTGCTCCCCCTATCCCAGGATCTATTTAAAGAGTCATAGAGCAATACAGCATGGAAACAGGCCCTTCCACCCAAGCAGTCCTTGCGAATCACATCGTCCACCAAGCTAGTCCCATTTCCTGCGTATGACCCATCTCTCCAGGCCCCTCTCCTCCAAGTACCTATCCAAGTCTTCTTAAATAATACTATTGTACCTGCTTCTACCACTTCCTCTGGAAGTTTGTTCCATATACTCACCATCCTCTGAGTGAAAAAATTCCCTCTCAGGTCCCTTTTAAATCTTTCCCCTCTCACCCCAAATCTGTGCCCCCTAGTTTTGGACTCCCTTACCTTAAGGAAAAAACGGTTACCATCCACCTTATCTATGCCTTAATAATTTTAAACATTTCTATAAGGTTGCCGCTCATTCTCCTACATTCGAAGGAATAAAGACCTAGCCTGGCCAACCTCTCCCTATAACTCTGGCCTTCTAGTCCTGGCACATCCTCAAATCTTTTCTGCACTCTTTCCAATTTAACCACTTCTTTCCTATAATAGGGTGACCAAAACTGTACACAGTACACCAAGTGCAGCTTCACCAGTGACTTATACAACTGCAACATTATGTCCTAACTCCTATACTGAATGCCCTTACTCGAAGGCCAGCATGCTAAACACCTTTTTCACCACCCTGTCTATCTGTGATGCTGCTTTCAACAAACTATGCATTTGTACTCCTAGGTCCCTCTGTTCCATTACACTCCCTAGTGCTCTACCATTCATAGTACAAGTCCTATGCTGGTTTGACTTTCCAAAATGCATCACCTCACACTTATCTGTTTTGAAATCCATTTGCCACTCCTTGGCCCACTTCCCTAACTAATCAAGATCCCCCTGTAATCTACAATAACCTTCTTCACTATCAACCTAATTTTGCGTCATCTGCAAACTTGCTGATCAAGCCTTGTGCATTCACGTCCAAAGCATTCATATAAATAACAAATAACAAGGGTCCCAACACCAACCCCCGTGCCACACACTAGTCACCAGTCTCCATTCCGAGAAACAATCTTCAACCACCATCCTCTGCTTCCTACCTCTGAGCCAATTTTGAATCCTCTTAACTAGCTCTCCCTGGATTCCATGGGACCTAAGCTAACAGACAGCCATGCGGGACCTTGTTGAAGGCCTCGCTAAAGTCCAAGTAGACAACATCCACTGCCCTACCCTCATCTACTTTTTCAGTTACCTCTTTAAAGAACTCTAAATGATTCGTCAAACACTACTTCCCATCCACAAAGCTATGCTGGCTCCTCCTAATCAGACTCTATCCAAATGTTGGTAGATCCTGTCCCTCAGAATTCCCTCCAGTAACTTCCCCACCATTGATGTCAGGTTGACCGGCCTGTAGTTCCCTGGCTTGTCCTTGCTACCCTTCTTAAACAATGGAACAATGTTAGCCACTTTCCAGTCTTCAGGAACTTCACCAGTGGCTAACGATGAAGCAAATATCTCCGCAAGGGCCTCTGCTATTTCTTCTGTAACCTTCCACAAAGTCCAAGGATGTACTCATCAGGCCCTTAATGCTACCAGGGGGAAGGCTGCAAATACCTCCTCCCTGGTAATATGGATGTTCTCCAAAACATCTCCACTGGTTTCTCTTATCTTTTGAGCAATCACGATTTTCCCCTCAGTAAACATAGAGGAGAAACATTCATTAAAAATCCTGCGGCTCCAGACAAAGGTGGCCCTGCTGATCTCTAAGGAGATCTACTCTCTCCCTAGCCAACTTTTTACTCTTAATATATCTGTAGAACCACTGGGGATTTTCTTTATCCTTACCTGCCGGATCCAACTCGTATCCTCCTGATTTCCCTCTTAAGCGTATTCTTAATCTTTTTACAGTCATCCAGGGATTCACTCATCCCAATCCCCTAAACCCAATACATACTTCCTTCTTTTTCTTGACCAGAGCCTCAATATCTCACATCAGCCAGGGCTACCTAACTTGGCAGGTTTACCCTTCAGCCTTACAGGAACATGCTGCTTCTGGACTCTTGATATCACACTCTTAAAAGCCTCCCACTTGCCATTTGTTCCTTTCCCTTCAAACAGGCTCACCCAATCGACCTCTGCTAGATTCTGTCTAATTCCCTCAAAATTAGCCCTGCTCCAGTTTAGGACCCAAACCTGAGGACCTTTTCCATCACTATCTCAAAGCTAATAGAATTATGGTCACTAGAGCCAAAATGTTCCCTGACTGCCACCTTAGTTACTTGCCCTGCCTCGTTCCCCAAGAGGAGGTCCAGTATTGCACCCTCCCCAAGTAGGTCCCTCGATGTATTGACTCAGAAAAATGCCCTAGACACATTTCACAAATTCCACCCCTGCCAGGTCCTTAACATTCTCTGTGGGCCAGTCAATACCGGGGAAATTAAAACCTCCCACTAATACAACCCTGTTATTCTTACAACTATGACTAATTTCTCTACACACCTGCTCCTCAAGTTCCTGCTGTCTATTGGGGCTGTTACATCCTCCCTTATCAAAAAGACAATACCCTCTCTGCACTTATCTGTACCTCTGTCACACCTGTACCATCTGTATCCTGGATCACTAGCTGCCAGTCCTGCCCTTCTCTCAGCCATGTTTCTGTTTTGGCAATGATATCCCGGTCCCCAGAACCAATCCATGCTGAGTTCGTCTGCCTTACCCGTTAATCCTCGTGCACAGAAATAAATGCAGTTTAACTGGGTATTCCTTTCCCTGCCTTTACTGTGCCCCTGGCTATCCTGATTACTAAACCTGTTCTCACAGGCTACTGCTTTATCCATGACTTGCTCCTGCTCAGAGTCCCACCCCTTGCCAATCTAGTTTAAATCCTCCCCGTGTAGCACTAGCAAATTTCCCTGCAAGGATATTGGACCCTCTCTGAATCAAATGCAACCTGTCCCTCTTCTACAGGTCGCTTCTATCCTATAAGAGATCCCAATGGTCCAAGAACCTGAATCCCTCCCCCTGCACCAGCTGCTCAGCCACAAATTCATCTGGCCTACCTTTCCATTTCTGACCTCACTTGCACGTGGCACCGGGAGTAATCTGGACATCACTACCCTCAAGGTCCTGCTTCTTAACTTCTTACCCAATTCCCTATACTCATTCTGCAGAACCTCATCCCTTGTTCTATGTCATTGTATCAACATGTACAACAACATCCGGCTGTTCACCCTCCACTTCGAAAATGTTCTGCACCCGCTCAGAAACATCCTTGACCCTGCCACCCAGGAGGCAAAACACCATCTTGGCTCTCTTCTGCAGCCACAGAATCTCCCGTCTGTCCCCCTAACTATCAGAATCAGGTTTATTATCACTGACATATATCGTGGAATTTATTGTTTTGCGGCAGCAGTTCAGTGCAAGACATAAAAATTACTGTAAGTTACAAAAATAAATTAATAGTGCAAAAGAGGAATAATGAGATATTGTTCATGGACCATTCAGAAATCTGACGGCAGAGTGGAAGAAGCTGTTCCTGAAATGTTGAGTGTGGGTCTTCTGTACATCCTGTCCGATGGTAGTAACGTGAAGAGGGTCATTAATGATGGATGCTGCCTTCTTGAGGCGCCACCTCTTGAAGATATCCTCAGTGGTGGGGAGCATTGTGCCTGTGATGGAACTGGCTGAGTCTACAACCCTCTGTACCTCTTTTGATCCTGCATATTGGTGCCTCCATACCAGGCTGTGATGCAACCAGTCAGAATGCTCTCCATCATACATCTGTAGAAATTTGCAAGAGTCTTTGGTGATATACCAAATCTCCTCAAACTCCTAATGAAGTAGAGATGCTGGCGTGCCTCCTTAGTGATTGCATCAATGTGTTGGGCCCAGATACGTCCTTTGAGATGTTGACACCCAGGAACTTGAAGCTGCTCACTCTGTCCACCGCTGATCCCTCAATGAAGACTGGTGTGTGTTCTCCTGACTTGCCCTTCCTGAAGCCCACAATCAATTCCTTGGTCTTGCTGACATTGAGTGAGAGATTGTTGTTGCGACACCACTCAACCAGCCAATCTATCTCATTCCTGTACACCTCATCGCCATCTGCAATTCTGCCAACAGTGGTGTCATCAGCAAATTTATAGATGGTCTTTGAGCCACACAGTCATGAGTGTAGAGAGAATAGAGCAGTGGGCTAGGCACGCATCCTTGAGGTGCACCCGTGTTGATTGTCAGCGAGGAGGACATGTTACTGCCAATCCGCACTGACTGTGGTCTCCCTATAAGGAAGTCAAGGATCCAGTTGCAGGAGGAGGTACAGAGGCCCAGGCTTTGATGCTTGTTGATCAGTACTGAGGGGATGATGGTGTTGAACACCAAGCTGTAATCAATAAACAGCAGCCTGACGTACGTTTTGCTGTTGTCTAGGTGCTCCAAAGCTGAGTGGAGAGCCAGTGTGATTACGTCTGCTGTAGACCTGTTGTGGCAGTAGGCAAATTGCAGCAGGTCCAGGTCTTTGCTCCAATCCAGCCAGTTGGTCGGCACAGATTTTCAGTACCCTGTCGGGGCCTGACACCTTGCAAGGATTCACCCTCTTGGAGGATATTCTGACGTCAGTCTCTGAGACAGATCACAGGGTTGCTAGATGTTGTGGGGATTAGCACAGATGTCGTGTTATTCTCCCTTTCAAAGCGTGCATAGAAGGCGTTGAGCCTCTTATCATTATCACCCTGTCAGATTGCACCCTTTCCCTCTGAGCCACAGTGCCAGAGATATGACTGCTGATGCTAGCCCCTGAAAGATCATCCCCCTCAACAGTATCCAAAAAGGTATACCTGTTAGTGAGGGGAATGGCCACAGGGGAATCCTGCACTGACTGCCTACTCCCCTTGCTTTTCCTGGTGGTCACCCATCTACCTGAAGCCTATACCTTGGGTGTGACCAGCTCAGTAAAATTCTCATTTATGATGTTCTCAGATTCCCAGATGATCTTGAGTACATCCAACTCAATCCCATTTCTCCAATTCCTTGACGCGGTCCGTCAGGAGCTGCAGTTGGGTGTACTTCTCACAGATGTAGTCGTCAGGGAGACCATGAGGTTCCCTGACTTCCCGCATCTTGCGGAAGCAGCATTCCACTGCCCTAACTACCATCCTGTCTACACTGAGTCAAGTGCTAAGGATGAATAAAGAAATTTTAAAAAATCCTTACCTGCTCCTCCCCACCGAAGCCTCTCTAGCCAAAGCCTCAAGTGTCCACTCTTACACTGGCCCAATCTCTCAATGACCACCCCACTTAACCTCATCTTCCTTTCATTGGTTAAAGTCCCCTCCAATTAGCCAATCAACGAGACTTGGCTTTTTCCAAGTTCCTGCTCTCACTCTCAGCTCCCAACTCTTATCAAAGTGAAACTAACCATTTGTGACAGAGGGAGTGCAACAGATTCTCATTCCTGGGATTGGGATGAGGGATGGTTAAGTGGAAGGGAAGGATTAAACAGGCTGGGTTTATACTCTGCAGTTTATAAAGAATGAGAGATGCTCTCACAGAAACAAAAAATTCTTACATGGCTTGACAGAACAGATGAACCCTTGGGTGCCTTTAACCAGGAATCTGCTGTTCAGGATAAATTAAAAGAAACCTCTCCAACCAGAATCTTTGGAATCCTCTACCCAAAATAGTTGCGACAGCTCAGTCTCCGAAGAAATTCAAGACAGATCAATAGATTTTTGGACATTAAAGGAATTAACAGATATGGGGTTAGCAGAGGATAGTGATGCCAAGGTAGAAGATCAGCTATAATCTTATCGAAGACCAGAAGAGGTGCAAGGGGACAAATGAACTTCTCTTGCTTCCATTTCTACATTCTAGGAAGAGGTTTGGGGAGGAAGCAACAGAGCTCAGGGCTAAGCAGTTGAAAGAATGGCTACCAAAGGCAGAGATTACAATTAGGGATCAGAAAGGTTTGGAGGACAAGGCTTGTAGGACTGAAGAAAATTAGAGTTATGGGTGACTGGGGAGCATTAGTTTAATACCATCAAGGGATTTGAAACTGATAAGATTATTAAAAAAAATAGCCACCAGACTTGGAATCAATGCCTGTCCATAAGCATATAGGCAATGATGGATGAGACTCTGAGTTCGATACAGACAGGAGTTGAGGGTGATCTCAAGTTTATATACAACTTAAGGAAATATAGTAATAGTAAAATTCAGAAGTAACAACCAGCATATGACTGCTTTAGTGGCAAAATGACTCATCATGTGTTGTAACAGATGTCCATGTTAGAGGAAGAAACAAATTGTCCTGAAGCAAGTGCAGTCAGGACCTCAGCTTAAGTGTCAAAAGCATCAAGGTTGCAAACACAGTCTGATTCAGTCTCAGCCAACTGTCAGCAAGAAGGGTAGAACTGTCTGATATTTAGGGAATAGAATTTGTGGTGGGAAAGACAGACAGTTTCCAGTTTTCAATTTGTGGAAACTCCTGCTCATCAGCAGTGAATGTCAGAGAAACAATATGACAAATTGGAGATAATGGAAGAATCAAGAAAAAAGTTGATGAGACAAGGGTGAATCTTGTTGGTGCAACATGATAACCAATGATGCAGTCATGAGGCAGGGTCTCAACCTGAAACATCAACTATTCCTTTGCCTCCACAGATGCTGTCTGACCCACTGAGTTCCTCCAGCAGCTCGTTTTTTTGTTATAGATTCCAACATCCAGTGTCTTGTGTCTCTGTGATACCCAATATTTTCAGTTTATTTCAATGAGGGGAAAGCACACAGAATGTAATGAGCAGTAGAATGCCATCCAGCCTCTTGAGTTTACCATACAATAAGGTACTAGTTGATCTATTCTGACCTCAACACATCCCTGCCCAGTTCTCATAAGCACGGTTCACTGGTGTATGTAATTACCAAGAGTTGCAAGTCACAGAGAAAAAATTCTGACTCATCTCAATAAAGAAACCAACCCCTATTCCTGAGATTATTGCCCCAAGTTCAGGACTCTTCTCCCCTTCTCAGAGAACCTTAGAAGTTTCAATGAGATCACCTCTTATTCTTTTAAGCTCTATATACAGACGTTGGATATGGGAGATGATAGTGCAGGAGCAGGAAAAGAAGCCATTTCAGGCAATTCTCTCACCATAACTGGAAAGCTGAGAATAAAACCAGGCAAGGGTGACCTAAAATAGAGGAAAGGCACTGCAGGAAGATGGCAGAGTAAAATCTGGCAAAAGCTGTAGCCAGAATAGATGCATTGAAGGAATAATTTATGACGATCGCAATTAAGATATCATTTGTATCTTTTCAGTACTGTGTGGAACAGAAGCCAATGAATACAAAGGAGGAACAGAAAGTCATGAAACAGTTCTCACTAAAGTATTTGTTCCTTCTTAAACAATAGTACATTTTCTCCAGGGAAAGTGAAGAACTCGACACCATTGATCTTGCATGTAAAACAGTGCAAACAGTGTGATGTATTTGAATTGGATCTGGACATTCAACCAAGTACAAAAGCAGGATGAACTATGATTTAGAGTCCATAAGTGAATTTCAGAAATCATTCCTTCCACTTCGTCACATCTTCTTGTCAACAATTCGTCGTGGTCAGTTGACAGTGGTTTGACATTTATGTTGCAAGTATATTTAACACCAAATAGGTTTCTTTCACCAATGACTACAATTTTTTTTTACAATAATTCTTGCCTTTCTGAAAAAAGCATTTCAAAACCAACAATACATTTCATAATTTGTCCTTTCAACTACCTAAGACCATAAAACATAGGAGGAGAATTAGGCCATTCAGCCCTTTGAGTCTGCTCTGCCTTTCGATCATTGCTGATTTATTTTTCCCTCTCAACCTCATTCTCCTGCCTTCTATCAACCTCTGCTTTAAATATACCCAAGGACGGTCTCCACAGCCGTCTGTGGCAATGAATTCCACAGATTCACCACCCTCTGGCTAAAGAAGTTCCTCCTCATCTCTGTCCTAAAGGGATGCCCTTCTATTCTGAGCTATGCCCTCTGGTCCTAGACTCTCCCACTGCTGGAAACATCCTCTCCACATCCACTCTATCCAAGCACTTCAATATTCAGTAGGTTTCAATGAGATTTCCTTCCCCACCACCCCCCCCCCAACCTTCTAAACTCCAGCAAATACAGGCCCAGAACCATCAAACACTCCTTGTATGTTGACCCTTTCATTCCCAGGATAATTCTTGTAATCCTCTGGACCCGCTCCAATGCCAGCACATCCATCCTTAGATATGAGGCCCAAATCTGCTCACAATACTCCCAATATGATCTGACCAACCCCTTTTAAAGCCTCAGCATTACATCCTTGCTTTCATATTCTAGTCCTCTCAAAATGAATGCCAACATTAAATCTGCCTTCCTTATTACCAACTCAACCTGCAAGTTAACATTTAGGGAAGCCTGCACTAGGACTCCCAAGTCCCTTTGCACCTCCGACTTCTGAATTCACTCCCCATTTAAAAAACAGTCTACACCAATATTCCTTCCACCAAAGTACATGACCATACACTTCCCTATGCTGTATTCCATCTGCCACTTCTTTGCCCATTCTCCTAAACTGTCCAAGTCCTTCAGCAGACTCCCTGCTTCCTCAACACTACCTGCCCCTCCACCTACGTATCTTTGTATAATCCGCAAACTTGAGCACAAAGCCCTCAATTCAGTCATCCAGATCATTAACATACAACATGAAAAGTAGCAGACCCAACACCGATCCCTGCGGAACACCACTAGTCACAGGCAGCCAACCAGAAAAGGCCCCCTTTATTCCCACTCTCTGCCTTCTGCCAGTCAGCCAATCTTCTATCCATGCTGGTACCTCTCCTGTAATATCATGAGCTCCTATCTTGCTTAGCAGCCTCATGTGCAGCCCCTTGTCAAATCCAAAGATCCAAGTAAACAACATCCACTGACTCTCCTTTGTCTATCCTGCCTGTTACTTCCTCAAAGAATTCCAACAGATTTGTCAGGCAAGATCTCCCCTTAAGGAAACCATGCTGACTTCGGCCTATTTTATTATGTGCTTCCAAGTATCCTGTAACCGCCTCCTTAATAATGGACTCTTAACATCTTACCAGCTATTGAAGTCAGGCTAACTGGCCTATAATTTCCTGTCTTTTGCTTCCCTGTCTTCTTAAAAAGTGGAGTGACATCTGCGATTTTCCAGTCCTCCGGAACCATTCCTGACTCTAGTGATTCTTGAAAGAGAAATTCTACTTCACGCACTGGGTTAAAAATCAGAACTCTAATGGATTATCAAACTTCAATGGGACAATATCAATTGGTAAAATGTAAGCTCTTGTATACCAATGGCAAACTGGAGACCAAAGGAAAGAGACCTACTCTGTTCCAGAAAAAATGACTTGCTCTATTTCAACGGAAAGAACTTGCGGCCTTTTCAAGTATTTTTAGACAGATCAAACCTACTTTGTCTTTTTCCATTTTTACTAGAACTTGACATTTTTGTAATACTTTATAATACAATCATTCTTCAAAGTGTACTTGGAATGATTAATCATAGCACTGCAGTAGAAAATTTCATTTCAGTATCCATTTATCCATTTTTTTTTCAAATTTTCCCTTTTGTCAGTTTTTTGTGTTTGACCTTTGACTTTATTCAGTTTACTCCATCGAGATTTCTGTTTCTAACTTCTTTATTTTGACGAAAAACACTATGATGCTGGAGGAACTCAGCAGGCCAGGCAGCATCCGTGGAGAAAAGCAGGTGGTCAATGTTTTGGGTCGGGACCCTTCTTCAGGACTGTTCTTCATCTAGATTCCAGCATCTACAGTGCTTTGTTTTTCTTTATTATTTTGACTTTTATCTTGAATTGCTTGCTAATCTGGCAACAGTTTAGACTTCAACTCCATTTCAATCTTCAAAGATGTTCACTGTTACAATCTCCTACAATCACTATTTCTTCAACAGTTTGGAAGTAGCTTTTCTGTTTTAAGCTCAAGAGATTGAACCTGGAAAGTGCACGGTTTCTTTTTCAGAATATGTGCATTCCCTGGCAAGGCCAGCATTTACTGACCATCCCTCGGCAAAGCCAGCATTTACTGACCATCCCTCATTGCCCTTGAGATGGTAGAGGAGAGCCACCTTCTTAAGCTGCAGCAGTTAAGGAAGGGAGTTTCAGGATTTAAGCCTAGCAAAGGTAAAGGAAACACAATGCTTTCCAACTGAGAATAGTGTGCAAATAGCAGGGAATGTGCACCAGCTGCCCTTGGCCTTCTTACTAGTAGATGATGGAGGTTTGGGAAATGCAGTTGGAGTAGCCTTGGCAAGTAATTGGAATGCACTTTCTAAATAATACACATCACAGCCACTGTGTGGAAGTGCTGGTGGAATGAATGACTTAGGTGGCGAAAAAGGAGCCAGTCAAGTAATTTGCTCTCTCCTGGATGGTGTTGAACTTCTTCGGTGGTGATGGAGCGACACTCATCTGGGAAAGTGGAATTACAATCCAGACATGTGCCTTGAAGACAGTCTAAAGAACTTAACTACCTTATATGAACCTGATGATACCCAACCACGTATCAGAATCGGGTTTTGAATAAATTGAAATTTGTCAGGCTTGAATGATATTGGACTGGCTTGGGTCCTTACTCTGTGTTTGGTATCAAAAAAATTAGATGTCCTTCGGCTCAAATGGGCTGGTTCAGTGGAGCTTTAATTATACACTCATGCAGACATTTAATGGATAGGCTTTAGAGTGTCAGGAATTTCAAGAGGAGAATCTGGGCTAAGAGTGGATTCAAATTGAGTGCCTGGGTTCATCCAATGTTATCCTTATTCTGTTACAATGTCAACACAGTGTAGTTAAACACACAAGTCTGGAGTCACACACTGATCCCATGAAGTGTACTGGCATCAGGTCAAACATGGGCAAAAGTAAGCTCCCCTTTGCCATCTGTTGATGAATCAGTGCTCTTCCATATTTAAGAACATTTGAGTGGGCCAGACCAGCAAATTTCCACCCCTGAAGGACACCTGTGAACTAGACAAATTTTTACAAAAATCCAGTAGTTTAGTGAACACCATTACAGAGCCTAGATTTAGTTTTAAATTCAAGATCATTAAATTATTTGAATTCACATCCCACAGCCGCCGTGACGAGGCTTGAACACACACCTCTAGATTTTGGTCCAACTCTCAGAATTACACAAGTAACTTAACCACCTGTGAGTTACACTTTCAATTTTCATTACAAATTACTTCCAAAATTCACAAACAAGAACTTTCACAATCCCCTACAATCAGGCAGGAGAAAAACCTCTTTTCTTTCCACAAAACAGCATTACTCTGGTGCATTTTAATGTGACACAACTGAAAATGGATTGTGGCCCAAGGAATGAGTGCAATTTCAAATCTGGCTTAAAGAGCGCTAAAAATAGGATCTTGTAATTGGAACACGGCACTGCACCAGTTTTATCGGCAAGGTCCAATTCATTGATCTTCTACACCCATTTGTTCTATTTTAGTTGTTGTCAAGTAGTAGAAACACAACCTCTTCATCGCTACAATGGTTTATATCTTTTTTAAAAATCAGTTCTTCCAAGTACAGATTGCAACACCTTTCTTTCTTGTGACTGCACCACAAGATTACATATTATACATGTGTAATTATTAGTAATTAAATCATTTAAACTTTGAAAGGCAACCATGGGGACCTGTCATTGTCAAAAGGGTCTTGGAGATAGTGAACATTGTTTTGGATCTCTACACAGAGAACTTTGATTTAAGGAGGGAAGGTGGGAGTGGGAAAGTGAGAAGTAACTTCTTCATGTAGAGAATGTTTATGACTTGGAACTCATTGCATGTGGATAAGGACATAATCAGGGCTTTCAAAAAGCAATTAGATAAGCACAAGAGAAAATATTTAGCATGTTGTCAAGAAAAGGAACCTACTGGATTGCTCTACAAGGACCTGGCAAGAACTTGATGGGCCAAATGGTCATCGGCAGTGTAAATCATTCTATTTTATCTGTTTTAATTGAACCTTTTTAGCTTTTAACTTACAATGTGTCCCTCTATCATACAGTCATATTTCTTTATCCAGCTCTTACAGGTCCTTGCTGATTGCTCATTTTCCTATTATTCTATGTGAATAGATGTTGGAATTTGACAGGAGGAAGGCAAAACAACCATGGAGTAAGAAAAAGCCACCTGCCTATTTAACCCATTCCTTCCACCAGACAGACGGGAAACTACAATAGCAGACACTGTAATCTTTGGTACCACGTTGACTGGTGTAACACTGCTGGATATTTTTCCATTGATCCAGGGAGCACAGAAACCACAATTTTAACAGAGGATTTGACCATCAGATCTTGTGCTTAAATATCTAAATTCCTGTTCTTGACAACTGATATTTGGATTAAAACACCGGTGTTATTTATGCAACAAACTAAATGCAACCATTAATGAAAACATTTATAGAACTGCACCACTGGAAAGATGGAGATAAAAATGAGCAGAAATACAGTATATACACAAAATATGCTTTACTAATAGTACTAGTAAATTATACAGTATTTATCATTTTTACATCTAAAAAATTACTCAAGGAAAAGGTTTGCTAAAAAGGTACATAATCTTATGAATGCCCACCAATATTCACAGCTAATATTATTCTTCCTGGTGTTTTGTGAGAAGCAACTTAAAATACAGTTTATTACTTCCAATCAGAGTGATTACTTACCAGGCTCCAGCTTAATAACTTTTATAGCTGCTAGCTCTCCAGTATTGACATTCCGAGCCTAAAATAGAATACAAGAAACAAGGTTTTGAATATACAGATTAACAATCCATGTAAATCTTCAAATTACAGTTACAATACAACATTGGAATTTCTGCAATTGGGATGTCATTCTTCAGGCCAAAATAAGGCAAACAATTAGTAACAAAAAGAAAACAAGAGCAGTAGGGAATCAGTCTCCTCACTATGCTCAACAAAGTGTGCAAACCTAATCTGTATTTCAATTCCATACCAAAGTTGGAAAATTATACCAAGAGCAAGAGTTCTAAATATCTTCCTCCTTTTGAGTTAGCAGATTTCACCCATCAACTCCAACCTGTATACAAGCCAACATTAACATTAGATATTTTGACAAGGAAGTTCCCAACTGCTCCAAGTTTTTCTCACCTTGATAAAGGTCAGTACTTCTCACAACAGAGGGACAGGCCACCAATCCATATCTCAATCCATTTTAACTTTATAATTTATTTTTGTTGAAGACAATGAACACTTGCCCTTGCAAGTCTTAAGCACTCCAAGGTATAGCAAATTTTTATCCCGACTATGCACTTATTCTCCCACAAGAACAAATCTCAGATCATTAACATTCTGACTGCAGTAACCATTTTGTTGAACAGACTATTTATTGCCAAATGGAGATTGATAAAGAATTTTTAAGTGCCGTAATTCCATAAATGACATAACCTGAGTTGAGACCATCCACACAAGCCCAATAATGTGAATCCAATCCAATTTATACACATTTCCCTCCAAAGCATTATTGCAAAGAAAAACTAAGATTAAACTTATAAGATGTAGATATTATTGGCATATAATAGTAGCTATGAGTCAAAGTAAACAAAATTGTACTTGTGATCATTCTGATTCAGTCTTCATTAACTAAGTTTTAGTGGTTCAGCATTTAAACTGGCAGTTAGAGTAGCTCACCTTTTATGACTACGTTGGCAGAATTACTAATACAGTAATTATTTTAATACCCAGTTACAATGGCTTGATCTTTAAAACAAAAGGTATGTACTTTTTTTTTTGCAGTCAGCAGCACATATTGCTGACTGAAAGTTGCCTAGAAAGGCTGAAGACAAAGATTTCATCTCCCATATGCAGCTGCGGTCAGGCATCAGGTGTCAGTGTTCTGTGGCATACAGTCAGTGATGTTATCTACTAGGTCAAGGCCTATCAAACTGAAGAATTATCACACAGTGATACAAGCTGCGTTGTAATATTTTTTAAGAAGGCATTTTACTCAGCCCAAAATCAAGATTGAAGCATACTTAATGATTAAGTGCTGATACTTCAAACTTGAACTTTTTAAAATTTTTAAAAAAATTTAAAATACTTATGAGATAACACTGACACATGCAAAATCATCTCAGGGCCAGAAAGACTGTTATCACTAACTAAGGCCGAGTACAGTTTTAAAAACTCAGTTGAAGCTCATACAAAGTGTAATTTAAAAAACAGTAAGAATAGTTTGTATGTACGACATTCTCTTCTACCGATTCTGAAGAAAACTGCAAAAACCCTGTGGAAAAGCACGAAATTGCTGCCAGAAACTTCTGGATTTCGTTTTGTAACTGTGCACACATATACTCCACACATTGCTGCCACATTTCCTCCACAACAGGTATATTGCTGGAAGCCTTCCCATTAATTTTCACACCAAGAACTAAGGGGCAAAATACAGTGTTTATGTATTTTTTTAAAAACGTATAGCTTTCCAGTTAGGACCACTCCCTGCTTCTTTGCCACTAACCATACAACCTTCCCCTTCCCGTTTATCTATTTCCTTTTTGACAGTTAATACTGAACCCTGCTTGATTCGTCTGCCTACTATGAATGGAAACAGGTTTTGTTGGAATAAACAGAAACTTGCATGATTTTGAATAATTAAAATCAAGTCTCTTAACCCTTCTTTACCTTGAGAGGATAACCTCAGCCTCTCCACTCTTCAAATAAAAATACCTCATTGCAGATACCATTTTCATAAACTTTTTTTAAAACACATCTTTTTCAAACCAATGGCACATTTCCTAAAACTTAACATAATATAACTGGCTCTATTCGGAGGCACAGAGCACACAAGCAAAGCTGTTTAGCATAATTTCTTTGCTTTTCTGCTCTTTGCCTCCTAATAAAGTCACAGAGTTATGCAGCACAGAAACAGGCCCTTCAGCCCAATGAGTCCATGCTGGCCTAGTTGTCTACCCGAGCTAGTCCTGTTTGCCCGTGTTTGGCCCATATCCCTCCAAACCTTTCCTACTTATGTACCTGCCTTTCAAACATTGTAATTGTACCCACCTCCACCACTTCCTCTGGCAGCTCGTTCCATACACCCACCACCCTCTGGGTGAAGAACCTGCTCCTCAGGTCCCCTATAAATCTTTCCCCTCTCACCTTAAACCTGTGCCCTCTGACTGTGACCGTCCATCTTATCTATGCAACCCACCCCCCCCACCCCCAATAATGTTATAAACCTCCATGAGGTCACCCCTCAGCCTCTTTCGCTCCAGGGGAAACAGTCCCAGCCTGTCCACCCTCTCCTTTCTTCAGTAATCAGTCCTCCCCACCCCAGTCAGGTGGGTGCACCCCACCAACCCCTTCCCCTCCAAGACACCCTCTCCTCCATTCCCTCCCCACCTCCCTCAGACCCCCTCCCCCCTGCCAACCCCCTCGGACCCACTCCCTCAAAACCCCTCCCCCTGCCAACCCCCTCAGACCCACTCCCTCAGACCCCCTCCCCCTGCCAACCCCCTCGGACCCACTCCCTCAGAACCCCTCCTCCCTACCGACCCCCTCAGACCCCTCCTCCCTACCAACCCCCTCAGACCCACTCCCTCAGAACCCCTCCTCCCTGCCAACCCCCTCGGAACCCAAGGATTCCTTTTTTAAAGAAATAAAATGCCTTTCCAGCTTGTCCTACCATCTCCAATGTTCTGTGATCAAACAAAAACACTATGTCCCAAGCACATTATTTAAGTTGGGTATACGAAATTGATCAAAAGTTCTTTTATTTAATCACTCCTACATGAACTAATCGGCAGAAACACTAAATCAGTTCTGTAAAAAAAAAACAGTAGATGGGCAATGCGACAAGATGGCAGTGGGCAGCTTTTGAGCGGTTAGCATAACACTATTACAGCGTTAGTGACCTGGGTTCAATTCCGCAGCTGTCTGTAAGGAGTTTGTACGTTCTCCCCATGTCTGTGTGGGTTTCCTCCGGGCACTCCAGTTCCCTCCCACATTCCAAAAAAAGATGTACGGGTTAGGAACCGTAGGCATGCTATGCTGGCGCCGGAAGAGTGGCGACACTTGTGGGCTGCTCCCAGCATATTCTCAGTAACACAAAATGATGCATTTCACTGTGTGCTTTGATGTATATGTGACTAATAAATATATATCTTATCTGTACCTGAAGATCATCTCAGGCTTCAATGGAATATTAAAGGATGCCCAAGTTTGGCTAGTTCAGTCTTAGACAGTGGAAAGGGAAAGTGGTATAGGACCTGCATTCGTAAGAGGTATTAAAAACCATGCTGGTGGTCTACTTCATATTTATTTGAAAGAAATTTCATCTATTAGAGTATATGATATGCAATAATGGAGAGAGACAGTAATGCGTTGAGAGAGAGTGATTTGGGACAGCTAAGTTAGCAACTTTGACCTAAATGCCTTGCAGTGTGGTGCGAACCCAGAATACAAAACTTTTTGAAGTTGTAAAAATAAATGCAGCACAATAAATTGCTCAATAAAATAACACAAATAAATTACTTTTAATAATTCTCTTTTCTCAGCTCACTAAGTATTCCCACATGTAATTCTCTCACATTGTATTTTTAAATGGTTTTCCACCAGGTACAGAAACATTATTCTCTGGGTTGTACTTTCTGCACTATATCCACTGAGAAAAAACTTTGGCTTGTATTGACTACTTAAAAAATTTAAACTAGCATCCCTAAGAGTTTCTAAATGAGTTTTAGACCATTTAAAACAATGCAGTGTGCAGTTGATCTATCTGCTGCACATCGGGAACCCCCAGATTGATTTCCCATAAAATGAATGATTTTGCCTGATGTATAATTTATTAGAAATTCTGTCAAATACATAGCTAATTTGATTGTTGACAGACTTGAATCAGTAATAGGAATGACATCATTAAACTGGAAAGGAAGAGGAAGAAACTTAAAGAAGAAATAGTGACACACCTGGATAGAAATAGTTCCATCAGGCAGACACAGCATGGATTCAGGAAGGGCAGGTCCAGTTTGACAAACTTGATAGAGGGCAACAGGTGGATGTTGTATACATGGATTTCCAGAAGGCATCTGATAAGGTGCCGCATAAAAGACTTATCCATAAGATAAGGATGCATGGAGTTGGAGGCAATGTATTAGCATGGATAAAGGATTGGTTAACCAATAGAAGGCAAAGAGTTGGGCCTCTCTAGTTGGCAATCAGTGGTGAGCAGGGTGCCGCAGGGGTCAGTGCTGGGCCCGCAACCATTCACGATATACATTAACAATTTGGAAGAGGGGACCAAGTGTAGCATATCTAAGTTTGCTGATGACACTAAATTGAGTGAAAAAGCAAATTGTGCAGAGGATGCGGAGAGTCTGCAGAGAGACACAGATAGGTTAAATGAGTGGGCAAATGGAGTACAACATTGGTAAATACGATGTCATTCACTTTTGAAGGAAAAATAGATCAGATTATTATTTAAATGGTGAAAGATTGCAGCATGCTGTTGTGCAGTGGGACTTGGAAATGCTTGTGCACGTATCGCAAATGGTTGGTTTGCAGGTGCAACATGTTATCAAGGCAGCAAATGGAATGTTGGCCTTCACTGCTAGAGGGATTGAATTTAAGAGCAGGGAGGTTATGCTGCAACTGTACAGGGTACTGGTGAGGCAGCACCTGGAGTACTGCGTGCAGTTCTAGTCTCCTTACTTGAGGAAACATATACTAGCTTTGGAGGTGGTGCAGAGGAGGTTCACCAGGTTGATTCTGGAGATGAGGAGGTTAGCCTACAAGGAGAGGTTGAGTCACCTGGGACTACATTCGCTGGAATTCAGAAGAATAAGAGTGGCTCTTATAGAAACATATAAAATTGTGAAAGGGATAGATAGGATAGAGGCAGGAAAGTTGTTTCCACTGGTAAGTGAGACTAGAACCAGGGGACACAGCCTCAAGATTCAGGGGAGTAGATTTAGGACAGATGAGGAGAAACTACTTCCACCCCCCCCCCAAAGAGTAGTGAGTCTGTGGGATTCTCTATCCAGGGAAGCAGTAGAGGCTACCTCATTAAATATATTTAAGACACAGTTAGATAGATTTTTGCACAGTAGGGGAATTAAGGATTACGGGGAAAAGGCAGGTAGCTGGAGCTGAGACCACGGTCAGATCAGCCGTGAACTTATTGAATGGCGGAGCAGGCGTGACATGCTGGATGGCCTACTCCTGCTCCTATTTCTTATGTTCTTATGAAAGAGTGGAGAGAAGATTTATGAGGATGCTGCCAGGACTCAAAGGACTGAGTTACAGGGAGAGGATGGGCAGGCTAAGACTATATTCCTTGGAATGTAGGAGATTGAGGAGTGACCTCATAGAGGTATATAAAATCATGAGGGGTATAGACTGGGTGAATGCACACAGTCTTTTTTCCAGGGAAGTGGAACCAAGAACTGGAGGGCATAGGTTTAGGATGAGAGGTTAAATATTTAAAAGGGACCGGGGGGGGTAATTTCTTCACACAGAACGTGGTGTGTAGATGGAATGAGCTGCCAGAGGAAGTAGTTGAGGCAGACACAATAAAAACATTTAAAAGACATCAGGATAAGTACATTTAAGAGACGTTTTCAGGAATATGGGCCAAACGCAGGCAAATGGGACTAGCTTGGTGGGCACCATAGTCGGCATAAATGAGTTGGTCCATGGGGCCTGTTTTGGTGCTATATTACTCTATGACACTAATTAAGGAATTCTGAAAAATTTGTCTCACTCAAAGACAAGAAGCACATAAAACATCAGTTAACTTAGGCCAGAGAGATTGGATTGAAGGTTAGGATGCTAAAGTTGCATCTGTACCACACTGGAACCGGAGAGTCTCGATCTGATACCAACAAAACCAAATTTTCAGGAATACTCTGCATGTACATTATTGCCCCAAACCAGGAAATCCTAAATGTCAAGCTCCACTAGAATCTACAATTTTAATTAAACAGAAAATGACAGACTAGCTATAGCAATTCATCTTTTTATTGATATCTTTAGAACACTGTAAGTAAACATTTACAACCAAGATAAATTCTGAGCAAAGAAATTCAAAGTGACTACAAATAACTATAAAAGCAGCCTTACTAAATGAAGGGCAATTTTCTTTGCAGCAAGTCTACCCAAAGACTGAAGCCTGGATTTCTCATTTTATTTAACTGGTACTATCCAGTCTGCTTATAATTATATTTTGATCTCTAAATTAACAATTATATGTACTTTATATATTTAGAAGAAATTTTATTTTACTTCATAGCTTTCAACTTTCAATGCAAAACTACATGGGCATTGACACTAGTATCACGGTTGATTCTAAGAGAAAACCATAGCCTAGCTGGAGAAGGGCTATGTAGACCATAAATCACTCAAAGACCAGTTGGCCTACAAAGCCAATTTCTGTGCTGTTAGTTCTACATTACATTGGAAACAAGGATAGATTACTTGCTATTCAAATGACAGAACTATATATAGCCAATCTTGCTGGAATAACTCACTTGCATTAAACCAGAAAATGCTGCAAATAATCAGCAGGTCAGGCAGCATTCTGGAGAGAGAAACTCAGGTCTGACAAACCCAGTGAGTTCTGGTGATTGGTCATTGACTCATAACATTAACTCTTGTTTTTCTCTTCACAGAATGCTGCCTGACCGATTGAGTATATCCAGCACTCTGTTTTTACTTTAAGTTTCTAGCATCTGAAATTTTAATTGTGGTTTTCAATAATCAATTTGCATTCTTTGTTAAATGAATCACTTCACCCCTGCCATAAAATGGGGATGTAATGCTGACTAGATTGAGTTTTATATGTAAATCTACATTTAAAAAAAAACTTTAAATAATAGATTTAAATCTCAATTCCTGCACATTGCCCATTTTGTATCATGAAGAAATTGAAAAATTGCAGCATCTCAAACTTCCTTAATCATTTTTGTTGCCAAAACTAAGTTACACATCGGTGATTTAAGATTTTTTTTTAAAAAGTTTGTTGCAAAATTCAGCTGAAAAAATACAGCCACATGTATGAAGGAAATTGGTAGGACAGTGCGTGGAACAAACACAAAACAGTAAAACTGTTGGAATGCAATTTCAGTACTCATACCAACTGCTGAAGAACTGCTAAAGTAACAATAGAAGCTCTTAGCACAAGCAGCAAAACAGCACTGGATCACACACCAACTTTTTTTAAAACATTAAATACCATTTTGAACAGTCCAGACGTAGGGTCTCAACCCAAAACTTTGCCTAGCCATTTCCCTCCATAAATGCTGCCTGACCTGAGTTCCTCCAGCAGTTTTTTTTTGCTCCAGATTCCAGCATCCGCAATCTCACATCTCCAGTCTACTTTTCCCAGTTCCTGCCTAACATTGTTGCAATCAGCCCCCCCCCAATTTAACACTTTCAATGAGGACCAGTCTCATCCTTACCCTACAAGTCTAATACTTGTAGACTTATGATCACTGTCCCCAAAACGTTCCCCGACTGAAACTTTAGTCACCTGGCCAGGCTCATTCCCCAGTACAAGGCCTAGTATGGCCCCATCCCAGTCTTCAACTTCCTATAGTTTCTGGCGAAAATTGTCAGATGGATTAAATTGTTCAATTTATACTGCAGCAAAGGCATATTTTCTACAAAGTATATAGTGGAACATAGACTAAAGTACCAATTAATCACTAATAACAGGAGTTACTTAAAAATTAATAGATACACTCTGTTCCAATTTGGACATCAATCTGGCCTTCAACTAAAAAGTAGTTTCTATAACCAGATGAGTACAGGTTTTCATTCAAAATAGACTTTCCACATACAATGCAATGGTTATTGTGCAGTTTAATAAGTAACCTCTACACAATGAATATGAATTACAGGAAAATGTGCCTCAGCCAAAAGATTAAAAATGATATACACAGCCATCACATCAATTTACAGGTTACATACATACATACATACACACACAATTAAGTAGCCAAATAGCACAAAGATGGAAAAACTCAGCAGGGCAAACTGCATCAGTGACAGAACATTGTGGGCCAAAGGGCCTGTTCCTGTGCTGTACTGTTCTATGAGTTTCTATGAGTATAACTGAAGAAAGGGTTAGTAAAGAGGGAGGAGAGAAACAAAGGCAGTGTAGCGGTTGCTACCGCGGAATAAAACAAGACTCACTCGGAGGATTGCCAAACAGAACTGGTTTATTTTCCCGCCTTGCGCGGGCCCTTTAAGGGAGAAAACTCCCGCCCAAAAAACCGGCAATGATGTAAGTCCTACGTCATCAGGACTTTCCCGCGCGCGGGTTCTCCCCGTCGCTCGGAAAGACGAGGCCCGCCGCCATCTTGGGCCTCGTCGCTCCGACACCGTGCGACCCGACTGCCGAGCCGGTTCGCCCGACTAGACGGTGAGTCGCCACACAACCCCCCCCAGAACCGGCGAGACAGTCCCCAAGGTCCGTGGGCTGTGCCAGCTGCCGCTTAGGGGGGGCGGCCTCTGCGTCGCGGCGTGGCAACCTCGACAGGCTGTTGCAGATCCAAATGGGCCGGTTTGAGGCGGTCCGCCGTGAAAACCTGTTCCCTGCCTCCAATGTCCAAAATAAAAGTGGATCCGTTATTCCGTATGACTCGGAACGGTCCCTCATATGGTCGTTGCAATGGCGCCCGAGGTGTGCCCCTGCGAACGAAAACAAACTTACAGTCCCGTAGTTCCTTGGGCTGGCAGGATGGGGCTTGACCGTGCCATGAGGTGGGAATTGGGGCCAAGGCGCCAAGCTTCTCGCGCAGTCTTTGTAGGACTGCTGGGGGTTGTTCCCCTTGGTCCCGAAGGGCAGGTATGAAATCCCCGGGGACAACTAGTGGCGCCCCGTATACAAGCTCAGCTGACGAAGTGCGGAGGTCTTCTTTGGGGGCAGTGCGTATGCCGAGCAGGACCCAAGGCAGCTCGTCAACCCAGTTAGGACCCTTCAGGCGGGCCATCAAGGCCGATTTTAGATGGTGGTGAAAACGTTCCACCAACCCGTTTGATTGAGGATGGTAGGCCGTGGTGGTGTGCAGCTGCGTCCCTAGCAGGTTCGCTAATGCAGCCCAGAGACTGGAAGTGAATTGGGTGCCTCTGTCTGAAGTGATGTGGACCGGAACGCCAAAACGTGAGACCCAAGTTGTGAGCAGCGCTCGGGCGCAGGAATCAGTTGTGATGTCAGTCAGGGGGGTTGCCTCAGGCCACCTCGTGAACCGGTCCACGATAGTAAGGAGGTACCGGGCTCCTCTTGAAACCGGCAGAGGGCCCACGAGGTCGACGTGTATGTGGTCGAACCTCCTACGGGTAGGCTCGAACTGCTGTGGTGGGACCTTGGTGTGTCGCTGGATTTTTGACGTCTGGCAGTGCGGACAAGTCCTGGCCCGCTCACTGACCTGTTTGCGCAGGCCATGCCAGGCAAACTTGCTGGCGACCAGTCGGACAGTAGATCTGATGGACGGGTGCGCCAACCCATGTACCGAGTCAAAAACGCGTCTCCGCCAGGCTGCAGGGACTATAGGGCGGGGCTGACCAGTCGCAACGTCGCAAAGTAGGGTCCGCTGACCTGGACCAACCAAGAAATCTCGGAGCTGTAGACCCGAGACTGCAGTTCTGTAGCTGGGCAGTTCGTCATCGGCTTGCTGTGCGTCAGCCAGGGCCGTGTAGTCGACACCCAAGGATAGGTTGTGGATGGTTGGTCTGGAAAGTGCATCAGCAACAACATTATCCTTTCCGGAGACATGTTGGATGTCAGTTGTGAACTCGGAAATGTAGGATAATTGTCTCTGCTGACGAGCTGACCAGGGATCGGAGACTTTGGAGAAGGCAAAGGACAGAGGCTTATGATCGGTGAAAGCGGTGAAAGGCCTGCCTTCTAGAAAGTATTGGAAATGCCGGACCGCCAGATACAGCGCTAGAAGTTCCCGATCAAAAGCGCTGTACTTCAGTTCGGGCGGTCTAAGGTGTTTGCTGAAAAACGCCAAGGGTTGCCAGCGGCCTTCGAGTAGCTGTTCCAGTACCCCACCCACCGCGGTGTTGGACGCGTCTACCGTGAGGGCAGTCGGGACGTCAGTCCTGGGGTGTACCAGCATCGTGGCGTCTGCCAGGGCATCTTTGGCCTTAACGAAAGCAGCCGCAGCCTCGTCAGTCCAGATGATGTCCTTGCCCTTACCAGCCAGCAGCAAGAACAGAGGGCGCATGATACGGGCTGCTGCAGGGATGAAACGATGGTAAAAGTTGACCATCCCAAGGAATTCCTGTAGGCTTTTGACTGTGTCAGGGCGGGCAAAATGGCGGATAGCATCCACCTTGGCGGGTAGGGGTGTTGCCCCGTCGCTGGTGATTTTGTGGCCGAGGAAATCGATAGAGTCAAGTCCGAATTGGCACTTGGACGGGTTAATCATGAGGCCGAAATCGCAGAGGCGGGAATACAGCTGGCGGAGGTGGGAAAGGTGCTCCTGGCGGTTACGGCTGGCGATCAGTATGTCGTCCAAGTAAATGAACACTAAGTCCAGGTCTCGGCCTACCGCGTCCATCAGCCGCTGGAAGGTCTGCGCAGCGTTCTTAAGGCCGAACGGCATCCGAAGGAATACGAACAGGCCGAATGGGGTGATAATCGCAGTTTTGGGGACATCATCCGGATGGACCGGGATTTGGTGGTATCCCCTAACGAGGTCCACTTTGGAAAAGATGCGGGCCCCGTGTAAGTTCGCTGCGAAGTCCTGGATGTGAGGGATGGGATAGCGGTCCGGGGTGGTGGCGTCATTCAGCCTGCGGTAGTCACCGCAGGGCCTCCACCCTCCATGTGCAGGAGGGACCATGTGCAGGGGGGAGGCCCAGGGGCTGTCTGACCTGCGAACAATCCCCAGCTCCTCCATGTGACGGAACTCTTCCTTTGCCAGGCGGAGCTTGTCTGGAGGTAATCGCCGTGCTCAGGCATGAAGGGGTGGCCCTGTGGTAATGATGTGGTGTCGTACCCCATGTGTGGGCCTAGAATTTGTAAACGAAGGTGCCAAAATCAATGGGAATTCGGCTAGGAGCTTGGCGAAATCGTCGCCAGAAAGGGAAATGGAGTCCAGGCGCGGGGCTGGTGGGCTGATTTCTCCCAGGGGATAGGTCCGGAGAGTGCTAGAGTGAACTAACCGCTTCCTTCGCAGGTCGACTAACAGGTTGTGGGCCCGAAGGAAATCGGCTCCTAGGAGTGGTCGGGCGACGGTGGCAAGGGTAAAGGTCCAGGTAAAACGGCTGCCGCCAAAGTGTAATTGAAGGGTACGGGTGCCGAAAGACCGTATCGTTGTACCGTTGGTGGCATTGAGTAGAGGACCTGGTAGCCTGTCACGAGTGTCGCGGCCTGACAGGGGCAAAATACTGACCTCCGCTCCAGTATCAACGAGGAAACGCCGTCCAGATTTCTTGTCCTGAACGAAGAGGAGGCTCTGTTGGCGGCCAGCCGCCGTAGCCATCAGCGGCGGCTGGCCCTGGCGTTTCCCTGAAACTTGCAGGGTGGGCGGCATCAACGGGCCTCCGCACCCCACCTCTGATGGTAGAAGCACAGCTGGTCACCCGTGTCGTCGTCTGCGTTCCTGGGGCGTGGCTGCTCGGTTGCTGGGGCTGGGCGAGGCAGGCGTTGGGCTCGCGGCCTGGTGATTTGACTGACGGACGAACCGCTCTCGCGCTTGGCCCTCCACAGGACATCTGCCCGGGCGGCCACCTCACGGGGGTTGCTGAAGTCGGCGTCAGCTAACAACAAGTGAATGTCATCAGGGAGCTGTTCGAGGAAGGCCTGTTCGAACATCAGGCATGGCTTGTGTCCCTCGGCCAATGCCAGCATCTCATTCATTAGGGCGGATGGGGATCTGTCCCCCAGGCCATCCAGATGAAGCAGGCGGGCGGCGCGCTCACGACGGGAGAGGCCGAAGGTCCGGATCAAAAGGTCTTTGAAAGCCGGGTACTTATCTTCCTCCGGAGGCGACTGGATGAAGTCTCCAACCTGGGTGGCTGTCTCCTGGTCCAGAGAGCTAACCACATGGTAGTACTTCGTGGAGTTGGAGGTGATCTGCCGAAGGTGGAATTGCGCTTCGGCCTGGTCAAACCAGACGCTGGGCCGAAGTGTCCAAAAGGTGGGCAGCTTGAGGGCCACTGCGTTGGCTGCTGCGCTGTCGTCCATTTCGCGGGTCCAAAAGCCATTTGGACCGTCGGGGTCACCAATGTAGCAGTTGCTACCGCGGAATAAAACAAGACTCACTCGGAGGATTGCCAAACAGAACTGGTTTATTTTCCCGCCTTGCGCGGGCCCTTTAAGGGAGAAAACTCCCGCCCAAAAAACCGGCAATGACGTGAGTCCTACGTCATCAGGACTTTCCCGCGCGCGGGTTCTCCCCGTCGCTCGGAAAGACGAGGCCCACCGCCATCTTGGGCCTCGTCGCTCCGACACCGCGCGACCCGACTGCCGAGCCGGTTCGCCCGACTAGACGGTGAGTCGCCACAGCAGACAGACATCAGAACTACTGGACATCTTCTGCTTTTATTCCAGATTTTCAACATCTGGAATATTTTGCTTTTATACATTTTAAACAGCATATTTTTAAAATAAAAATGAGTCCACAAAATATAATTAAATTTTAAAACATGTTTTTAGGGGTCTAATAAGCAAGAATGCTCTAGGATGTCACTAGTTTACCTATGGGTAGACCTACAAGTTGCTGAAAAGAAACGTAGATGCCAATGCTGAGCAACCAAAGTAATTATACCAAAGGACACTTTTTGCATTTCTTTGCAATTGATACCAAAATCAGAATTAACCTTTCAGAAATAGCAACTCAAAATAATGAGATTTGGCACCAATGAGATGAATTTACCTCAGAAACGAATGCCAAAAACCTAGTAGCATTTGAATGTTGACAGATATAATCAGTAATTAAAGAACTTTGAAAAATTTATCCAACTCAGAAAATAGACACAGAAAATTAGTTATTTTGAGCCAAAGAGATTCGATAGGTTAGGATGCTGAAGTTGGATCTGCATCACCCACTAGAACAAGATAATCTCCATTTGATACTAACAAAATCAAATTTTCAAGGGCAGTATTGCATCGAACCAGGAAATATCACATTCCATTGATTCCAATGGAATCTGTAGCCTTAATTACCATCAGCAAAATGGCCCTTAATCTTGAGCTGTCAAATCCTCCAAGGTACAGCTGGCTGAGTTAATCCTAAAATTCCTAATCATTAATAAAGTTCTATTTCAGATATTTTTATTGATGTATTCTTAAGTATTAAGGTTCCTTTAATGAAAATTTTTATACAGTGGAAATGCAGCCAGAGTTTTTACATTGAAACCAATGGGAAAGCCTTTTCAATTTACATATTTTCTCTCACAAAACACATTCCAGGGACATGACATTTTTGTAAATTGTCAAATAGCTATATGGCTGGAAAATACACTTCACGCAAGGATTGCTACATGTACAAATGAAAAACAACAATAATCATGATTTAAGCCAAGAAAAGGAATTCGTCTGTTAACCCACATCAGAGCAAAATAAGTAGCTAAATTCAATAGAAAAGAAGAAATATTAAGGATCAAAAAAATTCTGCATCGAGCAGGTATTCAAATGAAATAACTACTGCCTCAAGTAAATCAATTCAAAGTGCCCTGTGTTTTGAGCATGGTATCAACTATACTTAAATAAGTGAAGAGCAAAATGGTTACAGATCACATAAGTAATAATATTAAAACACCAGGATCACAATTAAATGGAAAACTAAAAATAATCAATCAAATAACAAATTACATTCAAATGAAAAGGATAAAACTTAGATTTGGGGGACTAAAATCTTGGTACAACTTTGACAAAGAAAAAGGCATTAAGATAGCTTTGTTCCCAAATTGTTTCGTTTTCCTAAATTCAGATTCATAAACAAACTTGTTAACAATAAAGTTTGACCCAAATATCCATTGCTTTGCAGATAAGCAATAGAAACATTTCTTTCACACTCTAAGTGCCATTTAAAAAATGTATTTCTGCACAATTAACCAGCACATAATTCCTTAAGCCTGGTTCAAAATTCTGTTCATAATAACAAATTCATTTAAGTTGGCAAGTTTCCCTCAAATTTTTCCTTGGATTAGTGGAAGGGGGTGGGGAAGAACACAAAAGTAAATGAATCACTGAGATAGATTACGTAAAAAAGAGTAGAAAACAGATGTAGGAAATTAACTTGCAATACCAAAGGAAGAAAAACAGGATAGTTTTCTGCTTTCTTTTGCTGCTTTGTACCAATATCCTGCATCCCCTTTAACTTAAGATCCTGATTAGATACTGGGGTTTCTAGTACTCCAGCATCTCAGACGTGCCCCCAAACAACAAAAATGAGTAACATAATCAATTCAAGGATACAATCAAACATTCACCCAACAACACATTCATAAACATTGGAAAGCCATCTAGATCAACCACAAAGATTGGTGGAAAGCACATTTTTCCCTCCTAATTCACCACTGTGTTAACTGTCAACGGTAAAATGCCCTTGGCGTAGGTGAGTGATAGAAGGATCAGTGGCGTATTATTGGGTAAGCATGAAAGAATAGGTTACAAGGAAACAAGTAGGAGAATGGGATGGTTCCAATAGCTGGCACTGACTTGATGGGCAAAATGGCTTCCTTCTACATCAGGAAATATATAAAAGACAGCATCCCTACGCAACACAAACAATTCCAGATGTAGAGAAAGTTCAATTAAAATTGAATTTTTAAACCACAACTAAGTGGGAATGCATCTTAAGAAATGGTTAATATTTCTTCCCCACCAAAAAAATGGCTGATGTCCCATGCTGCATAAAATACAACGCAGAGGGCAAAGAGAAGGGAGTATCAAATTTCTATTGAAAGTAAACTATCCAAATGACACGTCAATAAAGGCACTGAAATCAAATTTAGCTGAGTGTCTCATGACAAAATGCCATAGACAATTTAAAATACCTGCAATGTATCAATCACGTAGCTCACAGTTTTCTGTTATATGTTGGTAAATATATAACAACAATAATAATGCTTTAGTGAAATATTTTAAAACACAAGCCACATTTGTTCTGGCATTTCAAAGTCTGGCATAACTTCAATTTCAAGTTCTCCAGAAGACTAATGTTTTTCAGCATTATCACTAAACACATATTTGAGCTGATTTTGACGCGAAAAAGAAAAACATTCCACTAGTTCACAAATATGGTTGGCAGTATGGAAGCAGATTTCAAATCACCGAACATATTTCATGAAACAGCTAAAGCAATGAGAAATTTCAACATCACTGATTCAATAAGAGTTGGGATGTCATGTTGCAGTTGTACAAAACATTGGTCAAGCCACACTTGAAGTACTGTGTACAGTTCTGGTCACCACACTACAGAAAGCATGTGGTAGCGTTAGAAAGAATGCAGAAAAGATTCACCAGAATATTGCCCAAAATGGAGGGCTTTAGTTATGGCGGGATTGGATAGGCTGGGTTTATTCTCATTGGAATATAGGAGGCCGAGGGGTGATCATACAAGGGTTTACAAAAGTACAAGGGATACAGTCTCTTGGCTAGGGTGGGGGATAACTGGAGGGTATAGATTTAAGGTGAGAGTGAAGAAATTTAAAGGAGGTCTGAAGGGCAAGTTTTTCCACACAAGACTAGGGTTATATGGAACTGCCAGCCAAAGGAAGTGGTAGAAACAGAGATAGTTATGTTTAAGAGGCATTTGGATAGGAAAGGCAAAGAGGGATATGGACCTAATGCGGACAAATGGGATTAGCGTAGATAGGCATCGCAGTCAGTATGAATGAGTTGGGCCAAAGGGGCTGTTTCCGTGCTGTACAACACTAATATTTTCATGCTTGGAGGAGAAGTACAAACTCAAATTGTTACAGATAAAAGTATTACTATTTTCTTCCCAAATTTTGCTCCATTTCTCGTACTGGAAGCTTTTAAAACCACTAAAACAAAACAAGGGGATTATAAAACAATGCAAACATATACAAAAGCTGCATTACTTGAAATTAGCCCTTAACTGTCTGCTGACTATACCGAATGTCATATGAAAAAGGCTCAAAGCTACACATGCTCAAACAGAATCAAATCATGGATTTTGAACGAATTAGAGGGAAGACATTTCAGACCCCAGTATCATCCATGTGAAAATAAATTCTCATTTCCTGTATTCCTTCCCCATATATGTTAAGTATGTGCCATCTGGTAACTAGCCTCTGTTAAATGAAATAAGTCCTTCCTAATTGCTTCGTCTGGGGCCCTCAATTTTATCCACAATGAAATCCCCCCTCAGCTTCTTCCATTTCAAAATACATGATGAAACAGCCTTTCCTCATTGCTTATTTTCCAGTCCATGCTCATGAATTGTTCTTGTAATCAATATTGCAATCATACTTCACATATTGCAGTAGCATTATTGGAGTCAATGTTCCTAAACTATGCTTTAACCAACACGTTATACCATTCTTTATAGCATACGTAACATACCTGCTCTCTTTATGTATCAGCCAAAAAACAAGTATCCTGACTGTCACAATAAGTACTGTATTTACCAGTCCTGCTACCTTCAGGTATCTGTGGACTTCCATTCCTCTACTCTTCTCAGTATCACTTATTTTGCATTCCCTTGCCCTTCCCAAATGCATTATGTCACACTTCTCCAAAAGGAATTCAATTTTCCCAATTGCCTGCAATTCTATATCTTGCTCACCACACAGCCAATTCTGGTGCCATCTGCAAACTACTTCATCATGCCCTTTACACTTAAGTCTAAATACATGTGAGTAAGCACAGAGGCCTACAGCAATTTTGTTGCAAGCAGCCTTCCATAAAACACAAAAATCTTTATTCCCCATTTCCTGTCACCAAACTAATTTTGGATTGAATTTACTATTTATCCTTGATCTTATGGGCTGTTATTATACTGACTAGTGGGCCTCTGTCAGAAGTTTCTCCGAAACTTGCCTCTCCAAAAATAAAATCAGGTTCATCAGGCATAAATCTTCACTTAACAAATTCATATATTATTCTTGATTAATCAATCTTTTCCTAAATGACAACTACTGTGGTCCTTCAGAATCTTTTGCCCAGTTATGTAATCAGCACTAAGATTCCTACAACTTATCTATAATTACTCTCTCTAGTATTTTAATAATGGTTCATTTTTAAGCAGTCCTCCAGTATCTTACCTGTGGCTAAGGGATTGGAACAAATCTCTAGTATTTCCACCACTGAATCAGATGTAGTTCATTTGGAGGCACCCTAGACACAGAAGTGGAAAGTCCCACTTTACATTCTAGATGCTTGAGCACAAAATCTAGGCTGATACTTCCAGACATGGGAAGCTCCAAAATGGCAAAGATATCTTTTTTTTTTGATGAGGACCTTATCTGCTCTCTCAGTTGGACAAAGGATCCGATGGTACCCTTGAAGATAAGTAGGGAGTTCTCCCTAACATCTTGGTACATACTTATCCCTTAATCAATAATATATTATAGGTGGGCGATTACGATGTACAAATTGGCTGCTGCATTTTCTATATTATAACTGTGGCTTTGGAAGTACCTAACCATCTGTAAAGCACTATAAAACATGCCAAAGGCACCACACAAGTACTTGATTTTTTATTCTTATTCCTCCCAACAACCAGATATACATTTTTTCTAGGCCTGGAAGTTTTACTTTCAAAGATACTAAATCTTCACATTCTCATCATTTCTTCCCTCATTACATTTATCTCAGACAACAATTTATATTCTTCCCCAACTGCAATTTCAGCATCATCTCCCTTTTCTGTCAATAGAAACCATACCTATACCTTACACTTAACTTTTACGGTGCAATGCAATCTCAAAACAACTTGCCATATTACCTTGCAATTGCAGATGTGCAAGAGGTATCTCCATGTTCCCCATGGTAATGTGAATTTTAATTGCTAGGTCACAGGAAGGCAATAACAGTCCCAGCAGAAATGTAAAAGACTTTTGTTTTTGGAAGTCCCTGTGATAACAGCCTTACTAAGGAGGGAATAGCAGATGAGGATTGGCAATCCAGTTCCAAGGATGTGTTTGACAAATTGTAGCTGTAAACCTGGGAGGAGAGAACGAGGGCAAGAGTAATGCAAATCTGTTCAGTGTATGTAATGTACTATATATAAAAAGAGGGGTTCCAAAATTAAGTAAATGTTAATTTCATTTATAACAGAGATGGCTTATAGTGTGGGTATTAAAGTTGTCCCCACACCCACTATAGCAAGGTTGCACTGTATCAAATAGAGCCTGCTCTTTGTTTAATTCTCATCCTTAAGTGGAGGAACTCTACACCTCAGTGACTCAGGCAAATATCATTGGTTGCATCGCGTCTTATATGAATCACCAAGACCCAATTCCTCAAGGAGGAATCAAAACATGAATGAAGAGGAACAGAACTTGCTCAAGTATTTTGAAAGTATTTTGAGGGTAGGCACGGTAGTGTAACGGTTAGCAGAACACTGTTACAGCGCCAGCGACCTGGGTTCAATTCCAGCCGCTGTCTGTAAGGAGTTTGCACGTTCTCCCTGCGTCTGCGTGGGTTTCTTCCGGGTGCTCCAGTTTCCTCCCACATTCCAAAGACATACAAGTTAGGAAGTTGTGGGCATGCTATGTTGGCGCCAGAAGCATGGTGACACTTGCGGCCTAACCCCAGAACACCCGACACAAAAGATGCATTTCACTGTGTGTTTCGATGTACACGTGACTAATGAAGATATCTTAAAAATCACTTCATGTTCCAAGAGCTGGGGGCGTGGGGGGGAATGCAATCATTTATTTTGCACTCTTTATACAAAGAATGGTTTACACCCATTTTTTGGGAAGGGCAAGGAAAATGAAATCTTCATCAGAGCCCAAATCTACATTCTTTCTGAATTTGTCAAAAAAGTCAAATCAGTTTTTGGTTGAGACAATAAATCAAAACGCAACATAAAATATTCCACAGAACCACCCAATGATGATTGGGGAGTTCTACTGGTATCCTGGCCAACACAAAAACCAATCTGGTTATTTACCTTATTCATGTTTGCAAGATCTTACTGAGTGCAAATTAGCTTCTACATCTTCCCAAAAGAAACAATATTTCAAAAGCAATTCATTATCTATAACTCACTTTGGGATTTCCTTAACCACCTGAAAGGCAATAAAAGTTATTTACTCTTGATCAAAAAAGATATATTTGTATTAAAATATACACCTGTCCATGGACCAGAACGAAAAGCCAGGAATAGTTTTCAACTTGGTTCGTCTCCGATTTTCTGGACATCTTTGATCTTGTCAAAGAGCCAGTTACTGTAAAAATAAATACCAAGTCTTGCAGATTAACATTAATGGCTAAGCACACAGGAAACTTATGTGCTTCAGAACTTTAAAGGCAACAGACCCGCAAATGATCTTCAACTAAAGTCAATGTCTTTACCAATTTGTACTGACAGAACAGCCATTGTACATACAAACATACAATAGGCTTCAGTCAAAATAAGATTCATTAAATTCAGTCACAAAGCAATATGCAGCTGAAGTTTTCATCTGTAGTTCTGAATGAGAAATTCAGGGCTTTACAATACGGTACAATTTTCTCCTCTTCTGAGCAATGAAATCTGATGACATCCTAAGATTCATCTGACCTGGTTTATCTGCCACAGCTAGCTCAATATGTGGTCCCTCCATTTTCTCAATTCTTTAGACAGATTACTTGTTTGGAAACCTAGCAGCTCAGGCAACTTTAACAACTTTGTGACTCCCATAATTGAATCACACAGCTCGTTGTCATATAGCTCATCTCCACATTATCTCAATTGAGAGAGATCGTAACCAGCATTCAGATTTAAGCACAAAGTCTAAACTTTATAGTTTCATCATACAACACTTCCATCTTCCCTCAGTCATTTGCTGAAATGCTGAAGGTCAGCCAGTAATTTAAAATAAGGTACTCAATTTCTACAAGAACTTGTATTGTGCAAAACAATTTTTCAGTTGTTTTATCAACAACACTGAGCAGTTGCTCTTATGCTACAATTCTTAAAATGGTCCCAACCAAATATCCAACATACATGACAAATCTGTTTCCCAACATTAGTGCTACTTTCACTTCTCAGTCAGATTACGAACAATTGATCATGTTCTGGGGAAGATTAGTGAACATGTCTGGAGTTAAACTCAAATATGAACAGCAAACAACTACAGAAGAGAAGTAATTTTAATTGCTGGCTACATTTACAGCAGCTTGAGTCACTACTGGGTCATCTCTTCCAAGGCAAACACTCTGATCAGAAGACAGATTTCTCAATACAAAACGTAAAACTCATTGTATGTTTTAAGGAAACAGCCCAACCTTTTCTGATAAGATAATCAAACCTCAATGAAATTTTCAGATCACGTCACTCAAGTTTTAGGAAAATGTCAATTCAATTGTTAATTGCTTTTCAGGCCTAAAAGGCCTAGAAATAATCACATTATTGGCTCACAGATGAAGTACTGCTGCCATGTATGAAATTAATGTTGTTAAAGCTTTAATTGGTGCTACAAAGCAGTGAGAGAGAAAATCACCTACATTGAACTTGAAAACTTCTTGCACCAATGCTGAAATGCAGCAGCATGGGGACCCAACAAGAATATCTTGCAGGTCAAATTTAAGATCTTGCACCTAATTCTGGTATTAATCTGCAGTTCTTTTCCTTCAATGTTACAGACACATTCAAGATGAGGACCAGAATGTTTTTATTAGATACATGTATCAAAAGATATATATATGGGGTTAGAAAAATGGTGCTAAGATATAGATTAATTATTTCCTTAAAGAACAGGAATCAGGTTCAATAAACCAATTGACTACTTCTGGTCCTGTAGCCCTCCTTAAAGTACAATTTATTCTGGGATGCACAAATTGAAGAGACCATCTTAAGGCTTGAAGTTCTGACTTTAGGATGAAAATGTTGTGCTCTCCAAGAACTCAATTCTGAACCAGTGCACAATGTTATGTTATATTAACGCACTTAGCTATTTGAAGTCCTAATTAAAAATTAATGTTTGGCATTAATTATACCCCCTTGGTAAACCACAGCTGATGGGAGCACCAATATAAGCAGCGGCTGGGCAAAAAACTAATTAGATTTACAACTTCTTTTCAGTGGTCAAAATCAATCTCAACTGGAAAATGAATGCCCTGACTTCACAGGCAATGCTCCATGTGGAGACAGTTGAGCAGATGAAACTGCACCCCAAGATAATTTACCGAAGCAAGAGTTTTTTTAATTTTGTATCCTTAGTTTTGACAGGTTCCTACACTTTCTCAAAAAGTTTTATCACTTTTTTTTTAAAAACTTGACTATCATTCTTTTTTCTCAGTTCACCTGTTCCGCTATCAAAGTGTGTACTGGGATTATCCATTTACTTCCTCAACATTATTCACACAGTGGGCAGATATGGCGCAAAGAAGGATTAATAAAAACATTTCAACAGCACTGAAACACATTTGTGCATTTATATATTGCTTTTAGTGCAGAAAAAATAAATTCCAAGGTGGTATACAAATAGAATGAAAACAGGTGCCAGAGAACAAACAAGAAATTTGTGGGCTAGCTGAAGGTGGCAGCTTTCAGGTTCTTAAAAATGGAGAAAACAAAAGACCTCAAGATCACAACAGAGGCAACATAAGTGTCTGTCACCAATGTGAGGAATTTGTTGAGGTAAATATGAAAAGATAAAAGAAACAAAAGCAGAGCTATGGTGGGATCAACAGGAATGAATTTGGAACGTGTTGACAGGTAAGCAGAAGTTTGAGAAGTACTTGTGGTGTGCTCAACCCAGAGTTAATAAACATTGGCAATTTTGAATGAACTTGGAGTGCAAGGGGGTAGGGGAGGAGTGGGGAGACAGGATGTTTGCAGCAAAGCAGCAATGGAGAAAATAGATTCTAATTGACGAAGTCACTTGACCTACAAAGAAAAATTATCCAGCTAAGAAGCCAGAAATAGCAATAATTAATCAAGAGGCCTACAAAGTTGATTTTCTTTTCACTCCACAGATGCTGCTTGGCCTGTGGTGTATATATTGTCTACAAATGCACTGGAATTACTTGCCTTGGCTACTCTGACAGCACTATCTAAGCTTGAGATTGCTATCACCAAGAAGGGAACATCACCACTAGCAGAATCCCCTACAAATCATACTTCCAAGTCAGGATAACATATCACCATTCCTTCACTATCACCACTCCTTCATTATCACTAGGTTCAAATCCTGAAAATCCTTACCCAGCACTGTGGTAGTACTTTCTATTAGATTGCTGTGGTTCAAGAAGATGGCTCACCACTACTTCAAGAGCAAGTAGGGACAGGTAATTAATTCAGGCCTTGCCAGTGATGCACAGATCCCATAACAAAAATCAAATTTAAAAAAAATTTTAAAATTCAAGTTTTTGGAACAGGGCTTGACTGAGCTCACAGGCCTTCGATGTAGAGACAAAGGTGTGATCCAGGCTGACACAGGAAATAATTAAGTGTACTGCAAAAGTATCTTTTACTACAACATTCTTCATCCACAAAGGATGCACCCATACTTTTGTAAAACAACTCCCCTGATCCTACAGGCAAAATTCACATATCACTACACAAATAAACAGAAAACCAAATCCTACCACTTTGCTGTACAGCAAGGAGGAACATCAATGTGAGTATTATGACATGCTAATGACAATTTCAAAGGGATAATAAGCTGTCATGAGATGCAAAAATTCCCTTATAAAAATTTAAATGATGCAAAGAGTAAATTTGCAAACATTCTTTTGTCAAACTTGTCATTTCAATACTGCAACACCGGGAAGTCTATATTCTCTGCCGAGTAGATAGATGAATTTTGAAACAGAGTCACGGAGTTGCACAGCACAGAAACAGACCCTTAGGCCCATGCTGCCGATTTTGCCCATCTACACTAACCCCATTTGCCCACATTAGGTCAATATCCTTCTGTACTTTGTCTATTTATGTGCCAGTCTAAATGTCTCTTAATATAGCGATTTTATCCCATTCCACCACCTCCTCTGGCAGCAAATCCCAAATATCAACCATTGTAAAAAAAAATTTACCCCTCAAATTCCCTTTAAAATTCCTTGCTCTCACCTTAAATTTATGATACCCTATTCATAGAACATAGAAGACTACAGAGTACAGGCCCTTCAGCCCACAATTGTTGTGCCGAAATCTTATCCTGCTCTAAGATCTATCTAACCCTTCCCTCCCACATAGCCCCCTATTTTTCTATCATTCACGTATCTAAGAGTCTCTTAAATGCCCCTAATGTATCTGCCCCCACAACCTCTGCCGACAGTGAATTCCACGCACCCACCACTCTGTGTAAAAAAAAACTTACCCCTGACATCCCCCTTACATCTTGACCAATTAAAAATTCAGAGTTCCCTCCCAATATATTATTCAATAACAAGATGATTAGGAAAGAAACACAATCCTTTATCTCAGCAATTAGTAAATTCAGACAAATCCAAACTAATTAAATGACAATATTCAAAACTAAACATTAAAAAGGCAAATGCCTGCATAGTTCACTGCATTCCCAACTACATTTCAACAGTATTAATGGTTTATGGAATTATTATTAAAAGCTAAAATGTCAGAGCCAAAACAAATTAGGTTCCTCCAAATGGACTAATGTAATGGTATAAAAGACCTGAAGGAAACTATTTTTCTCATGAACACCACAGACCGCCACTGGCTTATAGTCAAGTCAGAGGAAAGACACCTTGGAACTAATAACAACATTTGATCTCAACATAGCAGATCTCTCTTGGCATTACCGCAAGGGATAGAGTAGCAATGAGAAAGAATGCTACAGTCCACTGAAGAATGCAATAGCAGATACACCAAGAAGAATTGAAATAAATAGCTCATTCGGTAAATCAACTTGATTGACTGGTTGAATGCTTCCAACATTTCTGCATTCATTGCAACAATCTGATGCCTGGTATCAAAGATCTGAATAACAAGTTGGAGCACTTCTCATGATCAAAAGAAATATCAGATTTATAAGAAATCAAATTATCCATAAAATTGGGAATACTATTAGCATGTTAGACTGCTAGAATAGAACAAAAATGCATGGATTAATTTATGCAATGAGGGTACTTGGCTCAGAAGATTTATGCTCCACATAAGCTCCTACTGCACTTCATTTCCCTCCAACAAATATGTATTTCAATTCCTTGCATCCTCATGTATTTCTCTTTAAATGTATAAAGAGAGAGTAGCGCACATTATTTGCAAGCATGAGATGAGATCACACGTAGTCCGGCTAAAATAGAAATTAGAATGATACACTAAGTGTTTCAGGGTATGATCAATGATAGAACTGGACTCAGTGATAAATCATCAACAGTGGAAAGAACTTGAAATAATTAAAAGAGTGAAAATTGCTGAAAATGCTATTAGTTCCATATCAAACCACTGGCATTTCTTGCTGTTAAGTCCAGCATTCCTGAGCAAACTCTGAAATCTTGAATTTGCTAGCCATTGTTCAAGAGCAATTCTCCAACAGCACGTTGATGTTGGACTCCACAAGGAGGTCATTGGCAGAATGCTACAGTTCCCCACCAGTTACAGTGAAGAATCTGCCAATTGAATTTGCATTAGATTAGGCTTTGCATAGGAATAGTCACCTATTCATTTGAATTCAGAATTATGGCTTCAAAGTGAATAGAAAGTAACTTATTTAGATGTATTTAGTTCCCAAGGGTTTCTAGTATATTTCATTGTATCCAATCTTTTTTTTAAATTGTGTGATAATTTTTGATATTTACATACATTGAAAATTAGTCAAAGACAGTCTCAGATATTTCAAACCAACAATTTAGAGCAGTCAGCCTGGGAGCTTGACTTTGTGTGGTCAAAGCCTTTCTGGGGAAGGAGTCATCATTTTCAATAATGAAGGCGTGTAGAGAGATGCCCTGGATACCCACTGCAACATCACAGATTTATCTATGCTCACAAATCCAAAAACTACAGACCATCATGACATCAACCACACAAGGATTTGTTTTAAATAACAGTTGGGCCACACATTCAATGTGCTTCCCCAAGTTCCTTTGTCTGATGTTTGATGCAATAAGGCCTTGCTGCCTAGCAAGTGTAGACGTGAGAGCACACAGTGTGGGCTGTTCACCACTCACCGAGGCAGGCTGGGCTAAAGCATCCAGTGGATCAGATGCAGACATTGGCCATATGTTGTGCACCACTACTATAGTTAGAATGGCCAAAAGAGGATGGGATACCACTAGAAAGCAATCTCTAATGCATATGACCAGGATCAACTGACACCAATGTACATAAGAGCTTTTGAGGTTGGCAGGATATCTCTTGGAGATTTTCCAAGTACACCACTAGTGCTCCGACAATCATGCACACAAGCAACATTGAGTTTACATGAATTGCAGCCATTAGGAGGACAAGCAAATGGAAGAAACTGGAGGACAGATATTACTGATTGATTCATATAAAAAAGCTCAACGATTCAGAAACAAACCATCTCTGCACAAGTGTGGAAAGGAATTTGAAAAAAAGAAGCCCCAAACAACTATTCATATCACAACACAGCAAAGGAAAAGTTAACTATTAAGGTGTGTTTTAATCCTGTGTAGTATCATTGAAACAATATGAATCCTTTTCAAACTTTTAAAACCACAATCTCACCCTTACAGGAATGGGCTGGTAAGCCTGTTCTGCAATTCAATGTAATCATGGCTGATCTGGGATCTAAATCTTCCATGTGTTTATTAATTTCAACCAATAGATGACTTGGTTATGATTTTTAGTCTTTGCCCCTTTGTTCTAGACTCCCCAGCCCTACCAGCTCACATTATTATCTTAAAAACTTCAAAACTTATCAAATCAATCGTTCTAAATTAAAACTAAACAACACCGTGTCTCTAAATACAGTGATATTTGACTGCACCACCTCCTCTGGCAGCAAGTTCCAGATATCAACCACTATGTGTAAAGAAAAATGTGCCCCTCAAAACCCATTTAATTCTCCTTCCTCTCACCCTAAAACCTATGCCTTCTTGTTTTTGATACCCCTACTATGCAAAAATGATTCTGACCATCTACCCTATGCCCTTTGATAATTTCATATACCTTTATCAGGTAACCCCTCAGTCTCCTTCACTCCAGGGATAACAAAACCCAGCCTATTCAATCTCTAGTAATTTCTAGGTCTCATGTTCAGCACAACTTTGTGGGCCGAAGGGCCTGTATTGTGCTGTAGGTTTTCTGTGTTTCTATAACTAAAGCCCTCCAAACCAGGCAACATTCTGGTGAATCTCCTCTGCATTCTCATCAGCGCAACCACATCCTTGCTATTGTGTGGCAAACAGAACTGCACACGATACTCCAAGCACAGTCTAACCAGTGTTTTGTGAAGTTGCAACATAACATCCCAACTTTTACATTCTATGCCCTGACCCATTAAGGCATCTAACACAATCTCCTTAATACTGACCTACTCCGGGTTATTCACGTACCTCTCCCCAAACTCACTACTTTATGTATCCTTCTCCTAGGTGAATATAGATGAGGAGGATTCATTTAGAACTTCACCCACATTGACTGGCTCTACACATAGATTACCCCTTTGATCCCCAAGGTGAACCACTCCTTCCCTGGCTACCCTCTTGCTTTTAATAAAGAATATCTTGGGATTCTCCTTAATCTTACTTGCCAACAATATTTCATGGTCCCTTTGTGCCTTCCTAATTTCTTTCTAAGTTCTCTCCTACACACTATATTCCTCAAAAGACTCCCTCAATTCCCACTGCCTAACCTTCCATACATATCTTTTATTCCCTGATCAAACCTTCAATATTCTTTGTCATCCAAGATTCCCTAATCTTGCTATCTTTGCCTTTCACCTTTATCAAAACATGCTGGCTTTAACACTCAGACTCCCACTTGTCAGTTATTGTTTACCTGCAAACAACTGCTCCCAATCTATTTTTGCCAGGTCCTCTTATGCTATTGAAATCCGTTTTTGCCCAATTCAAAACTGAGGCCAAAATTCATCCCTTTCCATAACTACCTTGAAACACGGTCCTCAAAGTGCTCCCCCACCAACACTTCTACCACCTGCCCAGTTTTATTTCCCCAGGCAAGATCAAGTATCGACTCTCTATGTGTTGTGTCAAAAAACTTTCTTGGATGCACTTAACAACTTCCACTCCCTCCAAGCCCTTTGCACTAAGTCAATATTGGGGAAATTAAAATCTCCCACTACTATAACCCTGATGTTCTTGTATCTTTGTGATTTGCTTTCATGCATCCCCAAATTTCTACTTAATAGGACAAATTTAGCCAAATCTAGTTTCTGTACTTTAATATCTAAAACCTCTCAGTTAGTTACAAGTGACAACCAGAATGTTCCAATCTCCTCTACCATTCATGCCAGTCATTTCCTGGTCAGTCTGGTACCCTATAATTTTAGTTTTTCCACACATTTCACCAATTTTTTTAAGTAAGATTGATGCAATTGGATCAAAGAGGGGTAATGTTTATTTGTTTCTGTGAGCATCATTGGCAAAGGTTGCTTTCAATGCCCATCCTTCAATACTTTTGAATCATTTGGCATGCTACAGGAGCCTGAAGACCCAGGCTCAACAATTCAGGAACATCCTCTTCCCCTCTGCCATCAGATTTCTGAACAATCCATGAACACTACCTCAGTATTCCCTTTTTTGTTTGCACTATTTATATTTGTAATTTATAGACTTATGTCTTTGCACTGTACTACTGTCGCAAAATAACACATTTCACATCGTATGTCAGTGATAGTAAATCTGATTCTGATTCCAAAGTGCTATTGGGAATCAAACACTTAGTCACAGCTCTGAGTCACATGAGGATGACAGGTATTCTTATCTAAAGGTCACAAGTAAATTAGATGTGGTTATTACAGCAATCCGAAGTTTCACATTGTTACTGTCCTTGTTAAAATTTATATACCCAGCATGTTGGGGGAAAATTAACATTTTTTTTGGATAGGCAGGATTGTCATAACCAAGAATACATTGACCAGAGGAGTGGCTGGCCCTAGTGTGCAGAACTTGTGTACTAGGTTCACATCCATTTAGTATAGTTCATGTCAAACATTCAAATCAGACCTAATACCCCGTAATCTACACTTGTCATATACTACGTATACACAAACCTCCATCCCTCAGATTTGAACAATCTTCTGCTGTTCCATTGAGACAAGTGACTCAGCAGGAACAAAGGCATCAAAGATCAAACCAATGCAATGGATAGTACTGGGTGGATATCTGGAAAAGGATTCTGGGTGTTGGTGCGAGGATGAAGTTTTATTTTTAAATTGTTTTAGGGTTTACTTTACCATAATAAAATACTAATAGAGCAAACTAAACGTGCTTTCTATAGAGCAAGGTTCCACAAGGGCATGAGAGCAGAGACAAATGAAGAAAAATATGAAAAGTGCGCTCATGTAAAACAAAAACACAGAAACATGATGCACATCCTCCAGAGAAAGGTGCAAACAAGAAGTGTACCCAACATAGTTCTCATCCTTGATGGCCACATTTGTGTGTGGGTGTGGCAAGCTGTGCATAAAGACAAAAGAAACTGCAGATGCTGGAATCTAGAACAAAGAACATGATTCTGGAAGAATTCAGTGGGTCAAGAAGCATCTGTGGAATCAAAGGGTGTAAGTTTCGGGTCAAGACCCTGCATAAGGACATAAACCCTGAGTACACAAACACCAAGTGTTACTATATACCGACGTTCTCTTTGTTCCAGGTTTGCAAAGGATGGGTCTAACCACATTGACTCAGAACATTTCTTTCAGTTAGACTGTGCCATACCACCTATCACTCACAGAAACTTTATGCTGAGGAATACTTCTGCCCAGTTAGGAATATCAACACCCTGCAGTAAGAGGAAATGGTGGCTCCCCCAGCAGACAGTAAGAAGTTATTTGGCAGAATGCCTCATCACCAGGAATCTTAAACAAGCAAATGAGAAGTGCCTGTCAGATCTTTCATACACAGCTGGAGTCTTGGCTCCACTGCACTCTGCCATCAAGGCAGCTAGGATGGGGATGAGATTGTCATCCATCTCCTTCTGGAGTATGCACATATGAAAGCTTTGGAAAGAAAGCCAGTGCTCTTTCCCAATAACACAAAAGAGCATGAGAACAAGGTTCAATGCAAACAGTCATGTAACAGAGAACTTTGTTTTATGGACGCACACCAAGACAAACAAGAACTGCAGTTGGAAATTAACAGCTTGGTGAAAGCTACCCTTTGGTCTGCTCTACAACTTAATTTTCCTGTGCAAGGAACTGTGACCAAATGTTGAAAGCAGACATGTTCTAAGATCCAGGAGGATATGCTGAGGGATGTACTGAAGCTTGGTACAGTCACTGCAAAGGTACTTTAGCAGAATGACTACAGATTAAAGTCTTCCCACCATTGCATAGTGAGGGGCAGGAGTGATGCAACAACCCTCAGACTCATTGTCTCGGAATGCAAGAGCAAGTAAAATTGATTTTGTGTATACACTATACATTTAGTATACAAAAGATGAGTACATTGTATATATTTGAAAATATTATGAAAAAACAATTCATTTTTTAGTAAAGAAAAGGAAAACCATGCAACAGAATGTTGTTTCACCTTCAGGAAGGAAATTTTTATGAAAAATTAAATCTTGATTGGTAGTAAGTAGCAAAACCTTCCAAAAGGAATATAATGAGGCCATAATTTCTGATCATTATATACCATTCTCAGATTCTTCACAATAATGTGACAAAAGGAATCGCCCATAACTGTTTGGCTCCAGAAATTACAGCCTTAATTCATCAGCTGACTATCAGAGGAGATAAGAGTAGCTACCAATAACTAAACACTAAACTACTGATGTTCGGGGGGGGTCAAAGAAAAACCCTGAAATGATTGTAGAGCAGAGCGAAAAATAGGCGCTGCTCTGCAAGGCACCTTCACTCCAATCATCATTTTCTTCAAGCTACAGAACCATGCAGCACAGAGGGCCATCCAGCCTATCAGGCTGCATCAGACCTTCAGTAGAGCTGTCCATGCTCTTACCCCACCCCCCTGTAATTTTCTTACCACAAATGTTTTACTACTACTTCCAACTGCAATGGAGAGGGTAGGACCACTCAAGGATAAACAAGAGACTTTATTTTTGGAGGCAGAGGATGTCGGCGAAGTACTAAATGAGTACTCTACATCTGTATTCACGAATGAGAAGCACATGGAGGATAGTGAGACCAGTATGGGGTATTCTAATATGCTAGAGCATTTTGAGATCAAGAAAAAGGTGCTGGGTCTCTTGAAGAGCATTTAGGTGAATAAATCCCCTGGACCTGGTGGGACCCAGCCCAGGTTATTGAGAGAGGCAAGAGAGGAAATTGCTGGGGCTTTGACAAAGATCTTTGTATCCTCTCCATCCACAGGTGAAGTCCCGGAGGACTGGAGAGTAGCCAATGTTGCTCCTTCATTTACGAAGGGAAATAGGGATAATCCAGGAAATTATTGGCGGGGGGGCCTCATCAGTGGTAGGGAAACTATTGGAGAAGATACTTAGGGATATGATTTACTCACATTTGGAAGAACTTTGGGTAATTAGGAACAGTCAGCAGGGCTTTGTGTGGGGCAGGTTACAAACTTGATTGAGTTTTTTTTGAGGTGACCAAGGTCAAACTGAGGGTAGGGCAGTGGATGTTGTCTACAAGGACTTTAGTAAGATGCCTAACAAGGTCCCTCATGGTACGTTGTTTAGGAAGATTAAGATGCATGGATCCATGGTGACTTAATAGTTTGGATTCAGAATTGGCTTGCCCCTAGAAGACAGCAGGTGGTGGTGGAGGTGTTTTATTCTGGCTGTAGGTCTATGACCAGAGGTGTTCCACAAGGATCTGTGCTGGGATCTCTGTTGTTTGTGATATATATTTTATATAAATGACTTGGGCAAAAACATAGATGGGCTTGTTAGTAAGTTTGCAGACAACACAAAAATCAGTGGAGTTGCAGACAGTGAAGAAGGTTGTCAAAAGATACAGCAGGATATAGATCAGTTACAGCTATGGACAGAGGAGTGGCAGATGGAGTTTAATCTGGGCAAGTACAAGGTGTTGCACTTTGAGAGGTTAACTGAAAAGGAAAAAGTATGCAATTAATGGCAGGACCCTTACCTGCATTGATGTACAGAGTGATCTTGGGGTCCAAGTCCATACCTCCCTGAAAGTGGCAACACATGTAGATAGAGTGGGGGGGCATAGAATATAAGAGTCAGGAAGTCATGATGCAGTGTACAAAACTGTGGTTAGGCTGCACTTGGAGTATTGTGTGCAGTTCCAGTTGCCCCTTTACAGGAAAAATGTGAAGGGTTTGGAAAGGATACAGAAGTTTACCAGGATGCTGACTAGATTGGAGGGTATTAGCTATAAGGAGAGATTGGACAAACCTGGATTGTTTTATCTGGACTGTAGGAGGTTGAGGGGACACCTGATAGAAGTTTATAAAACTACAAGAGGCATAGATAGGATAGACAGTCAGAATCTTTTTCCCCAAAGTAGAAATGTCAAATACTGGAGGGCATAGCTTGAAGGTGAGAGGGGGAAAGTTTAAAAGGTGGTGTGTGGGGCAAGTTGTTTTTGTTTTAAACAGAGAGGTAGGTGCCTGGAACACTGCCAGGGGTGGTACTGAAAGCAGATACCATAATGATGTTCAAGAGGCTTTTAGATGAATATGTAGAGAATGGAGGGATATGAATCATGTGCAGGCAGTCTAATTTGGAATCATGCTCGACACAGACATCGTGGGCCGAAGGACCTGTTCTTGTGCTGTATTGTTCTGTGTTCTATGTTCTGCGTGTCACTACCAAACCTGCTTCCACACCCTTCAGACAGGACAGTGCAAGTCACAAACAATTCTGAGAAAAAATATTATAATCTTTCATAAATCATTTATCAGCATTCATAAAGGGTCTTGTCATTGACCCTTTTGTCAATGAAAATAACTTCAATGAGCTTGAAGTTATAAAATCACGAGGGGCATGGATAAGATAGATGGTCACAGTCTTTTTCCCAGGAACGGAGAGTCTAAAACTAGAGGGCATAGGTTTAAGAAAAGAGGGGAGAAATTTAAAGCAGATCCGAAGGGAAAGTTCTTCCACACAGAGGGTGGTGATTATGTGGAACAAGCTGCCAAAGGATGTGGTAGAGGGGGGTACAATTGCAATGTTTAAAAGACATTTGGACAGGCACATGGATATGAGAGGTCAAGCGCAGAAAAATGGGACTAACTCAGGGAGGCACCTTGGTTGGCATGGACAAGTTGGGCCATGGGGTCCATTTCCCTGCTGAATAACTCTATCTTCCCTTGATCACAGAGCATCACCACTTCTGACAATTCAAAATTCAGCTCCTTTTCTAATAATGCTATCTTACAACAAGAAATGAATGACTTTCAAGTTTAACTTAACAAGTGGTGGGTAATATTTAACTACATAAATTCAAGGCAATCACTGTCCCAAGATAGAAGTCATGGCATTCCCAAGTTCCCCTCAGAAAAATCACTCAACATCTTGATTAAAACAGCACAGAAAAAGCAGGATACTCCAATGTGCAACTCACAGCCAAAAAAAAATTCAAGAAGCTTGACATCACTCAGGATGTCTAATTTGTTTGATTGATATCCCTGCTACAGAACTAAATATTCCAGAGACACAAAGGACTACAGGTGCTGGAATCTAGATGAAAAACACTATGATGCTGGAGGAACTCAACAGGCCAGGCAGCATCCTTGGAGAAAAGCAGACGGTCAACATTTCAGGTCAGGACACTTCTTCAGGACTGAAGATAGGAAAAGGGGAAGATGCAGGTAAGAGATAGTGATAGGCAGGTGTGGGGTAGGAGAGGAGAGCAGATCCACCAGGGGATGGGTCAATGGTAAGGAGAGAGGGAAAAAAAGTGGGCTAGAAAAAAAAGAGATGGGCTAGGAAAGGGAAGAAAATAAGAGGCATGGTTGGGGAGGGGTTGTGGGGGGAAAGGAGTGTGGGGATTACTTAAAGAGGGAGAATTCAATATTCATGCCATTAGGCTGCAAGGTTCCAAGACAGAAAATGAGGTGCTGTTCCTCCAGTTTGTACTTGGAATTCTCCTGGCAATGGAGGAGGCCGAGGACTGACATATCTGTGATGGTGTAGGAGGGGGAGTTGAAGTGACTGGCAATGGGGAGATACAGATCACAGGTGTTCTGTGAAACTGTCACCTAGTCTGTGTTTGGTGTCACCAATGTAGAGGAGGCTACACTTGGAGCACTGAATGCAGTAGATGATATTAAGGGAGGTGCAGGTGAATCTCTGTCTCACTTTAAAGGACTGTTTGGGTCCCTGGATGGAGGTGGTAATAGGGGCAGGTGTTGCGCCTATGGTGGGGGCAGTGGAAAGTTCCTGGGGTGGGAGGAGTGAACTAGAAAGTTGCAGAAAGAGCAGTCCCTGCGAAAGGTAGAAGGGGGTGGGGAGGAGAAAATATGCTTGGTAGTGGGGTCCCGTTTGAGATGGCAGGTGGCGGAGAATGATGAGTTGGATGCGTAGGCTGGTGGGATGAAATGTGAGGACAAGGGGGACCCTATCCCTGTTGAGTCTGGGAGGGGTGGGGGTGAGAGCAGAGGTGCAGGAAATGACAGAGAATCGGGTGCGAGCTCTCTCGACCACAGTTGGGAGGAAGCCCCAGTTAGAACAGTTAGACATCTCGGATGTCCTGGAGCAGAAAGCCTTATCATGGGAGCAGATGCAGCGGAGGCGGAGAAATTGAGAAAACGGGATCGTGTCCTTGCAAGAGACAGGGTGGGAGGAGCAGTAATGAAGGTAACTGTGGGCATCAGTGGGTTTGTAGGTGTCAGTGGATAAGGAATTTCCTGAGATGGAGATGGAAAGATCAAGGAAGGAGAGAGAGGTGTTGGAGAGTGTCCAAGTGAATTGGAGAGCTGGGTGAAAATTAGTGGCGAAATTTATGAAACTGTCAAGTTCCACACGGGTACAAGAGGTGGCACCAATGCAGTCGTCGATATAGTGGAGAAAGAGTTGAGGAATGGGGCTGGAGTAGGCTTGGAACAGACACTGTTCAATGTAGCCAACAAAGAGGCAGACAGAGCTAGGACCCATACGAGTGCCCATAGCTACACCCTTGGTCTGTAGAAAGTGAGAAGAATTGAAAGTGAAGTTGTTCAGGGCAAGGACAAGTTCAGACAGGCAGAAGAGTTCAACCTAGCCTCTCTCTTTTTTCCACCCCCTCCTTACCTTTGATCCATCCCCCAGTGGATCTGCTCTCCCCCGCACCTGCCTATCACTATCTCTTACCTGCATCTACCTATCACCACCTTGTGCCCACCCCACATCCCCTCTTTTGTCCACCTATCACTGCTCTGCTTTTTCCCCTTAAATATTGGGCTCCCCTTTTCCTATCTTCAGTCCTGAAGAAGGGTCCTGACCCGAAACATCGACCGCCTGCTTTTCTCCATGGATGCTGCCTGGCCTGCTGAGTTCCTCCAGCACCATAGTGTTTTTTCAACTAAATATTCCAACCTTCCACCAGCAGCTTGCTGCAATTACAGTACATGATACCCAGAATGCAAAGCACTATTTCAACAGAATCTCTCTACAATATCACACCACCACTTCCCAACTGAAAAAGCCAAGAAAAGCAATGTCAGAGTTCCCAGGACCACTGAGTGGCATTTGAAGCTGCACACTATTCAGAATGGATGCACATGGCCATTCCTTCATCAGACCTGGATCTGGAAAATTCCTACCCAACTTAACTGTGGGTAAACCATCAGGATATTTTGAAGACTCATCACCAGCTCAGGGAATCCAAGGATTAGCAATGAAAGTAGCCTAACATCACCAATATCCAAAGGACAAAATATTTAAAAGTGAAATTTAGGGAAAGGAAGAATTTTGCAAAAAAATAAACAAAAACTTGTTTTAATGAATAAACTTACCTTACCAATAATTGTTAAATTTAAAATGTTTTGAATCATATAATAACCCAAATGAAGCAAAGTAAATAACCTGCTCTATTAGCCCCACATTATTGTTTTTGTAAACACATCCACATACCTACTTTGGGACACGTTTGGACTATCAACACAACAGGGTCAAAAAAAGTTTTAAATTTTCAAAATGGAGTTTTTTTGTGCATGGAAGTCAAAAGGAAGAGACATCTCAGCTCTGATAGTCCCTTGTTACAGAATAATCTAATGGGCTGACATTTTATTCCCATAAATGTAACTTCCATCGACACTCAAAGTACATCACTAAAAGTACACAGAGTTTATTCTTTTTGGACAAAATATACCATTCTTTCCACCTTATTTCACTGCTCGTGCAAGGATAACCATGTTTCCTGAAACATATTACATGCCCATTCACCTTCCCACTCACCCCACCATAGCTGCATCAAACATACATTACTCACAATCATTTACCTATTCTCAAACGTAAAAGAAACACTGACTTATCTAGGGCAAATCACATTAGCCTACAACTCTGATTCTGATCTGAATTAATTTGATAAATCTATTAAGTCACCAACGAATAAACTAAGAATCTCATTCATAATTGTTGTTCAATGATCCCTGCTGGATTAATACACATGTCTGGCTGCCAGATGACAATACTGTTGACACTGATAGATATACAGCCTCTCAATTCACTGCCTGATCTTAAACATCACAAATGGCCCCAGGGTGAGACAATGGAAAGTAACCCCCACCCCCTTCTTCATTATCCTGTGAAACTGTGATTCTGCAAATCTACACAGTATGGCAGTTTAAATATGGGCAGGCACAGTAGTGTAGCGGTTAGCGTAACGCTATTACAGCGCCAGCGACCCGGGTTCAATTCCAGCCACTGTCTATAAGGAGTTTATACGTTCTCTCCGTGTCTGCATGGGTTTCCTCCGGGTGCTCCGGTTTCCTCCCACATTCCCAAGACATATGGGTTAGGAAGTTGTGGGTATGCTATGTCGGCGCTGGAAGCGTGGCAACATTTGCGGGCTGCCCCCAGAACACTCTCTACACAAAAGGTGCATTTCACTGTGTATTTCAATGTACATGTGACTCATAAAGATATCTTATATTTCTTATAAATTATTGGTAGGGTAATGCAAGTACGTAATTATATCACTACACAATTCAAGCACACATTATTTGATAAAACACAAATGGATCAAGCAGCAGAGTATTCTCTACTGTTTTTCATTTCATCTGACTGGGCAATATATCAGAAACATCAATAACTTAAAACATAAGGAACACAGGAAAAGGAATAGGCCATTCAGCCCATAAAGACATTCATTCTACCAACTTATGGCTGATACTTTAACTTCATCTAGCTGCAGTGATTTAATAATGCATAATGCCCTTGCTTAAGAAAAACTCAGTTTTGAAATTTTCTAATTTACACACACTCAACAACATTTGAGGAAAGAGTTCCATAATTACACAACAGTGAAAAAGTACTTTTGACAACATCACTAAACCACTCAATTCTGATTTTAAGATTACTCCCTCTTCTGGATCCTGAACCAAAGGAAAAAAAGTTTTTAACTTCTCTCATACCCTTTAATCATCTTAAGCACTTGAATTGGATCACTCTTAAATCTTCTACATTCAAGAGAATACATTATGCATTTTGTAGTCAAAATGTGCCCCAGTATCATCCTAGTGAACCTACTGTGTACAATTTCCATAACCAACATATCTTCCATGAGATACCACCCAAAACTGAATGCAGACAATACAACTTCCACCCTTTTGTATTCAGCCTTCAAAATCAGCTGGCATTGCATTCATCACCAAGTTATTGTTTGTACTTGTCCACTACCTATTCCGGATCTCCAAAATCTCCCTCTCACTTGATCCTTTTCATACTGAATCAGATTGGAGTAGAAAGTATCTTCAGCAACATTAGATATTTTACTGTCTTCTATCATGCCCTGGTCCAACCACATAGACACCATGACCAAGAAAGCTCACCATTGCCTCTACTTTTTGAGGAGGCTAAAGAAATTTGGCATATCCCAATCAACCCTTACCTATTTTTATCAATGCATCAATGAAAGCATCCTATCTGGATGCATCACAGCTTGGTATGGCAACTGCTTTGCCCATGACCACAAGACACTGCAGAGAGTGGTGGACACAGCCCAGCACATCACGGAAACCAGCCTCTCCTCCGTGGACTCTGTCTACACTTCTCACTGCTTCAGTAAATCAGCCAGCATAATCAAAGACCCCACTCCTGACATTCTCTCTTCTCCCCTCTCCCATTGGGCAGAGGATACAAATACCTGAAAGCACATACTACCAGGCTCAAAGCCAGCTTCTATCCCACTATTATAAGACTGTTGAACAGTTCCCTAGTATGATAAGATGGACTCTTGACCTCTCATTCTACCTCATTATGACCTTGCACATGTGACCTAGCTGTTGCACTTTATTCTGCATTGTTACTGTTTTACTTTGTACTACCTCAATGCATCATGTAATGAATTGATCTATATGAACGGTATGCAAGACAATTTTTTCACTGTACCTCAGTAAATGTGACAATAATAAACCAATTCCAAATATTGCAAATGCTAGAAATCTGAAATAAGAGCAAATGCTGGAATATGTGGTGAAAGAATTAGTTAATGTAGACAAAGGGTCATCGACTTGAAAATTTAACTCTCTCTGCAGATGCTGTCTTACTTGTTGAATATTTCCAGCATACTATTCAGCTGCACAATAGAGATAACACTGCAACAAACCAAGGTAAAGATGACTGGGCAAGTCATTTATCAATCAAGCCACAATCTGTCAGTACCCATTATTGATTCCATGCATATAATTTAAATATAGTTATCCTCCACTCACTGCATTTTACTGCAGAAACTGCGCTACTTTTATTTGTACAGATTGTTGTAGCTTCCATTTCCCCTGCTCTTTAAACAGACTTCACTGTTTACTGTGTCATATACCCTGCCACACCTCCAACACTTTTAAGATGACAGGGTTTTTAATAGACACACTGCTTCTGTTGTTCTTCATTTTATCCACTCCCACGCAAATTAAAACTAGCTTCTTTTCTTACTTCCCTAGTTCTGATGAAGGGTCTTTGACCTGAAACATTAACTCTGCTTTATTTCCATGGATTGCTGCCCGACCTGCTGAGTATTTCCAGCATTTCCTTTTATTAAAGAATTCCACCATCTGCAGTTTTCTCCCATATTCCTTCATAAATCAATGCTGGTTCTCCCATCAAGTCATTCATCTGCTTGGCCTGTCACTGGTTCTATTAATATCCCTATAACCAACAATAAGATTATAGATCTATGATGTCCTACATTTTTCACTCTTTTGCCATTAAATAATTGTGGCTAAAACAAAGTATAGCAATTTATAGGAGGCAAGTCACGCATGAACCCATTTGACTCCCAATACCAGAACCATACAACTTAAACCACCAGTGCACAACTAACAAGTTGCAGCTTTTAAGTAGTAATATTCTAAACAATATCCCCATATATAAATAATTCAAAATCTGTTCTGTTTTCTAACATCATTGTGCAACATGTCTACTATTTACATTCTATAATATCTATCAGGTGACTTTTATTTAAAGGGAAATAGCTGGGGAATGCCTTTCATGGATTTACAGCCATCATGTCATGTTCCAGTTAAGCAAGATTCCTTCACAATGGACACAGAAGTATTTTGGAAATTACCACTGTTGTAAACAAATCAACAACAAAAAAAAACTCAAACCAGGCAAAAGACATGACTTCTTTTCCCCCAAAAGGATACACCTGGCCAGGAAATGTCAGCATTTCTCTGCAAAAGTGCCACAAAGTTCAAAGATCCTACAATAAATCCTACATAAAAAACCCAGGATTCACTCTCTGTTCCATGCCAGTGACTTCCTCATTCTGACACTGGATTCCTGATGTTGGATGAGGCACACCCTTTGCAATGGAGAATTAATTAAAAATGTAAATTCTCATACTTGAGTTTACTTACTGTTATTTAAGTGCTCATGTTTTAATTTGTTAAAATTTATATTTAATTGTTTGATTTTTAAGTTTTTGAATGCCAGTCAGAAACATCAAACACTTTTGAAGGATTTGGCAGCCAGCTAAACCAGAAGGCTTGGCACAGCACAGGTTTTTCACAACTGCCTCAACAGTCAGCATTGTTCCATTGTTCCCATACTCTACCCCTCCATGACATGATAGCATTACATTGTTCGAGGTCTTGCTAACAAGGACTGGGCTAGTTGACAATGGTGGACCTGCCAATACTTCACAGCAGGTTGGCAAAGTACATCTGTGAGAGGTGTTCAAATTTGTTGAGAGTCGAGTTTCAGTCAATTATTGAGCACACAGACATTGACAACCAAACGTAGAACACTATACACCAGGATATTAAGAGGACTTCAAATATTTTCTCAGATCCTGCACCATGTACCCATTTTAAGATTTAATTAATGTTTTATCTTCAATAATTGCCCTAAACTTGCTGTATTGGCAACAAACAGCAAAATTTTGGAATAAATTTTAAAACATTTGTGCTCCTTGATCTTTTGAGCTTACGTTTGTTGTGGGAAACAAAAGCAAAACTTGCTGCAAGGAACAAAGTGGCAGATTGAATGCAGCAAGGCCAAACGGTGAAAAATCTAATGAAACTAGGCCCAATGCAGAATAGAACATATTATTTAAGAGAGTTGTTCAGCAGCAACAGTTGCGATAACACATGGATGGGCTGCAGAACATTGACAGCACATCTAGATTGTGCTTGATGAGTCTATTCCAAAATCATTGCATAGATATACAAGGTGATCTCATAAACTGCAATCTCATGGCTTTCCAACAAGCTAAATAATAAAAATTATGGCAACTAAGAACCTGTCTGGTGGTCAAAACACTTCTAGTTACTTAACTGGAGGTTTAAGATTTCATGGAATTCCTAGAGCAAGTCAATAAAAGAAATATTGCCCTTGGGCAACCCACTAAACAAATGAATACCTGACTGGTTCAAAGTCCTAACAACTGTTTTGCAAGATGCAAGTGGTTGGCATAAGGTTACTAATTCAAAATACTTGATCTAGCTATCAAGTTTAAAAAGATGGGGGGGGGGGGAATATGGTAAACAGCTGCTCAACTTTTCTTTTGACAAGGGTCTCCATGCAGCAACACAAATCCTTGCACAGCACAAAACATCTACCATAATATTTTGTTTTTTTTTAATTTATCCATGTATAAAATCTCAGGATCACCGTCATCACTGGCTTAAGTAAATTCATTGCATATCCTGAGTAACCTTGATAAGATTGGCCAAACTGAAGATTCAGTGCTGGCTCAGGAATGAGGCAGAGGCCAGATCCAAATATGGACTGTAGGCTTATTTCCCTAAAGGGCAACAGTACACAAGTGGACAACAACTACAACTTTTTGTTCCCAGACTTTAAAACAAAACGCTGGATTAACCTTCAAATACCCCCTGATGAGACCTGGGCTCCTACCACCTGGATCATTAGCCCAGTAACATAGACAGTACATTGTGTATGTTGTGTGGAGGAGGGAGAGAGGGTCGGGACGCTGGGATTTCCCTGGGCCACTCTGGAGATGCGCCAGTCCCTGCGGCGCAAACACTGAAACCAGCAATCGGCGCAGCCGCGGCCGACGCGCACTAATCCGGCGGCGAAACGTCGCTCCCACCAAGGCAGCCGAGAGAGAGAAAGATAAACAAGACAGGCCACCCGCTACAAGGGGGCGGGGAAGCGCCGACATGCCAGCTAATGGTCCGGCCCATACCCACCGAGGGGGCACGAAGGCCTGCCCCGAAACCCCCTGGCGCTTCCCCCACCCACCCCTTCCCCGGCCTACTGCAGCCCGGGGCTCGAGTCCCCGGCGCACACCGACCTTGTAAACATCGCCATAGGTGCCGCTGCCGATCCTCTGGATCAGCTCGAAGTCCTCCTGCGGGTTCCTCCGGGACAGATCGAAGCTGCCATGGGAAGTCATGATGGAGCCGCCTCCTCCTCCTCCTGCCGCCCCCACCCCCCCGAAACCCGGGGGCCCGAAACAACTAGAACAAGTGCGGGGCTTCGGCGACGCCTTCCTGCGGCCGCTGGAAGCGCCTCTCGTTCATTCCAGCCCGCCTCACATGGAGCACGCCTAACGACGGAGAGGGGCACCACCCGCCGGCGGCGGTCAGGCCGCGCTGCCCTAACCCACCCCCCCACCCCGGGCAGGGTAACGGCGGCAACAGCGCCCGCCCACCCGTCACCTCCGCCTCCTGGACGCGGATCCTCCGCCCTCACAAATCACGATCGGCCACTACCACCGAACATGGCTTCCGAGAGCGGCCGTCCCTCCGCGCATGCGCGCCCTCCCCTTCTCGACCGGAGCAGGGCGGCGTCTTTGGGCTGGGCACTGCGAAGTTGAATTGCGTCCCGGGCGAACTCGTACATGTCTGTATTAATAGACGACACGCGTATGCACATCTTAAGCATGCATATTAATTCTGTTTATTTATATATACGCGCACACACAGACAGAGGATTCTGAAAATAGTTCAGTACAGAAGGCCATTATGCCCACTCTACCTGTGCTGGTTCTTTGCAAGCGATGTCCCATTAGTGAGCCATTCTCTTTCCTATTCTTTACCCATATTAGTGTACGGACAAACATCCATATACATTTGTTATGTATTGTCTGAAATGAGTGTCTGTATTAATAGGCGAGACACGCTTGCATATCTTAAGCATGCATGTGAATTCTGTTTACTTGTATATGCACAGAGAGAGAAAATCTGAGAATAGTTTAATACAGGAGACCATTATGCCTACTCGTGCTGATTCTTCGCAAGAGATATCCCATTACTGAGCATTCTCTTTACCCATATTAGCACACGGACAGCATCCGTGTGCATTTGTTCTGTATTGTCTAAAATGAGTGGTTAGGAGAGCTTGGAAGATTTTAAATTATCAAATAATATAGAGACACAAGAGACTGCAGCCACTGGAAATCTGCACCAGTTCTGATGCAGGGTTTTGACCGGAAACGTCGACAGTTCCTTTCCCCCACAGATGCTGCTCGATCCACTAAATTCGTTCAGCAGATTGTTTGCTACGATCAAATGATACATTTTTTATGTATTCCGTCGACGCACAAATAGCACAGGGAAAGGGCAGGGTCATTGAGGGTCATTAATCAACACGCGAGTTAGTCATATGAGTGACCCTATCCATGTCCCTGGCTACCCGGCCTGAACCCAAAGAGACCCAACTACATGTCGGATTCGGATCAGTTCCAGTGTTTCTGGCCATGAACTATTCGGATTGGGATCGGGTCGGGTTACGCCAGGCAGTCGGATAACAAGAATGGAGAGAGAGAGAGAGAGAGAGAGAGGCTGGAGGCAGGCAGTGTGAGGAGGGGGGTGGGGGAGAGTGGGCACGCACGCAGATGGCTGCCGGGTCGAGTTGGAAACAGTGGCAGGTAGTCGGGTCCCCGAGCCCCAGGGTCACCATTGTAGAGACGTCGACTGTACTCGGAAGCTGCTACATATACAAACTAATTGTTTCTTTAATCCCATCCATCCACTTGCTGCCTTCCATATTATCGCGCTGGATCGTCTCTAATTCTTTGTTCACCCACATCACTCGAAATTTATGGCTAATGACGAAAGAGTATACCTTTTAAGTAATTAATTTGCCTCGGTATTTACCAGGAAAACTAACGCTGTTGAAGGAGGATTTGAGAACATAAGAAATCAAGTCGAAATAGGCCATTTGGCCCCTTGTGCGTTTTCCTCCATTTAATAGCTGATTTTTAGCTTAGCAAAACTACCTGGGCTAACCCCATATCCCTTGATTCCCTTCACAACTAAAAATCTGTCAACCTTGGTCTTGAATATACTCCGTGACTGAGCCTCTGCGGTTCTCTTGGGTAGAGTATTCCAAATATTCACCACCCTCCAGGTGAAAAAAATTCATCTCTTCTCACTCCTTCATGGGCAACCCCTTACTTTGAGACTGTGACACTTGGTTCTAGATATCTCAACTAGGGAAAATATCACCTTTGCACCAACCCTATCAATTCTTGAGAACTTTGTACAGATCAATGAAATCACTTCCCAATCTTCAAAACTGCATAGTATAAGTCACTATTTCAGGAATCAATCTGGTGAACGTTGTACTCCTATTGAAAATATATCCTTCCTCAGGTTGTGAGACTGGATCTGAACAAAATATTCCAGATGTACATAATTGGAGCAACACATCTCTTCTTTACTCAAGTCCTCTTGCAAATTAAGACCAACATACTGTATCATTGGCCTTCCTAACTGTTCACTGGACCTTTCAGTATTAACTTGAAGTGATTCATGTACAAGGACACCCAAATCCCTCTGAACACCAACACATTTCAATCTCTCACCATTAAAAAACTTACCATTTCTATTGTTTTATATACCTGAGCATGGCCTCACACTTTTCCATATTCCATCTGCCTTGTCCTTGCATCCTCACTTAATCTGTCTCTCCATCCTCCACATACCCAACAATGCCACCTAACTTTCTATCATCTGCAAATTTGGACATTTTATACCAGATCCTCTCATCCAAATCATTGAAATAGATTTTGAACAGCCTGGGCTCCAGCACCAATCCCTGCTGCACTCCAGTAGTGACAACCTCCAAACCTGAAGTTGATATGTTTAATCCTATTCTGTTTTCTGTTGATTAATCAAACCTCAATTATGCTAGTCATAGATGGTTATACAGCACGGAAACAGTTATTAAAGTTATACAGCACAGAAACAGGCCCTTCAGCTCAACTCATCCATATCAACTAAGTTGCCTAACTGAGCTAGTCCACTTGCCTGCATTTGGCCCACATCCATTTAAACATTTCCTATCCAAAGTCTTTTAAATGGTGTAACTGTACCTGCCTCTACCACTTCCTCTGGCAGTTCATTTCACATATGCACCACCTTCTATGTGAGGAAGTTGCCCCTCAAGTCCCCTTTAAATCTTTCCCCTCTCACCTTAAAGCTAAGCCCTAGTTTTAGACTCCTGGGGAAAAGACTGTGAAGATTCACTTTATCTATGCCACTCATGATTTTATAAACCTCCACAAGGTCACCCCTTAGCTTCCTGTGTTCCAGAAAAAAAAGTCTTAGCCTATCCAGCTTCTCCTTATAACCCAAACCCTCCAGTCCTGGTAACATCCTCGTTAATCCTTTTTTTATCCTTACAATTTAATGAATCCTTTGTATAGCAGGGCAACCAAAACTGTATGCAGTACTCCAAGACTTACCAAAATCTTGTACAGCTATAACATGAAATCCCATCTCCAGTACTGAGTATCCTGACCGATGAAGGCAAGCGTGCCAAACACCTTCTTCATCTCTGTTTACCTGTGTTGCCACATTCAAGGAAAGGAAAATAGTATATTACCCCAAATATCGTGCATTCTAATTTTGTTTAGTAATTGGTAATTGGTTCATTATTGTCCCATTACCGAGATACAGTGAAAAACTTCGTTCTGCACACTATACAGAAAGATCATTTCAAACACAAGTATATTGAGGTAGTACAAAGGGAAAAGCGATAACAGAATGCAAAATACAGTATTACAGTTATAGAAAAACTGCAGTGCAGGTAGACAAACAAGGTCCAAGAGCCATGACAGAGTAGATTGAGAGATCAAGAGTTCACCTTTATCGTATAAGAAGTCCATTCAAGAGTCTTATAACAGCAGGGTAGAAGCTATCCTTGAGCCTGGTAGTGTGTGCTTTCAAGCTTTTGTATCTTCTGCCTGATGGAAGGGGGAGAAGAGCAACCGTCCATGGTGGGAGGGCTCTTTGATTATGTTGGCTGCTCTCCCGAGGCAGCAGAAAGTGTAGGCAGAATCAATGGAATGGAGGCCAGTTTGCCTGATAGACTGGGCTGTGTTCACAACTCTCTGCAATTTCTTGTGGTCTCGGGCAGAACAGTTGCTATACCAAGTTCACTATGGTGCATCTATAAAAATTGATGATGGTCATCGGAGACATGCTGAATTTCCTTAGCCTTCTGAGGGAGTAGAGGTGCCAGTGTGCTTTCTTGGCCACAGCATCCTGGTCCAGACCAGGACAAACTATTGGTGATATTTACACATAGGAACTTGAAGCTCTCAGCCATCTGCACCTCAGCACTGTTGATGCAGACACAGGCATGTACTCCCCCTGCTTCCTGAAGTCAATGACCAGTTCCTTTGTTTTGCTGACATGAGGGAAAGATTTTTGCCACTAGGATCTCAATGTCTTTCCTGTACTCTGTCTTGTCATTGTTTGAGATCTGGTCCACTGTGGTGGTGTCGTCTGCAAACTTGGGCACACAGTCATAAGTGTATATGGAGCAAAGTAAGGTTCTGAGGACATGGCCTTGTGAAGCACCAGTGTTGAAGATAATTACGGAGATGTTGCTACCTATCCTTACTGATTATGGTCTGCTGGTCAGGAAGTCAAGGATCCAGTTGCAGAGGGAGATGCTAAGGCCTGGGTCTAGGAGTTTGGAGATGAGAATGTTTGGAATTATGCTATTGAAGGAGAAGCTATAGTCAATAAATTGGAGTCTGACATAGGTGTCTTTGTTATCCTGACGTTTGCAGAGAGTCAAGGTTGTCTGTGAGGCTCGAGTTAATCTGTGCCATAACCAGCCTCTCAAAGCACTTTATGATGAGTCATCGGGCGGTAGTCATTAATATACATTACCTTATTTTTCTTTGGCACTGGGATGATAGTGGTCCTCTTAAAGCAGGTGGGAACTTCAGATTGGAGTAGGGAGAGGTTAAACACATCTGCGAATACTCCCACCAACTGATCCACGCAGGACCTGAGGACATGGCCGGGGAGACCATCCAGGCCAATCACTTTCCACGGGTTCACTCTCAGGAAGACTGATCTGACGTCTGCAATGGTGACTGTGGGTACAGATGCGTTGGAGGCTGTCGGGGCGGGTGGTGTCCTTTCATTGCCCTTCTGTTCAAAACATGCGTAGAATGTTAATAGTCTCACGTAAGGCATCTTATCAACAACCTTCTGAAAGTCAAAATATATGACATCAAATATTGCATCCTTGTCTACACTGCTGGATCCAGATCAAAGACCACACACAGATTTGTCAAGACATTTAAAATAGAATGGGAGGAGATAATAAAACGGTCATGATTGCAGAGGGTAAAATCTTAGTCCGGATGGAATAACATCCCTGCACATTAAAATTTTGGGGTAGAGGAGACAGCTAAGGCACTATTACAAACACTCAAGAATTAATTTTAAAAAGAAAACTATTTCAACAGAAATGTGGTTTCTGCTAAATAAAAGGGAGCTGGGAAGAACCTAAGCAACCTTGCAGCAATTAGTGGTAAGAAAAGTGAAAGAATTCTGAATAAATATGAAATAGAAAAGCTTAGAGAAACTGAAATGTACTGGAGAGTAGTTAGTACAGATTCCAAAAGAGAAGATCATGTTTATTGATTTTTGAAGAACATGCAGGATGGAGAAGCACAATGCATTTAAATTTCCAAAAGATTCTTGACAAGGTACCGCACAGAAGACTCAGAACTGGCAGAGTGAAGTAGAGGGTAGGTAGCTATGTAGATAATAAATCAGTTACAGAACAGAAAACAGAGTCATGTGGCTAAAAGTGGTTGCTCCAACTGGCAAAATATGGGGTCTGTTTTTGCACAAGGTTTGAAGCTGAGACCACAGTCACTCACAATTTGAATCAACAATTTGAACTCAGGAACTGGAAGAACCATTGCAATATTCATATAGATGACATTAAGTTGGGGGATGTACTTACTGCATACACAAGTGACTGCAGATGTTGGAATCTGGAACAAAAACAAACTACTGGAGGAACTCAGCAGGTCAAGCAGCATCTGTGGAAGCAAAGCGGTTGTCAACATTTCAGGCCTGGACGCTGCTGAATTGTCTAGTGCCCATATAGTGATTGTAGAATACTTGCTTTAATGCCCTAAGCAACATCACCTAAATTCACCCTACATTTGACCTTTATTCCAGTGTTCAGTGGGCACTGGCAGCAGATTAACAAGTGATCATGGGTAAGATGTAAATATTTTGGTACCAGAGTGGTTCAGAATCAGACTTATTATCACTGACTTAAGTGATGTGAAATTTGTAGTTTTGCAGCAGCAGTATAGTGCAAAGACATAAAATTACTATAAATTACAAAAACTAAATAAATAGTGCATAAAGAAGGAATAATAAGGTAGTGTTCATGGACAGTTCAGAAATCTGATGGCAGAGGGGAATAAGTTGTTTCTGAATCATTGAGTGTGGATCTTCAGGTTCCTGTACCTCCTCCCTGATGATAGTAACGAGAAGACGGCATGTCCTGGCTGGTGAAGGTCCTTAGTGATGGGTGAATGATGGATAGTTGAGACAAATGGGATAGATGCATTCAAGGAGAGGCTTGACAAGCACATGAAAGAGAAAAGAACTGAATGACGTGCTGTGTTCCATGTTCTACAATATACCATTGGGATTAGATAAGGAAGAGTAGGCAGAGGTTCATGTAAACCAAACACCAGCAAGGACCTATGATGCCAAATTGAGTCTGCTTTTGTGTTGTAGCTACTTTGTAATACTTCATAACATGCATTCAAACATATGCATTTACATATAAATGAAAGAGGAAGAGTTATGTTTGAAATAGCAACACTTTACTTTCATTACAGATACTGCCTGACTTTCTGAATGTTTCCTGCATGTTTGTACTGAATATTTATTCAACCATATACAAATATTTATTTATACAACCAAAGAGTCGAAGGTAGCATCTATAATAAGGCTCACAGCTAGATATCTATTGTATGAAAAATAAAGTCAGTTTATTCAGAAAGTACAGTGGCTTAGAAACGTAATTAGAAAACAGCATTTGAGTTTTTTTTCTATTGTGTAAGTTGCACATAACAAGAGTTTTGCTTGTTTTAAGTTATTTGCTCCCATTTCCAGTGGAAGTCCACCCATCAGGAATTTGGACCAAGCACTTTGTGTCATGGTTCATACTAACACAAGTGTAACTTCCCTATCATACTTCATACATGTGATGACATCATCAGAAGACAGCACATTTCTGAATTACAGGCAAAAATTGGCCCAAAATGTTGCAGACTATACTCTTCATTTTTCACTCACAGTAAGATAAGGATTACGTCAGACAAAAAGTCAGGATCAATGCATGAGTAAAGAAGTCCCCACTGGAACATCATGTTTACCTTCATTTACTCCCTCGTATTGACTCCTATGTGCTGCCCATTTGCAGACAGGCAGCAATTATAAAGATCGCAGCATCTCTGCAGCTCAGTGTGAAGTGGTCCAATCACATCATCAGGTCCACTTGCAGCCCAGGGCTGGATTAGGCCACTCCATTGGCCAATGCTGCTTCATTCAACCCTTCCTCAATTCATTCCAAACTTCTGCCTTGCCCCCTAGGAATCTTATGTTTCAGTAAGATCACTCCTAATTCTTCTAAACTCCGATGAGTAGAGTACCAACCTCTAACCTTTCCTCCCTGGACAAGCCCTCCAAACCTGGGATCATCCTGGTGAACTTTCTCTGAACCACTTCCAATGAAACAATATCTTATCTTAAATAAGGGGACCAACATTGTTCACAGTACTTGAGATGTGATCTAGTGCCTTCTATAGTTGTGATTTCCTTACTTTTATATTCCTAACCCTTTGAAATAAGGACCAACATTCCATTAGCCTTCCCTATTACTGTCACAATGTTGAGTGAAGAGCAAGCTCGCAGAGAACCCAAATGCAGCACACTGGTACAAGACTGGAATCAGGATGCTTTCTCAGAACCAAACACAGGCAGCAACTGGAAGGAATCTGGCCTCAGGGATCTGAGGTGGAGTCCCAACACGAAAATTGGATATCCTCAAGAGGAACAGTGAAACCAGGACTGCTCAAGAGCTGACAACTCTAAGCAGCCAGGAGACAAAGTATACCCAAAGGTTGACCAATATTCTGACCATTAGTGCTAGAGAACCCCAGGTACTTATGCTAGGCCCCTGATGGGGCTCAGGTGTGTGTCGTTATGCAATTAGTCACGCAGGGAATCCATGTGCTGCCCAACAAGGCATCATCAATGGAGCCAAATTGAGGCCAGTACTCAGAACCATGACAATTACATGCTGCAATTGGATACGAGCTTTCTGTATTCCATCCATACGGACCCACAAATACCTTTGTTCTCCAGCTTTCTGCGGCATTTCTCCATTTAAATAACAATCTATTATTTTGGTTCTCCTTCCAAAATGAACAACATCACAATTTCCTCACGTTATATTCCATTTGCGGGGACTATTGGAAAGTGTTGGTTTAGCCTCTTTGTAAATGCAACTTTTAAGACTAGTTGATGAACAGCTGAAGGCCTTACCCAAAATCTGTACTCTAAAAGCTGTCGGCTTTTCTTTTACAAGATATCAGTTTCCTGTTTGAGGGAGTTGCAGAATGGGTTCTACTAGTACATACACAACCTCTTTTAGATAACAGGATTTACTGCCGTGAGTAACTTCCCCTTAACTCCTAGATTGCATTTTACATGCACACACTGTTAGCTAACCTTTCCTGCATGAATATTACTGGATAAATAGCTCTATTAAATAATTGCATGGGGCAAATAAAAAGCAATGTAAGATATGGCAGCTAATAGGCAATATCGGAAGTCCCAGAGGATTTGTTGAACAGGCAGAAATCTGAGATCGTAAGTAATGAAATCCTTTTGACTTCAGTAACCCAGAAGAAATGTTCACCAAAGTGCAGCAACTGATGACAGTCATTTTTTCACACAATATTAAACTTCATGATAAATTGGACTGTTTAGTTGACATTCAATGCCCTGAGGCTTCAGATGAAACATTACAGTGATTGTGGACCACTGAGTTCTCTGTAGGAATAACATAATGGAGCAGTATTAACCTAATCCAATGTGGGTCAGTATTATCCCAACCCAGTGTGAGTCAGTATTATCCCAGTCCAATGCAGGTCAGTACTAACCCAGTCCAATGCGGGTCAGTACTAACCCAGTCCAATGCGGGTCAGTATTATCCCAGTCCAATGTGGGTCAGTACTAACCCAGTCCAGTGCGGGTTAGTATTAACCCAGCCCTCTGTGAGCCAGGATTATTGTACTTTCAGTTCAGGTGTTTAACTAACACAGTGTGTATCGCACTTCATCATGTGCATTTCCAGATTCTTATTCCTGAAGAAGGGTCCTGACCCGAAACGTTGACTGCCTGCTTTTCTCCACGGATGCTGCCTGGCCTGCTGAGCTCCTCCAGCAACATAGTGTTTTGATCTGTTCCCTCTCTGATTACTTTGGAAATTTGTGTTGTATAGGTGCATCGCTTAGCACTGATATGCTGTCATTTATTGTGACTATGAGTACAGTTGACGGTTGTCTATTCTGAAATTATTGCGTCATATAAATACTTATAACGCAAATCCAGCAATTTCCATGGATGACTGTTTGTCTTGTGATTTAATAATATGAGATTTTGATGCCAGGACAAATTTATTATTGTCATGATCCATTAGAGGTCCTTTGTCACTGTGTGCAATAGTGTCAGAACCAAGAATGTAAAGTTCACAGATAAGTTAGCGGGCTACACAGGGCTGGAGGAATGCCACTGGGACTCATTAACCCCCACCAAGCAACACAACTCTGTGAGCTATGTACTGCTGGAATAGCAAACAACATGTTGACAGGATTTCCCTCGTCAACCAAGAGAACATTCATAAGAATGTACCCACTAGGATGGATACTTTTTTAAAATGATAAAGCAGGACTCAACAAGTTTAAATAAAACAGTAGTTGGGGGGTCAGGAGTTGGGGGTCTGTACTAAGGGGCAGCAGTTGGGGGTCTGTAGTTGGGGGACAATAGTTGTGGGGCATCTTTAGTTTCTGGGTCAGTAGTTGGGGGTCAGTAGTTGGGGGTTAATAGGGGATCAATAGTTGGGGGTTTAGTTGGGGGTCAGTCATTGTGGGTCAGTAGTTAGGGATCAGTAGTTGTGGGAGGCAATAATTGGGGGGGATTAATAGTTGGGGGTCAGTAGTTGGGGTCATTTGTTGGGGGGTTAATAGTTGGGGGTCAATAGTTGGAGTTTAATAGTTGGAGGTCAGTAGTTGGGGGTTTAATTGTTGGGGATCAATAGTTGGGGGCGCAGTAGTTGGGGGTCAGTACTTGGGGATTAGTAGTTGGTGGTGAGGAGTTGGTGGTTAGTTTAATAGTTGGTTAGTTCAATAGTTGAGGGTCAATAGTTGGGGTCAGTAGTTGGGGTTCAGCAGTTGGAGTTTAATAGATGAGGGTCAGTAGTTGGGAGGTTAATAGTTGGGGTCAGTAGTTGGGGGTTAATAGTTGGGGCACAGTAGATGGGGGTCAATAGTTGGGGGCCAGTAGTTGGGAGGGGGTTAATATTTGGGAGGTTAGTAGTCTGGGCTTCAATAGTTGGGGGTCAATAGTTGGGGGGTCAATAGTTGGTAGCATCAGTATTTGGGGGATCGGTGGTTGGGGTCAATAGTTGGAAGTGTGAGTAGTTAGGGGGTCAGTAGTGGGGAGTTAATATTTGGGGGTCAATAGTTGGGGGGATTAATAATTGTGGGTCAGTAGTTGGGGATAAGAAGTTGGTGGTTAGTTCAAAAGTTGGGGTCAATAGTTGGGTGGTTAATATTAGGGGGTCAATAGTTGGGGGGATTAATAGTTGGGGATCAATAGTTGTGGGTCATTTGTTGGGGGTCAGTAGTTGTGGGTTTAATTGTTGGGGGTCAATAGTTGGGGGCACAATAGCTGGGGGTCAGTAGTTGGGGATTAGTTTAATAGTTGGTTAGTTCAGTAGTTGGGAGTCAATAGTTGAGGGTCAGTAGTTGGGGGCAGTAGTTGGGGGCTTAACAGTTGGGAGGTTAATAGTTGGTGGTTAATAGTTGGGGGCACAGTAGATGGGGCTCAATAGTTAGGAAGTTATGGGCATGCTATGTTGGTGCCGGAAGTGTGACGACACTTGCGGGGTGCCCCTCCAAAATCACTATGCAAAATATGTATTTCACTGTGTGTTTCAATGTACATGTGACTAATAAAGATCTTATCTTATCAGTAGTTGGGGGCTTAATAGTTGGGAGGTTAATAGTTGGGGGGGTCAATAGTTGGAGGTGTGAGTAGTTAGGGGCTCAGTAGTTGGGGACTTAATATTTGGGGGTCAATAGTTGGGGGCTGAGTAGTTGGGGATCGGTAGTTGGGGTCAGAGGCATTGGTAATCAGTTCAATAGTTGGAGATCAATAGTTGGGGGTTAATATTGGGAGGTCAGTCATTGGGGAGTGAGTGGTTAGGTGGTCGGTAGTTGGGAGTTAATAGTTGGGGATCAACAGTTGGGATCAATAGTTGGGGGTCAGTAGTTGGGGGTCTATATTTGGGGATCAATAGTTGTGGGGTTAATAGTTGTGGGTCATTTGTTGGGGCAGGTGTTGGGGGTTTAATTGTCGGGGGTCAATAGCTGAGGGCACAGTAGTTGGGGGTCAGTAGTTGGGGGTGAGGAGTTGGTGGTTAGTTCAATAGTTGGTTAGTTCAACAGTTGGGGGTCAATATTTGGGGTCAGTAGTTGGTGGTTAGTAGGTGGGGGATAAGAAGTTGGTGGTTAGTTCAATAGTTGGGGGTCGATAGTTGAGTGGTTAATATTAGGGGGGCAATAGTTGGGGTGAATAGTTATGGGGTCAGTTTTTGGGGGACTAACAGTTGGGGGTCTATAGTGTGGGATCAATAGTTGGGGGCCAGTAGTTGTGGGTCAGTAGTTTGGGATCAGTAGTTGTGGGGGTTAATAATTGAAGGCCAATAGTTGGGGGTTCAGTAGTTGGTGGTCAGTAGTTGTGGGTCAAGTTGAGGGATCAGTAGTTGGGGGTTAATAGGTGTCAATGGTTGGCAGCTCAGTAGTTAGTGATCAGTAGTTGGGGATCAGTAGATGTGGGTCAGTAGTTGGCGGATCAGTAGCTGGGGGGTTAATAGTTGTGGGTCAGTTGTTAGGGGTCAATAGTTGGGGATTAATAGTTGGGTGTCAATAGTTGCGGGCTCAGTAGTTGGGGTCAGTAGTGGGGGTGAAGAGTTGGTGGTTAGTTCAATAGTTGAGGGTCCATAGTTGAGGGGCAGTAGTTGGGGGGTCAGTAGTTAGGGGATTAATTTTTGGGGGTCAATAGTTGGGGGTTAATAGTTGTGGGTCAGTTGTTGGGGGTTAATTGTTGGGGGTCAGTATTTGGGGATCAGTAGTTGGAGGGTTAAGTAGAGGTTAATAGTTGAGGGTCAATAAATGGGGCATCAGTAGTTGGGGGTCAGTAGTTGTGGGGTCAATAGTTGCGGGATCAATAGTTGGGGGCTCAGTAGTTGGAGTCAGTAGTTGTGCATCAATAGGTGGGGGAGACCTGGTGGTTAGCTCAATAGTTGGGGGTCAATGGGGGGTGAGTAGTTGGGGTGATCAGTAGTTGGGGCTTAATAGTTGGGGGTCAATAGTTGGGGTCTCAGTAGTTGGGGTTTAGTAGTTGGGGGTCAGTAATTGCAGGTTAGTAGTTGCGAGATCAGTAGTTGGGGGATTCATAGTTGTGGGTCAGTAGTTGGGAGTTAATAGTTGGGGTCGATAGTTGGGGATCAGTAGTTGGGGATCAGTAATTGGGGCCAATAGTTGGGGGATCAATAGTTTGAGGTTAATAGTTGGGGGATCAATAGCTGAGGGAATCAGTAGTTGGGGTTTAATAGTTGTGGACCACAAATTGGGGGTGTCAATAGTTGGGGTCAATAGTTTTGGGGCAGTAGTTGGGAATCAGTAGTTGGGGGTGAGGAGTTGGTGGTTAGTTCAATAGTTGGGTGTCAATAGTTGGGGGTTAATAGTTGGGGGTTAATAGTTGGGGGTCAGTAGTTGGAGGATCAGTAGTTGGGGGTCAATAGTTGGGGTTCAGTAGTTGGGGGTTAATAGTTGGGGGTCAATAGTTTGGGGCACAGTAGATGGGTCAATAGTTGAGGGTCAGTAGATGGGGGCTTAATAGTTGGGTGGTTAGTAGTTGGGGGGTCAATAGTTGGAGGTGTGAGTAGTTAGGGACTCAGTAGTTGCGCAGTTAATATTTGGGGGTCAATAGTTAGGGGCTCAGTAGTTGGGGATCGGTAGTTGGGGTCTGAGGCATTGGTGGTTAGTTCAATAGTTGGGTGTCAATAGTTGGGGGTCAATAGTTGGGGGTCAGTAGTTGGAGGATCAGTAGTTGGGGGTCAGAAGTTGGGGATCAGTAGTTGGGGTCTGAGGCATTGGTGGTTAGTTCAATAGTTGGGGGTTAATAGTTGGAGGTGTGAGTAGTTGGGGGTCAGTAGTTGGGGGTTAATAGTTGGGGCTCAATAGTTGTGGGTCAGTAGTTGGGGATCAGTAGTTGGTCGTTAGTTCAGTAGTTGGGGTGTGAGTACATGCTTGCAGTGGAGCACAAGCCTCACTATGGCCCTGAAGATTAGCTTGCCCGCCCACCCATGTCTGTCATGCCTTGCAGTGAAACACAAGATCAGAGCTGAGCTCCAGCACGAAGCTGGCTGGCTTCCAAATTCATTTCCTGGCCTTTGAGCCTGAGACTACTGAAGGTGGAGTCCCCCTGGTTTCCTGAACGACAATAACATGCTCTGTGGTGCAATTTGTATTGCCATTGTCACGTTGACTTAGGGGCACTGTTATATTTTTACACTCAAGAGTTCAGTTTAACGCCTGAACATCCTTCATACGTAAATACACGCATTAGAAAGGTGCCATGTGAAGAATCCCATACCTGTTTGAGTGCTGTTATCTATTTAGCTCCTCCAGGCATTTAAAACACGTAATGGCTATTAGAGTCAAAGAGTCAAACAGCACAGAAACAAGCCCTTCCACCCAACTGGTCCATGCCGACCAAGATTCCCATCTAAGTTAGTCCCTGCATTTGGCCCATATCCCTCTAAACCTTTCCCATCCATGTACCTGTCCAAGTACCTTTTAAATGTTGTTAATGGACCTGCCTCAACCACATCCTCTGGCAGCTCATTCCGTATACTGACCACCCTCTGGGTGAAAAAGTTGCCCATCAGGTTCCAATTAAACTTCTCTCACCTTAAACCTATGCTTTCTAGTACCTATCTCCAACCTTGGGAAAAAGATTGTGCACATTCACCCTATCTATGCCCCTCATAATTGTATACGTCTGTAGAAGATCACCCCTCAGTCTCTCTCCTACGCTCCAGTGAAACAAGTCCCGACCTACTCAACCTTTCTCCAGGACTCAGTCCCTTGAGTTCCAGCAACATCCTCGGAAATTTCCTCTGCACTTTTTCCAGCTTAGTGACACCTTTCCTATAGGAGAGTGACCAAAACTGAACACAATATTCCAAATGGGGCCTCACCAATGTCTTGAACAATTACAACACAACATTCTTACTTTTGTACTCAGTGCCCTGACTGATGAAGGCCAGTGTGCCAAAGACCTTCTCCACCACCCTGTCTACCTGCGATGCCACTTTCAAGATGGCTATTACTTGAAACTTGAAAATTACTGGAAAATGGCTTTTACTGCCTAGTAAACATTTATATTTCACTAGCACTGCTTACTGTAAAACTGAAGCAGTGATAACTGATGTTAGAACTCCAGGGTCTAACTGGGAGGTATTGATGAGATTTGCTTCAGGTCTTCAACTGTGCAGGGATCAATGAAGGTCACCCTGACATCCTGGTCAGCCAAATGGAGAGGCACAGCCATGTGCATTACAGTCGCGGTGCCTGACAGTTTTGTGGAATAGATCTTATGAGACTCAGAGTCTCATGGGCCCCATTTTCCTCCTGTAACAGGAAGGTATAGAACCATAGAACCATACAGCACAAAACAGGCCCTTCGGCCCACCATGTTGTGCCATCCATCAAACCACCCTCACACTACCTAACCCCTTCCTCCCGCATATCCCCCCATCCCACACTCCTCCATATGCCTATCCAACAAGCTCTTGAACCTGTTCAATGTATCTGCCTCCACCACCACCCCAGGCAGTGCATTCCATGCACCAACCACTCTCTGGGTGAAAAACCTCCCTCTGACATCTCCCCTGAACCTCCCACCCATAACCTTAAAGCCATGACCTCTCGTCTTGAGCATTGGTGCCCTGGGAAGGAGGCGCTGACTGTCTACTCTATCTATTCCTCTCAATATTTTATACACCTCTATCATGTCTCCTCTCATCCTCCTCCTTTCCAGTGAATAAAGCCCTAGCACCTTAAGCCTCTCCTCATATTCAATACTCTCTAATCCAGGCAGCATCCTGGTAAATCTCCTCTGCACCCTCTCCAACGCCTCCACATCCTTCCTATAATGAGGCGACCAGAACTGAACACAGTATTCTAAGTGTGGCCTAACTAGAGTTTTGTAAAGCTGCATCATCACCTCGCGGCTCTTAAACTCAATCCCGCGATTTATGAAAGCCAACATCCCATTGGCCTTCTTAACTGCTCCTTCCGCCTGTGAGGCAACTTTCAATGAACTGTGAATATGAACCCCCAGATCCCTCTGCTCCTCCACACTGCCAAGTACCTTACCGTTTACCCTGTACTCTGCACTGGAGTTTGTCCTTCCAAAGTGTACCACCTCACACTTCTCCGGATTGAACTCCATCTGCCACTTGTCAGCCCAGCTCTGCATCCCTCTGTAAGCTCCGACAGCCCTCCACACTATCCACAACACCGCCTATCTTAGTGTCATCCGCAAACTTACTAACCCAGCCCTCCACCCCCTCATCTAAGTCATCTATAAATATCACAAAAAGTAGAGGTCCCAGAACCGATCCCTGCAGGACACCACTAGTCACTGCCTTCCAATCCGAGGGCACTCCTTCCACCACAACCCTCTGCTTTCTACATGCAAGCCAATTCCTAATCCACACAGCCAAGCTTCCTTGGATCCCTTGGCCTCTGACCTTCTGAAGAAGCCTACCATGAGGTACCTTATCAAACGTCTTACTAAAATCCATGTAGACCACATCCACTGCACTGCCCTCATCAATCTTCCTGGTCACCTCCTCAAAGAACTCTATCAGGCTTGTGAGGCAAGATCTATCTATGTGAGGCAAGGTATATCTGGTGAGATGGAAAATACCTCCACCAACGTTAACTGTATCCAACCCAGGGCCAGACCACAGAGGCTCCTAGCCGAGGGAGTCTCCTCCCCACTCCCACCCCCTTTACATCCATGAAATGACAGCAGCAGACCAACACTCTGTCTGAATAAACTGATCCCTAAAACTCAACCCCATTGGCCTGGCAACCTCTGCAGCAGCACATTCACCCCCCCACCCCACCCCAACCTCCCAAAGGGTACTTGCTGTTATCAAAGATCTCAGTCAAGAAGGAAGGGCTGAAAAAGTTGGGCTCATTGTACATGGAAAATAGGAGACGGTGAGTTGCCCTAATTGAACCTGTTCCAAGGCAAACAATTTGAATGCAGAAACCAGAAGTTAAAAATTAACAAATAAGGAAGGAAATTCGATGAAACATTTTTGCCAAGGATTATAGAGATGCAGACAAAATTACTGAAGAAACAGTCTGTATAAATAGAATAGAGACAATTTATGGCTTTCTGAAGGAGTAAGGATTTAACGATTTGGTCCCAGAGTGGATAGCTGGCCTTCTGTAACTGAATGTGTTTTACTGCTACAGAAATTTCTATCAACATTTCCCAGTGTCCCAGTATGCACCATCTGGTAAGTGTGCAAACCATGTGGATAAGGACTAACCTGGGATTTACGCTGAGCTGTCTGATTTCAATCATCTCCATATCGCCAGGCAAAGGAAAGAGGATTATCATTGTGTCCCTTTCCTTAATAGATTCCTGTAACTCCTGGAGCAAATGGATGAAGCAGTGTCAAATTCAGCTGGGTGCATCAGTGGCCAGACTCACTGCCTGTCTTGGAAGTGAAAAGTGGGCATGTATGTGAAGTGCTGGAAAGCCACAGACATTCAGGTACTACATCTAAGGAACTGTATTGATAGCAAAGTATTCATGCAGCTGGATCCATGCAACTTTATCCACGGAAAACATTCCACGGAAAACTATCTTATGGACTCATAAAACATCGAAACGGACCCTTTGGCTCAATGAGTCAATGCTTTCAACCACCCTCTTACACTGATCTCATGTTATCCTCCCCACATTCTCATTAACTCCCCCCAGACTCTACCACTCACCTACACAGTAGGGACAATTCACAGTGGACAACTAACCTACTAACCTGCAAGCATTTGGGATGTGGGGGTAAACCAGAGCAGCCAGACAAAACTTTCTTCATTGTGACAAACTGAAGCAGCATTTAAAATAAACACCTTTCCTCTTGTCCCATGGAAATACTTCCCTAGATTCTCACCTTTGCCATCATTGTCTTCTTAATTTTAGAGGATAAAAATAAGTATACAGCATCCCTCTCTCAGTTTGAAACTGTCAGGATGCTTTTCACTCTTTCTGTCGCTACATGTGTCATTGTGTTGCTCCTGTTCAGTCATTGTGCTGGGCATGAGTTTGACAGCTTGTCCTTGTGTATATAGATGGTCAGCATCACACAGAATGAAGCAGCAGAAATCTGCACAAGCAAAATTATCATTCCAGGAATATCCAATTTACTGTATTTACAGACAAATGAGTGTGCTTTGGAACTGCAGATCTTTGCTGCAAGATTTAGAAGCTGAGAAAGAGAGGTACCAGGGAATTTGAGAGGAATTCAGCTCATCTTTGAACTTTGATTCTTTTGGTGCTGGTTGTTTGCATTCCTCAGTATGCTACTTAGTTGTTTTCTAACCTTTTAATCCTGATAAGTTATAATGATAATCCTTTCATTATAAGGGGGGGAATCACTTTAAGTTACCTGAAATGTACAGAAGAACAGTTTCTCTACTGAATGGTCATTGACCTGAAACCTTCTATGGAGACATTCCCTGACCCATTTAGTATTTCCAGAATTTTTTTTCAGATTTCCATTGGCATGTTGTTTATTATGAAATAGACCTTCTTAAGATAACTGCTACATCCACTTAATTAACACATTTGACTGCTGTGTTCTTCAGTTCTTTGAAGGATTTATTTAACACAAAGGTTACATTATCTTTGGCTGCTGTCACCAGTGAAAGCAATTGTGCACATCTTGAAATGCTCAGGGAACATCCTTAGAGCTGTTTGAAACAAGTGAATGGCAAACTACAAATGCTTATAGAACAGTTAGCGAGAGATACTGTGGTGTCTTCACTCATAATGAGCTCAATACTGGTAACTGTCATCTGTCTAACATCTGTGTCCATGTTTAGCCATTTGATTGGTTGCTATAGTCAGGTGATTCCTCCCTATATCCCCTGACCAACATTCCTTCTCTCTCACATCTGGTCTGACAATAGTTCCTGGCAATCCCAACACTCAAAAGACACCCAACGGTTATTTGCTTACTTGTAATGACACAGAAGGAGGCTATTCAGCCCATCAGGTCTGTGCTGGCTCCCAGCAGAGCAATCCCACTAGTCCCATTCCCCTGAGGCCCTGCAACCCATTGTCCATCTCTCCCGAACTCCTTTGATTCTATTACTACTTACCTACACTAGGAGGGAACTTACAGCAGCCAACTAACCTACCAGCATATCTTTGGGATGTGGGAGGAAACCAGAACACACCAAGGAAACCAACGCAGTCACAGTTCGAACATACAAACTCCACACAGACAGCATTCAAGGTCGGATCGCACCCAGGTCTCTGGAGGCGTGAGGCAGCAGCACTACCTGCCGTGCCAGCTCTTGAATATGCAAATATACAGAGGAAGAACTATAAACAGTGTATCTTCCGCTCTGCTGTGTACCTGTAGGGTACCTTTACGAAACAATTTATGTCACAGGTATGACTCCTGATATATTATTATGGTTTAGTTGGGGGTTACTGCTTTCAATAAAAGATATTCTGTTTACTCCTCTATCTCTGTGTGTTTGATTATTCAAGCAGCAATGCAAAGAAACCCACAGATGTTACACAGCTGTCAGGTTTGGGATCTTGCTGCTTATGGGAGTAGCAGGACAGTGATCCAGTGTGAGGGAAATCGAGGACAGGGTTCTCCATGCAGGGAAGTGACAATGGCTGGCGTTGGCTGCAATGGAAATGCTGGGGAGCTCGGGATATGAGGGGACTCAACCACTCGCTCTATGGATGGAACTTGTGGAAATGTTCCCCAGGGCAAACAGTCTCAGAGGGAACAGATCAGCTCAGCGACACACAAGAAGAAGAAGGCAGTTTTGCTGCTGGTGGTAGGGCAAGAGACGTGAAGCATGAGTGAGTCTTTCATAGAGTCACACAGCATAGAAACAAGCCCTTCGCCCCGCTGAGTCTGTGCTGACCATCAGTTACCCATTCACGTTAATTCCACACTAGATCTATTCTATTCTCCCCACATTCCCATCAGCACCCCCCAGATTCCACAACTCACCCACACGCTAGGAACGATTTACAGTGAACAATTAACCTACCAACCTGCGCTTCTTTGGGATGTGGGAGGAAACCAGAGCACCTGGGTGAAAAGCCATGGAATCACAGGGAGAACGTGAAAACTCCACACAGACAGCACCGGAGGTCAGGGTTGAACCTGGGTTGCTGGAGCTGTGAGGCAGCAGCTCTACCAGATGCATCACTGTGCCACCGTTATCTGAACCATAGATGAGGGATCCTATGAGGGCATAACAAAAAGCTTGAAGGGGTATTTTAAGCTGAAGTCGTTGGAAATGTTCAATCAAGCTCCAAGCTTGGTGGTGGAATCAGGGACCAGAGGAAAGAATTGGTGAATACAGCGTCAGGCTGCAGCCAAAGGCAAGAAGGTACAATTTCCCAACCTCTTTAGACCAGACATTGCACGTCGTTTAATGTGCAGACTGATAGATGAGAGGATTCAGGCCAAACTATTTGAAATGCTGAACGTTACATCCAAGAGAGTGTGTAGGATGGAGATGGAGTTTAAAAAGATGAGGCAGTTCTGTCAGGGCATGATCCTGAGGTAAAAGTATGGAAAAAGGCCCCCAGCGATGTCAACAGTGCTTTAGTCTTTGCGGTAAAGTCCCATGGACGTCTGGGTTTGGCAGGGCACCGGTAGCTCGGAGGCCATGCTGTGAATGCTGTGGTAATCACTTGGCTGCAGACTGCCTGTCCTAGGTAGCGCTAGGGTAGAACAGGGTAGGGAAGGTATATAAGAACATAAGACAAAGTGCAGGAGTTGGTCAGCTGGCTCTTCATGCCTGCTCCACCCTTCACCAAGACCATGGTTGGTCTTCTACCTCAAGGACATTTTCATGCATGAGCCCCATTTTCTTTAATTCTCTTAATATCTAGAAATAGATCTAGATAATAGAAATAGATCTTAGAGCAGGATAAAATGTCGGCACAACATTGTGGGCCGAAGGGCCTGTACTGTGCTGTAATGTTCTATGTTCTATAAATCTATCAAGTCAAGTAAAGTCAAGTTGAGTTTATTGTCACGTGCACAAGTACGGTGAGGTACGTGTACAATGAAAAACTTGGAAGTGGCCCAAACAGCGATGAAATGGCTCCACATTGATAATGCTGGACTTTTCTTAGGGAAGATGTTCCTGCTGATAATTGGCTCTCTCTCAAAGTGGTGAATAGCCGGTGAATACCGGTGAATACCGCTTCATCAAATGCTAGACAAAGTTTCAGTGTTCACGGATTGTCTCACATGTTGGTATCAGACAGTGACATTGCTTCACGAGTGTAGAGGTTTTCAAGAAAGGAAATGGCATATATTACGTGACATATGTCCCAGTTCATTCTTATAATGGATTAGTGGAGAGAGCTGTTTAGACTTCCAAAGAAAGAATCAGGAAAATGCAAGACGGCAGCAGTGAAACTAAAGTGTTTTGGTTCCTGTTCAGTTACCACATTACACTGCAATCTACGACTGGATAGTCTTCTGCAGAGTTACTTGCGGCAAGGAAATTGAGGTCTCCTCATTCCCAATCTGAAGACCAAGGTACAGAACAAACGATTAAAAGTGAAAGAATATCACAGAAAAAACACAAAACAAAGGAGTTTCGTAACTCCAGTTTTGGGCTAAAGTAGATTCCCGTTGATGTTGAGAGGAAGTACAGGGCTATTGTCATATTTGGTCATATGGTCATAAGGTCATACAGGGAAATGGACAAGCCATCACTAGCACGTAAACCAGATTTACAAGGGTCACTGGATTACCACAGGTCTCAGAACTCTGAAGTACCTTTGGATGATTGTGCACTGTCCAGAAGTTGTTCTGAGGAGTTGCTGGTGACTACATCTTCTGAGATGGCTGGATCAGAAGAGGGTTCCACTGCAGAAATGGGGACTAAGAAACAACTTGTTTGGCCGTAAGTAGGGGTCAGGCACTCTACCAGCATATTTTCAAGATTTTATGAAATAATATTGCATTGGTTTGTGGTTGGTCGTGGGGATAATGTAGCAATGTAAACTGAGAGGCCGGCAGAGGTCAGAGTGCTCCTGGGGGCTTGTCTTATTCTAACTGTCTTGATCTTTGATCCACTTTGATTAATCTTTGAAAGGACTGTGTTTGCAGACGTGCACTCAGCAGGCTTGAAGGAAGTAGATACACTTCCCAAAGGATGAAGCTCAGTGCCAGTGCAATGGGATGATAACTCAGCCAGCTCCATCACAGACACAGCCCTCCCCACCATCGAGGACATCTTCAAGAGGCAATACCTCAAGAAGGTGGCATCCATCACTAAGGACCATCACCATCCGGGACATGCCCTCTTCCCATTACTGCCATTGGAGAGGAGGTACAGGAGCCTGAAGACCCACACTCACCGATTCAGAAACAGCTTCTTACCCTCTGCCAAAAAGGTTTCTGATCAGTCCAGGAACATTACATCGTTATTTCTTTTTTTTTGCAGTATTTACTTATTTTTGTAATTGATAGTAATTTTATAACTTTGCACCGTACTGCTACTACAAAACAACAAATTTCACATCATATAAGTCAATGATAATTAACCTGATTCTGATTCTGATTCTGACATATCCAGTCTGTGTTAGGTTTCCCCTGTGTAGAGACCGTATTGTGAGCACTGAATGTAGTCCGCCGTATTGGAAGAATTGGACAGTTGGAAGGGAGGAAGCTAAAATGCAGTAGTGGCATTTACACAGAGAGGTGCCAAGGAAGGGGTGGGGCCATGTAGGAGCAGAGCGTGATGGTGCTCAGTGACACACCCTCTGGAATGCTGGAAGGAGAGCTGAGGATGTATTGGATGGGGGAAGGGAAATCAGACTGTAGATGCCAGAAACAACACAGCAAGATCCACGGAATGTGGAGGCCGGCAGGGCAGAAGGTGCTGACAGAGTTTCGGGGGAGGTGTGAGGGGTGATCGGAGTGGATGGTCAAGTTCCACATGTTGTATGTTAGGTGCCGACCTCTTCCTGGGCAGCCCCTGAAGATGGAGGGACATCTCTCTGATCGGTAGGTTGCAGCCTCCTTTGGTTTTGTTTCAGGTTTCCACCATCAGCAGTGTTTTATTTTTGTAAAGCTGCTTTCACGTCTTAGATCACTGAATAATCAATTCCCAGTGACAACAGAAAGACCAAGATGGTGAGAGCTATCTGCAGCATAAAGCAGATTTTAGCTTTGCTTTTTGCACTACTTCAGTTTGCACGATACTTTGCACCATTCCATTGTTTTGCGCTTGTCGCTGTATTTATTGTTGTATTTATTATTACCATGTATACTGTTTACTCTGTGAGCTTCATGCAAGCAAGGAATTTCATTATACCCTGAATCTGAATTCATAATCAAATCAATAAAGTGGATATGGATCAATGATTGGTCCAGAGCAGAAGTTATGATTTTGATATCACAATTTTGGGAGCACAAATAGAGACGGTTTTCACTGGAAGGGAGATTGATGAATAAAGTTTTTTTTAAATTCTGTAAATAAACTATATTCATAAAATATATATACATACAAAAAAAACTGCGTGGCTCGGTTTATGCTCATAGTGTTGTTCATTCTATACATTCACAGTGTCAACAGTTCTATACATTGGGTAGTGTTTGCACATTTTGTGTACATAGCACTGTTGCAACTCACTTGTCCTCCTGGGATGATAACTTTTTTTAATTTCAAAAATAAACTTTATTCATAATAAAAATTACATACAAAGGAAGAAACGTATAAAAACAAAACCCTAACATTCATGCCGTTACATTCAGTGGTGTAAACTTTAAGGAGAAAAACACACAAACATAACACCATTGAAACTAATGTGGCTCCCTGAGGTGGTACCCCTTTCATTGTTTGAGGGGCTTCCCCACCCATCTCTACCCTCCGTGTACAGAAGAAGCCCAGACTGTGGTCCTTCCCCACAGAGCCTCAGCATTGGTTGCACCGAGCTTCAGTGCGTCCCTCAGCATGTACTCCTGCAGCCTAGACTGTGCCAGTCTGCAGCATTCCCTTATGGACATGTCTTAAATTGGTAAACAGATTTGATCGTTGGCAAAAGACCCAGCTTGGCCTCCTTACCTCAACTGGCAGCCACATCACAGTGACACATGCAACCAGCATTGTGAAATCTGCACTAGCCAGGCTCAAACACCGCATCCAAACATAGAAAAGAAGTAAACCGAGCACTCTACTCCCTGCCTTCACACTGTAGATGTGCATACTTTAGTAGCTCAGTCATGTGGGAAATGCCATGGCCAACTTTGCACACACAGAAAGCTCCAATAATGATCACACTATCCATGGGCAGGATGTCGGGAGATTTCCCCTGCTCTGTGAATAATACATGGCACCATTTTGTTAATTGGTATTGGTTTATTATTGTCACATGTACTGAGATATAATGAAAAACTTTTGTTTGCGTGCCATCCGGACAGATCATTCCATACATAATTACATCAAGATAGTAAAAAGAAAAAAACAGGATGCAGAATACAGCGTTACAGTTACAGAGAAAGTGCAGTGCAGGTAGACAAATAAAGTGCAAGGGCTACAACAAGGTAGGTTAAGAAATCAAGAGTTTGTCTTTTAGTGAATGAGAGGTCCATTCAAGAGTCTTATAACAGTGGGATAGAAGCTGTCCTTGAGCCTGGTGGTCTGTGCTCTCAAGCTTTTGTATCGTCTGCCCGATGGAAGAGGGGAGAAGAGAGAATGTTCGGTGTGGGAGGGGTCTTTGATTACGTTGGCTGCTTTCCCGAGGCATCAGGAACTGTAGACAGAGTATATGGAGGGGAGGTTGGTTGTAATGGACTAGGCTGCATTCATAACTTTCTGCAGTTTCTTGTGGTCTTGGGCAGAGCAGTTTCCATACCAAACTGTGATGCATCCGGTTAGGATGCTTTCTATGGTGTATCTGTAAAAATAGGTAAGAGTCATCAGGGACATGCTGAATTTCCTGCAGGACACAAAGCGCTGGAGGAACTCAACGGGTCAGGCAGCATCTATGGAGGGCAATGGACAGGCGGTGCTTTGGGTCGAGACCCTTCATCTGGACTTCAGATGAAGGGTCGCGACCCAAACCATCGCTAAGATCCGAAAAAATCGAGGGCAGGAGGAGATTACAGAGGGGAGACCCCATGACGTACTTAATTCCATCTCGAAAACCAGCCTCCCCTCTATTGACTCCATCTACATTTCCCGCTGCCTCGGGAAAGCAGCCAGCATAATCGAGGACCCCTCCCACTCTGGTCAATCTCTCTTCTCCCCACTCCCATCGGGTAAGAGATACAAAAGCCTGAGAACACATACCACTAGACTTGAGGACAACTTCTATCCCACTGTTATCAGAATCTTGAACGGACCTCTCATATGCTAAAGGTGAACTCCTGATCTCCCGATCTATTTCATCATGGCCATTGCTCTTTATTTGTCTACCTGCACTGCACGTTCTCTGTAGCTGTAACATTATATTCTGCATTCTGTTCTTTCTTTTTACTACCTCAATGTACTTATGTATGGAATGATCTGCATGGATGGCACGCAGACAGAAGCTTTTCACTGTATCTCAGTACATGTGACGATAATCAACCAATACCAATACCAGAATCAGAATCAGGATCAGAATCAAGTTTATTATCACTGACATGTCATGAAATTTGTTGTTTTGTGGCAGCAGTACAGTGGAAGACATAAAGATATAAAAATTACTATAAGTTACAAAAATAAATAAATAGCGCAAAAGAGGAATAACAAGGTAGTGTTCATGGGTTCATGGACCGTTCAGAGATCTGATGGTGGAGGGGAAGGGGAAGAAGCTGTTCGTACAAGGACGAACATTTTGAATCTGTGGCATTTCCAGTCCAGAAGCCAATGTGGGTCAGAGAACCCATATGTGAACAAGATTACTCAGCAAAGGTTAGGGAATGAATACGAGAGTTTCCTTCATCCTTATTACTCGGGCCGCTGACTATTTCAACCCACTGTTCCTTTTTCTTTATGCAGCTATTGCTGAGTGTTCCTTCAAATCATATTATTTATTACATGACCCAAAACCATTAATTGGACATGACAGCTAACCTAGCATAAGTGTTTGCACTGTTTTCCCTCCAATATTTTGCTGTGTAATTTTCTTCCATTAGGGACAGAAACAGGCTTTGGGTATTTACAGGAAATCAGAATGTCTGGCATGTATGTTTGCTGTGTTGTTTCAGTGCACTGTGATTTACTAGTATTTTGTGTCCAGGCATTCTGAGCTGTCTGGAATGTTCTTACTCATGGTTTATGCCCTAACCCTTATCCACTGAGTGGTTAGTGTTTACTTCTGGCCTACTTACAGTAGTGTTCCTTGGCATTACTTTTGTAATTCTTATTGATTTCTTCATCTGGGTTTTATTTCCCTTTTGACTGTGTTTCAGTAAGATTTAGGTGATGTGTATACATGTTTTTTAGTTTCTGCTGTGAAATGATAGGATTGAGCACTTTGCATGCTTTTGGTTTTAATCACCTCGAGTCTCTTTAGGTGCTGAATTCCATCATCTTCTTCTCATGCACTTCCTTCCACACATGCCCGTGTTCTCTGCTAATTCACCAACATTCAATAAACGTCTTCTCACAGCACAACAGCTTGGGTTCACGGAACCATAGATATCACAGACACCTTCAGAAGACCATCTGGTGTCCATGACAGCCAAGAAAAGAGCTATTTAGTCTAATTATTCACAAACACAAGGCCTTCTAGGATTGGAAACTCAACCAGGCCTCAAGTAAAAATTATTACTAACAAAAAGCTGATGCGTTCAAGAACAGGCGGTGGGTGGAGAGGGTGCAGGACGTCCTGTAACTCACTGATAACCAGGAGCTGCGTGGACTTGTCAGCAGTGACACGACCATCTCTGGACCAGGTGCCCAATGGCCCACTTCGTTGAAAGCCAAGAGCAGAGGCAAGCTTGTCAACGACAGAGAGGTACTTGAAAGAACTCCTCAGCTAAGACCTTGTCCTTCACAAAGAGCCTTTGATTCCATCCCATTGCAAACCATGGGAATGGAGGGAAATGGATCATGTGTAGGCAGAAGAGATTTAGTTTAATTGACATTGTGTTCAGCACAGACATCATGGGCCAAAGGGCCTGTCCCTGTGCCGTGCTGTACTATGTTCTATGGTGCAACACTCCCAACATAGTAAAATGTCCTGCACTGTTTCATGGGCGTTCGATCATTGACATCAAACTAACAAAGGAGACATTAGGACACGTGGCAAGATTCTTGTTAAAGCACCAGGTGTTAAGCAATACTGTAAAGGATTATGAACAGGTTTATGGAGGGAATTCTAAAGTGTAGCACCTAGATCGCTGAAAATATAATATTATGTTCAGTTAACAGTGCTCCATTTAATAGTACCTAGATAATAACAGTAGATGCATAGCTCCTTTGTTTCTTCATTTTTTTTTTAGCTTCCTGTTGCTTTGCAATATAAACATTATATTGGTTCATTCTATGCACTCTTGCCTCTGAAACAGAACGCTCTGAGTTTCAAGCCCCAATTTAAAGACTTCAGTGACGGTGTGAAGAAATGCTGCCCTGCTCCAGGTACTGTCATTTAGATGAAAGTTTATACCAGCTTCTTGTGTGCAAAGCAAGATCCCACTCTGTTATTTCAGGGAGAGAGAGAGAGAGATCTGCAGCAGAACTCAGTCACACCAGAGAGAATTTAAAAAGGTGGGGGTGGGGGTGGGGGTGGGGGTGGGGGAAGAGTGTTACAGCACAAGATTTAGGGAGGGAATTCTAAAGCTTAGAGTCTCAGCCACTGGAGGGTCATCAGTCAACACTGGGATGATTCTATGATTCATGGGAATACTCACAAGGGCAGAGTTGATGAACTACATGTTACAGAAATGGAGGAGGTTACAGAGACATTGAAGGGGGGGAGCCACAGAGGAATTTAAAAAGGGGATAAAGATCTTAAAATAAAAAGCTCTCCTTCACTGGGCATCAACCACAAGGGTGAAGGGCGAACAGGATTTGATGCAAATTCAGACAAGGGTGGCCATGTTTTAGATAACCTCAATTATACGGAAGGTAAGATGAGAGTAACCAGCAGGGAATGCAGGGGAAAGGTCAGGCCAGCAGGTGGCCAGGGAATGGGACGAGGGTTTCAGCAACAGATAATGTACACAGGTAGCATTGTGATCTCAGTGATGGCAAGGCTGTGCGGCCCAAAGCACACCACAAGGTCACATTTCACACCAAAACGACAAGCAATATGGCCGTCTCCCCAAAAACCACTCAATTTTGTTTATATGTCAGCCAGTAAATTTTTGAACAAAAAGCAATGTGCTGCAGATGATAAAAATCTGAATGAAAACATATCAAACGTAAAAGAAAAACACAGGGGGTCGGGCAGCATCTATGGAGAGAAGAAGGCCAGGTTAATGCTCTGTGCCCATTACATGGAACACAGTTATCTGTCTCACCCTGTGCCGTCGAATGTAGTTGTCCTGTGTATTTCTTTCAATGACAAGGACAGTAGTTGACTGGGAGTATCCTGACTTGCCCTCCATCACCCATATCTCTGAACTACATTTTCTCTCAGAACATTTTGATATTAAAATTCTCATCCTTCCTTCGGGTCATTCTATGACCTTGTCCCTCCCTACCCTAGAAGTCTCCAAGGTCTGATTGTCCTCTTGCTCTTCCCTAATGTTAATCCATTATTAGTGACTTTAGCTGCCTGGGTTTTAAGCACTGTGATTTCTTCCCTAAACCCTCCCTACCTCTCCACCTCACATGGCACAATGGAGCAGCTTGTAGAGTTGCTGCCTCATTGTTCCAGCAACCCCGTTTCAATCCTGACCTCGGGTGCTGTTCTCTCTGGGTGGTCTGGGTTCCTCCCACATCCCAAAGACATGCGAGTTGGTAGGTCAATTTGCTGCTTTAAATTGCCCCTAGTGTGTAGGCGAGGGGTAGAATCGGGGGGAGGGCGGAAATCTGGGGGTAATATGGGAAGAATAAAATGGGCTTAGCATGGGATTAGAATGGTCAGTAGGCTGAAGGGTCTGGTTCTGTGCTGTATAACTCTCTAACTCTATGGTACCCCCTAAAGTCTTCCACCTCGAGCAAGCATTTGGTCACCTGTCCCAACATCAGCTTACATGACATCAAATTTCCTTCCGGTATCACTCCTGGGAGGTACCCAAGGACATCACAGCACATTAAAGCCACTATAAAAATAGAAGTCATTGCTGTATGTGGCATTTACTCACATGTGACACAATGACATCATACAAAAGGCTATTCAGCCCACAGCCCACTGAATTTGTGCTGACCCTCTTGTTAGTCTCACTTCCCCACTATGCCTCCTTAGCACCACAAATTTTTTCCCTTCTGAGCTTTTATGTATGACCATCAGGTTCTTGAAACGACTTACACAACCCTAACCCTACCTCAGCAACAGAACACCATGGACCACTTCTTGCACTACCATGGACTTGTCTCTGTACTTTTTTGCACTAAGGTCTTGTTTTTGCACAGTCTCTTTTTACTCTCTCTTCACTGTCTTGTATAATTTATGTATAATTTATATTCTGTGTGTTGTCTGTATCTATGTGCCTGTGATGCTGCTGCAAACAAGTTTTTCATTGTACCTGCACCTCACCGTACTTGCGCACATGACAATAAACTCGACTTGACTTGATGTATCTAATGTTTTTGAAAGCTATTATTGAATCCCCTTCCCAAAAATAGTACACTCCAGATTCGAGCAACTCATCACATAAAAGTGATTTACCTCATGTCACCTCTGGTTCTTTTACCAATGATCTTACATCTGTGTCTTCTAACCTTCTCTCACTGGAAACTGTTCCTCATTTTTTTCCAGCCTTTCATGCCAGACTGTATGACAGTAAGATCACAGACAACACAGCCTCCCAAAATTTCCTAACACGGAGGTGTTAGATAACAGCAAGCGGGAAAGTCTAGATCAGCCTCTGACCCTGGAGCAGGTGACTGGGTCCATCTGTTCCCTTGGCATGAATAAAACCCCTGGAAGCAATGGCTTACTGGCAGAGTTGTACTGGGCTCTGTGGGACTGGATGGACCCGAACCTGCCGGAAGTGTAGAACACTCTGCTTCTGGCTGGCAGCAGGTCAGACTCCATGAGGAAAGGCATCATCACCTTCATCAACAAGCAGAAGGGGGAGAGAGAGGACATCAGGAATTGGAGACCCATTTCACTGTTGAATGTAGACTATAAGATCCTGTCCAAGGCCATGGCCAACCTGGTCAAGTCTGCTCTGGGACAGGTGATCCACCCAGACCAAACCTGTGCTGTACCTGGCAGGAAAATCTCTAGACAGCTTTCTGTTACTCAGAGATACCATCACCTACGTGCAGGACAGAGGGGTGGATGCCTGCCTGGTCAGCTTAGACCAGGAGAAGGTCTTCGACAGGACATCCCACACGTACGGGATGGATGTGCTCTCCAAAATGGGTTTTGGGGAGGGAATCAGGAATTGGATCCAGCTGCTCCACACAGGTATCCAGAATACATTTCAAACCAATGGGTGGGAGACAGATAGCTTCCCCGTCAAGTCTGGGGTCAGGCAGGGTTGTCCACTCTCCCCCGTCTTGTTTGTGTGCTGCTTTGAACCCTTTGCCGAATCCATCAGGAAGGACGAGAGAACAAGAGGGGTGACGTTGTCAGGTAGTGGAGGCACACAAGTCAAAACCTCCCTGTACATGGACAATGTCACCGTCTTCTGCTTGGACCCACGGTCAGTTCACAGATTGATCAGCATCTGCGACCAGTTCGAGTTGGCATCGGGGGCCAGAGTCAACAGCAGGAAGAGCGAGGCCATGCTCTTTGGTAACTGATCCGACCGATCCAATGTCCCCTTCACCGTCAGGTCCGACTACCTGAAGGTGCTGGGGGTCCGGTTCGGAGGGGCTGAGGTGTGTAACAAGTATTAGCTGGAGCGGATTCGGAAGGTGAAACAAAACTTGGGTCTGTGGAAACGGCATTCTCTGTCAATAACTGGGAAGAACTTGGTCATCAGGTGCGAATGTGCTCTCAGGGCTGCTGTACTTGGTGCAGGTGTGGCCTGTTCCTCTCTCCTCTGCCTCGGCAATCACCCAAGACATCTTCCAGTTTATCGGGGGGTCCAAGATGGAACGAGTTTGATGGGTCACGCTGCCCTGAGAATGGGGGCAAAAGTGTACCCAATGTTGCCCTCATCCTGATGACCACCTTTGTGTGTGGCTGTATCAGTTGGTGTGTGGACCCAAAGTGGGCACCAAGTGTTACTACATGCTGAGGTTCTACCTGTCCCTGGTGTTGCGGAGGATGGGCCTGGCCCCTCTACCGTGCAACGTTCCAGTCAGCTGGACGTTACAGCACTACCTGTCCTTTATGGAATAGTTTTTCCAAGCAAACACTTTTGACCACAAGTCCATCAAACAGTGGTCAGCGCGGAATGCACTGCAGACACTGCTGGACAGGGACACTATGGATTCTGTGAGTTTGTTCCCGGAGCAGATGGTCCAAACCATATGGCAAAATGCCTCATCGCCAGATCTGACTGCCACACCAAGACCTTGCTTGGCTGGTGGTGAGAGGTGCCCTCCCAGTCAGAGCTTTCCTCTACAGACGACATATCACCCCTAATATACGTTGCCTTCGGGACGGCTGCAGTGGGAAAGAAACGGACACCCACCTCTTTGTAGACTGTAGATTTGCAAAGGGGGTGTGGAGAAGGATGTGAGGGTCCATGTCCCAGTTCATCCCCAGCAGCTGCGTGACAGAGGACTCTCTGATCTACGGGCTGTTCCCGGGGACACACACCGAGATAGGCATCAAGTGCTGCTGGAAGGTCATCAATTCAGTGAAGGAAGCCCTTTGGTCTGCCTGAAACTTATTGGTTTTCCAGCACAGCGAGATGTCCGTAGGGGAATGCTGCCGACTGGCACATTCCGGGCTGCAGGAGTACGTGCTGAGGGACGCACTGAAGCTGGGTGCAACCAATGCTGAGGCTCTGTGGGAACAACCACAGTCTAAGCTCCGTCTATACATGGAGGGGTGGAGTTGGGTGGGGAAGCCCCTCGAACAATGAAAGGGATAGCACCTCAGGGAGCCACATTAGTGGCAATGGTGCTGTGTTTGTTTGTGTTTATTTTAAAGTTTACATGACTGAATATGACAACCATAAATGTTAAGGTTTTGTTTTTTACACTGTTTCTTCTTTTGTATTTATTTTTTATTATGAATAACATTCATTTTTGAAATATAAAAGAAGTTCCTCATTTGTTTTCATCTTTGCCAAACCCATTCAAGATGTTGCCTGCCTCCATCTTAACCTTCTCTTCAAGGAGGCCTTAGTTTCTCTCATCTTCCTGCCATTGTTCATCCCTGGATTCCTCCTTGTGTCCTTCCTAAGGCTTGACATCCTTCCTAAATGGTGGCATCAAAGTTAACCACAAGAGCAACATCCCAGCCAGTGCTTTATAAAGATTTTGCTTAGCTTCCTTGCATTTGTATTCCATACCCCTGCTTTTAATGCAAAGGATCCTTGCATCTACTTAACTTGCCCTGCAACCTCAGGCAATAAAATATCTTAATTTTATGGGATCTCAATGTAATCTTAAATACTAGCACACTTTATAATTTCACCTGTGCACCTTTAGTAGCACATTACATTGTTTTTTTGAAAGAAATTCCTTTCAAGCATTTTAAAAAATTTAATTAATTTGCAGTGAAATCCCAGTTCGTATGGACAGAGGGGAAGGGGGTGTGTTGATATATTTATAGCAGTGTAATCTGTTGTTTCCTTATGGTGTTTTGCCTTGATTTTTTTCAGCGGTTGTCATAGCGATGGTGTCAGGACCTAAATGTGCGATGGGTGGGATTTGAAAATTGCCCCAGGCTGATATTTATTTCCTTGCCACTCTCAGGTAATACATCAAGTAATTTTGAATTGTACCCAAAAAGCAAACAGAAAACCCTACTGCAGATGCAGGAAATCTGAAATAAAAACAGAGAAATAACTCATCAGGTTAGGCAGCCTGTGAGGAGAATTGACATTACAAATCAATGACCCTTCCTCACAACTGGAAAGGTAATTTGTAGGGAAGGGGGAGTCGTGGAGAGAACAAGGGGAATGTCCCAATGTAAGGCCATTCACTTGTAATATCAATTCTGTTTCTCTCTCCACAGATGCTGCCTAATTTGCTGAGTATTTGCAGCATTATTTCAGATTTCCAGAACCTACCGTCTCCATACATGCTTTTTCCCCTCTGTACTGCCTTGAGTTATCTCCTCTATTAACACCTCCTCCAGACAGAGCTGTACTCAACAATAATCCATCACCCTCTCTTAGATGGGCACCAACAGCATTTGTGTCCCGTGGATGACCTTGGATTCCACCCCCCCCACCATCACAGCCAGTCCCTCTCTTTACTCCACCCTCCCCCCGCCCCCCCCCCACCCCCCCCCCCCCCCCCCCCCCGTGCAACTTAGAACACTTCTTTTCTCACCTCTCTGGTTCTGATCAAGGGTCATTGAGTTGAAACGTTAACTCTTTCTCTCTCCACAGATGCTGCCTGACCTGCTAGACACCTCCAGCATCTCCTGTTTTGAATTTTGAATTGCACCTAATCCGTAAAATGATGGAAAGGTATCAATTACTAAAATGTAGAATCAAGAATGTACTGTGAATTTCGTATGCAAATTAGTGGACCAGCTGGATAATAAAGGAAGCATTGAGTTTATGTCGCACCTCTCATAAACTCAGGTTGTTCCAAAGTCCATTACAGCCAAGTACTTTTGCTTCTGTTTGTCATGTAGGAAACTCAGCTGCTAGTTTACACACAGTGACTTTCAGCAGGCAGAAGTGAGGTAATGACCAGATCATCAGGTTTAATTGTGTCGGTAAAGGTTATGATATTGGCCAGTTAGTCTTGGTTGAAAGTACAAGATTGTCCATACTTGGTGCTGGCTGGGGGTATAGTATTGTTCAGAATTGGTAGTGGTTGAAGGTAGTGGTCAGAGCTGTGTGGGTTGAGGGTACAATATTGGTCAGTGTTGGTGCAGGTTAAAGGTATAACATTGACCAGAGCACGGAAGACAACTCCTTTCCTGTAAAAGTATTGAGGTATCATTTATATTAATTTAAGTTTATGCAATTTATGTTTATCACGTTTGCAATGTACTGTGCTGCTGCTGGAAAAAAAAGCTAATTTTCATGGCATTTATCCCCTGGGTATGTACGTGCAGGACAATAAACTTGAACTTGAGGTATCTTTTACACCCGTCTGAGAGAGCCCTCCCCCAAACGAGGGCACCTCGGACGGTGAGGCGCTCCCTCAGCGCCAGCCCGCCATCCCGGGTGTCCGAAGAGGGAGCTGAGCCCCTGGAGTCAGGGTCCAGGGCACTGCGCATCCAGCTAGCTCTGAAATAGGACCCATTGTTGGTCTCTCCCTGCCTCGATGTGTGCGGAGGGTGGGGGTGGATGTGAGAGCGGAGAGGCAGAGAGAGATCAGATGTAGCAGCCGGAGTGGGACTGCGAGAGAGACAGAGGGAGGGAGGGAGAGAGAGAAGCCGGACCCGTCTCCCTGGCAGCCTCTCCCCTCCACCGTCCGGATGTCAGATGAAAGGGAAAGCGGCTGAGCAGCACAAAGGCAGCGAGGGACGGGGCCGGCCGGAGGATGGGCAGCCGCAGCTGGGGCAGCGTGGGCAGCCTGGTGCTGAGTGTCAGCGCCCTGCTGCTGCTCACCACGGCCATCTTCACCGACCACTGGTACGGGACGGACACCCGCCGGCACCGGCAGAGCTGCGGCGGCCCGGGGCAGCGGCGGCTGATGCCCATGTCGAGCCTGCCGCTGCGGGAAGCCCCCGAGTCCCTGCCCCCGGCAGCCCCGGGCTCGCCCACCGCCTGGCGCTCCGTGCTGGGGCTGGGAGTCCTGGAGTCGGACTGTGCACGCCCGCTCTTCGCCACCCACACCGGGCTGTGGAGGAAATGTTACTACCTGGGCGTTGACCCCGACATCGATCACCTCGTATCAAGAGGTAAGGACCTCGCCCCCACCTCCTCCCCCTCCTTCTCCGCCCCCGTCCCAATCCGGCATCGGGATGTTGCTCCAATATCGGGCGTAAGCGCTGCACCTCCCTGCAATGGGACGTTGCATTCCCGGCGAGCCCCAAGTTCCCGGGTTGTCCGAGAACCGGCGGTAAGATCGGGCTGGTGATACACCATGCGGACCTCAGCCGGATCTGGAACTCCGTCCGCTGTGACTTCTAATGCATTGGCTTTGTTGTTGAGGGAAGCGTTGCAATTAGACAGGGCTTGCACCTCCACTGGGGCGACCCTGGAGGGGCTTCGCAATCAAAATACTGCTTATAAATATACCTATGGTGTATAATCTATAATGCAGCGGGGGGTGCAATAGAGCCACATTGCACTGGTTAATGAAAGGGGTTTACAAGGGACAACACTGGCTCATATCAACGGTTCTGAACGGAAAACACCAATTCATTATTTTGTTCATTTACTTTTTTTTGGCGATCTGGCGCTTTGCATTTTTTTTTGCCCCTCCAAAAGGTGGAGATAGGCCGCCTTCTTGACCCTCTGGTGTCCTTCTGGTGAAGGCGCTCCCACAGTGCTGATCAGCAGGAAGTTCTGGGACTTAGACCCGTCCGTGGTGAAGGAACTGCAATTTATTTCAGAGAGTGTGCAGATTGGTCGGGAACCTGCAGGTGGTGGTGCTCCCAAGCGCCTGCTGGGCTTGGCCTTCCCGGTGGTGGAAGTCGTGGGTTTGGGGGTTTCTGTCAGAGCAGCCTGGGTGAGTAACTGCATTAGATGGTACACACTGCAGCCACTGTGTGCCAGTGGTGGAGGGAACGAATACATAGAGTGGTGGATGGGGAACCAATCAAATGGGCTGCTTTGCCCTGGATGGTGCCAAGTTTCATGAGAGTTGGCTGTGGGTTCGCGAGGAGGGTGTGGCGAAAGATGCAGGGATCCTTGTCATGTTTCATCCCCAGCAGCAGCTTAACGGAGGATTCTCTGATCTACGGGCTGTTCCCGGGGACACACACAGAGACGGACATCAACTGCTGCTGGAAGGTGATCAACTCGGTGAAAGACGCCCTTTGGTCTGCCCAAAAATTGTTGGTCACCCAGCACTGCGAGATGTCCGTAGGGGAATGCTGCTGACTGGCACATTCCAGGCTGCAGGAGTACGTGCTGAGGGACGCACTGAAGCTGGGTGCAGCCAATGCAAGGGCTTGGTGGGGAAGGACGACAGTTTAGGGTTCTTCTGCCACAGGAGAAGGAGGAGCGGGGTCAGGCGAGGAAGCCGCTCAAAGGTTGTAAATATGGGATTGGGGTATCACACCAGGGAGCCACACGTGTGGCATCGGTGCTGTTTTTTTAATCTATAAAAAGATAACACAAAGAATTGAACTGTACACGAATGTAAAGGTTTGAACAGTTTTTATTATTGTATATAGTTTCCTTTATTATGAATAAAGTTTATTTTGTTAAAAAAAAGTTGTTGGACTGCACTCATCCAGGCAACTGGAGAGTGATCTTCACCCTCCTGACTTGTGCCTTGTCAATGGTGGAAAGACTTTGGATAGTCAGGAGCTACAGATACCCGGCCTCTGACCTGCTCACTATGGCCACAGTACTTATATGACTGTTCCAGTTGTATTTCTGGTAAATGTTGACCCCCCCCCCCAGGATGGGAATGGTGGGAGACTCAGCAATGATAATGCCACTGAATGTCAAGGGTAGGTGGTGGGACTCTCTCTTGTGGACGTGGTCATGGCCTGGCACATTGGTGGCACAAACGCTACTTGCCACTTACCAGCCCATGCCTGAATGGTGTCTAGGACCTGCTCCGTGCTGAGGAGTTCTGAATGGGACTGAACGTAGTGCAATCATCCACAAACATCCCCATTTCTCATCTCATGGTGGGCACAAGGTCAGCGATGAAGTGGCTGAAGATGGCCTTGAACACTGCCCAGAGGAACTCTGCTGTGGTGTCCTGGGGCTGGGATGATTGACCTCCAACTACTGCAACCGTCTTCCTTTCTTTGAGGTTTGACCCTAACCATTGATATATTTTTCCCCTTTGATGTCCATTGCCTTTATTTCTACCAGGGTGCAGTGATGCCACACTCAAACACTGCCCTGATGTGAAGGCCAGCCATCTCACCTCACCTACGAAATCCAACTCGTTAGTCCATGCTTGGACCAAGGCTGTGATGAGATCTGAGGTTGAGTGGGTCTCAAGCTGGGCCTGGTTGAGCAGGTTATCATTGCAACGCTCTGAAAGACATGAACTACTTCTTACGACTCGGGAGCCGCCTCACTGCAAAGGGAGACGTTGATGATGAAATTCACCATCGCCTGCAATCCACCAGCATAAGGAAACGCATGTTTGAAGATCAGGACCCCAGACCTGGCACAAAGCTCATGGTCCACCAGGCAGCAGTGATCCCTGCTCTTCTATGTGCTTCCGAGACCCAGATACCCTCAGTAGCAGTTCAAGGCACCAGAGATTTACCACCAACACTGTGCCCATGTCCGCCTCGTCAGTCACTAAGAACCCACAACACTGGAGAGGAAGCAAGTCATCCTTGATCCAGGGGGAATGCCTAAGAAGAGGAAGGTTGGTGAGGAAGGGCTGCTTGATAGCCCTGTTGATGACACCTTCCATCACTTTGCTGGTGATTGAGAGTAGACTGATTGGATGGTAATTAGCCTGGTTGGATTTGTCCTGGTTTCTGTGAAGAGGACAAACCTGGGAACTCTCCGCATTACTGGGTAGATGCCAGTGTTGTAAGTCTATTAGAACAGCTTGGCTAGGACCCAGCTAGTCTCCAGTACTACAGCTGGGGTGGTGTCTGGTCCCATAGCCTTTGCTGTATCCAGTACTCTCACCTGTTTATTGGCTGGAGACTGGCGTCTATGGTGGTGGGGATATCAGGAGGAAACTGAGACGGATCATCTATTTCCCACCTCCGGCTGAACATGTCTCCAGTGCTTCAGCCTTATCTTTAGCGTGCTCATTCTGGGCCTGCCACAGTTAACTTTGGGGAAATTCTTGGGGGTGCCTCCTCTAGTTTATAGGTCACCACCACTCACAACTAGGTCCGGTAAGGCCGCTGGGATTCAAGGGGATCTGTTCTAGCGAGATTGCTTAGCTCTTGTCTGTTATCTGCTGTGTCTGGTGTTCATTATGCATGTGGTCCTGTGCAGCCACGACACCAGGCTGCCACCTCCGTATTTTAAGGTAGGCCTGGTGCTGCTCCCAGCATGCCTTCTGCACTCCTTGTTGAACCAAGGTTCAACACCCTGACTTGACAGTAATGGTGAAGTGAGGGATATTCCAGGCCACGTGGTTATGGATTGTGGTGGTGCTCAGTTCTGCTGCTGCTTTATGCTGCTGGTGCCTTATGGATGAACGGTTTTGAGCTGCCAGATCTGTTCTGAATCTACATGATTTAGCACGATTGTAATGCTGCACAACACAATGGAGGCTGGAGGAACCCAGTGGGTGGAGCAGCATCTGTTGGGGGGGAGGAACTGTCGATGTTCTGGGTCGAAACCCTGCATCAGGCTGCCAATAAACTATTAAACAAGAAGTGAATATGACCACAGGCCACCAAGATTCAGCAAACCCTGAGACTGACACCAACAGACGCTGCTCGACCCACTGAGTTCATCCAGCAGATTGTTTGTTGCTCTGGATTCCAGCATCTGCAGTCTCTTGTGTCTCCAACGGAGGGTGTTCTTGATGTGATGCTGGGACTTTGCCCTCACAAGGGCTTCTACCTATGTCATCATGGACATCTGCATCTGTGCAGGTAGATCGGTGAGCTCAAGTTGAGGTTCTAATGTCAATGGTTCTAAACAGATAATACTGGGGTAGCACTGACCACAGGTAAAAGTAACTTTAATTTCTTACTGGTACAATTGTATCACTAACATTGCCAACTTAACCCATTTGTACTGATGTTGTTGGCCTCTTTCTTACTGGCGTGCTGTACCAGCCCTTACGGCATGCTTTCATCTTTGACGCTGGCTAAAGCCAACAGTTCTGAAGGGAAAACACTGGTTGATGCCAATGGCTCTGAACAGATAACATTGGCTAATGCCAACAGTTCTGAAGGGAAAACACTGGCTAATACCAGTGGTTCTGAACAGACAACACTGGTTGATGCCATTGGTTCTCAATAGCTAAGAATGACAATGCCAACCATTGTTTAAGCAGCATATGCACACACACACACTCAAATGCAGAGGAGCCAGACCGACTGACAGATTGAGAATGCTGAATCTGTCAGCTCACCCTGCTGAAAGATTCCACAAGGAGTCCAGTGGCAGAGTTCCATTTTGCTGGGGTTCCCCAGGCTTTGCAAAGGGAAACAACCTCCTGGATCTTGCAGTGGGTTCAGAGAGCCCATTGTTTTAATAGGGTTCAGGGCATGTTATCTGTTTTCCTCTCCGGTTATGTACTTAATAATTTATGTGTTTGGAGCTTTTTAGACTGAATTTTACTTTTTTATTTTTATGAAATACTGAATAATTGTTAATTTAAAAAAAATTCACTTCAGTTGCAGTAATTTTTGAATACCTGAATGCCAGAGACATGTGAAATCATTTTAAAATATCACTCGGAACCTTTATAGCCAGAAAGGTTGGGGACAAGGCTTTGCAATGATCAAAGCTATTGGGGCCATTTTGGGAGCAGGGCTTCCTCACTGCGCTATACTGGAGCCTCGTTGTTGCATAGAACACGCCACTTTGCACCCAGACTAAGTTTGTACAGATGTGAATGTGAGTGGGAACAGTGGCAGCAATTCTGGTGTGGGAACTAGGTCAGTGACACCTGGCCCATTGCCAACTGATATCCGCTTAGGCCATTAGTTTGGAGAGTATTTCCCAGGATGCCAAAGGGGAGAACTTCCTGATGTTTTCCAACAGAGTCCTAAGGTTGCTAGGCCCACCTGAAAGGACAGGTATAATGCAGTTGAAGGTCTACATCAGAGTGATGTGCACTACTCAAATTTTCTGAATCCATAATCACTTGACCAGAGAGCACTCCCAAATGAGCCACTGCTGATTCTTCCACAGTGGTTTGTGTGTGTGTGTGTGTGTGTGTGTGTGTGTGTGTGTGTGTGTGTGTGTGTGTGTGCGCGTGTGCGTGCAGCTGTGTCTGTATGTGTCTCCATCTGTCTGTGTGTCTGTTTGTCTCTCTCTATCTGTGTGTGTGTGTGTGTGTGTGTGTGTGTGTGTGTGTGTGTGTGTGTGTTGCGTGTGCATTTTTCTCAGTGTAAGCTGTTACATGGAGCCTGCCATCCACTACATTTCTCTTTACTTTTGGGTAATTTCTGGCTTTTGGGATCTCGCATCTCTCAGACTCACAGAGTTGTTGGTGAGCTGCCCTCCCAAGCATCTGGCTCCATTCTTTCTGGCTGTCTGTGTCGTAAATGGATGCAGCAAAGGTTTAATTTTACAAGTGTGTCACAGCAATTTTCACAACTTCACAACAACACATTTAATGCATCAGTCACGCGTGTTGGACCTTTTATAAGTATCTAACAAAATGCCACAAAAATGTTGCTGAACTCAAGTGATCTCAATACATCAAGAATATATGACACAAGAGAATGAGAACAAGAGTAGGCAGCAGTGAGCACTTTATGTGACACACAGAAATGGAGAACGATGTCCTCAACCACGGGAATTAAATGCTCATCGGTGCACCAGCTTCAATGAACCCTTCAGAAGTCAAGAGAGACACAATGCGATTCATAGCCAGAGAAGTAATGTTTGAAATGTGGTTACTTTGCAGTGCAGGGCAAGGTGGCAGCCGTCTGCACACTGGTTTGAGATAAATGACCGCAATAATAACACAGTGGTAGAGCCGCTGCCTCACGTCTCCAGAGACCCGGGTTCAATCCTGACCTTGGATGCTGTCTGTGTGAGGTTTGCATGTTCTCCCTGGGTTTCCTCTGGGTGCTCCGGTTTCCTCCCACATCCCAAAAACATGCATGTCAGTAGGTTAATTGGCCGCTGTGGATTGCCCCTCGTGTATACACGAGTGGTAGAATCAAGGGGTGGAGGAGGGGAGGTGATAGGAATGTGGGGAGAATAAAATGGGATCAGTGTAGGATTAGTCTAAATAGGTGGTTGATGGTCGGCAAGGACTCGATGGGCCGAAGGGCCTGTTTCCATGCTGTGTCTCTCTATGACTTTAAAATAAATCAGCTGTAATAACACTGAAGTATAAATATACAGCAGGATACCTGGTGAATCCCTCTGCTACCCTTCAAACAACACCACAGGGGCATTTTACATCCACCTGCAGAGCTGTAGTTCAACATTGCATCCCAAGGATACATCTAACAGTGCAATACTCTCTGACATCGTGGCTGTATCTGGCTTTGAAGCTCCATGAGTACAAATCCTTTCCTTTCTGCTTTTTAACAAATTAATTTCTGGTCTTCAATCCACTCATGATTAAAAATAATAAGGGTTTAGACATGTTTGTGTGTAATGGATAGATGGGTTTTACACAACTGCATATGGTCTTTCATGCCTTATATGGTGTTATTGCATTGAAGTTACACTTGCTCTGTTTCATGTGCAATGTATTACTGCAACTTAAGCAAACAATGGCAGCTATTTTGTGCACATCAAAATCCTACTAACAACTCCAGGATGACTAACCAGTCAATCTATTCTGGTGGTGTTAGTTGAAGGAGAAATGCTGGCCAAGACAAGAAGTGAGTTTCCTGTTTTGCTTCATATCGTAGCACAGGATCTCTGCTATCCATCTGTACCATTGGAACAGACAGATCCTGGGTTTCCTGTCCCAACCAAACACTGGTACTTCCAACAAAAACAATTTATGAAGATAATTCTCTGGATATGAGGATTGTTGGCAGAGCTGGCGTTTTTTTCCTTCCTCTAATTGCCCTGATTAAGTGCTGATGTAACTGATTGGCTTGATATACTTCAAATAGTCATTAAAAGTCTGTGGTACGATATGAAGTCAACAATACGTGTGTGGGACTGGAGTCACATATAGGTCAGATGAGGTCCAAAGAAACATTATTGAATCTGCTGGATTTTCATGACAATTGAAAGGTTCAGACTCATACAACACAGGAACCGGCCATTCGGCCCACCATGTCTGCACTGACCATGATGCCATTCCAACTAATCCCATCTGCCTGCACATGATCCATGTTCCTCCATTCCCTGCCTATTCATGTGTCTTAAATGTTGCTATTATATCTGCTTTCACCACTTCCCCTTGCAGCGAATTCCAGGCACCTACCACTCTCTGGGTAAAAAAATTGCCTCGCAAATCTTTGTTAAATTTCCCCCTCTCACCTTAAACCTATGCCCTCCAGTATTTGACATTTCCACCCTGGGAGAAAGACCCTGACTATTTACCCTATCTATGCTTCTCATAATTTTATCCACTTTCATCAGATTGCCCCTCAGCTTCTAACACTCCAGAAAAAACAATCTAAGTTTGTCCAACCTCTCCTTATAGCTCATACTCTTTAATCCAGGCAATATCCCGGTGAACCTCTTCTGTACCCTTTCCAAAGCTTCCACGTCCTTCTTTATAATGTGGCCTAACCAAAGTTTTTTTACAGCTGCAACGTGACTTCCCAACTTTTATACTCAATGCCCCAATCAATGAAGGCAAGCATGCTATATGCCTTTGTTACCACCCCATCCACTTGTGTTGCCACTTTCAGGGAGCTATGAACCTGCATCCTAAGATCCCTCTGTACATTAATACTCCTAAGTGATGTGCCAATTACAGTATACTTTCCTCTTGCATTTGACCTCCCAAAATACAGTACATCACCTCACATGTCTAGGTTAAACTCCATCAGCCATTTCTCCGCCCAGATTTCCAATTGATCTATATCCTGCTGTATCCTTTGACAACCTTCCTCGCTATCCACACCTCCCCCAATTTCCAGGTCATCTGCAAACTTATTAATCAGACAGCCCACATTTTCATCCAGATCATTAATAAAAATTACAAATGTACATTGTGGAACACCACTGGTCACAGTCCTCCACTCAATTGTTACTAATTTTTTTTTACTTTCTAGATTTAAAAAAAATACATTCAGATTGGTGAGATCTGAACATCCATCATTATTATTATCATGTGTGATGCATGTGTGGATTTTGAGCTTGGATATTATTAGGGTCTGAATTGAACCCAGAGCCCTTCAGACTTGCAATGGAGGAAAGGCAGTGAATATTCACCAATATGATGCCTGGATTAAGGGGTTTGTCCTACAAGGACAGATTAAGCAAACTAAGGCTGTACTCACTAGAGTTTAGAAGATTGAGTTCATGGGGCTTGACAGGTAGCTGAAGGGTTGATGTTTCCAGTAGCTGGGGTGTCCAGAACCAAGGGTCACAGCCTCAAAATAAGGGGTCAGCCATCCAGGACTGAGATGAGGAAATATTCCTTTGCACAGAGGGTAGTGAGTCTTTAGAACTCTCTCACAGAGAGCCTCAACGGCTGAGATCGATAGATTTTTGGATATTAAGTGATATGGAGTTAGTGCAGGAAAGTGGTGCTGAGGTAAAAGGTCGTCCATGATCTTATTGAAAGGTGGAGTGAGAGAATTTCCAAATGAGAACAGGTTTCAGAGAAACCCTTTAGAAAATTGTAGTCCAGGTCTCTGGATTACTTGCCCTATAATCATCCATCCATGCCCTAAAATGCAGGAAATGTAAGAAATGTAAATGTTATGAATGTAGGAATTGGCTCTCTGTGCATAAATCACAAGCTTCCTCAAGCAATGATATCATAATAACCAGATCATGTGTGTTGATTTAATTGATGTCAGTGGAGAGATGAATAATTACACCTTATGTGAATAAAAGCAACAGCATGGGAAGTGCTACAAACAGAAGAAAAACACTGCATTGGTAGAAGTGACTAAACACTTGCAGCTTGTGAATTGAGATTATGCTCAGCTGCACCAGTCTAAATCCAGCTCAAAGATTCAGAGCTCTCTGCCTGTTATGTCTAACTGCACACAGGCCTCTGGAAGAGATAATAAAGCCCTTGAACCCTCAGACACAAGATGTGATCGTGAAATATGATGTTTTAATTTTGTTTAAACATTTTACATGGGCATTGCATATTTCAAATGCAGACAAGTGAACATGAGCGAAAATAGATTTTGCAAAGCAAATGTTGCAAGGCCTTGTGGCCAGAAGGTGCAATGACAGGTTATTATACACAATCTAAAATAGTTCTTAAGTGATACCTTTAACACCACACAAAATACCCGTCAAGGTGCCACCTGCAGGTGTAACAAGAACTGCAGGACTTCATAATGGGCAGAATTCACAGTGTGTTCAACATTAACTTCTGAAATAAATGTGTGCCTACCTCAGGCTCCTACAAGCTGGAATTTGAGAAATCCACCGGGAAGAATCCTTGTTTGCAAAACTTCGTGAGGCTGGAGGGCCTTCCCCGCCTGCTGTACGCGGCCTTGGTGAGACCCCATTGGAGCTTTTGTCTGCCGCTTGGGTCTCTGGATCGGACGAAGAACGTTCTCACCAATAGTGGAGTGCAAAAGAGGTCTCACTAAACCGATTCCGTGAATGACAGGGATGACATATGAGGATGAGATTAATTAGGCCTGTATTCCATCGGGTTTAGAAAAATGACTGAAATGATCATGCAGTATTTTTGATCTAGATCCTCATCTATTTTTGATCTATCATCCTCAAAATGCACATCATGGTGGCAATATGGGGACAATAGAGGGGACGTGATTCAGGTATATAATGTACAGGGGTATAGATAAGGTAGACTGCAGGAACTTTTCCCCTCATGGGAGGCGAATAAAACTAGAGGGCACAGATTTAGGGTAAGGGGAAAGAGATTTAGAGGGGATCTGAGGGGTACCTTTATCACCCAGAGAGTGGTAAGTACTGGTAAGCACCACTGCCCAAGAGAGTGGTGGAAGGAGAGTCGCTGACAGCAATTAAGGAGTGTCTAGACAAGCACTTGAATTGCCTCAGTATAGAAGGCTACGGGCCAAGTGCTGGAAGATGGGATTAACACAGATGGATGCCCAGTCCATTACAAATTTTCAAAAATGTATTTATATAAAGACTAAAGTAAGAACATAGGTAGAACATTAACAAAAACATCTCCCTGAGGATTTTTCAGCCATTTCCTTCCTTTCACACCAATTGTAATTCCCTTTACCCTATGCAAGACTCTTCAGCAAGTCTGGTGCTTTTAGCCCATTCCTGCTTCCACACTGAATTCCACGAGGAGTCGAGTGTTAGAGTGCAGTTGGCTGCTCTGCTGTAAATCACCAGCTGCCTGAAACATTAACTCTGTTTCTCTCTGCGCGGATGCTGCCCGACCAGCTGAGTGTAACCAGCATTCTCTGTTTTTATTTCAGGTTTCCAGCATCTGCAGCTTTAAAAATGTCAAATGTTGCAGCTTCCAGCTATCTGGGTCTGGTACATGTGTGCAAATTACTGTGGAAGCTTTGGGAGGATAAAGTCGGCAAACTCTGGCAGATTTGTCTCAGAAAATCTGTGCCAATGTTTTCAATTATATTCAAAGCTTGTGTCATTATAACAACACCATAAATCATAGGAGCAGAATTAGGCCATTCGGCCTAGCAGGTCTGCTCTGCCATTCGATCATGGCAGATTTTTTTATTTCAACCCTATTCTCCTTCCTTCTCCGCATAACCCTTAACCCCTTTACCAATCAAGAACATGGGTGACTTCTCAAACAAAATACCTTGCATTGCGTGATATATGATCACCAAACCTCAAATTAGTATTTTTTTATTATGAAATACTATGGGATCACCAATTGTTGATTTTACAGCTTGTGTTTTTAAAGTGATAGGCTTGGTGTTCCATGCTTCAGACCAGGAGAAGGCAGGATAACTGATAAGTGGAACATTGGGCTATAGTTAAGGAAGCAATGACATCTGGGTCATGGACTCTGGAAATATCGGTGGGGGTTTCAGGATGTTAGAGCACAGCAAAGAAGGCTCATGTGATGTCAGGGAGCACCAGGGGGACAGTGCCAGGGTCTGGTAGGAGAAGGAAAGGAGCATTGGGAAATGGTTCTACATCAGAGTCCTGGGTTCATGGGAGGGGATCCTGAGACATGGGAGATTGGAAGGGAATTTGATGTGCCCAGTTTCGGCTGCTCATCAATTACCTGGGCTCACTTTCTTCTGTTACACTGGACCTCATCGTTCGGTTGGTTGAGCTGATCACTGTGATAACTCCCTTCACTGAACATTTGGTTTCCATTTCCACTGATCTTTTCAGAAAATAACGAATAAGCAGAAGCAAAGCAGGCAAAGCACAGAGATCACAAGACGCTCACGCCCTTTGTCTTACAACTCAACATTTTGCTAACAGATGCAGAAAAAGATTAAGATTCCCCTAAGTACACAATGCAAATGTGAAGGTCATTGGCCCAATGCCAGGGGCTATTGAACAATTTATATTTACTAATCAGAAGCACAATAATATTTGGCTAATGTGCTGCACAGGACTGGTGCATATGAGATGTTGATATTTTAGTGAAATTCTTTAATCGGTCTTATTTCATGAGCTGAATACTGAGAACTATGGCATTATTCCAAAGCTAACACATTGCATTTTGATGATAGGGATTTAATTAATTCTATCGTAAAATATTCATTATATAATCATGTTGCTTTTGATGGTCAGTGCTTAGCGCTGATATTTACTGCATTTTTACAATGACTTCAGAGTCTGTCATGTTTAATCCTCCATTGTCTGATGTTGCGGAATCTCATTCTCCCCTCAGGAATTGCACAGAGATGCACATCTGTCAAGTATCACTACTCTCAACCCATCCGTCTGAGAAATATTCCTTTCAACCTTACCAAAACCATCCAGCAGGATGAATGGCATCTGCTGCGTAAGTGTCGACCAGCTTAAAACCGTGCTACTCTTCCTTCATGGATTCCCTTTCACTTCTCCTCCACACCCTGCCTTCACTGGACTTTTTTATTTCCTCACATGCAAGTCTTTTTTTAAACAAAAAAGCTTTGTCACGTAGAAATATTTCACTGTTCATACAGATTTGTGGTTACAGTCAATGCATTGGTTAATTCATCATTTTCCCACATTGGCTGAGTTGTCTCACACATTGTGTGGGGGTAACTCTTGTGTTGAATGCTGGGCGGAGACTCCAGGATTTTGTCCCAGTAACAGTGAAGGAATGTGAGTCAACCTCCCAGTCAAATGGTCTGAGACTTGGAGGTAATGAAATCCTTGTGCACTTTTATCCTTACAGGTACTTAAATGGTTTGGATGAGAATATACAAGGCATGGTTAGTAAGTATGCAGATGACACCAGCTCAGGTGGTGTTATAGACAATGAAGGTTATCAAGAATTACAGAGGGATCTTGATCAGCTGGGTGAGTGGGCTGAGGAATGGCAAATGGAGTTTAATTTAGAAAAGTGAAAGGTGTTGCATTTTGGGAAGTCAAACCAGGGTAGGACTTTCACAGTGAATGGTGGGGCCCTGGGGAGTGTTGTAGAACATGGTTCCCTGAAAGTGGCGTCACGGGTAGACAGGGTGGTGAGGAAGGTGTTTGGCACGCTGGCCTTCATCAGTCAGGACATTGAGTATAGAAGTTGGGATGCTACGTTGCAGTTGTACAAGATGGTGAGGCCGCACCTGGAGTATTGTGTACACTTTTGGTCACCCTCTTATAGGAAAGACGTCATTAAGCTGGAAAGAGTGCAAAGAAGATTTAGGAGAATGTTGCCAGGACTCGAGGGCCTGAATTATAAGGAGAGATTGGGCAGGATAGGACTTTATTCATTGGAGCAGAGGAGACTGAGGGGTGACTTTACAGAGGTGTATAAAATTAAGATAGGGTAAATGCAGAGAAAGAGAATAAAAAGCTAGGGGGCATAAATTTAAGATGAGAGGGGAAAGATTTAATGGAACCTGAGGGGCAACTTCTTCATCTAGAGGGTGGTGCGCATATGGAAAGAGCTGCCAGAGGAAGTGGTTGAGGCAGGTACAATGACAACATTTAAAAGATATTTGGACAGGTACGTGGATAGGAAAGGTTTAGAGGGATATGGACCAAACATGGGGAAATGGGACTAACTTAGATGAGCATCTTGGTTGGCATGGATGAGTTGGGCCAAAGGGCCCATTCCTGTGTTGTATGACTCCATGACTCTCTGAGCTCACTAAGTTTTGGAGGTGAGGTGATGCTACAAAAAGTTTTGCCAAGTTGCTGCAATGCATTCTGTGGATAACACACATGGCTGATCCAAAGTTGGCTTCAACACCACTTCCTCGGTCTCCCCATACCCTTGTAGTTCAAACATCCTTCAGGCTCTGCCCTGAATCTATTCAATGACTTTGTCCCCACAGCTCTCTGGGGCAGAGAACCCCAAAGGATCCTGAGGGGAAATTCCTCCTCATCTCCACCTTAAATGGGTGAACCCTTATTCTGAAATTATGCCTCTAGTTCAAGATACCCCAGCAGGAGAAACCTCTTCTCAGCATTCACGCTGTCAATCCCACTCCGAATTGGTAAATTGGTTTATTATTGTCACATGTACCGAGGTACAGTGAAAAACTTTGTTTTGCCATCCATACAGATCATTTTGTCACATCAGTATGAAGTAGTACAAGAGAAAACAATAACAGAATGAGAATATAGTGTCACAGCTACAGAGAAAGTGCGGTGCAGGCAGACAATAAGATGCAAGGCCACAACAATGTAGATTGTGAGGTCAAGAGTTCATCTTATTGTAAAGGGGACAGTTCAATAGACTGTTTAGACCATGCAATAACAGCGAGATGGAGGCTGTTCTTGAGCCTGGTGGTATGTGCTTTCAGGCTTTTATATCTCCTGCCTGATGTGAGGGGGGAGAAGAGAGAATGTCCAGAGAGAATCTTCTATGTTCCAACAAGATCACTGCTCGTTCTTGTGTACCCCAGTGAGTGCAGGCCCAACGTGATCCACCTCACTCCATACATAAACCCTTTCATTCCAGGAATCAACCTTCTCTGCATTATCTCTAATACAAGCACATCCTCCCTTAAATATGGAGACTAGTACTGTACACATTACCCCAAGTGCAGTCTCAGCAGTGGCCTGTAAAGTTGCATCAGCACTTCTCTCCTTTTATACTCCACACCCCTTGCAATAAGGGCAACATTCCACTAGCCTCCCTCATTACTCACTACACCTGCACACCAACTTTTTTGTGCTTCATTACTAGGACCCACAGACCCTTTTGTATCACAACATTTTGTGATCTCACAGCATTTAAATAATAATTTGCTTTTGCATTCTTCCTTCCAAAGTGGATAACCTTACATTTTCCCACATTAAACTCCACCTGCCAACTTCTTGCTCATTGACTTGACCTTTGCAAGCACATGGTGTCCTCCTCACAACTTCCTAACCACCAATCTTTGTTACTATTAGTAAATATGGCTACAGTACCTTCATCCATATAGGTTGTAAATAGTTGAGGGTCCAGCACTGATCCCAGTGGTAGGGGCAGGCACGGTAGTGTAGTGGTTAGCATAACGCTATTACAGCGCCAGCGACCCAGGTTCAATTCCGGCCAATGTCTGTAAGGAGTTTGTACGTTCTCCCCGTGTCTGTGTGGGTTTCCTCCAGGTGCTCTGGTTTCCTCCCACATTCCAAAGACGTACAGGTTAGGAGCTGCGGGCATGCTATGTTGGTGCCAGAAGTGTGGCGACACTTGCGGGCTGCCCCCAGAACACTCTACGCAAAAGATGCATTTCACTGTGTGTTTCGATGTACATGTGACTAATAAAGAAATCTTATCCCATTAGTTACTGTGCATCAATCTGAAAATGACACGTTTATCCCAATTCTCTCTTTCCTGTGAGTCACTCCTGTATCCGTGCCGATGTAATATCTCCAACCCCATACATCCTTACCTTTTATGAGGTACCTTATCAAATGCCTTCTGGAAGTCCAAATACACTACATCTACTGATTCCCCATTATCCATCATTAATGTTACATCCTCAAACAACACTAGCAACTTTGTCATATATTATTTCCCTTTCCCATGTTATCTCATCTTACGATTTTCTCAACATCTTGCTGTTACTTCCATAGTTAAGGATCCCAGAATGGTGGGGCCTTTACATTGTAGCTCTGCTCAGTTAAATCTCCGTGAACTTCCCTCTTGTTACTTCTGCTGGATGGCAGACATCTGTCCAAATGTTTACTGAGGTGGGAATGGTGTGGTGATGGCACCGGGCTGGTTTCCCATTGGACATTAATCATCCTTGTATACAGTAAGCACACAGCACTGCGGGGCACCAGTGTAAAGGCAGAAATTTAAGATACAAGAAATGGCAGGGAGATCACTCACTCTGCGGATAATTTGACCTCAGCTGGGCTCACAACCTTGGGCCCTTCTACCATCTGGCGCCATTGCTGAACAGGCCATTAGGAAGTGCTGAGCCAGTGCTTTACCTTCATTACCAGGAGCAGTGCCTATGTTCTGCTGAGCTCCTTTGGCACAGTGTTAGGGAATGCACAGTCAAGGGAATTACTGGACAAAGCGGAAATCCAGACCCTTTGTTCTGTGCATTAGAAACATCGACATGCTATTTTTATTCAACAAAATTTATTCACTCTCATGCTCTCAAAACAGACACATTTGCAGTTTGTTTCCAAGCAATTCTAACAAGGTTTTTTTTTCCTTCCCTACCTCACCAACTCAGATCTGAGGAGGATCACAGCTGGATTCCTGGGCATGGCAGCCGCTGTCCTGCTGTGCGGTTGCATCGTGGCATCCATGAGCTTCTTCTGGGAAGAAAGCCTCACTCAGCACGTGGCAGGTCTCCTCTTCCTAATGGCAGGTCATTTTCCAGCACCTTCCTTCAGTGGTCCGTGTGTCTGCAATGTTTGCGCATGTGTGATCCAAGGTGCCCTCTGGCAGTGAGCTGGGTAGTGGGTAGTGCATTGCCTTTTGCTTCACTGCCAAGTGGAGTGAGGTCAGAGGAGGAAGAAGGAACTTGCATTTATATAGTTACTTGCACAACTGCAGGAATTCCTGCAAAAGTTTATGATGTGCTTCCGAAATACGGTTCAACTGCAACATCCTGCAGATGCTGGAAACCTGAGATAAAAACAGGAAATGCTGGAAACTCTGAGCAAGTTGGGCAGCATCTGTGAAGAGAGAGAGAGAGAGAGAGAGAGAGACAGAGTTAACATTTTGTGTTGAATGGCATTGACATAAGATCATCTGTCTCCATAGAAGCTGCTTGACATGCTTTGTGTTTCTAGCATTTTCTGTTTTTGTCTCATTTTTCCAGCATCTGCAGGATTTGAGCTGTATTTCAGAATCTCTCTCTCTCCACAGATGCTGCCTGACATGCTGACTATTTTCAATATTTTCTTTTTTTATTTTTGAAATATAGTCACTGCTGTATGTAGGAAACCCAACAGCTAATAGTATTGCAAGGCCCCATGTGACAATAACCAGATATTATGCCTACAGTTCATTTTATATGGTACACTAAATAGCTGTTGTGTTTAGTGTTAACACCCAGATGGGAGACTCCCAAAAGTGGCAGAAATGGGGTAATATACCTTTAAAATATTGCTATGATAATAGGGGACCTGCAGTTCCCTGCAAAGACTGCACTGCTGGTCTATTGCCACTAGGGGGCATGGGAAGGGGTCTCTGCTTTAAAGTCCTCTCACCATGGTAATCCCAATCTTCACTGAACCATTGACCTGGGGTCAGCTCTTGTTTGCAGAAGAGTGCCCTCAATTCCTCCATCCTCCATGTGGAGAGGTACAGTGTACCCCTGCGTTAGGGCAGTTCAGGTAACGGAAATTTAACCTTACAGAATTCACAGATCACTACCAAAAGATCTGAGATACAGAACAAAAAAATTCCCTCTGACGCAATTTATATGAGAAAGAATAACTATTTAAACACAAAATGCGAATGAAACAATAAATGTAGTCAATTTTTGTCAGGGTTCACATTATGGAAAATCACAATACAGATGGTCTTCTAGGAACGGAACCTCTCCCTAAGGCGGGGCTGTACTGTACTTCCCTACTCTAATCCTGAAGGGCCTGGCCAAATTCTTAGGACTGGACACTTCAGCTTTTGATTCCCCAATGACAAAAGTAGTCCGAATCCTCTATCAGTTCCCTTCATACCATAGAGATGTCAATCAAATCAGCCTTAACCTATCACATTCCAGGGAATAATTTCAATTTATGTAATCCCTCCTCATAATTTAATTTTTGGACTCCAGTTATAAATTTGATAAGCTCACATTACACTTCATCCAGAGTCAATGTACTCTTCCCAAGGGACTGCCCTCAAAACAGTTTCCAGTAGCACCAGATGCAGTCTAACCAGTTCATTGTATTGCTGTAGCATTGCTTCTATCCTCTTGATTTCCCATGTTCCAGATCTAAATGCCAGTATTCTACTGACTATTTTCAGTACCTGTCAGGACATTTTAATGATCTAAATCCATAGACTCACACACCTTTTTGGCCCTCTGCTCCCAGCTTTTGAGCATTCAGAGTTTTCTAATTTACTAAATCATAGAGCACATAAACAGGCACTTGGGCTCACTGAGTCCACATCAAGCACCTATTTACACAAATCCTACATCAATCCCATTTCATTTCCCATCAATACCCTTCAACTCTTCCCCACCCCCAACCCAGATCTATACTCACCTATACACTTGCGGCCATTTACAGTGGCCAATTAACCTACTGACCTGTTTACTCCAAAGTAGGGTATGTCACAATTGCCATCATTAAAATCTTTTCTCTTTCCACTTAATCTGTTAAAATCTCTTTTGCATGTCTCGTTTTTGGCTATGTGTCTTATGATGCTGCCTGTCTTTGCTTCATTCTATTTCAATTATAAGTAGGAAGAACTGTTGTTGTGCCAGCACAGGTCTCTGGGAGACACCAAGCATCCTGTCACTTGAGAACCTGCCCATTGCATGAAAAAAAATGAATACCCTAGTGAAAGAGAATTTAGATGCAACTCTAAGTCACATTGTACAATGGATTACTTCTGAAATATGCTTGTATATGAAAAATAGCCTTATATGAATGTAAATTTTGTGAAGCAGCATGCTTGAAGTAACACTGTTTTGCAATACCCTGAAAAAACTGTGTACACAGCATATTTATATCCATTTAAAATAACTTGATAGTGTTTTGTCACAGATTTCTATTCATTGATTTCTTAGTGAAAATGCTCCATTGTTGAAAGGCATTGTATTTTGGATTCAAATAGTGAGATGTTTACTCTTGTCTCTCTTCTTTTTAGGAATCTTTTGCACAATTTCTCTTTGCACCTTTGCAGCCAGCATTTCCTATGACCTGTCGCGCCAGCCAAAATTTATCTATGGGCTTCCGAGCGATGTTGAGCATGGGTACAGTTGGTCAATTTTCTGCGCCTGGTGCAGCCTGGGGTTAGTGATGATGGCAGGCTGTTTGTGCACTGCCTTTCCCTTCCTTAATAGAACCAAGACAATCCATCAAAAGTCCATCAGAGATTCTTCTGTCTGAGAACTGCCTGACAAACTGCTGTTATCATCAGCACAATCTATGCTTCTCCAATCTGGTTTTGTGTTGGAGGTGTGACATATGAATATAGTTCTTGTGTTCCTGATTCTTTGTAGGTTATGCCAAGAATTATTTCTTGTAATAGATCTATGCTCGTGTCTTTAAAACACAAAGTGGTTAGTTGAAAGAAGTGCACATTCAATGTGAAGCTATCAAATGCAAAAAGGACTTTTAAGCAGGTACTAACTCTATTCTATGAAACAAACAATACTTTATGTTAGATCATCATCACCTCCAGCATTGTGTTACAGGGGCTAAATACTGCAGATGCTGGAAATCTGAATTAAAAAGTAAAAATGTTGGAAATACTCAACGTCAGGAGCAGGAAACTGAGTTTAAGCTTCTGGTGTGTGACTGAGAGGTCATTGTCCTGAAATGTTAATTCCATGTCTCCCTCCATAGATTCTGCCTGACCCCCCCTTGAGTATTTCCACCATTTCCTGTTTTTGTACCAGTATTCTGTTGCTGTATTACAGATTCAAAAAAAAACAAGCAGAAATAATACATGGACCTATGCTAAAATATCAACTGAATTTTACATTTTAGATACATTTTAAGTATCCAAAGGAGAAAATTCCCTCAATTTTACATAAATAACACAAAAGCATAATGGAATTGTCCTTTGCTGAAATAATTAAATAGTCAATAGAAAATTCACAGCCCATTTTTGATCCCAATTATATATTTTTTCCACTTGAAAAAAAACTCAGGCTGTGCTTAAAATGTACTATGGATTTTTATCTCCATTTTAGCATTGTTTCCACCTAAAACTAATATCACCAATTAATTTTAAATTGTCAGGTCTAGGGTCAATTTGCACTTTTACATTCCAAATACTGCCTCTCATAGAACTGTGTGATTCTGTTATTAAACAGTGTATTTGAATAAGGTCCATCTGCAATTATTTGATGGTGGTGTGCTGTCATTTAAAAGAAAACTTGTGTGTAAAAATGAGTAATAGTGTGTTGTCATTTGCCTTGTGTTAAATAACGTGAATGAAAATATGTGGTTATAATGTTTCCATCAATGTGAATCCGGGTATAGATTCTTCGTGCTCTTTGTTTCTAAACATATTATTTTGTGTGATGAGATTGAAAGCTCTGTGATCTGAATATTGCCTCCGACTGACAGGACCCCAGTCTAGGGAATGCGGCACTTTGTCTAATGAGGCCTGTGATTAGATCACACAAAATTGGTTTGCTGCCTTCTTTTGTTTATTACTGGCAAGCTGCAGTCCCAGAGGCAGCTCAAGGCCACAGGAAGAAGAAAGGTGACAGTGCTGAGAAGTGGGAGAAGAAATTGGCAGGACTGGGAGTGTGAAGATTAATGTGGAAGTGGGAGGGACACTCCTGCTCTTCCTGGCTCCACAGCAAAAGTCAAAAAAATAAAGCCTCACTTTTCAGGAAGCGGCTCTGGCCGAAGGATACCGACTGTAGTCAACGTGGCCAACAAGGCGGTCATTTGCTCAAGAGTTTTATAAAGTGGTGTTAAAGGTGGCATCCGTGTATCTCTCCGTGACTTGAAGTAGACATGCAGCCCTCATCAACATCTGCCAAGAACCAAAGGGTGTAATGTGTATTGTGGGGTCATAGAGAGATACATCATGGAAACAGGCCCTTCGGCCCACCGAGTCCATACTGACCGTCAACCATCCAGTTACACTAATCCCATTTTATTCTTCCCACATTCTCATCAACTCCCCCCTCCCCCAGACTCTACCACTCACCCACACACAAGGGGACAATTTAGAGCGGCCAGTTAACCTACCAACCCAGATGTCTTTGAGATGTGGAAGGAAACCAGAGCACCTGGAGGAAACCCACTTGGTCACTGGGAGAAAGTGCAAACTCCTCACAGACAGCGCCCGAGGTCAGGATTGAACCTGGGTCGCTGACAGTGTGAGACAGCAGGTCTACCAGTGGTGCCACTGCTCCCTGTGTGTTTCACGTGACTGCCCTGGAAGCCAATGCCCTCATCTGGTTCACTCCAGTCTTTACAGAGGAGATCTGCCATTCCTGGTCTTTATGTGACTCCAGACCCCCTGCTCTGTGCTGACTCTTAACTCCAAAACCACCATGTTGCCTCCCAGCAAGCAGGTCAAGGGCAATGAGGGACAAACAAGAAACACTAGTCTTCCACAGCAACCCCCACATCCTGTGAGTGAACAAACAGAAACACCTTCACCATGAAGACGTAACGTGCATGCCATCCTCTCACTTAGGTGCCCATTTTGACCCAGCATTAATGACTTTTCCAGTTTAATATATTTCGAACAAGATACCTGCCAGATAGGCATTGTTTTTAGATAGTGTGATGGTTAATGTGTTTAGGTACTATTTGAAACAAGTAGGTACTATTTGAAACAATATATCTGTGTGTGGAGTATCTGTTCTTAGATGTTGTGCAAACTTCTGTTCGATACAATCTTTTTAATGGGTGTTTGCTGTTCAGAGTAATATTTCTTTTCAAAAGTCAAGTAAAGATACCTGGTAACAAAAACCTTTCTTCCAATAAAAATAATCCAGTACATTAAAAAATTCTTTTAATTATTCTGAATGCTATAAATGTCATTTGCAAACCTCAGAGCAAAACTCCTGTTCATTTGTGAAGTTAGAACATAGAACAGTTATCACAATAAACCTGCTGCTCACAAAGTGACTATTTGATAAGCAAATTTTTCCCAACACATTTATCTAAAATGCAAGTAAACAGTGCTAGACAAAAACTAGTTTAACTAGCTGTAAAATGCACAGCAGGTTTCAAAAGTGGAGTATTTTATTTAACTAGGAGGCCTGGAATTGGAGCTGGAATCCAGGCGGGGAGCCAGACTACTCCCATTCTCCCATCCTCCATCTGCCTCTCACCCCCACCCCCTCTCACCTGGATCCACTATTGCCTGCCAGCTCTTGCTCCACCCATTCTCCTCACCTCTTTACACTGGCTATCTCCCCCCTATCTTTCAGTCCAGATGAAGGGTCTCGACCCAAAATGTCAACTGTCCATTTCCCTCTATAGATGCTGCCTGACCCGCTGAGTTCCTCCAGCATCTTGAGTGTTGCAGCAGGTTTCAAGATCTTGGTATGGCTCAGCATACCAGAAGTGATTATCATTATCAGCTGCACTGGTTGAATATGTGGAATCTGGTTCAATAACAATAAACGACATGTATATAGCAAAGTTAAAGGTGCTACTTGCATGCAATTTGTTGCTGTTGTTGAACCAGGGCTACATAGCATTATCAATAACATTTGATGCCAAGCATTGTAAAGCGTTATTAATGCAAGCAGCATAAGGGTTTCAACCCTGAGAGGATCTTGTGATCTAAATTAGGCAGCAATTTAGGATGTACAACTTGTTAAGTTCATAAGGATCAGCCTCAGCCAAAACCCGGCAGGAGAAGAATGAGGGCCTTGCAGATCTGATGACATGGCATTACCTTACAGTCGGGAACTGTTGTACAATGACCTAAGAGATCCATTTCAGGGCAAGGAAACTTGGGCAGGAAAGCCGAGCTGTTTAGGTCAAGGTGCTCAGATTGCTTTGGGAGTAGCAATGACTTTGGGTGACGGGTAAAATAGAACAAAATGACATTCAAATGCATATTGACATCAAACTGCAGCTCTGTCCTCTGACCTCGCAGTTTGGGCACTCTGCCCGGTTCTGGCTGCTGAGTTATTGGTGCAGGCAATAAAGACAGACCACTCCCATCTCTGACAGGTCTGAACTAGTAAAATATACTTAATAAGAATCATATGAGGATTACACATGGCAGTATAAACGTACTTTAAATCGTGAGATTAGGACAAGCAGGTCACAGGTTCAAAATATTAAAAGTTAGAGACATCAGGTTTTATTTTTCACACAACACGGGGAATGAACTCCTCATAGTCTGGTGAATTGGAATGAACTCTTCACACAAGGTCAAGGGAAGTCGGAAAAAGGTCAAACAAGATTTTTTTTTATCCAGACTTTGCCTCTCCAAACACTCTCTGAAATCTCTCCCTGTGGTTGGACATTAAAAGTGGGAATAAACTGCAAATGCTAGTTATTTTTATACATTTTGAGCACAAAGAATGAACCTGCACATTTGCAGCTCGAACAACAGCCTGGATCTGCAACATCCCGCGAGCCACCAGTACATCAGGAGAAGCCCCGCCCCTTCATTTACATACCCAGAATACGTTGCATTTCGGAGAGAGAATTATATCGAAGATATTGAGAATATTACAAATGCCGTTGTTTATTAGCAGTAAAATCTGTTTCCATTAAAGGTATACTGCATTCTTGTTGTTATTTGTGGCTGCTCGATTTGATGTTAAAGAGGTAAGTGCGAAGTGAGCTGAAGTTGGTCGTGATTTTATTGTCAGTACACTCTGGTTTCTCTTCAGATCGTATAAATCTTTCGCCTTTTACTAAAGATTTCCGTGGGGAGGAACACTCAGAGTTTTAACTAATTTTTTGATGCCCTGCTTAGGTGGGGCTTGTCGTAAATAAAAAACAGATTTAACCTTAATAGTGGTGGTGTCTGCAACTAGATGCTGCACTTACTGTACAAATCAATCTTTCATCTCTGTCCCTAAAGTGGCTTCATAAGATTGTCTGCAATTCTCAATAAGGTTGTTCTCCAATCACATCAAGGACTGTCGAGAGCCTGAGAGGGTTGTGAAGGTTAAACAGAAAGTTGGACTGTGGGAATAGCGCTCCCTTTCAATAACTGGGAAGAACTTAGGTCATCAGGTGCTTTCAGGGCTGCTCTTACTGGCAGCAGGTGTGGCCCATCCACTGCTCCTCCAGCTTAGAAATCACCTGTGCCATCTTCCGGTTCATCTGGGGATCCAAGATGGAGCAAGTCTGACAGACCACAATGTACAAGTCCCTGGACAATGGGGCAAAAGAGTACCCAACGTTGCCCTCATCCTGATGACCATCTTCATGTGTGGCTGCATCAGGCTGTGCGTGGAACCAAAGTACATGGACACCAAGTGTCATTAACGTGTTGCGGTTCTATCTGTCCCCGGTGTTGCGAAGGATGGGTCTAGACCCGTTGCCACACAACGTCCCAGTCAGCTGGATGTTGCTGCACTACCTGTCCTTTGTGGAAAAGTTCTTCCAGACCAACACCTTTGACCACAAGTGGTTAGCACAGAACATCCTACAAGTACTGCAGGACGTGGATGATGGATACAGTGGGGTGGTTCCCTGAGCAGAGTGTCCAAATCATATGGCAGAATGCCTCATTGCCAGATCTCACCAACAAACTGGTAGTGAGAGGGGACCTCAGTAAGATCCTCCCTGCATGGCCGGAACATCACTCCCAACGCACGCTGCCCCTGGGATGACTGTGTTGAGGGTGCGACAGTGACCCAAATCATTGCAGGCTATGGATTTGCAAAGAGGGTGTGGAGATTAATGCAAGGGTCCTTGTCATGGTTCATCCCCAGCAGCTGCGTAACAGAGGACTCTCTGATCTACGGGCTGTTCCCAGGGACACATAGAGACGGACATCAAGTGCTGCTGGAAGGTCATCAATTTGGTGAAAGGTGCCCCTTGGTCTGCCCGAAACTTGTTGGTCTCCCAGCACTGCGAGATGTCCGTAGGGGAATGCTACCAACTGGCACATTCCAGGCTGCAGGAGTACGTGCTGAGGGACGCACTGAAGCTGGGTGCAGACAACGCAAGAGCTTGGTGGGGAAAGACCACAGTTTAGTGTTCTTCCGCTACTGGACACAGAGAGACTGAGTAAAGTGGGTAAGGTCCTTAATATTGAAATGGTGTATCAGCCCAGGGGGCCACATGAGTGGCAACAGTGCTAAGGGTTTAAAAAAATAAGTTAACACTACTGCATGCATTGGCCATGAATGTAAAGGTTTTGCACTGTTTATTCTTTGTATACATTTTTATTATTAATAAAGTTTATTTTGAAATAAAAGAAATGTGGTCAAAATGGCAAGCAGAAGGGAGAGAGGGAGGACATCAGGAATTCCAGGTGACCCACCTGGACCAAACATGTGCTGTACCTGGCAGGAAGATCTTTGACAGCCTAGCAGTGCTCAGGGACACCATCGCCTACATGCAGGACAGAGGGGTGGACAGCTTGGTCCAGGACAAGGCCTTTGACAGGACATCCCACACATACAGGATGGATGTGCTCTCCAAAATGGATTTTGGGGAGCAAACCAGAAATTGGATCCAACTGCTCTCTACACAGATATCCGCAGTGTAGTCCAAGTCAATGGGCGGGAGACACATAGTTTCCTCATCGAGTCTGGAGTCAGGCAGAGTTGTCCACTCTTTCCTATCTTGTGTATTGCATAGAACCCTTTGCCAAATCCATCAGGAAGGACGAGAGCATAAGAGGGGTGACGTTGCCAGGCTGTGGAGGCACACATGTCAAGTCCTCCCTGTACATGGACGATGTTGCTGTCTTCTGCCGCGCACTGTCTCAGTCAGCTGGATGGTGCCGCACTACTGTCTTTTGTGGAAAAGTTCTTCCAGGCAAACACCTTTGACCACAAGTCCATCAGGCAGTGATCAGCATGGAACGTCCTGCAGACACTGTGGGACAGGGACTTGACAGATACGGTGGGGTGGTTCGCTGAGCAGACTGTTCAAACCATCTGGCAGAACGCCTCATCGCCTGAACTCACCAACAGGCACCAAGACCTCGCTTGGCTGGTGGTGAAAGGGGCCCTCCCAGTCAGAGCCTTCCTGTACAGACAAAATATAATACCCAACGCACGCCGCCTTCACTATGACTGCATTGAAGGAGGACCTTTGTGTCCTTCTCCAAACCCTCTTAGTAAATCCACAGTCTGTAAAGAGGTGCAAAGAGAATCTGAGAGGGAGGGCCCTTCTCACCGCCAGCTGAGGTCTTGGTGCTTGAGCAAAACTTCAGAACAGACACAAGACTCACAAACCACTGGGTTGCAGCTATCCCTGCTCTCCTGTGTGCTTCTGAGACCCAGACAGCAGCCATCTCATGGCACTGAAAAAAATCCACAAATAAACTCCCACTTCACTTGGAAGGATGAGGCAACCAATGTCAGCATCCTTCCCCAAGCCAACACCCCCTGCGCTGAGGCTCTAGTTAGACTCAATAGGCTAGGTTGGGCAGGCCATGTGGTTTGTGTAACTGACTCTGGACTCCCGAAGCGGATGCTCTATTCCCAGCCCTGTCATGGAGCAGGATTACCAGGTAGGGCAAGGAAAGGTCCTGAGGAGGTGCTCAAAGGTTTGTTGAAGAAATGCAACATCCCTACTGACTCCTAAGAGCCTCTGGCCCAAGTAGAGAAGGAGCATTCAGGGGCATTTGGAACCTCAAGTCCCTTGCTTCAGCAGTTCCAGTTCAAGTTTATTGTCACAGGAATACATACCCATGACAATACATGCCATGAAAATTAGCCTTTTGCAGCAACAGCACATTACATGACAAACATAAATTACATGAACTTAAACTAACATAAATGATTCATTACTTACATAACAAAACAAAAATAAACATAATGACTGTGTTGTGGCGACTCACCGTCTAGTCGGGCAAACCGGCTCGGCAGTCGGGTTGCGCGGCGTTGGAGCGACGAGGCCCAAGATGGCGGCGGGCCTCGTCTTTCTGAGCGACGGGGAGAACCCGCGCGCGGGAAAGTCCTGATGACGTAGGACTTGCGTCATTACCGGTTGTTTTGGGCGGGAACATTCTCCCTTAAAGGGCCCGCGCAAGGCGGGAAAATAAACCAGTTCTGTTTGGCAATTCTCCGAGTAGAGTCTTGTTTTATTCCGCGGTAGCAACCGCTACATTGGTGACCCCGACGGTCCAAACGGCTTTTGGACCCGCGAAATGGACGACAGCGCAGCAGCCAACGCAGTGGCCCTCAAGCTGCCCACCTTTTGGACACTTCGGCCCAGCGTCTGGTTTGACCAGGCCGAAGCGCAATTCCACCTTCGGCAGATCACCTCCGACTCCACGAAGTACTACCATGTGGTTAGCTCTCTGGACCAGGAGACAGACGCCCAGGTTGGAGACTTCATCCAGTCGCCTCCGGAGGAAGATAAGTACCCGGCTTTCAAAGACCTTTTGATTCGGACCTTCGGCCTCTCCCGTCGTGAGCGTGCTGCACGCCTGCTTCATCTGGACGGCCTGGGGGACAGATCCCCATCCGCCCTAATGAATGAGATGCTGGCATTGGCCGAGGGACACAAGCCATGCCTGATGTTCGAACAGGCCTTCCTCGAACAGCTCCCCAATAACGGATCCACTTTTATTTTGGACATTGGAGGCAGGGAACAGGTTTTTATGGCGGACCGCCTCAAACCGGCCCATTTGGATCTGCAACAGCCTGTCGAGGTTGCCACGCCGCGACGCAGAGGCCGCCCCCCTAAGCGGCAGCTGGCACAGCCCACGGACCTTGGGGACTGTATCGCCGGTTCTGGGGGGGGTTGTGTGGTGACTCACCGTCTAGTCGGGCGAACCGGCTCGGCAGTTGGGTCGCGCGGCGTCGGAGCGACGAGGCCCAAGATGGCGGCGGGCCTCGTCTTTCCGAGCGACGGGGAGAACCCGCGCGCGGGTAAGTCCTGATGACGTAGGACTTACGTCATTACCGGTTGTTTTGGGCAGGAACATTCTCCCTTAAAGGGCCCGCGCAAGGCGGGAAAATAAACCAATTCTGTTTGGCAATCCTCCGAGTAGAGTCTTGTTTTATTCCGCGGTAGCAACCGCTACAGTATAGCAGATAGAAGCAATGCACAGACGCAGAAAGAGCCTGGCAAAAAAGGGTGTAAGGGGGGCTGTGAAGTTCAAGGACATATTATCATTAAAAAGGAGGTATTCGATGTGTTAGCGGTGAAAACCTTAATCACTACAGCTTAGCAACACTATGACCACCTTCATTACGTTACACTAAAATGGACTTCGTTTTTTTTGTTCCAATTGTGTTCTTTCTTGTAAAAACTGTGTTTTTCTTGTGACTGCTGCTCTTCTGACGCTATGTGCCTGTGATGCTGCTGCAAGTAAGTTTTTCATTGCACCTGTGCATGTGACAATAAACTCGACTCTGACTTTGACTTTGAATAAGTTCCCAGGGCCTGATAAAATGTATCCCAGACTGCTAGGGGAGGAGATTTCTGGAGACCTGACAGAGACTTCTAAGTCTTTTGTTGAGCACAGATAAGGTGCCAGATGACTGGAGGACAGCAAATCTGGTCCCTTATCCAAGATAAGCCAGGTAAAGCTATCAGAGATGCCAAGAGACAATATCAGTCCAAATTCGAGTCCCAGACCAGCCATCAGTTGTGGCAGGGCTTACATACTATAAATGGCTACAAAACGAAATTGGCCAGCATCACCAACAGCAGCGCCTCCATTCCCGATGAGCTAATTAGCCGGAGCAGATTGTTATGGTATTTTACATCAGCCACGAGGAGCTGCCCCCCACCACCTCTTTGACTTCAGTGATTGAGAAGTTACTTTCCCGCAGTAGAATCCCGCCCCCCCCCCCAACCGATCATACAGACAATCCCTGGGGATACCATTGCAACCACCTCCGATAGTTACAGAGGTGAGGTCGCCCACACTCCTGTAGGAAAGTCACATCCGCCTTGACCTTGGCCAGGTATTGCAAGGCGTTAACATATCGCACGGTGCTCTTCACACTGTGCACGTTTAAAGATGCCAGTTTTATCTCCATAGTTATTTGAGTTCAGGGTTCGCAAATACAGTCCATTGTCAATCAGCCTGAGCCCTCATACCCACAGCCTTGGTGAACTGCTGCACTGTTCTTGGGCTCAGGCACTGGGAATGGTATCCCCCAGGGTGTGGCGATGCTGATGGTGTCACTGGGGGGAGATCAGTCTGTGTTCCTGTTCTGCCCTCTGGCTCTGATTGTTCTGCACCCTCCTTCACTCAGAACTGGGGTGTGTCAGGGACTTTGCTGCTCCCGGTCTCCTGGAGCTGGGGGCCAATGGCCTCTGTACTGCTCCTGGTCTTCCAGAGCTGTATTTTTCCCCTCGCCCATATCTGTAGGCTCCTCTCCTCTTTCTCACCCCCTTTCTCTGACTGTGTTTTCCATATTTACTTCATCCTCCAACCAGGAGTTGTTGCTGGTGTCTGTCCGTTGCATGGTCCTTTTCTTCCCATTACTTTTACTCTCCAAAGCCCGTTGTCTCTTGGATGGTGTCTTCTGAGACTTCTTCCTTTCCACCACCTGCCATTGACTCCTCCTCTTGGGGAGGGACCTGGGAGCTTGTGACTGGGGTTTGGGAACCTGAGGTGGATGGCCTATCCTCATTCTCGGTCTCAGTCTCTGCGGGGCCTCTGCATTGGTAGGGGCTGCCTCAGCATTCCGCTGGGAGTTGTTGGTGTCAACTCCTCTTGTTGCCTGAGCATAGGTACAGGCACGTTTTGGGCAGGCCTTGTAGAGACGGCCTGCCTCCCCGCACACGTTGCAACTCTTACTTTCTCTGCAGTCCTTGGTTTGGTGGCCTTCCTGCTTGCAGTTCTTGCAGACGACTGCACTGCATTGGACTGCTACATGTCTAGGTTTGTTGCAGTTACGACAGACCCTCCCCTCGGTTGCCCTGTACGCACAGTTCCCTCTGATGATGAACACTGAGGGAGGGTGGATGATGGCTCCATTTGCATCTAGCCTTAACTTGTCCTTTACCTGACGCTTTCTGGTCCAAATCCCAAACAGGTCCTTGGATGTCCATGCAGCTTCCTGCTCTCTCGACCTAAGGAACGAGGAAGGTGAGAATGTCCACGATGGGCACATGTGGGTTAAACATGCACCGTTTATCTCATGCTCCTTCTGACCGGGAAGGGTGAAGAGTGGCTGCTTCTCCCAAAAGTCCTGCAGCATCTTCTGCCATCCCACTGGTGTAGGGTCCCTGGTGAAGGAGTTCCCCTCACTGAGGTCACCCCGACTGTATTTCAAATCCCCTACCATTCTGAGGTACCTGTCACTGCAGCCATCCTGACAGACCTGGTAGGTTATAGTAAGTTCAGTTGTTGGAAAGAAATATAAGTTCATTAAATCCATGGTGCAAGCCACCAATGTAATGTAGCTTTAGATACTATAACGCCCTCAAGCACATAGGTAGCACAAACTTAACACCATTTCTAAAACAATTCGTAGCGGTCAAAGCACTTAATGTTTAAATCTGTTTTTCATTTAATACAAGCCCCACCTAAGCAGGGCATCAAAAAATTAGTTAAAACTCTGAGTGTTCCTCCCCACGGAAATCTTTAGTAAAAGGCGAAAGATTTATACGATCTGAAGAGAAACCAGAGTGTAATGAAGGACGATCCTCGCCGCTCTCTCCTCACTGTACATCTACCCTTCTAAGGTAAACATGACCAGCCTCATTTGTAACCAAAACCACAACAGCAGAGAGGACACGACTTAACACACTTTTCCAGGCATTAAAACGTTAACTTACAACTCTCGGCGTGAAAGAAGCACGGGAAAAGGAATTAGTATTCATTGCCATTTGCGCAAAGCATTCTGGTATGTAAATAAGAGGGCGGGGCGTCAGTGGAACCGCACGCCGGCTGGACGAGTTCCCGGAACCAGAAGGTTCATAGAAAATGACCGGGTACAGCCTGAAGTGCCAGTAGTTCTCCTTCCAGCATGTAATGGAAAACAAAACCACGGTTAGTATGTGATGCAGAGAAAAACTGCAGATGTTGGAAATCAGAAATAAAAATGGAAAATGCTGGCAACACTCAGACCAGAAAGCAAGGGGCAAGCGGAGAGCATCTGGCTCCTTGTGCCTGATCCCCTTCAGTCAGCTCATGGCTGATCTGACCCGACCTCAGCTCCTCTTTCCTTCCTGCTCCACATAACCATTGACTCACCTGTGGACCAAAAATCAATCTCACTGCCCAGAATGCAAAGAGATTTCACCTGCATCTGCCCATCATTCCCTTCTTCATCCAGTTCCACCTATCATCTGCCAGCTTCTATCCCACCCCTCCCTTGCACTGCACTATACTGGCAATCTGTTCTCTTCCCTCTCGGTCCTGATGCAGGGTCTCAACCTAAAATGCCAATTTACACCTTTTGCCTCCACAGATGCTGCTTGACCCAGCACCTGCAGTCTCTTCTGTCTTCAGGAGAGGGCACAGTACTGGATGTAATGCTAGTGCATTAATCCGGGCAAATGGGAAAGGTGGGTGTGAGGGGATTTGGAAGCAACAATCATAAATCCGTGAAGAATGACAAAAACAGACCCGGAGTGTAAGAAATATTCTGGTTTACCTCCAGTTGCATCAAGCTAAGATATGAGCTACTTGAAGGCATAGGAGTTATTTAAGGAGGAGAGGGTGAGGGCACCAACCAATAGAAGAAGTAATTCCCAAATCCAGATCCACTGGAGGTGGAGGAGCATACAGGGTAGGCTGATCCGAGAAAAGGGCAGCTTATAACGAATACCGAGAGTTCAACAGTGAGTATAAAAATGCAGGGTTGAAATAAGGAAGGAAATCAGGAAAGCAATGAGGGTGCATGAAATCAAGGGAAAGCCAAAGATTTTTTTTATAATTCCATGAGGATAACATAGGGAGGAGTTGGTCCAATGAGAAACTAAAGAAATTGCCATTGTGTGGAGGCAGGGGATGTGTATTGCTCTAAGTGAATACTCTGCACATGCCTTTGCAGAAGTGAATAATAATACTGACATTGACATCAAGAAGGAAGAATGTGAAGTAGCAGAAATCATAAACACAGTTGATATATTACACGGTCTAATTTCTTTTAAAGTGGATAAATCATCATGCCCAGATAAAATATATCCCAGGCATTAAGGGAGGACATACTGTCGGCTCTGATGGCCATTTTCTAATCCTCTTTGACTACAGATGGACTCCAGGGGACTGACATGCCCAGGGATATAGAAATGTATGTGAGCTGCGGGAGACTAACCAGCCCTTCAAGTCTGCTTCCCATTTAATAAGATCAACATCAGCTCTGTATTCCTATCAATCCCTGGTGAACTTACACCTCCTCCTTAGCAGAGACTCATCTGCCTTAAAAAGACTCTGCTTCCACCACCCTTTGAGGGAGAGAGATCAAAGATGCACAATCCTTTGAGAGAAAAACAATCACCTCCCTTCTGCCTCAGATGGGTAATCCCTTATTTTTAAACAGTGACCCTTAGTTCTCAGTTCTCTTACAAGGGAAAACATGCTCTTCATGTCACCTTGACAAGACCCAACTATACTAATTCCACATACTAGCACTTGTGCTTTGCCACCGCTACAGTCTGGGTTGCCATGAAGACCCAGTGATGGAGATTGGCCAGACACAGTCCTTGTCCTGCTCAGAAATTACTCAATGGATGGTTAGTTGGACCATAAGACCATAAGACACAGGAACAGAATTAGGCCATTCAGCCCTTTGATTCTTCTCCGCCATTTAATCATGGCTGATTTACTTTTCCCTCTCAACCCCATTCTCCTTCCTTCTCCCCGCAACATTTGACACCCTTATTAATCAAGAATATATCAACCTCAGCTTTAAATATACCCAATGATTTGGCATCCACAGCCGTCTGTGGCAATGCATTCCAGAGATTCACCACCCTCTGGCTAAAGAAATTCCTCCTCATCTCTATTCTAAAGGGACGTCCTTCTATTCTGAGCTGTGCCCTCTGGTCCTAGACTCTCCCACTACTGGAAACAGCTGCTCCACATCCACTCTATCCAGGCCATTCAATATTTGGTAGGTTTCAATCCTTCTAACCTCCAGCGAGTACAGGCCCAGAGCCATCAAACACTTCTCATGTGTTAACCATTTCATTCCCAGGATCATTCTTGTAAACTTCCTTTGGACGCTTTCCAACCCAGCACATCCTTCCTTAGATATGGGGCCCAAAACTGCTCACAATACTCCAAATGTGGTCTGACCAATGCCTTATAAAGCCTCAGCATTACATCCTTGCTTTTATATTCTAGTCCTCTTGAAATGAATGTTAACATTGCATTTGCTTTCCTTACTACTGACTCGACCTGCAAGTTAACTTTTAGGGAATCCTGCATCAGGATTCCCAAGTCCCTTTGCACCTCTGATTTCTGAATTCTCTCCCCATTTAGAAAATAGTCTATGCCTTTATCCCTTCTGCCAAAGTGCATGACTGTACACTTCTCTACGCTGCACATGAAAAGTAGCAGACCCAACACCGACCCCTGCGGAACACCACTAGTCACAGGCAGTCAACCAGAAAATGCCCCCTTTATTCCCACTCTCTGCCTTCTGCCAGTCAGCCAATCTTCTACCCATGCTAGTACCTTTCCTGTAATACCATGGGCTCCTATCTTGTTTAGCAGCGTCATGTGCGGCACCTTGTGAACGGCCTTCTAAAAATCCAAGTAAACAACATCCACTGACTCTCCTTTGTCTATCCTGCCTGCTACTTCCTCAAAGAATCCCAACAAATTTGTCAGGCAAGATCTCCCCTTAAGGAAACCATGCTGACTTTGGCCTATTTTGTCATGTGCTTCCAAGTACCCCGAAACCTCATCCTTAATAATGGACTCTAACATCTTACCAACCACTGAAGTCAGGCTAACTGGCCTATAATTTCCTGTCTTGCCTTCCTCCCTTCTTAAAGAGTGGAGTGACATTTGTGTTGAAGCCAGGTGGGCAAACAGTGGGATCTGTAAGAAGGAGCTTGTTTGCTGGTGCAGCCAACCTCCGCTACTGACGTGGGAGGGTCTCTGTTTTTCCCTCTTGCTGTGGAAAGTTGCACCATGGTGGCTGGGTGTCATGCAGCAAGTGGATTTAAGAGGTCACAGTGGATAGCTTGAATAGGCATGGGTCTTCTGCAGCTTGCTGCAAGCAGCTCCTCCTCAGATAGGAGGGAGGCTAATGTCAGGACTGGGAGCAAGGGTTGGTCAAAGATGCCCATCAACGGGTTCAGTGTGACAACCATTCCATTGCTCTACCAGAGGACACAAGAAGGTGAGTGGTCAGCCTTTGGTGTTTGGAGCTCCTGCACTACACAATGGCACAGCCAACTCACTAGCACATGGTTGACTTTCTTTAAAGTCTTTAATGTTGAGTTTATTGTCATATGCAGAAGTTCATGTATGCACAGGTGCAATGCTGACTTTTCCAAGTGCTCACGGTAATCTTTTGTCACTGCCAGGCTGTGTTCACTGCCTCGATCTCAGGGCCCAGGGCTGATGTTCAGTTCCCCGGCCACACGGACATGGTGGGGTGAAAATTATGTGGAGGTTGTCTAAGTGGGGTCTTGCAGAAGGCAGCCAGCTTCTCAGGGTCACTATTCAGAGTGCGGTCTAGCTTATGGGAAGTTTGGGACTGGAATTCACTGCAGACTGGAATTCACTGTAGATATCATCAATGTCAATGGATTCCCAGGATGGGGCTTGTGGCAAGAGATTGTTGTAGAGGTTGTGCAAGGTTGGGGCACAGGCACGTCCCTGTGGCTGTTGGTTAGTCTGTTTCCTCACCCTGCACATAGAACAGTAAAGCACAGGAACAGGCCCTTCGGCCCATGATATCTGTGCCAACCCTGATGCCAATCCAAATTAATCCCATCTGCCTGCACACAGTCTATTTCCCTCCATTCTCTGCCTGTTCATGTGCCTGTCTAAATGCCTCAAAAACGATACTGTTATATTTCCTTCCACCACTTCCAGGCACCTACCACGTTCTGTGTAAAAAAAACTTTGCCACGTAAATGTCCTTTAAACATTCCCCCTTTCACCTTAAACCTATGCCCTCTAGTGTTTGATATTTTCACCCTTGGAAAATGACAGTGACTATCTACCCTATCTATGCCCCTCATAATTTCATATACTTTTTTGACTTTTTTTGACACAGTGTTTCACTCCCTTTGCCAAAGATGCTCTCGTGATGGTTAATGGGCTGACCAATACAATGAAGTAATCTCCAACACTCCAGGGTGGCAGAGGTGAATCCATTCATCTAAAGGATGGATCCAGCCAGATGCTACATACAGTTAAAACAACCTCTGTCCATCTGTGGTACGTGTAGCCCTGGGGTAGGTGAGACACAGCTGGGGTCGACACTGGGGAAACTACGTGATGGTGATGAATCAGAGACATTGCATCCATGCCAATCAGTGGGTCCCCATCAATATTAATCACATCTCCCAGCACTGGGCCGATAGCCTCAGTGCCCAAGAGCTTCAGGTACTCAGCTAGACACTTCTTAAATGCTGTCAGCGACTCTGCTTGCACCACTCTCTCAGGCAGTGTATTCAGTGTATTCCACGTACTCACCACTCTCTGGGTGAAGGTTCCCCTCAGATTCCCTCTAAATCTCTTACCCTTTACCCTAAATCTGCATCCTCTGGACCTTTAGTCTGTTGTTTTGTGCTCTTTGCTGCATTTATTGTTGTATTTATTATTACCATGTAAACTGTTTGTGAGCTTCATGCAAGCAAGGATATTCATTGCACCCTGGTGTATATTAAACTGATCTGAGTCTTATTTATCTCTGATCTGGAGAAAGGTTTCCTGCAGTCTACCCTATCTGTACCTTTTATAATTTTTTATTCTTCAATCATGTTCCTTCTTAACTTCCTCCACTCCACGGAGAACCAACCTAGCTTCTCCAGTCTCTCCTCATCATTCCCACATGTCAGGAACTACAGAACCGTAACTCAGAATTACAAAATGTGCTGCAAATTTGATAATAAAGAACAAAAGAACAAAAGCTAAACTGAAGAACAAGTTCTGTGTTGTGCTGTCCCCAGCAGTACCAAACAAATACTGTAACAAAACAACCGTGCACTTGTGTAACTACAAACACAGAACACTAAAGAGAAGATAACATAACACAGTTATTGCAATAAGCAATCATTTTATGTTGGTAACAAAGAACATTAAAATTGAAAGCATATACAATATATTACTGTTAATATAAAGCCATTGACTTCTGTCTTAGTGATCTTGTGATGTCTCACAATTCCCCTTTTAGCTATCTTTATTTAGAAATGTGTTAATAAGGAAATTAATTATAGTAAAAAATGTGATTCTTATTAAGGCTTGTTCTTTCAAATGTGGTTCAAATGGGAGTATGAACAAACACACAAAAACATGAGGTTAGGCCATGGAAGAAAGGTACGAAGCAAAGAATCAAAGTCTGCTAACATGCAGACCTTGTGCAGACACACATAAGCATTCTAAGCATGACAGCCAAAGTGGACATTCCAAGTGCTCACAGTGACCCAATGTCACTGCCAGGCTGTGTTCAGCGCCTCAGTCTCAGGGCCCAGGGCTGATGTTCAGTTCCCCAGCAACATGGACGTGGTGGGGTGAAAATTATGCGGACACACACAAGCATCCTGAGTGTAAGAACTGGAAGTGGGAGTGAGCCATTTCTGCCCCTTGCGCCTGCTTCCTTTAATATCTAAAAGTATGCTCCTCAGCCAGAGGATACATGCGCCTTGTATCCAGCCTGACAAGCACTCAACACAACTTTATAAGCTTCAATGAGATCTCCTCTCTTTCTTCTAAACTTCAAAGCATACCAGTCCTGGTCTATTCAATCCCTGCTCATGGGGCAAATCCACCGTCCCTGGAAGCAGTCTAATGAATCTTTGCTGCACAACCACCACCTCCCCCCCCCATCCTTTCCTGGGGAAGAAGAAGAAAACTGTACACAATACTCCAAAAGCAGTCTCACCAAAGATCTTAGACATTTGCAATAAGACTTCCTCACTCTTCTCTTCCAATCGAACCCCCTTTTAGAAAGGACAAACATGCCATTTGTTCCCCTGCCTGCTGCGTCTCACGTTGGCTTTCAGTGTCCTGTCTGCAAGCACACCACACTTCCTTTGAACATCTCTGCTTGCTCACCATTTCAGAAGTACTCTACTTTTCTGTTATGTGCACCACAGTGGATATTTCCACATTGTATTCCATCTGCCACATTCTCACCACTCACTCATTTTGTCTTAATTCCCTTGAAACCTCTTTACAACCTTTTCACTACTTACAGTCCCACCTAGTTTCATCTGCAAACTCCGAAAATTGATACTTCATCCCGCCAGCCAAGTTGGTGATATAGATTGTGAATAACCGATCTCTTGCAGTACTCCACTAGTCACAGCCTGCCAAGTTGAGACAGATCTGTGTATTTCCACTCTTCATTCTCTGTCCAGTAAACAATTCTCAAACATCAGTACATTACCCCACAACTCCTTGTGCTCTAACTTTGTTAACAACCTCTAGTTTGAGATCATATTGAAAGCCTTCCAGAATCCAAATACAGCATATCCACTGATCCCCATTATATTTACCACTAGTCACACCCTCAAAGAGGTCTAACAGATTAGTCAAAAGTGACTTTCCCTTCAAAACTCCACCTGGGCTCTGCTCAATCCTATCAGTTTTACCCATGGTGTTCCCTCATTATAGATTCTAGAGATTTCCCTACCACAAATGTGAGGCTAACAGGTTGGTAGTTCCCTGTTTTCTCCCTATTTCTTTAACAGTTGGGTCACATTTGCTACATTCCAATCCACAGGAACAACCTGAGAATCCATATAATGTTGGATGATGAGCACCTACCGTGTGTAAAGCCACCTTTTTTCGAAACTCTGGGATGTAGATCAACAGGACCTTGGGAATTATTAGCTTTCAAGCTTGACTACTTCTCTATACTTTTTTGGCCTAATAATTAATTATTTCAGTTCCTCATTCTCTCTATACTCTTGATTCTGTAAAACGTATGGCATGTTTTACGTGTCTTCTATGAAGACAGACACTAAGTAATTATTTAATTCCTCTTCATTTGCCTACCCCCCATTATAAATTTGCCTTTCTCTGTCTATACCGAGTCTACATCCACCACTTCAACTGCTGTAGCCCAAGACCCTCCGACCTGCCCTTTCCAGCATCAGTAGAGCTCTTATATAAAGTCAGAACATACAGAAAATACTCAGCAAGTCGGGCAGCATCTGTGGAGAAAGAAACACAGATCGACCCTCACTGGCCCGTGTACAATGGGGCTGGCCTTCCTTGGACAATGACCATTTAAACATTGGGGTTATATCGCAAACACCAGGTTTCAGGGTTATTTCTGGACATGAGGCTTTCTTTCCCCAATAAGTTATATTATGAAGGAATCACCTGGCGAATGAAACTGCACAAACAACCCGGTGCCCTGCGAGCTGCAGCAACCCAGGTGGATCCACATGCTCATGTGCATGCCCAGAATGAATCAGAATCTGATTTATTATCATGACGTGAAATTTGTTGTTTTGTGGCAGCAGTACAGTGCAAAGACATAAAAATCTATGCATTACAAAAATAAATAAGTAGTGCAAAAAAAAAGAATAATGATATAACCTTCATGGGTTCAGTGCTGATAGTTATCTCCCTTTCCGAAGAAGATATTGAGAGTTTAAAGTTAGTTCTTACAACAGCATCTATATCACATCATTTCTATTTTGTCTGTTCTGAGTGTTAATTTCATTATGTTGACTCATTTTTTATTTTGAAGAGTTGAGAATGCAGTGGGATAATAGCAGCCAGCACTTATTCTTCAGTACACTCTGGTTTCCCATCAGATCGTATAAATCTTCCACCTTTTACTGAAGATTTCTATGGGGAGGAACACTCAGAGTTTTAAGCAGTTTTTTGATGCCCTACTTAGGTAGAGCTTGTACGTCAATTAAAAACAAAACTCTTTGCATTATTGTCTAAGTAATGTGGAGAATGTATTTGTTGAAATCCTTTGCTGTGGGAAGAGCTTACAGTGAATGACACTAAGAATGTAGAAAGTTTTTTGCAATATATTTATTCCTTTGTATATATTTTTAAATTATGAATGTATGTTTATTTTTGAAATTAAAAAATGCAGCGTACTCAAACTCAGGCGTTGCTACACTTCCCAGCACTTGGGCAGTAGCATTCTACGTGCGCTCAAACAATCTGCTGGAGGAGACACAAGAGACTGCAGATGCTGGAATCTGGGGCGGCAAATCTGCTAGAGGAACTCAGGGCAACAAACTGCTGGAAGAACTCAGAGCAGGTTGAGCAGCATCTGTGAAGTGGGGGAAGGAATTGTCAATGTTTCAGGTCCAAACCCTTCATCAGGTCAATTTCTTTCCTCCCACAGATGCTGCTCAACCCGCCAAGTTTCTCCAGGAGATTGTTTGTTGCTCCACATTCCAGCATCTGCAGTCTCTCATGTCTCCATTCGGTGTGTACTGCCTTATATGTTGCTCACATTACTTCTTCCAAAAGGTTCACGGGGGGTGCTCTGTGATCCACAGGATATTATGAATGTAAAGAAAACCATGCACTTCTTAAAATTTCTTGTATATGTTTTTACAAATAAAGTTTATTTTGAAGTAAGAAATACACAGCTTAAGGAGGATGACAGCTCAGTAACATCCTCACAGACGGACAAGTTGAGCATCTAGAGATCCTTCTGCGGTGGTCTTTATGACAGAAAGGCCACAGACAGCACAGCCTCCTGGAACTTCCTGTCCTCACCCAAGCCATCTTCTGTTTCACCTGGGATCTAATATAGAGTGTGCCCAATGGGTCACGATGCACAAGTCCCCAGATAATGGGAGAGAAAGAGTACCCAACATTATCTTCATCCAGATGGCCACCTTTCTATGTGGCTGCATCAAGCTGTGGTCAGGACTGGAGTATGCAAGCACCAAGTCTTACTACATGCTGAGGATCAACCTGTTGCTTGGTGTTGTGAAAGATGGGCCTGGCTCGGTTGCTGCACTATCTGTCCTTTGTGGAAAAATTCCTTGAGGAACACACCTTTGACCACAAGTCCTTCAGACAGTGGTCAGCATGGAACATCCTGCAGGCCTTGCAGGATGTCCTGAGGACACAATGGATCCTGTGGGATGGTTTCCTGAGCAGACTGTCAAAACCATTTGGCAGAATGTCTCATTGCCAGAACTCACCAACAAGCACCAAGACCTCACTTGGCTGGCAGTGGGAGGGACTTTCCCTGTTAGATCCTTCCTGCACAGTTGGTGTCTCACCAGTGGCACATGTTACCCTTGAGACAACTGCAATGAGGATGAGACGATCGCCCACCTCTTTGCGGACTGTGGATTTGCAAAAATGGTCTGGAAAAGGATGCAAGTGCCCTTGTTGAGGTTCACCCCAAGCAGCTGTGTAACAGCGGGCTCTGATCTACGGGCCATTCCCAGGAATGCAATACTGAGACAATACACCCTGGGGCCCTACCATTCATGGTATATATCGTGGTGTATGTCCTAGCCTTATTTGTCTTCCCAAAATGCACAAACTTTTCTACATGGAACAGGAATACAGAACTGAATGTTCTGTGGTAACTTGGCTGCACCCATCCTTCACAACATCAGGGACAGATGGATACATAGTGACATGGGGAGACAAAGTGATATTTAATGTTTACATACCTAGTGGCTATGCTCAACTTAATGCAGCTGCACACAAAGGTAACCAACAGGTTCATGTTTGGTTCTCTTGTATCCACAGGGATGTTTTACATATAAACAGATAAAATTTACAGATAAAATGGAGGATGGTCTGGGTGGTGGCTGCAGTGCAGGAAAGGACTATGGGCCACGCCAAACCAGCTCGCACCTGATGACCATGTTCTTACTTGCAGAATGCGGGAGAGCATTGCTCCTACAACTTCCAGTGTCTGCTGCATCTAGACTATGTGCTCCACCCAGTTCTTGGTGCATGCCTGTGCTCCTCAGAATCAGCAATCAGGTTAATTGGTCGGAGCAGTTAAGAAAGAACAAGGCCTTGCTTTTGCTGTGATTGAATCTGGCTGCTGGAGCCAGTTTGAGGTGGGTGTAGATGCTCATTGAGCTGGGGACCAACAGTGGATCCGAGCAATAGAACATGACCTTGTCCATGTACGGGAGGTTTTGACCTGAGTGCCTCCTTGGACTGGAATTATCGTGTCTCCTATACCTGCATCCTTCCTGATGGACTGAGCACAGGGCTTGATACAAGAGGATGGAAGAAAACAGGCAGCCTTGCCTAATTCTTGACTTGATCGTCTGCTTCCCATTTATTTCAGACCACACTGTTGATGTCAGTGCAGTGCAGATATATCCAGTTCTGGATTCCCTCCCCAAGCCATTGGGGAGAGATACCACACAGTTCGTCATCTTTTACCATTTCAACCAGGAGTCTGGAAATGTCACCCATTTTGTTGATGCCTCTTTTGGAATGTACAGTCACATCAACGATGCAGTTAAAGTCACTGCTCAGAATGGTTGGCAGCAAGCTGAAAGACAGCCACCCATTCCTTCTGGAGAGCCAGGGCACACATCGACAAGGTGGAGTAGAGTATTTGTATACAGGATGTCTGCAATGAGGACACAGCCACCAACCATTTCAATAATGGTAACTGCCTGACACCAATGTTTTTTGCCATTTATCAACCCATGTTTGAATTTATCCTGACTTTCTGTGGAGTTACAAAAGTAATTGACCATTGTGCAATCACTAATAGATATCTCTGCTTCTGACATGATAGAAGATCATTGATGAAACAACTGAAGATGGCTGTGCCTGGGGCAATGCCCTAAGGAACTCCTGCAGTGATGTCCTGGGACTGAGGTGACTGATCTCCCCTAGCAACTATCTCTGTTTGTGTGAACTATGACTCCAGCCAGTGCAGGATTTGCCCTTTGATTCTGATTACTTATTTTACTCCTTGCTGCCACTCTTGGTTAAATGGATATTAAGGGCATTCATTCTCAGAATCAGAATCAGGTCTATTATCACTGACTTATATAATGTGAAATCTGTTGTTTTGTGGCAGCAGTACAGTGCAAATACATAAAAAATTACTATAAATTTCAAGAATAAATAAATAGTGCAAAAATAAAGGAATAATGAGGTAGTGTTCATGGGTCAATGGACTGTTCAGAAATCTGATGGCAGAGGAGAAGAAGCTGTTCCTGACCTGTTGCCTTGACCATTCCAAAGCTCTCAACCAATCTTCCACCCTCCAGAAAAAACACCCTTCACAACTCTGCTGCCTATGTCCTAACTCACACTAATCCATGTTCATCCACCATATTTGATGACCATTATTGGCTCCTGCCCTTATACCTGTAACCTCCTCCTCCACCCCCATAAACTTCCTCCTCTTCTGGGTTCAGGTCCATGACTGATCTTATTTCCTCCATAATACCTTCAGAATTACCTTCCTTACCTTCTCATTGTTACGTTCCTCCTTTCAGACACTCCTTAAAACCTCTTTGTTTAGGTTTTTGGTCACCTGCCCCATTATTTCTTTATGCAACCAAGTCTCAAATTTTGTTTGATAACAGCCTGCTGAAGTGTCTTGGGACGTTTTGCTATATTACATGTAGTATACAAATAAAAGTTATTATTGTTTAATAAATAGATAGCTAGAGTATAACTTTGGTAAAAGGCACAAGCTAAGCCAAAGGGAGAGCATTGACTCCAGTTCTGCACACCATGATTTTGGAAGGATACGACTTTGGAGAGGGTACAGAAGAAATTTATTAGTTTGGTTCCAGGGATAAGGATTTGCAATCATTTGGATAATCTAGAGAAGTTGTACTTTGACAAAATGACACCATGAATGTATTGACTTGATGACACCATGATTGAGAAGAAAGACATGTAGTGTTTGTATTGTATTTCCTGTATATTTTTTATGAATAGAGCTTTAGTGTAGCGGTTAGCGTAATGCTATTACAGCACCAGTGACCTGGGTTCAATTCTGGCCACTGTCTGGAAGGAGTTTGGATGTTCTCCCCATGTCTGCGTGGTTTTCCTCTGGGTGCTCCAGTTTCCTCCCACATTCCAAAGACATATGGGTTAGGAAGTTGTGAGCGTGCTATGTTGGCACTGGAAGCGTGGTGACACTTGCGGGCTACCCCAGAACACTCTACACAAAAGATGTATTTCACTGTGTGTTTCGATGTACATGTGACTAATAAAGATATCTTATCTTATTTTTGAAATAAAACAATCTAGAGAAGCTGGTCTTGTTAATGATAAAGCATAGGAAGCTAATTTGGAATTATGTGGAATTTAGAAAATAGATATCGGAAATGTTTCCAATGGGCTGATAAACAATGGGTGCAGATCGTTTACTGGCAAACAACAAGGTATGAGGACATTTTTCCATGCAATAAGAGGTTGGGATTTGGAATGCACTGTGAGATAGTTTTGAAATGGGAATTACATAAACGCAAGAAGAAAAATTGCAAGGGCAACAGAGTAAAACTGGAGGAGAGGGACTTTAAAGAACCAGCACAGGCCTGAAGGGTTGACTGGTAATGATGAGGTGAGCATTCCCCCTCACCATAACCAAGAAGAACTTGGTGGTGAGGTGCTGACTTGCAGTACTGCTCTCAAAGGACCAGGTCTGGCCCATTGCCTGAGCTATCTTCTTCTACTTCTTTTATTATTATGAATACAGTTTAATTTTGAAATACGAAAAAACTTTGTCTGAGAGGTGAAGAGCCAGCAAACTGCACTCTTTGCATCTGAATCCTCCAAGATCATCTTCCGATCCAGGGTCCAATTTGTGGAACAGGGTGAGACATCTCACGCTTCTTCTTCCGTAAGGTTCACAGGGGGAGCTCTGTGACCCACAGCCTTAAGGAAGAGGATAGCTCAGTAACATCCTCACAGACAGACATATTGAGGATCTGCAGATCCTTCTGTGCCAGTCTGTATGACAGAAAGCCTCAGACAACAGTCTCCCAGAATTTCCTGTCCTCTATCACAGAGGTGTTATACATTAGCAAGCGGGAGGGTCCGGTTCAGTCACTGCCCCTGGAACAGTTGACTGGGTCCATCCCCTCTCTTGGCACGAATAAAACTCCTGGAAGCGACGGCTTACAGGCAGAGTTGTACTGGGCTCTGTGGGACTGGATGGGACCGGACCTGCTGGAAGTGTAGAACACTCTGCTTCTGGCTGGCAGCAGGTCAGACTCTATGAGGAAAGGCATCATCACCCTCATCAACAAGCAGAAGGGGGAGAGAGAGGACAAAAGGAATTGGAAACCCATTTCACTATTGAATGTGGACTAAAAGATCCTGTCCAAGGCCATGGCCAACCGGGTCAAGTCTGCTCTGGGACAGGTGATCCACCTGGACCAAACCTGTGCTGTACCTGGCAGGAAAATCTCTGACAGTCGAGTGCTGCTCAGAGATACCATCACCTACGTGCAGGACAGAGGGGTGGATGCCTGCCTGGTCAGCTTAGACCAGGAGGAGGTCTTCGACAGGACATCCCACACGTACGGGATGGATGTGCTCTCCAAAATGGGCTTTGGGGAAGGAATCAGGAATTGGATCCAGCTGCTCCACACAGATATCTGTAGTGCAGGTCAGATCAATGGGCAGGAGACAGATAGTTTCCCTGTCAAGTCTGCAGTCAGGCAGGGTTGTCCACTCTCCCATCTTGTTTGTGTGCTGCATAGAACCCTTTGCCGAATCCATCAGGAAGGACAAGAGCATAAGAGGGGTGACGTTGCCAGGCAGTCAGGTACACAAGTCAAACCCTCACTGTACATGGACGATGTCACCGTCTTCTGCTCAAATCCACGGTCAGATCGCAGATTGATTAGTATCTGAGACCAGTTCGAGATGGCATCAGGGGCCAGAGTCAACAGCAGGAAGAGCGAGGCCATGCTCTTCGGTAACTGGCTCGACTGATCCAATGTCCACTTCACCATCAGGTCCGACTACCTGAGGGTGCTGGGGATCTGGTTCGGACAGGCTGAGGTGTGTAACAAGTATTGGCTGGAGTGGATTGGGAAAGTAAAACAAAAATTGGGTTTATGGAGATTGCATTCTCTGTCAATAACTGGGAAGAACTTGGTCATCAGGTGTGAGGTGCTCTCAGGGCTGCTGTACGTGGTGCAGATGTGACCTGTTCCTCACTCCTCTGCCTTGGCAATCACCTGGAACAAGATGGAATGAGTCTGACGGGTCACGCTGCACAGGTCCCCTGAGAATGGGGGTAAAAGTGTACCCAATGTTGCCCTAATCCTGATGTCCACCTTTGCGTGTGACTGTATCAGTTGTGTGTGGACCCCAAGTACATGAGCATCAAGTGTCACTATGTGCTGAGGTTCTACCTGTTCCTGGTGTTGCGGAAGATCCTGGCCCCTCTACTGTGCAACACCCCAGTCAGCTGGATGTTGCTGCACTAACTGTCCTTAGTGGAAGAGTTCTTCCAAGTGAACACCTTTGACCACAAGCCCATAAGTCAGTGGTCAGTGCAGAACATCCTGCAGATACTGCAGGACAGGGACACCATTGATACTGTGGGTTGGTTCCCTGAGCAGACTGTTCAAACCATCTGGCAGAATGCCTCATTGCCAGATCTCACCAAAAAAGCACCAAGACCTCGCTTGGCTGGAGGTGGAAGGGGTCCTCACAGTCAGATCCTTCCTGTACAGATGACATGGCATCCCCAACGTACGCTGCCCTTGGGATGGCTGTGGTGGGGAAGAGACAGTCACCCACCTCTTTGCACTCTGTGGATGCAAAGGTCCATGTCCCGGTTCATCACCATCAGCTGCGTAACAGAGGACTGTGGATTTGCAAAGAGGATGTGGAGACAGATGCAAGGATCCGTGTCCCCGTTCATCCCCAGTAGCTGTGTAACAGAGGACTCTCTGGTCTATGGGCTGTTCCCAGGGAAACACACACAGATGGACATCAACTGCTGCTGGAAGGTCATCAACTCGGTGAAAGATACCCTTTGGTCTGCCCGAAACTTGTTGGTCTTCCAGCACGTGAGATGTCCATAAGGGAATGCTGCAGACTGGCACAGTCCAGGCAGCATTCCCTTACTGCACAGGGAGGGGCAGAGTTGGATGAGCAAGCCCCTTGAACAATGAAAAGGGCGTATCACCCCGGGAGTGGGGGGGGGGGGGCACATGAGTGGCATGTTGCTATGTTTGTTTTTCTTTAAAATGTTTACACTACCGAACATAACCATGAATGTAGAAGCTTTTTGCACTGTTTCTTCCTGTGTATATATTCTTTATTATGAATAAAGTTTATTTTTGAAGTCAATAAAAACTTTGCCTGGAGGTTCATATTGAACACATCTGCTGGGAAAACATGCACAAGATCCCCCACAAAAGGGAGAAACGGTCACCCCACAAATGCCATGCTAATCCTGATGGCACTTTCAGGTTGGCTGCTTCAGAAAGTAGAAAGACTCCAATACAAACGCAATGTGCCCACATGTGATGCTCTAATTGTCTGAATGTTCTGGTCATACATAGGATGTACTGGTATGGTGGACTGCACCCTGTTATCTCCTCCAGGTGGAGAGGTTCCTGAAGTGCGGCCCAGAGATCCATTAGGCAATGGTTGGCCCAGAATGTATTGAGTCCTGAGGGGAGAGAGAAGAAAGTAGGCTTTTCCTCATTAAGATGGTCACTACCACTACAGTTTAGCAACACTATGACCGCTCTGATCACTTTGCACTAAAATGGACTTTGTTTCTTTTTGTTCTAATTGTGATTTTTTTCTTGTAAAAATTGTGTATAATTTATGTCTAATTGATGTTTTTCTTGTGAATGCTGCTTATATGATGCTATGTGCCTGTGATGCTGCTGCAAGTAAGTTTTTCATTGCACCTGTGCATACATGTACTTGTGCATATGACAATAAACTCAACTTTGACTATCACTTCTAAACTTTTAATCTTTTCATGCAATTGTTTTTGTGACCTGATAACACGGGAACAGTAAATTATCTCACTCCATCTGTTGGTCAATGGTAGGTCTGCAGCTCAGTGCCAATCATGCACTTAAGCGATTATCCTATAGATGGCCACCACGACCAAAATTTCACTCAATTTAAATTCTTTTCTAGTTGTAAAATTGTTCAGTAGAATCTTTAAGCAGGAGACTCTGTTCCCATCCACGTTGAAAAAAAAACCAAAAAATGCAGCAGTTCCTGTTTTATTTCAGATTTGCAGTATTTTACTTTTGAATCCCGGTTGCATGTGTCATTTGGTTAGACACGATGCCTCCATAATGTAATAGCAAGTCACCATCTGGATCTGAATGGCCCCTTGAATGTGTGCTTGAAGGATATAATTTGTCTGTGGAATTGGATCATTGCAACAGTCATGCTCATCAAGGGAATGGGATTGGTGACTTAGAGAAGTTTTTGGTTGATTTTGCAGTCTATGGTTTGAATTTAAGCGCTCATATATTTTACATAAAGTTGATTGGAAACAAAATGTTAATACTGGTAGCTGGAACAATTTTTTTGCAAAACTGTCTCTTAATAGCTTGAAGAATCTGCATTTATACTGTGCCTTGCTATGTCATTTAAAGATCTTTAAAACTTCAGAGAAGCAATCAGAATTTGAAATCAAGAATTTAAACCTCTCCACTGGATGAATCACAGAAATGTAGCACCAATATGAAAACATGCTTTTGGAGTTGGAAAATCACTTTATGTTTCATTTGCAGCAGTCTAATTGGCCTGATCCCAGAACATACAAGATCATTCATACTTTATTTCATAAACAGAATACCTGGGCACTTTCACTTTTAATAAAAAAACATACAAAGATCAAAAAGTGAGACACCTGTTGGTAAAATTAGTAACTGTAACAACGTTTATGCTTAGAACGACAGCAGCTCACTTCAATGTTGGAAAAACATTGCAGCAATTTAAACTCAGTTTAGAGAACATTTCCTCATTTCTACTAACTTTCTTCATGTATAATCCTCTGAAGGAGTCGGAGGGCATGCATGTGACTTGCACCCAGTCTTCTACTGAAAGCTACCAAAAGCAACCAAGAGTGACTCATCCTTCAGTTACTTCCTTTCTATCAGGAAGCCACCAGTACTGTGGTTATCGTAACACTGGCAGAATTGGTTGTTCAAAACTTGGAGAACTCGGGAAGAACTCTTCAGTCCATCAATATGTTGGAGTAATATTTCATTTGAATTTCATTCTAATTTGGAGGGATATGGGCGGACAAATGGGATGAGCTTAGATGGGCATCTTGGTCTGCATGGATGAGTTGGATGGAAGGGCCCATTTCTGTACTGTATTACTCTCTATAACTCCAAAAAGGAATTGTGTAATTCATGGTAAATTGCACTTTATCTGGATAAATGCACAGATGGATAGGGAAATGGAGACAAGGTAAACAAAATGCTCCACAGTGAAATATTGTGAACATTTATAAGGTAATGAAAAGCAATAATAATTTAAAAAATTCACTAGCATATGATGCACAGTATATATAATCATGTATTGAAAGGTAATATACTCTTCATTTGCCTTGCTATCAATGGCATTTGAGTGTTCCGACAGTGTTTATATTAGTAGTGGAATTAATGAGGTGTTGTGGCTTCATTGGTTTCCAGCCCCACTAATCTGGCACTGGTTTCCCACAAGCGCCTGGCTGTCTCATCATCCACTGCCTGTGGGGCTGGATCCTTCTGTTTCATGGCATCAAAGTATTTTCCAGATATTCCTTCCAATTCTTCTGCCACACTTAAATACACGGAAGGTTGTGCTCCCAGCTTGGGGGATTTCACAAGAAGGAAAAATAAAGGCCCTGAAAGAGAACAAATATTATTGAACATCTACATTTACAGGTAAATCTTTACAATTTTAGCTCTAGTGCAATTGGTCAAGCATTTCCCTGCATGAGATACCGGTGGCGGGTCTAAGAAAACATCCACTGAGCTTCTAGAAGCAAAAAGAAACACAAAGCTGAACTTTCCAGAGAGATGTCAGCAGCTCCACGTGGAACTGACAGCATTTCTCTCACTACTTGTTAGCAAACGAACGTAGAAGTCCCAAACCTCCTCAGACCTGTGCACTGATGACTTCCCAATTGTGATCTAACACTGGAGCAGCAACAGAGTGCCAACTTCCTCCAATCCACCAGCAATTACACTGGGGAAATTTGCCGATTGAGTCTGTGCCTGGTTGGACCTGATGAAGGTTCAGCAGCTCCCTTATTTTCAATGGAACTGATGCAAGGGAGAAAGATGAGTTGATGAAGGAAAAGCAGTAGATGTAGTGTATATGGATTTCAGCAAGGCATTTGATAAGGTATCCTCTGCAAGGCTTATTGAGAAAGTAAGGAGACATGGGATCCAAGGGGACATTACTTTGTGGATCCAGAACTGGCTTGCCCACAGAAGGCAAAGAGTGGTTGTTGACAGGTTGTATTCTGCATGGAGTTCGGTGACCAGTGGTGTGCCTCAGGGATCTGTTCTGGGACCCTTACTCTTCGTGATTTTTATAAATAACCTGGATGAGGAAGTGGAGGGATGGGTTAGTAAGTTTGCTGATGACACAAAGGTTGGAAGTGTTGTGGATAGTGTGGAGGGCTGTCAGAGGTTACAGCGGGACATAGATAGGATGCAAAACTGGGCTGAGAAGTGGCAGACGGAGTTCAACTCAGATAAATGTGAAGTGGTTCATTTTGGTAGGGTTAAATATGATGGCAGAATATAGTATTAATGTTAAGACTCTTGGCAGTGTGGAGGATCAGAGGGATCTTGGGGTCAGAGTCCATAGTAGGCTCAAAGCAGCTGCACAGGTTGACTCTGTGGTGAAGGTGGCATACGGTGTATTGTCCTTCACCAATCGTGGAATTGAATTTAGGAGCCAAGAGGTATTGTTGCAGCTATATAGGACCCTGGTCAGACCCCACTGTGCTCAGTTCTGGTCACCTCACTACAGGAAGGATGTGGAAGCCATAGAAAGGGTGCAGGAGAGATTTACAAGGATGTTGCCTGGATTGAGGAGCATGCCTTAAGACAACAGGTTGAGTGAGCTCGGCTTTTTCTCCTTGGAGTGACGGAGGATGAGAGGTGACCTAATAGAGGTGTATAAGATGATAAGAGGCATTGATTGTGTGGATAGTCAGAGGCTTTTTCCCAGGGCTGAAATGGTTGCCACAAGAGAACACAGGTTTAAGGTGCTGGGGAGCAGGTACACAGATGTCAGGGGTAAGGTTTTACTCAGAGAGTGGTGAGTGCGTGGAATGGCAATGGTGGTGGAGGCGGATACAATAGGGTCTTTTAAGAGACTTTTTGATAGGTACATGGAGCTTAGAAAAATAGAGGGCTATGGGTAAGCCTAGTCATTTCTAAGGTAGGGACATGTTCGGCACAACTTCGTGAGCCGAAGGGCCTGTATTGTGCTGTAGGTTTTCTATGTTTCTATGTTTCAAGCAATTTATATTTTCTCGGATTAATTGAGTCAATGTATTTATCTTCTTTTCTTTACAAAAATGTCTCAGTCTTACAGTGCATTGGCTTCAGCTCACTTTACTTGCAGTTACATGGCGTTCCACACACCATGCCAGGAAGGATGTGGAGGCTTTGGAGAGGGTGCAGAGGAGGTTCACCAGGATACTGCCTGGATTAGACAGCACTAGCTATAAGGAGAGGTTGGACAGACTTGGATTGTTTTCTCTGGAGCACTGGAGGCTGAAGAGAGACCTGAAAGAAGTTTACAAAATTATGAGAGGCATAGATAAGGTAGACAGTCAGAGTCTCTTTCCCAGGGTAGAAATCTCAAATACGAGCAGGCATAGCTTTAAAGTGACAGGGGAAAAATTAAGGAAGATGTGTGGGGCAATTTTTTTATTAAATTATGCAGAGAGTGTGGGAATATGCTGCCAGGCGTGGTGGTGAAAGCAGATATGATAGTGGTGTTTAAGAGGCATTTAGACAGACAAATGAACATGAAAGAGAAGGAGAGATACAGCAGATAGGATTACTTTAATTTGGCATCATGATCAGCATAGACATGGTGGGCCGAAGGGCCTGTCTTGTGCTGTGCTGTTCTATATTCTGTGCTGTTCTATATTCTATGCTCAGTTGATTGAGTGGCTCCTGGGAGATCAGTCTTTCCCCTGCCAGCTATGTATCCACACCCTGGGAGAACCACTCTTGATGCAGTCTCTCCCCTGCCTGCCACTACTATGCTGCTCTGCAGATCCTTCCAATAAAGCTCACAAGAAAACATTTACCAGAGGCTGTGGAATATCTCACATATTAGTGTTCAGGTAAGCTGTGTTCAATAACAACCCATTTTTCAAACTGTTTATCAGGAAAGACACTTACTTATAAGGTGAGACAAGAGCAGTTGACCTCACTTACCCAGTACTGTGCTAGAGAAGCTTGATTTGTGCATTCCTGTGTGTCTGCCGAGCTCTGTGTTAGTTACGCCTGGGTGCACAGCATTGACGGTTACCCCAGTTCCTTGATTTAAAGAAAAGGTCATTCATGAAATTAAATTTAGAGTATCAAAAGTGAAATGACCTTGTCAAGTAATTGTTAAGTAATTTAGTGAACAGCTGGGATATCTGCATGGTGATCTGTTCAGAAGGCATTATGGTTATGTTGAGGCTCACACGAGTCACATGTTCTCTTCTTCAGCAGTGCCTCAAGATTGAGGATGACTTGCTTCCACTGATTCGGTGGGTTATAAGGTAGCCGAAGAGACCAATGTGGGAGCCGCAGACTCTTCCATGGGCAGAAGGTGCCTGATGTGGTGGGCAGGTGGGTAGTTTGTGAGGTGGTGCACTGCTTCTGCTATTTTTGCAGCGCATCTGTGTGCTCCTAATGCATGGACTCCAAGTTCTCAATAGCATCTTCAATGGTCCTTCACTCTGAGCATTCATGGGCCAGAGATTCCCAGAAGTCGGAGGGAATATTGCACATTTCCCCCAAGGAAGCTCTGAGCACATCCTTGAACCTTTTCCTCTGTCTGCCTGGTAATCTCTTGTCATGACAGAGCTCGAAATGGAGCGTTCTGGGAGCTTTGGTTGGGCAGACAAGTGACATAGCCTGCCCAACACATCTGGCCAAGTATAAGTAGGACCTCAACACTAGTCCTGGAAGAGGACACCTGACATTGGTTTGCTTATCACAGTAGTGTAGCGGTTAGCATAACACTTTACAGCGTCAGTGACCCGGGTTCAAATCCGGCCACTGTCTGCAAGGAGTTTGTACGTTCTCCCTGCATCGGCGTGGGTTTCCTCTGGGTGCTCCAGTTTCCTCCTACATTCCAAAGATGTACAGGTTAGGAAGTTGTGGGCATGTTATGTTGGCACTGGAAGCGTGGCGACACTTGCGGCTGCCCCCAGAACACTATGCAAAAAGGTGTATTTCACTGTACATGTGACTAATAACCTTGCAGTGTATTTAGAGGATTTTGCTGGGACAGTGTTGATGGTTCAAAGCCTCAAGGTGCCTGCAATAGACAGTCCAGTTCTCAGAAGCAGATGGGAAGATAGAGATCACTGCTATTTCCCCAGGACATGCAGATTAATTATCCCTATTGCAAAGGATTGACAGACTGGTATCATTCCAGGTGATATAGTATAGTGTAACACCCACTTACTAACTGAGACCTTTTGGGAATAGCCAGAATATTCATCCAGACTTTATTTGGTGTAAGAAAATGCTGGTCAGTACCACAAAGGCATTTATTTGTTATAATGTTATGGAATCTCTCCTCCGCTTTTATCATTCCCATCTCTTTTCAAATTCCTCCTTGTCTCTGCTCTCCAGTTCTATTTCTTCTTACTTTATTATTTTTCCTATTTTTATTATTGCCTTTGTTATTTCTCAACAGCTTGTTTTTGCAAATTGATGTTTGCAAAGAGGTGCATCAGAAGAGAGGCAAGAGCATCAGGTAGTTGGGTTAATTCAATAACACCTATGCGTGGTGGAACACATCACTCAACACACTGCTAAATGCCAAGGGATGAGCCTTCAAGAAGTTACAGTCTGCTGTAAGTCCCAGACATACTCTGACTTTGGTCCTGTGTGAGCCTCTTGCTTCAAACTGAAACCACCAACCTTCAAAAGAAATCCTCTCTCCCATTCCCAGCACAGAGTCATAGGTGAATGGTGTGTGGTACTAAAGAGAAACGTTCACCTCTCTCAGCATATTGGCCCCCTCCAACTGGAACTTGAGTATCATATGTTACTAAGCACATACTGACAGGTAGAGCAGTATTGGTGGGATTGTAGATTGAGTCAAGGCAGTGCCTCGCTGCTGAAAAAGCCAATAACCCCCACTACCTGATCACTGCTTCTCCAGGCAGATGTGAACATTTTTCTTCAATCTCAGTTTTTTCACCATTGGCATTGTGGACAGTGGTTCAGATATTTTTTAATGAGGAGCTTCCAGGGGTCCTAAATTCAGGTTGAACATGCTGCTCAACCTAATTCATTATTCATTTGAATAGAGATGGTGTATTTGAGTTAAACAGATCATTCCTCAAAGGTGAACATGTTAGTTCCACTTCTTACAAGCTGGGAAGAACATTCTTCATTAACATGGACTGTTAGGTGGAGGACAGTTCAAGTTTCAAGTTAGATATGCCTGCAAGGATGCAGTGGTCTGTGCCGTTAGGGATTTGTTTTATATTTCAAAATATACTTCATTCACAAAGTTTTCAGATGTATATACTGTGGAATATACATTTCAACATTTTACTCACAAGTTACGGTATTCAGTTGTCATGTAACCGTTGAGCAAATAGTTCATGGGGTTGTAATACAGATTGCATTGACCTAGTGGCAGGAGGGCACTAAACTATGGCCTTCCAAACTGGGCCTTTGCAATGACAGCACTAAGTTTCAGTGCACCCCTCAGCACATAGTCCTGGACCTTCCAGTGTGCCAGTTTTCAGCACTATCCACAAAGATGTTCAAATGTCACTCGGTCACAGATCAAAGGCTATGTACTAGCTTCAGGGACCTTTTAAGAGAGGTATAGACATTGATTGGCTTAAGCCTTCCATGACAGGTAGAGAGTGGTCTAATTATACCTCTTACAGAACAGTAGTGATGGTCATGTTCTCAATACATATTTAAATCTCTCTGCCAACAGTTGAAAACCTGACAAATTTAATTTACTAACTAGTGTGCTCAGTTTGAGATTACCTCTTCCTCTCCAGAGAAAAATAAAATTGCATATTTACTACTTTTATGTATTCAACATGTAACGTCATTTTATACTGCTAATTCATCTATCTAAAATAAACAATAATGCTTGCTTCCGTCAGATCTGTTGCTTAGAAAGAATTGAATTGAATAAGCTATTATATGTGCATTACGTGGCCGGACCTCATATATTTCAGGGGCTAACAAATTACAATTCAACCCATCTTACCATCAAGCCGTTTAGCCAGCTCCTTTGTAAATAGCACATTTGCAAGTTTACTTTGACAGTATGCTGCCTTTGTGTTATATTTTCTCTTCTCCCAGTTGAGATCATTGAAGTCAATTTCCCCCACAACATGAGCCAGTGAAGATACATTTATGATGCGACTGTTTCCAGAGTTCTTCAACTTGTCAAGCAGTAGGTTTGTCAACAGAAAATGACCTGTATAATAAAGGAAATCCATCATCATTAAATGTTATGAACAATGATTTCACAAATGAAGATCATTAATCTGCTTACAGGCTTCACTACCTGTTTCTTTGCCTTTTTCGAAAAAAAAATGTTTCCCCTAACTCTGGTACCTGGAACATTTTGTGTACACTGTTATCTTGCTTTATAAAAAGCTCTAATTTTGAAATGATCAAAACCATGGAACAGTGGCTCATTTGATTTTGGGACTAATAGTATTAGCTGGATACTTCTGAGCACCCTCACTCCTAATTGTTTTTGGAAAGATTTGAACAATTAAAACAAAAACAGCTGTCTAAGGTAAGGAAACATCCTTAAGTTAAAGACACTCTTTTTGCATGAAGTTAAGAACTGAAGTGCAAGAACTCAACCTTAGCACCAAGTTAGAAAGCACTTTACCAGCAACCTCAGAACAGGTCAGGGACATGCCTTTGACAAACAAGATATTCCTTGCAATTTTTCCATCAGTTTTTGTGTCCATTCACCCTGTTGCTAGGATCCACATGCATGTTGGTTGGCAACCATCTCACAGCTAGCAGTAAAAGAAAGCACCTCTAGCAAGAGTGCAACAGAACTCCACACAATAAGAATGTAGATAAGACATTGGGACCGAGGCTGGAGCTATGGAAAGTCCCTGATGATTTTGTAATTAAACACACCATATGTTATAACATTAAGTTATATGAACCAGAAAGCTCCAAGTTCAACCCCTGATCTATGTTATCTAATCCCAGCCAAAACAGCACAATGGTCCAAATACTGAACCAGGGTAACTGGACTGGAGTAGAGGGATAAACACACCTACAGATGCCATACTGCATTTCTGATCATGGCCCCTTTTTTTTTGAAAAGCACTTTGTTGCAGGTTAGGGAGCTCAAGGCAGTTGGCTTTTCCTCAGCCCTGGTCTCAGTCTCTGCTGGGGCCACTGCACTGGTAGGGGGTATGTCGGCATTCCCCTGGGGTTTGTTGGTACCAGCTCTCCCTCTTATTGCCTCTGCATAGGTACAGGCACGTTTTGGGCAGTTCTTACAGATGACTGCACTGCATTGGGCTGCCACATGTCCAGACTTGTTGCAGTTACGGCGCAGTCTGGGTTGTCCTGCATATACACCGTGTAACCATGGTTCCCTCCGATGGCAAACACTGAGGGAGAGTGGATGATGGCACCATTAGCATCCACCCTTAGCTTGACCTTCACCTGGCGCTTGCTGGTCCAGATCCCAAACAGGTCTTTGATATCCATGCAGCTTCCTGCTCCCTCGATGTAGCATCTTCTGCCATCCCGCCAGGTACTTGAAGGTAACGTCAAAGTACCCGTTACCTGGGAAATCCTGGAGGCAGTAGATGTCCTTCACCTCAAACTTGCAGCACTCCAGGAGAACCCTCTTGATGAAGAGGTCCCTGGTGAAGGGATTTCCCTCAGTGAGGTCCCTCATCGTGACCCTGACAGTGTTTTGGATCCAGTGTGCTCCTCCTGAGGCACTCGTCACTGCCGCCATCCTGATGAAGCTGAATGGTTATAGCACGTAATTTGCTGGAAAGGGGTGTTAGATTTGTTTCCCAATCAGCATTAGGATTCACCCCTACATCAGCAGGTTAAGCTCTCATCAGGCAGCCATTTGATCATGAAGAGTCACCGTGGTTTTCCTTCTTCTTCAATGTCAATGTTCGGGTTCACCCGCAAATCTATCTCTGTGATTACCGCCCTGGAACCTTGGCCCTCCTGATCATCGATGATCACTGCGGGATAGGGACACTATTCATCATGACAAGCAGACATTTCCAAACACCAGCCACAAAACCCTAGGCCCTTTCCCAAGAGGAGAAGTTAATGGAAGAGGGGAGGGCAGAGGGATAAGAAGGCGAATGGCAGGTGGTGAAAAGAAAAAAGTCCCAGAACAGACCAACAGAGAGACAACGGGCTGCAGAGAGTAAAGGTAATGGGAAGAAAAGGGCGATATAACACACAGATGCCAGCAACCTCTCCTCGTCAGAGGATGAAGCCAACATGCAAAACCGTCGATGCAAGCAGAGGAAGTGCCAAAATGGAGGGGAAAGGAGGAGGAGAGGCCACAGACTAATAGAGGTGAGGAAGAAATTCAGCCTGCTACCCCCCAATGCCGGGAGACTGAGGGCAACACAGAGGCCACCAGTGCACCCCAGCTCTGGGAGACCAGGAGCAGCACAGAAACTGCCCACCCCCAGCTCCAGGAGCAGCATGATGTCTGGTGCACTCCAGCTCCGAGAGGTGGGGGGTACAGAACAAACAGAGCCAGAGGGCAGAACAGAGACTAATCTCCCCCCAGTGACACCACCAGCATCGCCACACCCTGGGGAGGACCATTCCCAGTACCTGAGCCCAAAAAAAGTGCTGCAGTTCCCTTTCCTAGCCTCTTTTTTTTCTACCTTCTTTTCCCATCACTCTCCTTATGTTTGACCCATCCCCCAGTGGATCTGCTCTCCCCTCCTCCTCCACCCCTGCCTATCACTATCTCTTACCTGCATCTACATATCACCACAGTGTGCCCACCCTGCCTCCCCTCTTTTGTCCACCTATCACTGCTCTGCTTTTCCCTCCTATATATTGGGATCCCCCTTTCCTATCTTCAGTCCTGAAGAAGGGCCCTGACCCGAAACATTGACCGCCTGCTCTTCTCCACGGATGCTGCCTGGCCTGCTGAGTTCCTCCAGCATCCTAGTGTTTTTCATCTATATTCCAGCATCTGCAGTCCTTTGTTTCTCTAGTTCACCAAGGCTGTTGGCATGTGAGCTCAGGCTGATTGACAACACACAGTATTTGTGATCCCTGAACTCAAACAACTGTAGAGATAAAACTGGCATCTCTAAACATGCGCAGGGTGAAGAGCACTGTGCAATGTGTGAACAGCTTGCAATACCTTGCCAAGGTCAAGGCTGATGTAACCTTTTTACAGGAGTGTGGGCTGCCTCACCTCCGTAACTATTGGAGGTGGCTGCGATGGTGGCCCCAGGGATTGTCTGTATGATCGGGGGGGGGGCGCGGGGTGGAATGATAGTCATGCATCCGGCCTGGGGATTCTGCTGTGGGGAAGTAACTTCTCTATCACTGAAGTCAAAGAGGTGGTGGGGCCACTCCTTGTGGCTGATGGAAACGGTTAAAGGTGCAAAGTTGTGCGGCACCTTCAGGACCCCTGCAGGTGGAGCACAGCCACAATACACTTGGCTTGGAATGGACAGCTCAGTACGGTCACAGTCAGATTCACCGACATCATGCCAGTGTTCTTCTCCAACCGCTGCCTCCTTCGTGCCTCCTGTCACCTGCAGGAGGACCTGAAGGCAGGCAGGGGGATGTGGAAGTTGAATGTCAAGCTGCTGACTCCAGAGAACATCAAGGAACTAAAGAGGAAGTACTCAGGTTGGAGAACTGGGAAGCCCCTGTGACTCCCCAATTCACTGGTGGGAAGGAACCAAGGAGAACATCAACAGGTTCTTCATCCTCAAACGTGTTCAGAACGCAAGACAGAGTTAGAGGGAACTGGGCCAACTCCAGACAGACTTCCAGCAACTTCTCCTTCTGCAGTTGAGGGGGTGGATGTGAGAGAGGAACTCCAAGAGGTGAAGAGCCAGCAAGCTGTGCCCTTTGCCTCTGAATCACAAGATCACACAAGATCACAAGACAAAGGAGCAGAAGTAGACCATTTGGCCCATCGAGTCTGCTCCATGAGCTAAACTAATACTATTCCTATCTAGCCCCAATTTCTGGCCTTATCCCCATATCCCTTGACACCTTGACTAATTAGATACCTATCAATCTCCTCCTTAAACACCCCCAATGATTGGGTCTCCACAGCTGTACGTGGCAAAGAATTCCATAATTTCACTACCCTCTGGCTAAAGAAATTTCTCCTCATTTCTGTTTTAAACCAGTACCCTCTAATTCTAAGATTGTGCCCTCTAGTCCTGGACTCACCCACCAGGGGAAACAGCTTAACCACATCTACTCTGTCCACTCCTTTCAACATTCTAAATGTTTCTATGAGGTCCCCTCTCATTCTTCTGTACTCTAATGAATACAGTCCAAGAGCTGACAAACGCTCATCATAAGTAAGCCCTTTCATTCCAGGTAAGCCCTTTCATTCAATCCTTGAAGATCATCTTCAGATCCAGGGTCCAATTTGTGGAAAAGGGTGAGATGTGCTCATTTCTTCTTCCAAGAGGTTCACAGGGGGAGCTCTGTGATCTACAGCCTTAAGGAAGATCCTCACAGACGGACATACTGAGGATCTGCAGATCATTTTATGCCGGTCTGTATGACAGTAAGACCACAGACAGCATAGCCTCCCAAAATTTCCTGTCCTCTATCATGGAGGTGCTAGACGAGAGCAAGCGGAAAAGCCTGGATCAGCCATTGTCCCTGGAGGAGATGACTGGCTCCATCCATTCCCTTGGCACGAGTAAAACTCATGACGGCTTACCGGCTGAGTTGTACCTGTCTCTGTGGGACTGGATGGGCCCGGACCTGCTGGAAGTGTACAATGCTATGCTTCTGGCTGGCAGGATGTCAGACTCCATGAGGAAAGGCATCATCACCCTCATCAACAAGCAGAAAGGAGAGAAGGAGGACATTAGGAATTGGAGACCCATTTCACTATAGAATGTGGACTATAAGATCCTGCCCAAGGCCATCGCCAACCGGGTCAAGTCTGCTTTGGGACAGATGATCCACCCGGACCAAACCTGTGCTGTACTTGGCAGGAAAATCTCTGACAGCCTTCTGTTACTCAGAGATACCATTGCCTACGTGCAGGACAGAAGGGTGGATGCCTGCCTGGTCAGCTTGGACCAGGAGAAAGCCTTCAACAGGACATCCCACACATACAGGATGGATGTGCTCTCCAAAATAGGTTTTGGGGAGGGAAATCAGAAATTGGATCCAGCTGCTCCACACAGATATCTGTAGTGCAGGTCAGATCAATGGGCAGGAGACAGATAGTTTCCCCGTCAAGTCTGGGGTCAGGCAGGGTTGTCCACTCTCCCCTGTCTTGTTTGTGTGCTACATAGAACCCTTTGCCGAATCCCTCAGAAAGGACGAGAGCATAAGAGGGGTGACGTTGTCAGGTAGTGGAGGCACACAAGTCAAAACCTCACTGTACATGGACGATGTTGCCGTCTTCTGCTCGGACTCACGGTCAGTTTGCAGATTGTTTAGTATCTGTGACCAGTTGGAGTTGGCATCGGGGGCCAGAGTTAACACAGGAAGAGTGAGGCCATGCTCTTCGGTAACCGGCCTGACTGATCCAACATCCCCTTCACCATCAGGTCTGACTACCTGAAGGTGCTGGGGATCTGGTTTGGAAGGGCTGAGGTGCATAACAAGTATTGGCTGGAGTGGACTGGGAAATTAAAACAAAAATTGGGTTTGAGGAAATGGCGTTCTCTGTCAATAACTGGGAAGAATTTGGTCATCAGGTGCTACGTACTCTAAGGGCTGCTGTACTTGGCGCAGGCATGGCCTGTTCCTTGCTGGTCTGCCTCGGTAATCACCCGGGACATCTTCCAGTTTATCTGGGGGTCCAAGATGGAGCGAGTCCGATGTATCACACTACACAAGTCCCCTGAGAATGGGGGCAAAATTGTACCCAACGTTGCCCTCATCCTCATGACCACTTTCGTGTATGGCTGTATCAGCTGGTGTGTGGACCCAAAGCACGTGGGCACCAAGTGTCACTACATGCTGAGGTCCTACCTGTCCCTGGTGTTGCGGAGGATTGCCTGGCCCCTCTATCGCGCAACATTTAAGTCAGCTGGAGGTTACAGCACTACCTGTCCTTTGTGGGAGAGTTCTTCCAAGCAAACACCCATGACCACAAGTCCATCAAACAGTGGTCAGCGCAGAATGCACTGCAGACACTGCGGGACAGGGACACTATGGATTCTGTGGGTTTGTTCCCGGAGCAAACAGTCTAAACCATATGGCAGAATGCCTCATCACCAGATCTGACCAACAAGTACAAAGACCTTGCTTGGCTGACGGTGAGAGGTGCCCTGCCAGTCAGAGCTTTCCTCTATAGACGACATATCACCCCTAATATACATTGTCTTTGGGACAGCTGCAGTGGGAAAGAAACGGTCACCCACCTCTTTGTAGACTGTGGATTTCCAAAGAGGGTGTGGAGGTGGATGCAAGGGTCTGTGTCTCGGTTCATCCCCAGCAGCTGCGTAACAGAGGACTCTCTGATCTATGGGCTGTTCCCAGGGAAACACACCGAGACAGACATCAAGTGTAACGCTATTACAGCGCCAGCGACCCGGGTTCAATTCTGGCCACTGTCTGGAAGGAGTTTGTATGTTCTTCCCGTGTCTGCGTGGGTTTACTCCAGGTGCTCCGGTTTCCTCCCACATTCCAAAGACGTACAGGTTAGGAAGTTGTGGGCATGCTATGTTGGCACCAGAAGCGTGGCGACACTTGCGGGCTGCCCCCAGAACACTCTACACAAAAGATGCATTTCACTGTGTGTTTCGATGTACATGTGACTAATAAAGATATCTTATCTTATGCGCTGCTGGAGGATCATCAACTCGGTGAAAGACACCCTTTGGTCTGCCCGAAACTTGTTGGTCTTCCTGTACAGCAAGATGTCTGTAAGGGAATGCTGCCGACTGGCACATTCCAGGCTGCAGGAGTATGTGCTGAGGGACGCACTGAAGCTCGGTGGGGAAGGACCACAGTCTAGGCTCCTTCTGCTACTGCACATGGAGGGGCAGAATTGGGTGGGGAAGCCCCTTGAACAATGAAAGGGATATCACCTCAGGGAGCCACTTTAGTAGCAATGGTGCTACGTTTGTTTGTGTGTTTTTTTTCTTAAAGTTTTACACTACTGAATGTAACAATCATGAATGTTAAGCTTTTGTATTTTACACTGTGTTCTTCCTTTGTATATATTTTTTATTATGAATGAAGTTTATTTTTGAAATAAAAAAAATCTTTGTTGCAGGTTATTAAGGTAAGGGGAAGACTGGGTTTAGCTGCTGCCTGCACCTGTTGTTGGTGTGGTGATACATCTGCCTAAACTCAAACAAAAACAACAGCGGCAGAACAACACATTCCAACTTATGACTAGGTGCCTGGAAGAAGGAACATAAGGGATATTTGCAGAATGCATGCCAATCATTTCAGATTACACCTAGGCTTCAGGTGAAATTAAGAATGCTAAAGCATTTTACTTCAGGACTGTTTACTTTAGTCAGCAAAGGAGGGCACTTCCTCAGAAAACATGCAAATATTAAATCAGCCAAAGGCCAAAACTAAAATGTAACTGCAACCAAAGAGCAAACCAAACCCAAACTAAGCTGGCCGAGTCCTGAAGGACATAGCTGCCAGACTGGGTCTGTGACATGTAATAAGTGAACCACCATGAGGGATAAACCTATTTGACCTCATCCTCATCAATCCACAGATGACAGTACTGGTGGAACTAATTACCACACGTTTTATGTGGAGATAAAATTTGAGGACACTCTCCATCATGTTATGTGGCAGACAAATGGTTCTAAATTAAGTAGACTTGGGAGAGATCAGGCAGATCAAAACTGGGCATTAATACATTAGTACTTTGCTTATACTGCCTCATTAATGTATACCACAACACACAAGAAGAGCACACAAGAAAATAGGTGCAGGAGTCTGGTCCCTCAAGCCTGCCCTGCCATTCAATATGATCAGTACTGATTTACCCCAGGCCTCTACTTGTTCTCCGTGCCAGTTCCCCACAGCCCTCAATCCCCCAATCTTTCAAAACTTTATCTACCTCTATTTTAAATATTTCTAATGGTTTAGCCTCCACAACTCTCTGGGGTAGAGAATTCCAGAGATTCACAGTGCTCTAAGGAAGAAATGTTGACGTATCTCAGCTTTAAATCACTGGTCCCTTTGCTTGAAACTGTGTCCCCTCATTTGAGATTCTCCCACTAGTGAAAACATCTCAACATCTACCCTGTCATGCCCACTGAGGATCTTATATATTTCAATAAGATCACCCCCTCATTCTTCTAAACTCCAAAGAATATAGACCCAACCTGTTAAGCCTCCCTGGATAGGACAACGTGATACCCCGATGTGTAACATTATGGCCCGACACATTCCTCACTCTACCATTGTTATTAATCCAAGGGAATCAAACCTGGTTTAATGATAAGCATAGAGATGATGCCAGAAGCATCACCAGACATACCTAAGATGAGTGAAGACCCAATGCAGGACGACATATTCACTAAACAACAAAAATAGCATGGAAAGAACAGAGCTAAGTGATCTTAGATTCGTCAGATCACATCAAAGCTTGGCATTCCTTGCACACCTTGTCATGAATAGTGGGGGGCAATTAAACAGCTATCAGGAGGAGGTGGTGCCAAAAACATTCCCATCCTCAACAATGGCAAAGCCCAGCACGTGAGTGCTGGAGGCAGGGCTGAAACATTCCCATTCATGTTCAGCTGGAAGTGCTGAGAGGTTGAGCCAACTCTGTTTCCTCCTGAGATCCCCACCATCGCAGATGCCAGTCTTCAGCTGATTCGATTCACTCCATATGATATCATGGATCAGCTGAGAGCACTGGACACAGCCAGGGGCATGGGACCAGACAACATCCCAGCTGAAGTGTTGGGATGCTGGGCACCTATGCTCCAGAACCAGCTGTGGCACTAGCCGAGCTGCACCAGTGCAGTTACAACACTGACATCTACCTGACAATGTGCCCAGGTACATCCTGTTTATAAAATGGATAATCCAATCCACTCACCCAGTACATTTTAAAAGTGATATAGGGTGTCATCAACAGTGCTTTCAACTGGCATCGCCTCATCAATAGCCTATTTAAGTTTTGCAAGGACCTCTTGGTTCCAGGCCACATCACCAACTTGGACCAAATCTATGCTCCAAGCCCACTACATTTTGTCAACAGGCTATTTGAAGTCAATGATGACACCTTCCTTTCACTGCTGATCACAAAATCCAGACCACCTTATTGAGTTCATCATTAATTTCAGCATTGTTAGGTAACAGCATTAGTTCAAAGCTAAATTATCCAAGCATTTTTGCATATCTTTGACTAAGCATCAAATCTTTTTTAAAGTGTGAAATTCTCACTTCCACAATTGGAGAAATGGAATTCTTGCCAGCCGTAGGAAACTACCAACAGTTTCCCACACAGTGTGTTTCCAGCATTTGCTGGGCTTTAGCCAGGACAGGGGGAAATATTAATAAGCAACCTAATTCTTGCATATTTTCTGATGGTTCTTCACAAAGCAGCAGCAGAGCCTGTCTTTCAACCAGGGATCACTGCAGGGGCACCCAAAGAGGAAATGGAAGGAAATAAAATCATTAAAAAGAGAATAATTTTATCCCAAAGCTAATAAAAAATTTAAAATTTTGAGGGTGCAAAATGCATGACCTATTTGATTCCATAACGCAGGTGTAGATTTTTATTTACATCTTCACAAGGAATAATAAAACAAGTTCATCAATACAAAGCTGAAAAGAAAAAAAGTGCAGACTTACCAAGGTGATTTACACCAAACTGCATTTCAAATCCATCTTCTGTTTGCCAGTGAGGGCACCTCATAATACCAGCATTATTAATTAAGATATTTATATTCTCTTCCTCTAAATAAACAAAAAAACAGTATCAGGCTTTGAAACTTCACACAAACTTATAACAGATGTACTCTGCAGCAGTTTCTAATGAAATCCCTGGAATGCAACTATGCCCTTAAATGTGATTCAGTATAAACGTTAAGCTGAAAGTTAATGTTAACTCCACATTTGCTCCATAGGTTCATGGTAATCTGGAGATACAATAGACTGCAGATGCCAGAATCTGTGATCTATCAGCGGTGGCCATCTTGCAGGTCATTTCAACTCCTCTTCCTACATAGCCCTGTCTGTCCTTTGCCCTCTCCACTGCCATTTTGAGGTCAAATGCAAACTACACCTCATATTCTGCTTGGGTAGCTTACAGCCCAATTGTATGAACACTGAATTTTTGAATTTCAGGTAACCCAGACCTCTCATGTTCCTTTCACACTCCCACCAGTTCACCCAGGCTCTCGGTTCACCTTTTCTATTCCTCCTCCTCCCCAACCCCCCCCCCCCCAAATACCTGGACTCATTACCCTCCCTCACCTGGTTTTATCTGCCCGTCACTCACATACCCATCTACCTGGGTTTCTTCTCCCTTGGTTCACCTTCCCGATCCCCCTCCCCCACCTGGTTCCACCTGCCCATCACCCCTCCCTTATCGGGTTCTACCTATCACCTACCAGCCTCTGTCTCACCCCTCCCTCTCACTGGCCATCTTCCCACTACACTCTGTGTTGATGTTGAGGCAGGTTCTTGACCCGAAGTGTCGACCATCCCTTTGCCTCCACAGATGCTGCTTGACCCGCTAAGTTCTTCCAGCATTTTCTTTTTTGCTCAAGGTTATCTGTGACCATTTTGAGCTAACCATTTTGACCATCTGTGACCACTTTAAGCTGGAATGAACTTGGGCAAGAGTAAAGCCATGTTTTTTGGTGGAGGTGTGACATGATCCTTTGAATCCCTTAGCATCAGGTCCTGAAGCTAGAGGGGATTTAGTATGGGGTGGTCCTAGAGCTCCCTCTACAACAGGGAGGAACAAGTCTTCAAAGCCAAAGAGAAGCTCAGTAAGTGAGTAAGGCACCCTATATAACAAGTGGCAGGAACTTGTTGGGAAGGTTGAGATCTCGCAATGTTACTCTGAGTGGTCCGAGTCTGCTCCTTTTTATTTAATAATTTTTTTTTTTGGAATGCAGGAGTCACTGGTAAAGCAGGCATTTATTACCGTCCCAAATTACCTATGAGATGCTGTGGTGAGCCACCTTCTTGAATTGCTGCAGTCCTTCTGGTGAAGACTCTCCCACAGGGATCCTGGGCAGGGAACTGCAGGATTCAGATGCAGTGATAATGAAGGGAACCTGCAGGTGGCAGTGTTTCCATGATGGCTGCTGCCCTTGTTATTCTTAATGGTGGAGGTCATGGGTTAGGGAGATGCTGGCTAGTAAATGCAGTTCATTTTGTAGCTTGCACCCACTGCAGTCATGGTATGAGGGTGATGGAGGGTGTGAATATTTAGGTTGCTGGATGGATTGTTAACATGAAGGTGACTTTGTTCTCTATGCTATCATGCTTCTTGAGTTTTGTAGCTTCACTTATCCTGGGAATGGATGGTATTCCTGATCTGTGCCTTATGGATGGTGGAATGGCTTTGGGGTGTCACAAAGTGAGTCAATGGCAGAGTCACTGTCGTTGTAAGCACAGTATTTATGTGGCTGGTCTACAAGAGTTTCTGGTCAGTAGTGATCATTTGGATGTTGATGGTGAGGGATTCAGTGTTAATGCCACTGAATATAAGATAAGATAGTAACATGTACATCAAAACACACAGTGAAATGCATCTTTTGTGTAGTGAGTTCTAGGGGTAGCCCACAAGTGTCACCACGTTTCCAGCGCCAATATAGCATGCCCACAACTTCCTAATCTATACGTCTTTGGAATGTGGGAGGAAACTGGAGCACCAGGAGGAAACCCAGGCAGGCATGGGGAGAACATACAAACTCCTTACAGACAGTGGCTGGAATTGAACCTGGGTCACTGGCACTGTAAAGTGTGGATGTTAGATTCTCTCTTGTAGGAAGTGGCCATTGCCAGGTACTTTTGTGGCCTGAACATTACTTGCCACCCATCTCCTTAATGTTGCCCAGGTCTTGTGCATAAAGGCGAGGACGGCTTCATTTTCTGGGGAATTGCAAAATGGGATTAGGCATTCTGAAATCATCAACAAACATCTCAACTTCTCTTCTTATGGCAGAAGGGCCTACTACACTGCCCTAAGGAGGTGCTGCAATGATGTCCAGGAGCTGGGATGAATAACCAATGACCACAACCACCTTCTCTGTGCAAGGTATTATCCAACCATTGGTGTGTTGGACAAGTTTTACCAGGGCCCCTTGATGCCACACACAGTCACATGCCACCTTGTTGTCAAAGGCAGTCACTCTCATCTAACCTCTGCAATAGCTCTTTTGTCCACACATAGACCAAAGTTGTGATGAAGTCTGGAGCCATGTTGTCCTGGTGAAACCCAAATTGGGCATTGGTGAGCAGGTTATTCGTGAAGAAATGCTGCTTCGTACCACTGCTGATGATACCTTCCATTACCTTGCTGGTGACAGACAGCAGTAATTGGCCAGATGCCAATGCTGCAACCCCATATCTCAATCACCTGAGCAATTGTTTATTTTACCTGGAGATCCAAATTAGAACATGTTCTGCTGGGCACTATGCAAAAGGTTCCAGAGAAATGGGTGAAGAGCATCCCCACACTGATCCTGATGGTTTCTTTTGTGTCTGGCTGGCTGACATGGTGTATACAGCCCAGGTACACAAACAAGAAGTGTGATGATCTACCTATTCCCCATCGAGTAGGCTGAGCAGATACAGGACACCCTGGGATGCTGAACCACACCTGTCTCCTCATCCATCACCTTTTCTAGATAGAAAAGTTCCTGAAGAAGAATCCTTTTGACCACAAAGCTGTCAGGCAATGCTCATCCCAGAATGTGCTTAGGCTAAAGATGAAAGGACAGAGTAGACCCAATTGGCTCTTCCCTGAGCTCTTAGTTGATGCTATTCAGTAAAACACCCTGCTACCAGAACTGTCCAGCAGGCACTAGTATATAGTCCTGATGTCGAAGAGGAAGTGCTCCATGTGATCCTTCCAACATGCTTAGGATCTCTGTGCCACTATAAGCTGACTTTGAAGCTGCAGCAGGGAGAGTCCATCATGTGACTTTTCCTAGAATGCCTCTTTGCACAGAAGCTAAGGAGAGAGATGCATGGTATCTATCTCAGTATCTGTCTCTTGGTATCTGTACTCTACACATCATACACTGGGACAGATACCAGTTGCTGCTGAAAGATCAGCATCTCTGTGAAAAGGAGGTCCTGTGGTGCACCTCAAATCCATTCCAGGTTAAGGACCTGTTTTCAACTGAATGTTACCCAATACATTGTGCACATACTGCAGAATGCACTCAGGAGGGTACAACTATATAAATGACCAGTGGGAAAGGCTGCTGTTAATATGAACTCCCCAAGACTTCCTTTTCACATACTGTATGAGAGGACATCTACATGGTGTATTTAAAAATAATTTTATGTATCACAAAAAATGAATGCACTGTCAAATTGTAAAATAATGCCAGTCATAAATATATGGTTGTGAATTTTTTTTAATGAAATAGTTAAATTTGCACAGTAATGTCCACATGGGGCTAGTGTTGGGAGCACAACTCTTTTTGATATCTATTAATCACCTGGACCTAACATAAGAAACAGAAGGACTAAGTCGTACAGACCCTGAAGTCTGCTCTGCCATTTAATAAAATCATGGCTGATCAGACATGTGTACATGGAGCATAATTTCAAAGTCTTTGGATTTGAATTTACAAGTTTTGAATTTTAAAACTTGTAAATGCAGTAAACAGTGAATAGAATTCACGCAGGTATCTGGCAAGCATATGGGCAACTAACTTCAATGCAGTAAATTGTAAAGTCTTGCATTTTGATGATAAGTAAGAGGAGATGCAAATAAACTGAAAAGGGACAGAAAGAGAGTGATTTTGGGATTTACGTACTAATAGCAGGGCAAAATAACAAGGCTCTTAAAAACATATGGGTCCTTGGCATTATAAACAGAGGCAAGCGGTAATTTTAACTGTAGCCCATCATCCCAGCCAAGTGAAGCTCAAAATAAAGAAAAGTGAAACTCGACAATAACCTGTCCAAGGGATGGCCATCAGCAAAACATTTAACAAGGCTCCATGCTTCCAACTTAAAAAGCTTTTCATTTATCACTTCTGCAGACTGATTTATGTGGAAACCAAGCAGATCAAAGCAGGATTGCTTCTCCCATCCTTACTCTGTCATCAAGCCTTCCCCCCTCTTGGACCCACCCTCAGGACTGGCTGTCTCCCACTCTGAGAATGGGGTTATCATTGAACATCAACATATAGCTTGCCCAACCCTCCCTCACCCATCATCACCCCAGCTGGACTAACTGCTATTGGCCCTCTGCCCAGTCCTGCTTCCCAGCTCCATAGACAGCCAACTTTTGAATATGGTGGCCCACTGAGTGATATACATGCTGAGATAATTCAGAACATTTCTAGATGTTCGATCCACAAATCACCCCTTTCCAACTGCTCTCTCCTGGTTCCAAGGAGAATAAAACTAACTTATAATGAACCTTTATAAGATTAGTTGTTAGGCTTCACATGAAGGCCAATCTTGGGGCACGCACTTCTGGAAGGACATCAAGGCCTTGGAGAAGGTGCAGTGGGAAGTGAAAGTTGCTGTTATGTTAAGTGAACGGACTAGAAGAGTTGGCATTGATCTCAGAGTTGGGTTTAGTGAAATTTAATTCAGGCTTTTCAAATTATTAGGCATAATTGTTTCTACTGACAGAAGGTCCAGTAATCAGGGGATACAAATTTAAAGGCAAAAGAATAGTATTATTAAGATCAAACAAAGGATGGAACCAGGAAGTTCAATTATAACTTTCACAGGGAATTAGATAAATTCTTTTGATAAAGTTGCAAGGCAACAGGAAAAGAACAGGAAGGTGAGATTAACCAAATAGCTCTTTCAAAGAGCTGGCATAGATTAAGTGGGCTGAATGGCTTCCTTCTGTACTGAAAGATTCTATGATTTTAAAAAATTCCCCAAGAGTTATACAAACTCTTGTTTCCTCAAATTAAATTAAGTTTGCAACTTAGTTTTATGAATAAAAGACAAACATTTTCCACTCAAATTAGAAAAACTATACCATCCTGGCTGAGCTGGAAAGTGGTGTCACAGGTAGACAGGGTGGTGAAAAAGGCACTTAGCAGGCCGGTCTTCATCAGTCAGGGCACTGAGTATAGGACTGGGATATTATTTTTCTCCAATTGCAGCAGCCAGAGCAGCAGAGGGGAGGAGCTTGCAGCTTTTCTTAAAAAAAAGTTGTGTGATTGGCTAAGTGTGTGACAACTCAGCCAATAAAAGTAAGGTAGGGTAAAGCAGAGTGGTCAGTGTGTGAGTGGGAATCTGAGGCTTTGATGAGAAGACATGGGTGAGTAGCAGGTAAGAACAGTTAATTTTTTTTTAAGAAAAGTTAAATAAAAAGACACCAAATTACAACTAATTAAGTGAAGTAGGGATGCAGGATCAGGTGATGTGTTGTAGCTGCATGATGTGGAAGTTGGTGGACCCCATTGTGGTTCCTGGTGACCACATCTGCAGCAAATGCAAATGTTGGTTGCTTAAGGAACTCTGGCTCAAAGTTGATGACCTGGAATCTGAGCTTCAAACACTGACACCTCAGGGAGGGGGAGAGTTACCTGGACACTGTGTTTCAGGAGGCAGTTGCACCCATTAGAATAACTTCAAATTTGGTCTGTGGTCAGGGTGACTGTGTGAGGCAAGTAGGATCCAAGAGGTAGTGCTGGAGGAGCCTCAGCCCTTGAGTTAGTCCAACAGGTCTGAGATTCTTGCTCCCTGTGTTGATGAGAGTGGGGGCTGAAGGAAGGATGAGCAACTGAACCATAACACTGTGGTTCAGGGAGCCACTTGGGGGGGGGGGGGGGGGGGGGGGGGGGGGGGGGGGGGGGGGGGGGGGGGGGGGGGGGGGGGGGGGAGAGAAGAGAAATGTAGTTGTAACTGGGGATAGTATAGTCAGGGGAATAAACATAATCCTCTGTCGCAAGGATTGAGAATCCCAAAGGCTGTGTTGCCTGCCTGGTGCCTGGGTTCAGGACATCTCATCTGACATGCAGAGGAATTTGGAATGGGGGGAAAGATCCAGTTGTCATGGTCCATTTGTGTACCAATGATGTAGGCAGAACAAGGAATGAGGTTCTGCTGAGGGAATTTGAGCAGATAGGGACTAAATTAAAAAACAGAACCAAGAAGGTAATAATCTTTGGATTGCTACCTAAGCCATGTGCAAATTGGCACAGGGTCAATAAGACCAGAAAGTAAATGCAGGGCTCAAAGATTGATGTGGGAGAAGTGGGTTTGAATTTGTGGGATATTGGGGAAGGAGGGAGCTGTTCTGATGGGACAGGCTCTACCTGAACCATTGCTGGAACCAGGGTCCTGGTGAATCTCATAACTAGGGCTATGGATAGGGCTTTAAACTAAATAGTTGGGGGTGGGTTCCAACAGATTGGATAAAGTGAAAGGGAAGGAGAGTGCAGGAGAGGTTACTAAAGTCTCCAGAAATAAAGAAAAAGACAAAGTTGAGAAAGGGATAAGAATTTAACTGGGCAACATGGAGGCAAATTTGAAAAGGAGGATGGTGAATACAAGACTGAAGGTGTTATATTTGAATGCACACAGTATACAAAATAAGGTAGATGAGCTCAAAGCGCAGATAGAAAATTGGCAGGTATGATGTTGTGGGCATCAGGGTCGTGGTTGAAAGAAGATCACAGCTGGGAGCTAAACATCCATTGATGCACATCCTTTTGAAAAGACAGGCAGGTGGGCAGAGGGGGTGGGGTGGCTCTGTTGGTAAAAAATGAAATCAAATCCTTAGCAGTAAGTGACCTAGGATCAGAAGATGTAGAATCCTTGTGGGTAGAGTTAAGAAACTGCAAGGGTAAAAAGACCCTGATGGGAGTTGTATACAAGCTCCTCCCCTCTGCTGCTCTGGCTGCTGCAACTGGTGAAAAATAATGTCCCAATCCAAATAGTAGCCAGGATGTGAGGTACAAATTACAAAAGAGATAGAAAAGGCATGTAAAAAGGGCAATGTTATGGTGGTCATGGGGGATTTTAATATGCAGGTAGATTGAGAAAACCAGGTTGATACTGGATCCCAAGAGAAGGAATTTGTAGAATGCCTATGAGATGGCTTTTTAGAGTAGCTTATGGTCGAGCCCACTAGGGAAAAGGCAATTCTGGATCTGATGTTGTGCAATGAACCAGATTTGATTAGGGAGCTTAGGTAAAGGAACCCTTTGGAGGCAGTGATCAAATATGATAGAATTCACCCTGTAGTTTGAGGGAGAAGCTAAAATCTGACATAATCGGTATTACAGTTGAATAATGGTAACTACAGAGGCATGATAGAGGAGCTGGCCAAAGTTGACGGGAAGGGGACCCTCACAGGATGACAGCAGAGCAGCAATGGCAGGAGTTTCTGGGAGTAATTCAGAAGATGCAGGATCAGTTCATCCCAAAGGAGAAGCAGCATCCTAAAGGAAGGATGAGGCAACTGTGGCTGACAAGGGATGTCAAAGACAGCATAAAAGCAAAAGAGGGCATACAATATTGCAAAAATTAGTGGGGAAACTAGAGGATTGGGAAGCTTAAAAACCAACAGAAGGTATCTAAAAAAGCAATAAGGGGAGAAAAGGGGAGGATACTAAAAGCTTTTAAGTATATAAAGAGTAAAAGACAGGCGAGAGTAGATATAGGACTGATAGAAAACGATGCTGGAGAAATTGTAATGGGAGACAAGGAGATGGCAGAGGAACTGAATGAGTATTTTGCATCAGTCTTCACTGAGGAAGACATCAGCAGTATACCGGACACTCAAGGGTGTCAGGGAAGAGAAGTGTGTGCTGTCACAATTACAACAGAGAAGGTACTCAGGAAGCTGAATGGTCTAAGGGTAGGTAAATCTCCCGGACCAGATGGAATGCACCCTCGTGTTCTGAAGGAAGTAGCTGCAGAGATTGCGGAGGCTTTAGTAATGATCTTCCAAGAATCAATAGATTCTGGCATGGTTCTGGAGGACTGGAAAATTGCAAATGTCACTCTGCTATTTAAGAAGGGTGCAAGGCAGCAAAAAGGAAATTATAGACCTGTTAGCCTGACATCAGTGGTTGGGAAGTTGTTGGAGTAGATTGTCAAAGATGAGGTTAGAGTACCAGCAGGCACATGACAAGATAGTCTGAACTCAGCATGGTTTCCTTAAAGGAAAATCCTGCCTGACAAACCTATTGCAATTTTTTGAGGAAATTACAAGCAGGCTAGACAAAGGAGATGCAGTGGATGTTGTGTATTTGGATTTTCAGAAGGCCTTTGACAAGGTGCTGCACATGAGGCTGCTAAACAAGATAAGAGCGCATGGAATTACAGGAAAGCTACGAATCTGGATAGAGCATTGGCTGATTGGCAGGAAACAGTGGGAATAAAGGGATCCCATTCTGGTTGGCTGCCAGTTACCAGTGGTGTTCTGCAGGGGTCCATGTTGGGGTGACGACTTTTTACGTTGTATATCAAAGATTTGGATTATGGAATAAATAACTTTGTGGCTAAGTTTGCTGATAATACAAAGATAGGTGGAGGGGCAGGTAGTGTTGAGGAAATGGAGAGTCTGCAGAGACACTTGAATGAACTAGGAGAATGGGCAAAGAAGTGGCAAATGAAATACAATGTTGGAAAATGTATGGTCATGCACTTTGGTAGAAGAAATAGAACGGCAGACTATTATTTAAATGGGGAGAAAATTCAAAATTCAGAGATGCAAAGGGACTTGGGAGTCCTCCTGCAGGATACCCTAAAAGTTAACCTCCAGGTTGAGTCAGTGGTGAAGAAGGCGAATGCAATGTTGGCATTCTTTTCTAGAGGAATAGAATATAAGAGCAGGGATGTGATGTTGAGGCTCTATAAGGCATTGGTAAAACCTCACTTGCGAGTACTGTGCACAGTTTTGGGCTCCTTCCTTAAGAAAGGATGTGCTTATGTTGGAAAGGGTTCAGAGAAGATTCACCAGAATGATTTCAGGAATGAGAGAGTTAACATATGAGGAACATTTGATGGCTCTTGGGCTGTACTCGTTGGAGTTCAGAAGAATGAGAGGGGACCTCACAGAAACATTTCGAATGTTAAGATGCCTGGACAGATGTGGTAAAGTTGTTTCCCATGGTAGGGGAGTCTAGTACAAGAGGGACTGACTTCAGGATTGAAGGGTGCCCATTCAGAACAGATGTGGAGGAATTTTAGCCAGAGAGTGGTGAATCTGTGGAATTTGTTGCCATGGGCAGCTGTGGAGACAAAGTCATTTGGTGTATTTAAGGCAGAGATTGAGAGGTATCTGAGTAGCCAGGGCATCAAAGGTTATGGTGAGAAGGCAGGGGAATGGGGCTAAATGGGAGAATGGATCAGCTCATGATAGAATGGCGTAGCAGACTTGATGGTCCGAATGGCTGACTTCTGCTCCTTTGTCTTATGGTCTTAAAAGATGAAATATGAAGGTAATCTAGCCAATAACATGAGGATACCAGAAGTTTTTTCAGATACGTAAAGAGTAAAAGAGGCAGAAGTGGACATCAGACCACTGGAAAATAACAAAGGCGGATGAACTGAATAAGCATTTTGTGTCAGTCTTTACTGTGGAAGACACCAGCAATGTGCCAGAAATTTGAGGGTCAGGGCAGAACTGAATGTAGTCATTATTACTAAGGAGAAGGTGCTTGGGAAACAAAGGTTTGAGGGTAGATGAGGTAGTTTCCTTATGACATAAGTGTCTGTTTGCCCACCTGGCTTCAACACAAATGTCACTCCATTCTTCAAGAAGAGAGGGAGGCAAAAGACAGGCTAACTGGCCTATAATTTCCTGACTTCAGTGGTTGGTAAGATGTTAGAGTCCATTATTAAGGATGAGGTTTCAGGGTACTTGGAAGCACATGACAAAATAGGCCGAAGTCAGCATGGTTTCCTTAAGGGGAGATCTTGCCTGACAAATCTATTGGAATTCTTTGAGGAAGTATCAGGCAGGATAGACAAAGGAGAGTCAGTGGATGTTGTTTACTTGGATTTTCAGAAGGCCTTTCACAAGGTGCTGCACGTGAGGCTGCTAAACAAGAGCCTATGGTATTACAGGAAAGGCACTAGCATGGATAGAAGACTGGTAGGAGGCAGAGAGTGGGAATAAAGGGGGCCTTTTCTGGTCGGCTGCCGGTGACTAGTGGGGTTTCGCAGGGGTTGTTGGGTTTGCTACTTTTCAAATTGTTAGTAGGGAGTCTGCAGAAGGACTCAGACAGGTTGGGAGAATGGGGGAAGAAGTGGCAGATGGAATACAGTGTAGGGATACAGTCATGCATTTTAAATAGAAGGAATAAAGACAGACTATTTTCTAAATGAGGAGCAAATTCAGAAATCGGAGGTGCAAAGGGACTTGCGAGCCCTAGTGCAGGATTCCCTAAAGATTAACTTGCAGGTTGAGTCGGTAGTAAGGAAGGCAAATGCAATGTTAGCATTCATTTCGAGAGGACTAGAATATAAAAGCATGGATGTAATGCTGAGGCATTATGGGCATTGATCAGACCACAGTCGGAGTATTGTGAGCAGTTTTGGGCCCCATATTTAGGGAGGGATGTGCTAATGTTGGAGACGGTCCAGATGAGGTTTACAAGAATGATCCTGGGAATGAAAGGATTAACACACGAGGAACATTTGATGGCTCTGGACCTGTACTCACTGGAGTTTAAAGGATGAGGAGGGATCCCATTGAAACCTACTGAATATTGAAAGGCCTGGATAAAGTGGATGTGGAGAGGATGTTTCCAGCAGTGGGAGAGTCTAGGACCAGAGGGCACAGCCTCAGAATAGAAGGACGTCCTTTTAGAACAGATGAGGAGGAATTTCTTGAGCCAGAGGGTGGTGAATCTAAGGAATTCATTGCCATAAATGGCTGTGGAGGCCAAGTCATTGGGTATATTCAAAGCAGAGGTTGATAGATTCTTGATTAGTAAGGGTGTCAAAGGTTGTGGGGAGAAGGCAGGAGCATGGGGTTGAGGGGAAAATAAATCAGCCATGATCGAATGGCAGAGCAGACTCAATGGACCGAATGGCCTAATTCTGCTCGTATATCTCATGGTCTTATTATGTTGCAGTTGTACAAGTCACTGGTGAGGCCACACTTGGAGTACTGTGTATAGTTTTGGTCACCCTGTTATAGGAAATACATGGTTAAACTGGAAAGAGTGCAGAAAAGATGAGAATGTTGCCAGGACTAGAGGACCTGAGCTTATAGGGAGAGGTTGGCCAGGCTAGGTCTTTATTCCTTCTCATAGGAGAATGAGGGGCAACCTTATGGGAGTGTTTTAAATTAGGAGAGGCATAGATAAGGTGGATGGCAACAGTCTTTTCCCCAAGGTAGCAGAGTCCAAAACTAGGGGTCATAGGTTTAGGGTGAGAGGGGAAAAATTTAAAAGGGACCTTAGGGGCAATGTTTTTCAATGCTGAAGGTGGTGAGTATATGGAATGAGCTGCTGGAGGAAGTGGTTGAGGGAGGTACAATAGCATCATTTAAGAAGCACTTGGACAGGCACACATAGGGGTGGTGCTTGGAGGGATATGGGCTGAATGTAGGAAATTGGAACTAGCTGGGTGGACAACATGTTTGGCATGGACTGGTTGGGCCGAAGGGCCTGAATGTGCTCTATTGCTGACTTTGAGCTACCTTCAATCCCACTGTACGTACTAGTGCCAAACAGCTAACAGAAGCAATCAACATTTCACCTTCAGTTATTTTCTTGGCAAACTCCCTAATTGATTTAAGTGATGCGAGGTTCAGGTGCCTGGCGTAGACTTGATGATTCAGGGTTTCTCCTCTAATTTCTCGAGCTGCAGCTTCACATTTCTCCATATTCCGACATGCCAAAATGATCCTTCCACCTAAATGGAGATAAAAGGCATGTAAAACAATTTCCTAGGCCTTGCCCATTACTGTTTTTTTTATTTTCCTAAAAGTACTAACTCCTACTTGGATAAAATTTTACTGATCTTAGGAGCCCACCCTCACTCCATGTATATCTCATAGCTCCCATAGTTCCTTATGATATAGGAGGTGTCTGTTTGGCCCAGCAAGGCCATGCCAGCTTTTAGAACAATCCCACCAACCCCTTTCCCTGTAACCCATTCTCCCTCACTTGCCCATTAACTCCCATGATTGTCTGATTACCCAACTGTATTGCAGATAATTTAGTGGCCAGCTAACCTACTAACCAGCACATTGTTGGTAAGTGGAAGAAAACCAGTGCATCCAGGGGAAAGCCCTAGTCACTGGAGCTATGAGGCTCTTCCTGCTGTGCCACAGTGAGCCATTCAAGTGACCACTCTTCATGCTTAAATGGATAATCAGTCTTGGCAACCTTTTTTGCTTATGAACATAATTGTCAGCTTCAATCTGCATATTATCTGACAACTACCTGTGGTACTTCTCAAAAGGATTTTAAAATTTGCTAGTGAAAAAGGATGTATTTTTATGGCAAGGAAGAGAGCTTTTCATAGAGTTTTCAGCTGCTTCAAAATATTAATGGACCAGATAGATGGGCACAACATTGGCAAATGGAATTTGATCCAGAGAACTGAGAGAATGCATTTGTGTGGCTCAAACAAGGCAGGGGAATACATGATGAATGGTACAATACTAAGAAAAGAACAACAGAGGGGTCTGGGAGAGCATGTCCACACATCATAGAATCAGTCATTCAGCATGGAAACAGGCCATTCACCCAACTCGTCCATGCCAACCAGTGGGCATCATTCTGTATTAATCCCTTCGTGCAGTACTTGGTCTGTAGCCATCTATGCCTAAGCAATTCAAGTGCTCATCTACATGCTGCTTTAATGCTGTCAGTGACCCAGTTTCAACCACTCTCTGAAGCAGTGGGACAGGTACAGAAGGTGGTTAAGAAGTCATGAGATTCTTGTATTTATTGCCCCAGTCTAAGAATGAGAGCAGGGAGATTATAACACAAGAGTTAGGCCGTGAGTGCAATGTACAGATATGGTCACCACATTACAGGGGATCACATCAAGAGTGTGCAGAAGAGATTTGGGAATGCATCATGACTGGAGAATCATAGTTGTGAGGAGAATAACTAGGTTGAGATTCTTTGGAACAAAGGAGACTGGAGGGAGAGTTAAATGAGATATAGAAAATTAGAGACCCAAGCTGAGTGGACAGGCAGAAGCCATTTTCTATGACAGAGGTTGACAACTATGGGACATCAATTTGTTAGTTGGTAGAAGTAACAGATGACAAAATGGTTATTCACCTAAACAATAACTGCAGCTTGCTGCTTGTGGGGTGGTGAAAGAGGACAAAGCCCTCAACATGTGTGAAAAGCACATGATGAGCATGAAGACCCAAGACTCAAGGATGAACATGTGGGCACTGGCAGGGATGGAATTTATTTCCCATCACTAAGGTAGTGGGGGACCTTCTTGAACCATTGGGGTCTGTTTTGTCATGGTACTCTCTCAATGCCAGTTGACAGGGATTTTGACCCAGTGCAAGTGAAGGTAAGGTGACATGTGTCCAAATCAGGATGGTGTGCAACTGAGGGGAACTAGGACTCATTTATCTGTGTTCCTTGTCTTCCTGGGTCATGGGTTTGGGAGGTGGTGAAAAAGTAATTAAGAATTGCTGTAGTAATGTGAGAACAGTCCCTTGGTAATGGAGGGACTGGTAATTTAAATGCCACTATATTATAAATCAACCATGACTACAAGAATGATTGCTGTCCAGCTGATAATCAAATCTGTATTACACATCAAATTTTGAGACTAATTCATTTCTAGGATTAGTGGTTGAGGCAGAAATTGTCAAAAATAGATTGGATTAAAGAAATGGCAAAATATTACAGAAATAAAGTAGAAACAAATAAGGGAGAGAAAATGCAAAGAAAACATTAAAGTCAAAGTCCAGGAAATAAAATTAAGTGTATATGAAAAGTTGCAATTCATCCCAAAATTCTTATTGAATGGAATCCAATCTCTGTTTAATAGCTTAGGAGCTTCATAATTGCAGGTACTAAATTTGAAGGTGGGCCAAACAGATTGTTTTTGCATTATAACATCTTAATTTCTAATGTAACACTTAACACTGGGGATTTAAGATTTGGAAATAAGCTGTTAAATGTTGTACACAAATATTGGCCATTCATTAATACATCACCTTAACAAATGGCACTAACAGTGATTAAAAACAATGATAATGATTCAAGACAATGAGCTTCCTTTTCTCCACTCTCCCCACTTCTATTTACCTCTTCTGGCCAGCTCTTGAGCAGTTTCTTTTCCAATTCCAGTGTTTGCTCCAGTTACGATTATAGTCTTTCCTGAGACAGTTGCTGTACTTGGACAATTTCCACCAGTTACATAATCTCTAAAATGCAAATAAGTCACAGAATGAATGATTACCTGGCATGTACTATCACACAAGCATAACTTGAAAACTTATTCCATTAGTAATGTGCACAGTTTATTTCAGAACATTTTTATTCATATTGAAGTAAAGATTTTAATAGATGGGGATCTATGTAAGTACTAATTGTAATTAGCAGAACCAATGGTAAAGGCCCAAATAGCCCAAATGGGGAATTACGCATTTGGCACACAGTCAGTGTCTGAAATAGGAGTTCCTTTATCCAGACCTAAAATCCCTCACCTAAGGTACAAACAACATCTTTAAACTTTTCACTATCTTTAACTAAAATGTATATAAACTTAATTTTGTTTTTTTTGCATTGCCCCTCAAACTTTGCTTTGGTTAATAGAATTGGTGAATGAATGTACACATTCCCCTGGTTGCAACTACCATTTCAAGTACAGTTGAAATCTTCCACAAACTTTTCCTTTCCTAAATCTATGAAGTACTTTACTGCCTGGATTATATCATTCTGAGAGCTTATTTAAATAGCCTCGACAGAGATCCTTCAATGTCTAAGTAAATAAGTGTAAACCACATCACAGCATTAAAGACCAGAAGCTCCCAGGTTTAAATCCAAGTATTCTCACCGAAGCAGTTGTTGGAATGCTGTTTAATGACTTGAACACCTTTGGCTAACAAGAAGAATAATTTAAAGTATGGTTTCCATTTGCTAATACATTCTGGTGACCTTGTTGGAAAGTGCAAATTTGTGGAGGACATGGGAGGATGGTGAGACTGGGCACGTCTTAACTGGTCAAAAAAAAACTCTTCGACATTCAGTATTTACTAAACTCACATCACAAGCCTGCTGCTGAACCACATCTAAGCAATAGTCAGTGTCTTCATAAAATGATAGGAAAAGAATGTCAAAATAATACTCCTTCTGCACTCCCTTAAGAGATGATTTAAATCAACAACCAAGACATGAAAAAAGTTTTAAGCAAAATGGATTGGTAATTGTGATAGTCAAAAACTCATTGCCCTAATGTTTGAGCAAGATACCAAGATCACATTCTAATTTATCCCAATCATCAATTGATGACATTTCAGCAGGTCCTGGTAGTTAATGTCAATGAAGTATTACAGCACCAGTGATCGGGATTCGATTCCTGTCGCTGTCTGTAAGGAGTTTGTACGTTCTCCCGTGTCTGCGTGGGTTTCCTCCGGGTGCTCCAGTTTCCTCCCACATTGCAAAGACGTATGGGTAGGTTAATTTGGGTTTAAAATGGGTGGCGCGGACTTGTTGGGCTGGAAGGGCCTGTCACCACGCTGTAAATAAAAATTTAAATTTGAAGTTGTCAGAGGTGCCTAAAAAGCTGAATTCATGGATCATATTAGTAGAAGCCAAACCTCGGCAAAATGTCTTTTCCACCAAAAGTGAAAAGTATGTTTAATGGAGGGGAAAAAAATACAAGGAAAACATTAAAGCAAATGTCACAAGGCCCAGGAACTAAATAATTAAGAAGCATACATGGAAAATTGCAATTCACCCAAAAATTCTTAAATGGCACAAATCCATCTCTGGCTAATAGCTTAGGAGTTTCATAATTGCAGGCACTCTGTTTGAAAACTGAAAAACAGTAAATGTTACTGAATCCTTAACATGGGGTGAAAAAGAATGAGTGACCAATTAATGAAATGTCCAAAGGGGAAGATGCTCAGGTATATTTATGTCAAGCTATCAGCGCTGCTCGAAAAAGTAGCAAAACTGCAAGAGGCAAACTTAAATGCATTAAATCTTATTAAGTTAACACAGAGAATAATTAATTCTTGGTAGAAAGTACACATTTTTATCATCTACTTAAAGTGATTTTGTCCAGCATAACATTAAGTAGAACCACAGCTGGCATCTGTGCGCCTAGGTTAGAGAGGAACATGCTCCGAGTGCAAATATAAAAAGAGAAGGACAGGATCAGCTTGCTGTCCAATCTCGTCAGGCAGCCTAACAACAGAAACTTGAACACTGACAGTGACTTTTTAAATGGAAGGTAACTAATATCTGTGGACTGTATGCTAGAAAGTCAAATAATTTAGGGAGAAATAGGATATCCAGATAGAAAATAAAAATGATACCTATAAATGTGGAAAGTTGCCTGACATTGGAAAAACATGATGCTGGAGGAACTCAGCAGGCCCTGCAGCATCTGTGGGGGGAAAAAAGCAGGCGGTCAACTTTTCTGGTCAGGACCCTTCTTCAGGACTGAAGATAGGAAAAGGGGAAGCCCAATGCATAGGAGGGAAAAGCAGAGCAGTGATAGGTGGACAAAAGAGTGGAGGTGGGGTGGGCACAAGGTGGTGATAGGCAGATGCAGGTAAGAGATAGTGATAGGCAGGTCCAGGGGAGGAGGGGAGAGCAGATCCACTGGGGGATGGGTCAAAGGTAAGGAGAGGGGGAAAAAAAGGTAGGAAATAAAGAGGCTAGGAAAGGGAAGAAGAGAAGCAGCATGGTGGTGGTGGTGGTGGGGGGGAATTACTTAAAGTGGGAGAATTCAGTGTTCATGCCATTAGGCTGCAAGGTTCTAAGACGGAAAATGAGGTGCTGTTCTTCCAGTTTGTGCTTGGAATTCTTCTGGCAGTGGAGGAGGCAGAGGACTGTCATATCGAATGATAGTGTGGGAGGGGGAGTTGAAATGACTGGCAACAGGGAGATATAGATCGTGGTTATGGACAGGGCTGCAAAATGGTTACCTAATCTGTGTTTGGGCTCACCAATGTAGAGGAGGCCACACTTGGAGCACCGAATGCAGTAGATGATATTAAGGGAGGTGCAGGTGAATCTGTCTCACCTCTGCCTCTGAGATGTTGTCCTCTGTCCTGAACCATGGCTTCCCTTTTAATGGAATTGACACAACCCACCACTGCATCTCATTTATTTCCTGTGCCTCTGCTCTCACCCCTTCTCCTCCCTGCCAGAATGATTGAGCTCCCCAGTATTCACTCTCCATCCCAAAAGCCTCTGCATTCAACATGATTGTCACATGATTTCCCTTGTTGACTCTCCCCAACCCTATCATTATTTCCAAGTGTCCTGTTACTATTTCCTTAATAACGGGTTCCAACATGTTTCCTATTGCTGTTTTACAACTCCATTTTCTCTCTCCCCCTCCTTTCTTAAATAGTGGGATTACATTTGCTACCTTCCAATTTGTTAACAAAAATGAAAACATGGAATTGGAAGAAATTTTTTTTGGGACTGATAGGGAATCCGTATGGAGGGAAGAAGCAAAAAGTAGTGATAGTACCTATACTTTAGGTGGCACAGTAAATAGAGTAGACAGAAGCAGAAAGTTGCAAAGGTCAAGTGAGGGGGTGGGACTCTGGCCTGTGGAGTTTAATTATGTGAAGTCAGAGGTTATCCACTCTGGATCTAAGAATAAGAGAAATAAGAACAGGATCTGCTGTTAGGATTGTCTCACCTGCTCTTGCCTTTCATTAAGAACATTGGAGAACAACTCAACTGCATATTTCTGCTGTATTCTAATATCCCTCAATTCTTTTAGTCCTCGAGTATCTATCCCTCTTAATCTTGAATGTACTCAACTAAGCATCATAGCTCTCTGGGTAGAAAATGACAGCGATTCATAACCCATTTGATAGAGAATTTTTGTCTCACCTCAGTCCTGAATGGCTGACAACCTTAATGTCTATCGCTCGGTACAGTGTATGATTTTAAATACTTCTGTCAGATTTCCTTCCAATGTCTTCTGTTCCAAGCAGGACAATTCCACCTTTTTCATTCTACACACAGACGTCCCTCCATCCTAGAATCATTTTGGTACATTTCTTCTGCACCCTCCCCTAAGTCTTTAAATGTGGCACGTAGATTGGACAGAACATTCCAGTGGTGGCTGAACCAGTGTATTATAAAGGTTCATTACAACTTCCAGGTTCTTGTGTTCCAAGTCTTCACTTGCAAAGCCATTTTCTCAGTCTCCCATGCCTCTTACAATTAACTATGCATGCATCTCCTTTGACCTCTGTTCTGACATCTCTCTCTTAGATATGTCCTCTAGTTTATGTCACCTCTTCTCATTCTTCCTACCAAGTTGTAACATTGTGCATTTCCCAGCATCAGATTTCATCCACTACTCATCCTCACCACCTATCCATATCATCTTTGAGTTTATTACTGTCCTTACAATTCGTTACACCTCCAAGTTTGTGTCATTTCAAAATTTGGAAACTCTGCTCTGTACACCGAAGTCCAAATCATTAATATAAGAAAAGTAGTAGTCCTCATACTGACTGCTGGGGAACTCAACTGTACCCTTCCTTCCAATTTGATAGGCAACCTTTCACTTTCACTCAGTATTCTATTCCTTAGCCGATATTTCTAGTCGCCCTGATATAGCCCTTTCAATTCTATGACAAGCCTATAAATGTAATTAAGTACCTTTATATCCATATATACATGATTTTCCTCATTGACCCTATCAAGAAGGCAATATCCATTAAAGGTCCCCACCATCCAGGCCATGCCATCTCCTTGCAGCTACCATCAGACAGGAGGTACAGAAGCCTGAAGTCCCACACCACCAGGTTCAAGAACAGCTACTTCCCTTCAACCATTTGGTTTTTGAAGTAACCAGCACAACCCTAACCACTAGAGTTTAGCAATATTATGACCACTTTGATCACTTGACTTTGATGTCATTACTTCAATAAGTTAATTAAACACAATTTAACTTTGACAAATACATGCTGGGTTTCCCTAATCAATCCACACTTGTCCAATAACTGCTATTTCCACTCCTGATTATTCTTCTTAGAACTTTGCTCACCTCCGAGGTTAAACTGACCAGACTGCCGTAAACAAGGATGTAACAATTGCAATTTTCAAATCCTGAGAAGCTACCCCTGAATTAAGAGATGTTTGGAAGACTACAGCCAGGGTCTCTGGAACTTCCTCCTTCACTTCCCTCACAACCGATATGCAGCCCTAGCTGAGACTTCAGTGGTATCTTCTTTGGTGAAGGGCAAGGTCAATTACTTCATTAGTGTCTCAGCCATGCCCTTTGCCTCCAGGGGTAATCTAGTTTTCTCTTTGTGTTTCTGATTGGCCACGAGTCCAGTTAAACAAACATCCAAAAACACTCCATGACAGGTCCAAGATATGGCAGGGTCCCATCCTTGTGAACTGTTTGTAACTCTAACAGTTTGCAAGTGGCAATGTGGCCATGAACCCAGTTCCCATATACCAGAATATGTCTGCAGCTTCATAGCAGCCAGCAAATCCACCCTGCCGGTCCCCCAAACACTCATTCATATGTATCAGGCATTAGCAAGCTGGGGAGGACCTATATCTAGAAAGTTAGTTACCTTTTCACAAAAAGAAATGTTTATTTATATGAAAGTTAGTTACCTTTTCACAAAAATGTTTATTTATATGACTTGACCTTTTAACAAATCTGGGGTGGGTCTCTAAATGACTCTCAAATTTACCCTTACACTTTTAATGAAATCCTTGTGACAAAAATAATTACAGACCCTTCTACTCAGATAAGAGTCTGCAAAGACAACCCTGAACTGCCAGTTGCCTCTCTTTAATTCTCCATCCCGTTCCCACTCTGATCTGTCTTCAGCCTCCTACATTGCTCCAACAAAGCCCAACATAAGCTTGAAGAACAGCACCTCATCTTCCTTCGGTATATTGAGACCTGGGAGCTGCAATGTTGAATTTTACTATTTCAGATAACCACCCTTTTCCCCTCTCTCCACTGATCCGGCTCTGTACTGTTACGGACTCAGTGAAAGTCCCTTTAAGATAGTGTGTGTGTATGTGTGTGTGTGGGGCGTGCTTACATCAATAGAAGATAAAGGACGTAATGACGTTGTAGAAGTTAGAAGAAGGAGAGAGGGAGAGAGAGAAGGGAGAGAGACACCAGCCTGCTAGTTTTCTCTATCGATGGATGAGAAACAATAACTGTGTCTGCCACTGAAATCCATGTATGGAAGTTGGAAGTAATCCGGTGGAGTTCACTTTGTTGCTGACCTGTAGAAGGAAACGGGTATATGTGTGTGGACGACCACGATTCGGATGCTTTTCGGGGTGAGGAAGTCACTACCGAGTAAACACTGGAGTGTCGTTTGGGTTCCGTCGTGGAACATTTGGATTTCGTATTTACTCTCTCTGTTTCTCTACGTCTACGTCTTATCTTCAGACAACGGTGGTTGTTGAAGAAGCCCTTGCTCATGTTTCACCTTATGGCTTGTGGAACTGAACTTTAAGAACCATTCCTGAACTTGGAGTTTGGGACTTTGCCCCACACACACACACACAGTTTAGTTTTTGGGGTTAATGTTCAAGGTTTAACATTTTTGAATTCTAACATACTAACATTTTTACTTTTATTTTACATATTATCATAAGTAGTGATTAATAAAATAGTTTTTAAACACTGAATCATGCTCAGTGTGTTTCTTTTGTTGCTGGTTCGTGACAAAATGGTCGTCCACACACACAAATACCTGTTTCCTTCTACAGGTCAGCAACAAAGTGAACTCCACCGGATTACTTCCAACTTCCATACATGGATTTCAGTGGCAGACACAGTTATTGTTTCTCATCCATCAATAGAGAAAACTAGCAGGCTGATGTCTCTCCCCCTTCTCTCTCTCCTTCTTCTAACTTCTACAACGTCATTACGTCCTTTATCTTCTATTGACGTAAGCACGCCCCATACACACACTCTCTATCTTAAAGGGACTTTCACTGAGTCTGTAACAGTACCACTGTGTTTCTTTTCTGACTTCTAAAGCTGGTCTTTAAAGTAATGTTACCTTGGCAACTTTGGTCTACACCCCATTAATGGCACTCTCTCTCTCGCTCTTCCCTCCCCCTGTTTGCAAATCAAAACATGTTGTTTTCTCTACTTCTCCAATCTGGTCAAGGGCCCATCACCCAAAACATCAACCCTGTTTCTCTCCCCACTCATGCTGCTTGATTGGGTGAGTGAATCCACCATTTCTGTTTTTGTATTAGACCTTCAATGTTTCCCATGGAAAACTGATGGAGTGGGGAAGTTAATAGTCTTAATTAACAGGGTTTGAGCAAGTGTCAATATTGAGCTTGGTTGTTGTATATTGCAGCATTCAATCCAGAAGAGGATTTGTATCTAATCCAGTTGTTAAAAGTGCAAAGGTTCCAAGGAAGCAATTTTGGAAATAGAACATAGAATTTTCCAGGTGATGGAAAATGTACAATGATTATGCAGTGAAAAATAAACAATACTTTCTTTTGAAATTTCAAAATATATTCTATTCATTAAAAAAAATTAAACCTAATACAAACCACTCACATCAACATTTCTTAATAAATCATCTTATTCCCATTACTTAACATTAGCATATGATCAGTTGTCATTCATTTACAACTCTAATATAAGTAGTTAATGGGAAGATTTCAATTAATTTATGTTCAGTGGCAGCAAAGTCTTAAATGGAAGTCATTCCCCCAAGGCCTTGCACTCAGCTTCAGCTTGTTCCTTAGTCTTAGAGTTTACAGCCTGCCAGTTTACATCACTTGGTTGTGGACAACACCTTGCTCTGAAACACCAGCAAGTTTTGGGCAGACCAGAGGGAGCCTTTCATTGTGTTGACCATTTCCCACCAGAATTTATTTGTCTCAATTGTGTCCCAGGGAACAGCCCATACAGCACAGAGGAGACACAAGAGACCTACCAAGTTCCTCCAGCAGTTTGTTTTTGTTGCATACAGCAGAGTCCAGTGTTAAGCAGCATCCAAAACCCCTGCATCTCTTCCCCTAACTTTCTACCAAAGATGCACTCTGCAAAGATGACTTTTACAGTCTGCTCAGCAAATCACCTCACCAGACCCACAGTCTCTCTGTCCTGCAGGGTTCTGATCAAACTACGGCTTGATTGATTTGTGATCAAAGGTATTCTGGATAAAATGTTCAACAAGGAACAGGTGGTGTGGAACAGTCCAATCAGAAAAGGAACATTCCAAGACAAACTGCACAGACCCACCTTTGCAACTCTAGAGATAGATGAGATCTCAGAGACAATTAGTATTTGTGGATCCAAGGTCAACACACAGGTAGCCATCAGAATGGAAGCCGCATTGTGTAAAATTTCCACACCCCCACCCCATTTTCTGGAGGTTTATATACTTATGTTCTGGGAATTCACTCCATTTTTGAACACCAGATGAAACAAAGGGTCTCAGATGATTGCTACAGTGCAGTTGAAAGTTATGGGCCACACCCACACCAGGGACAGCAACATCTAGAAAACCTTGCACCCAATAACCAGGTTCCTTCCTGTGATTGACAATGAGCCAGTACATTAGTATTTTCCCAACCGTATCTACGATCCACCACCCAGTTCTTGTTCCTCCGTACCACATCCTCAGCATCTTCAGGTAATCAGACTAGATGGTGAAGAGATCAAAGAATTGGTCAGACCAGCCAACAAAGAACATGTCCTCATTTCTGTTGTATTTGTCAAGCAATATTTTCTTTTTCTTACTTGAATGATCCGTCCTTTCCCTACACTGGGGTCACTTTTGATCTACTCTGCTGCCTCTGGACCAGTTTTGGTGGTAGTTGTTTAAAGCTTGTACCATAGTTCCTTCATGATCTCTATTATCGCTCTCTTCCTTTTCTCCTCAACTTGGTGCTCATTGCGGGGTGGGGAGGGAAGGGATTACAATGGAGTTAAGAGACCTAGTTTCTTTTGGAATAGCTGTGACCATTACCCTCTGCTTCTGAGTTTCCTCCTGTCTTGTTGCCTGGGCTTAGCTGCATTTGCAGTTTGGGCAAGTTTTGTAGAGATGACCAGCCTCCCCTAGCGGGTTGCAGCATTTAGCTTCCTTACCGTCAAATGTTTAGTGGCCCTCCTTTCTGCTGTTTCAGCAGACAATAACTTCACAGAAGGCCATTTTTGTGCCCAGGTTCACCCCAGGTTTGACCTTCATAAACTACATAGCTGGACTTGTGCCAGTGGAAATGCTTGATGGCTGGCAGATGAGTTGCCATCCTTGTCTATCCTCAGCTTGGCTTTAATACTTGTCTTAATATATCCTTGATATATATCTATACTTTTCTCTGTCCACTTCAAAGTATCTTCTGAGGAACAGGATGACATCGAGGACAGGCACATTTGGACTACCAGGGTTTGCTTTTTCTTTTAGGACTGGGAAGAGATCCTCCACACTCTGGTGTGACAAGGGTGTTTCTTTACCTGTTTCCTCAAAGGATTTTAGCATCCTTAAGAAGCCATCCACTTTCCTAACAGTTACATCAAAGTACTCATAGTGAAGGAAATCTTGTAGCACAAAGATCAGCTCCAGCCTGAAGCCACATTCTTCAAGCAACACCTTCTTCACAAAGACTCCTTACTCTCATGGTGTTGCATCTTCAACAGACTTCACACAAATAAGAACAGCACTCCGTACACCATGCTCAGATCCTATAGCTCTCATTGTCATGGTAAGTTATGATTACAATCTCTTCCCTGCCATCTTGTTGGTAGAATCTCAGATGGCGATGAGGAGGTGTACAGGAGTGAGAGATCGGCTAGTTGAGTGGTGTTGCAACAACAACCTTGCACTCAACATCAGCAAGAACAAGGAACTGATTATGGGCTTCATGAAGGGGAAGTCGGGAGAACTCACACCAGTCCTCATTGAGGGGTCAGTGGTGGAAAGCAGTGCGTCAACATCTCAGAGGATCTATCCTGGGCCCAACACATTGGTGTAATCACAAAGAAGGCATGCCAGAGGCTCTACTTCATTAGGAGTTTGAGGAGATTCGGTATGTCGCCAAAGACTCTTACAAATTTCTATAGATGTACAGCGGAGAGCATTCTGACTGGTTGCATCACAGCCAGTTATGGAGCCTCCAATGCACAGTATTGCAAGAGGCTGCAGAGGGTTATAGACTCAGCCAACCCTATCATGGGCACAACCCTCCCCACCATCGAGGTCACCTTCAAGAGGTGGTGCCTCAAGAAGGCGGCATCCATCATTAAGGACCTTCACCATCTAGGATATGCCTTCTTCTCGTTATTACCATCAGGGAGGAGGTATAAGAGCCTGAAGACCCACACTCAATGATTCAGGAACAGCTTCTTCCCCTCTGCCATCAGATTTCTGAATGATCCATGAACCCATGAATACTAGCTCATTATTCCTTTTCTTTTGCACTATTTATTTTTGTAATATATAGATTTTTATATCTTTGCACTGTACTGCTACTGCAAAACAACAAATTTCATGTCATATGTCAGTGATAGTAAATCTGATTTTGATGTTAGTACTGCTCTAGAAAACAAAACTATCAACCTGTGGCACTTCACAGCCTTTTCCCTGATAAAGTACTCGTTGAAGAGTTAATTACCCAAGCGCCCAGTTGCTGGAAGCACTGTACAATTCAGCAAAATGTGGTTCACTATATCTTTTTATTTTTCCAATTGACATAAAAGTGACAGGTTTCTTCTGGAAAACTTCTGTCCTTCAGCACTAAAAAGGTACTATAGACAGATGCTGGCATTTTTGGCATGGACTGATTAATAAGATGAGAGGTCATGGAATTACGGGTAGGATAACAGAATGGGTGGAGCATTGGCTGGTTGACAGGAAGCAAAGAGTGGAAATAAAAGGATCTCGTTCTGGTTGGTTACCGGTTACTAGTGGTGTGCCGCAGGGGTCGGTGTTGGGACTGCTCCTTTTTACCTTGTACATTAACGATTTGGATGATGGAATAAATGGTTTCGTGGCTAAGTTTGCGGATGACACCAAGATAGGGGGAGGAGTAGGGAGTATTGAAGAGATAGGAAGGTTGCAGAGGGACCTAGACAGTTTAGGAGAATGGGCAAGGAAATGGCAGATGAGATTCAATGTAGGGAAATGTGCAGTTGTACACTTTGGAAGCAGAAATAAGCGGGCAGATTATTATCTAGGAGGAGAGAAAATCCAAAGCACGTAAGTACAAAGGGACTTGGGGGTACTCGTGCAGGATACCTTAAAGGTTAACCACCAGGTCAGATCGGTGGTAAAGAAAGCGAATGCTATGTTGGCATTCATTTCGAGAGGTATAGTGTATAAAAGTAAGGAAGTGTTGACGAGGCTCTACGGGGCACTAGTGAGGCCTCATTTGGAATATTGTGCGCCGTTTTGGGCCCCACATCTTAGGAAGGATGTGTTGACGTTGGAGAGGGTTCAGAGGAGATTTACGAGGATGATTCCAGGAATGAAAGGGCTTAAGTATGAGGAGCGTTTGTCGGCTCTTGGACTGTACTAGCTGGAGTACAGAAGAATGAGAGGGGACCTCATAGCAACATTTAAAATATTGATAGGAAAGACAGAGTAAATGTGGCTAGGCTGTTTCCCTTGGTGGGTGAGTCCAGGACCAGAGGGCACAATCTTAGAATTAGAGGGTACAGTTTCAAAACAGAGATGAGGAAAAATTTCTTTAGCCAGAGGGTGGTGAATTTGTGGAACTCCTTGCCACGTACAGCAGTGGAAGCCAGATCAGTGGGGGTGTTCAAGGAGGAGATAGATAGATATCTAAATAGTCAGGATATCAAGGGATATGAGGATAAGGCCGGTAATTGGGATTAGAATAGTTTTTTTTCTTCTTCTTCTTCTTCTTCCCCCATTCCCCATTTCTCATTTCTATTTCCCTTTCCTTGGAGCAGACTCGATGGGCCGACTGGCCTGCTTCTGCTCCCTTGTCTTGTGATCTTGTCAGTTTTCCATTGTTCCGTGATGCACAATCTTTTCTGTTGGGGAGCGCCAAATTGACAATTCAAGACACCTCCAAGGCCACTCATAAAAACTCAGAAATCTTGATCTTTTCAAGAGGTGCTTGCCACTGTCATCTGACTTTGCTCTAACACCGGAACTCTTATGGAGTCCAGCAGCAGATTGTCAACTTCTCAGTTTCATGGGGAAATCTGCTCACCAAATCTGTGCCAGGTTTAAACTTCAGGAACCAAGATTTAATGCTAAAGGAAGAGAGGCAAGTTTTAAGCAATGTACATTTATAAAAATTCAGTTAATTTAAATGCATTTAATTATTGCCCAATATCTTACGATGATTTGAAGTATTTTAATTTAACATCTTTATTTAAATTTAATAGCAATACATTTGTAATAGTTTCTGAATATTTTTCAAAGCTGTGAATGTCGGAATCCTAAAGTGCCTTTGATAATTTTTCCAGACAGTAAACCTGATGGCTTAGCTGTCAATGTATTGCTGGAGAAGATCTTTCAATTTACAACAGGGTGGCCTGTGTTTCACAGATCAGTAACTGGCACTGGAGACCACCTTGTTGCTGCAGGCAAGTATGAGTAGGGGAAAAGCAAGCCCTACATTACTGCCACTAAAGCAGGTTGGAAAGAAACAGCCCTATGGCTGGATGTGGTCCACAAGTCCTACATTGTACACCACTGCCAAAGCTGAAGCCTGAACCAGGAGATTTCAACACACTTTTAAACAGAGAAATGCAATCTGAGTATTCGGCATACATGATTAATATTTAAATATTGTCAAGGACTAATAAAAAATGCTTACTTATTTTAGAGAATGGAATAACATGTGATAATCACATTCCAAAGTTCTACCTCAAGTGAGAATGAGAGCAGTGGCAGTTCACTGATCAGAGTAACATGGGGAAATCCTATTATAATACCATCCATTGGCATTATGGGAAACTTTTTCAGTTAACCTTTAACATCTGATGTCTTAGCTAGAAATGGTTTCACAACAGTTCTCAATGGAGTACATGATCCTTTTAATAATTAATAATTACTGATGCAATTTAAACTGAAGTAAAACTTATGAAGGCAGTTTGTTATAACACCATATTTCAGTGCTTGGGAACAGTACAGCATCTGATCCAAGATCTGATTATAGGAATTTTAAAACTGAGATTCAAATCAGTAAATTTATTAAATAGTAAACTGCTATGTAACGATAGATGAACATAACTAAAATTAGTTCATAAAAGTTTTCTCCTTTGTGAAATTAAAGCACTTATTAGATCTGAATAAAAATGTTTCAGTCTATCAGCAGTTGGCTGCTATTAAATGTCATAATGCCTGCAATGCAGCAAGGAGTTATTTCATGACCAAGACAACCCAAATGAAATTTTTTTGGGACGTTGTCCTGTTTGTTTAGCACGTCCCTTATATTCATGTAATGGTCCATCTCTGATCTTCTCATAGAAGAATATCCCAGACTGTACCTTGCCCAAATGTGGTCATTAGCTGCACACTACAAAATGCAAATTTCGGGTATGACCTTTATTTTTCATTCTTTGACAACGCGCCAAGCTTTCCTGCCTGGAAAAAACTAATGAAGGCAAATTCAGATAAATCAATCTGTGAGATAGAGGGGCATTTTCTTCTGGGGGTATGGCAGTGTAGTGGTAAAAGTACTGAATTAATAGCCAAAAACTGGACTATTGATCTGCAGATGTTTGAATCCCAACATAGCAGCTGGAAACTCAAATTCAAGTAAATGAATGAATCCCGAATAAAAGGCCAGTATCACTAATGCTACTGTGAAACTATCAGATTGTTATAAAAATGCAACTGGTTCACTAATATAGTGTAGAAAGGAAATCTACCATCTTTCCCTGATCTGGCCTGCGTGCAACTCCAGAACTATCAATATGGATGATTCTTCCTTGCTATTTAAAACACCCCAATAAGCTACTCAGTACACTGAGCAATTAGGGTTTGACAGTAAATGGCAACTGTGCTAATAACTTTCATGTGTCTTGATTGATTAAAGAAAAACAAATTTAATGATTTAAACAAGAAGAGATGAGCTAATGTAAAGATATACCAAAGAATACTATTAAAAAATTCCAACAAATTTACTGGTGTTTTAATACATCCTTGACACATACAGGCATCTTTCTTTAAACACTTTGCTTGGTGAGTTTATCTAAAAGAATAGATGGGTAAACTGATAAGATGGAGTTTTTCTGTTATATTATGAACTGACCACAAAGTACAAACACTTCATTGCAAAGAGAGTTCACTTGAATTTTCAATAGTTACAGATTTTGTTTATTCATGAAAGATGAATGATTCATGTACAGAAATACTGATTTCTACTTTACAGGTACTGAGGCTGTGCAAGACTCAGTTAGAATATCTGGTATTGATTTAATATTGTATTGTACAAGGTATTATTTTTCTTGGGATTTTACATAAAACTATTCTTATTTAACAAGCATAGCTTATACTTTTCCCTTATAGCCAGCTGACAGACATTGTTCAATTGAATGTTTTTGCTCAGCAACCAAGGAATTGTCTGGTTGTTGTGCTGTATGGAGTAATATATTAGGAGAAAAAAAACATAATTCAAACATCCTTAAATTATGTGTAATATTAATATATGTTAAAATTTGTTCTACTTGTTTTAAAATTATACCTGCCTTGAATGCTGAAAATAATTTATTTTATGAGAAGGCTTTTCATAACTATTGTTTATATAGAATCCTCTAAAACAGGAAATAAAAAGAGAAATACTAAGAGAATGATCTTATCAGTAAATGCTAGCCAAGAGATTTAAAGATATTGTGTAGTAGTATTACACATACTTTGGATGGGGGGTGGGGAGGGCAGAATTGATTTTTTTTCTGTCCTAATATCTTAGCCACACTGTGCAACAACCAAACAGCTCAACTTCTCCTTCAATCTATTCCAAAGTTAGCATTTATTACTTCTGAAATAAATCAAAGCTGCCATTTCTGGTGGAGGCTACAAAGATTTCAACAAGTACAAGGAGTTAGGTCAGCTACTTGTTCAGTTTAGTTGAAGTTCTCTTTTGCATTTAGCTGAAAAGACTTAACAGGCAAGCTTTCAAAAGCTAGAGGCACACAAAAAATGGAGCAGAAATAGTGCTTGCAGTAACAAGAGAGCTCAAAGTTGCTTTGGTTCAAGATTGAATTGTGTACTTTTGCTAATGCATGAGCCCTTATGAAGACCAAATCTCCTGAATGTTTCTAATGTTAGCCTTGATCACAACTGGGGAGAACATAAAAGATCTCCTTCCTTTTTAGCATGATGGATTGATTTCTACCATTTGCCTTCTATAAGAACGGGAAACTGACCATGCCTTATTGATACCCAGACTTAGGTTGGATAAACAAGTGCCAATCGTGCAGCCCATTGAATCAAGACTAGACTATTTTGTTTTTAAGTCCTCAGCATTCCTATTTCAGATCTGACTATTCTCTTATCACAAAGGATGTTTTGAGAAGGAAGATGGTGGAAGAAATGGTTTCTCCCATGCAGAGAAAAGTACATGACTTAAATTTGGTCAACTTTAAAAGCAATACCCGATTGATACCGATTCAGGATAGTAAGGGTTCCTATCTGAAAACACAAGATGAATTATTTAGATAACTAATGATTTATTTTATAAACAAAGCAACAGGATGGTTGTTTTTTTCACCTGTGCATTGTTGTCAGACTGAAAGCAGTCCCTGAGACACTTGACTGTGATGGACCATGAGCTGAAAATTAATCAGATATTGAGATGGTTCTTCTTGGATTCATAAACTATCTTTCTGAACATCAATTGGATTATCTGGATTTCCTCCATTTGCCCCATCCAGATCAATTATGGCTAGCCTCCATGTTGTATTGGGAGGAAGCCTTCAAGCAATCAAATCTATGAAGAAAGTTGGAACTCTGGCACAATGGACTTGCATAATGTTTTCTCCATGTTATTTCCCATGCTTCTTGAGCAACCATTTTGTCTTTATGATAATGTACTCATCTGGCATGCCTGGTAACCTTCAGATTCCTTATTCCTCAAATAAGGTTAGAAAAGTTCCATAGGGAATTGAACATGTATTTAAAGACAATTAGCAGGATTACTAAATAATTTGAAAAAAAAGTGGATTTTTATGACATGCTTATCAGTGCTGTGCTGTCCAATTTAGCTTCACACCCCAGCTTTCCTTGTATAATCCTGGAAATTTGTTTACTTCAAGTATTTGTTTAATTACCTTTTGAAATTTTGAGAGAGAAAATGATTTTACTGCTCTTCCAAGTAATGAATTTCTAATTATAGAAACTGTGTGAAAGAATTCATTTTTCAGTTCTTTTGGTTATCATTGTAGACCTGAGACAACTAATTATCAACCAACTAACCAGAGGAAACATTTTCATGAAATTTTCTCCATCAAAACTGATCATAATTTGGAATAGCTTCAGTAGTTCTCCTCTTAAGTTTCAAAGGAGAGGAACCCCAGCTTCTCCAATCTCTCATATTACTGATGTTATTCTGGTAAAGCTCCTCTATAGGATCTTCAAGCCCTTGCTATCCATCCTGAACTGTAGGGGCAGGAATGGTACACTATGCTCCAAATGAGGCCTGATTAGCCAGCAAGACTGCATCTCTGCAGCGTTAAACAAAGTCAACAATTCAGGTCACCTTTTATTAGAAATGGAAAACGCTAGAGATCCAGCAGGTTTTAAACAAGTAAAAAACCAACGGGAGTGGGTGTAATGCAAGTGCAAAGGTCTGTGAAATGCTCAAAGACAGAAGAGATTCAAAGACAAAATGGATAACGTCGCAAGCAATAAAAAAACAGATGATGGGTACAGAGGATGAGTAACTGGCTCCTACGCAAAGAAATTGGGATAGTTGTCATTAGCAGAGATGGTTAAACTCAATGTGAAGTCCGTGAGGATGCAGAGTCTACTGAAAGACAAGGTGATGTTCTTAAAGTTGCAATGCATGGCAATGGAGAAGTACAAGAGGCCCCAGCAGGGCTACTTTGCTAATTCTTCTGTTGTTAATGCATTGCTCTTCCATGTAATCATACTTAGAATTTTTCCATACAACAGCATTTTTTTTTAAAAAAGAGGATGCAAATTATAGTGCAATGAATACTTCCCAATCTAACACTCTACTGGTCAATGTGCAAATATATTAATTTTCTACCTTTTAATGTTACCTTTTCTGTTTCAATTTTTTGATCCCACATACCAAATCTGAGCACAATACCGAGCTGATACTCTTCTTCCAGATTTTGCCAGTGTCACTGTCTAAACTACTGGACCGAGAATCATCCAGAGATATGCTGTGTGTGGAAAAACATCCACTCTCTGCTTCTTGCTGGCAGTGACAGAGATCAATTTATTGATATTTTCCCTTCTTGCTACTCCATAATATGACATCAATAAACCAAAGTGAAACTCCTTAAGCACAACAGAGACAAGAAATTCTGCACAAGCATTCTTACAAGCAAATTGAAAGAACCTTCGCCTGAAGGCCTGTATCTGTCCGAGAAGGCAGCTCACCATTACCTTCTCAAGGGCAATTAGGGATGGGCAATAAATGCTGGGCCTGTTACATCCCAACAGATGAATGACAAAATAGAAAATGGTGGTGATTTATCACCAGAATTCAAAAGTGAATATGAATAAGAATACATCATACTGAAAAAACATAATTAAAAGGGTAATTTTTTTAAAAACTCAGCCTGATACAATAAAGATTTGGTTTTGGGAACGTTTTACTGATTTTGATGAGGTTATTGTAAGGAAAACCATCAAAACCCATGGATGAGTCATTAAGCCAAGGGCTGTCTATTCTTTCCGGTAGATGTAAAAGATCCCATTATTTCACAGAAGAGTGAAGGAGTCCTTCCTGTGTCCTAGCCAATAATTATTTTTCACCATCATTTAAAAAAGGATCCCATTAAATGGCCGTAAGAAGATAGGCTATTCCCTAAAGAGCACTGCTATAATACAAGATGAGTCACTTTACCCATAGATGTATAATATACACTTTTTAAACAAGAAACATTTTTTAATTGTATGCTTTGAGTTTGGTTTTCAAGTGCCAATCATATGAAAAAAAAATTAGGCATGGTTTTTACATCCCATTCTCACTGAATATATTTCAGAAAGCATAACTACTTTTCTTTGTGCCTATGCTTGCAAGAATGTAGTCACTCTGGGAACTGAGCTTTTGCATTACTATTAATGTCCATCAAGAACATTAAGCCTTTCTGGGTTAAGTGCAACACTGCTTAAATGCAGAGCAAGACTTCCTTCACTAACCTCCATTAATGGGCATCCAATTTATTTTCAGAGGGTTCCCCTTCCCCCACATTCATCAACGTTCCTACTTCCATTTCCCACTCTGATCACAGTCTTAACAGTTCTCAGCTATATTTTATGTTGTAGTGAAGACCTACTTAAGACCCAAGACCAAGCTGTAAATGAGACTAAGCAACAAAATTGTAATATTTGACATTTGCTAAAATGTTAGTTGGTAATATATTCAACATGAAAACATACAATTAAGGTTCATGATGTGTCTTAGAAAATAGTGATTAACTACTTATGACAAGCAAATAAGTAGCTAATGCAAAGCTCATCATCTGGTGGTTGTATTTCCATCATCTTTTATCTCACTATCTAGTCATTCCTACATTTGACGATGGTATTATAAGATTAGAGAAAATATATACTTTTTCAAAAATGCAGTAGATGGGGTTTATAGCCCACACTTGTTTGCACAAAAATTGTAAAGTAAAAAAAAGTCAAATTCACCTCCAGCTTATCATATTCTTCTCCATCATTAATGTGGCAAAATCCAAATCATTACACATTCGCTAACACTAGTACATTTTTCCTCTGGACTCCAAAACTGAAACCCTGACATCCCTCAGTATCACTTCTACAATTTGAAGTTTTTAAAACCAACTATAGTATTATCTAAAGATTATACAACACATAAAGAACAGATGGTGGATGGACAGTGCAAGGTGGTTCAGTACCTTGCTGACAGCCATAACATGTGCAGGTTTTTCAGCGCTGCTAAGGCCCTTAATAGCTCTATCCCACCAAGAGCCAAGAATAGGGGTGAGCTCATCAGGCACAGAGAGGCAGTCAACAGTAAGAATAGCTTAGTGACCTCCTCAACTACAACTCCATCCCTGAAGCGAGCACCCTTGACTCCATCCCACAGCAAGCTATTTGGTCACACTTTGCCACCACTCCTGAATGACAATAAGTCAAAAAGGCCACATTCCAAATAAAAAATAACAAGGTCTGGGAAACAGTCTGTATCCCTGCTGAAGTTCTAAAAAAAAACCCTCAGTAATGAGGATTTTCAGTCACAAATATATAATCCCATTGTCTACATCTGGGAAGAGGTATATTAGCAGGGACATCAGAGATGCCAGAACCATGACCATCTACAACAAGGGAAGGATCTCCTGCAGACTGCCACAGGGAAAGTCACTGCCAAGGTCCTCCTCAAGAGACTCCTCTGAGTGGCCCTAATTACACTCAGTTTGATCTGCTAAGCAGGCCACATTGTTTGCATACCTGACACCAGACTTCCAAAACAGACATTCTTTTTCAAGTTCTGTCATATAAATAGATTATGAGGCAGACAGAGAGAAAGATTCAAGGACGTGCTCGAAGCCTCCTTGATAATATACAATATCCACACAAATTATTGGGAACATCAGGCCCATGACCATCCAAAATGGAGAAGGAGCATTTGGGATTGTATTAAGAATGTCGTCCATACACCGTGAGCACACAGAACCCCTGTATAAACAGAAGGAACACATCACCTCACAAACTGCCCACCCACCAGTCCAATCAGGCAATCCTGCCTCATCTGCAGGATTCTGCCCTTTCCACACTGACCTCATCAGCCACCTCAGAACCCACAAAACTTGAGAGGGGGCAAGTCACCCTTGATCCCACTGGAAAGAGAAAAAAAAGAAAAAGAAACCTGTTTTACTCCATTGGTAAAGTTCTATACTAGTAATAAAAAAAGAAAAATAGAGATTGGAAAGTTCTAAGCATTTCTTAAAACCTGTTAAATTTCTAATTTTATCATTTCTGATGAAAGGTCATCAATCTGAATCATTGCCTTTCTCTTTCCAATGGTATCTCTACTTATCATTTTATGTGACAGAGGCTGGCAGCTCCTTAGATAGACATACAACAAATACACTTATAACCATGACACATTAACAATCTGTAAATATAATGTGTTATAAAGCTAGGTGCATTCTAACTTTGTGAATGAAAGTTGCACGAGTTCCTGAGAGTGAATAGCACAAATGATGACTTTATGTAAACTGCTCTATTTTAAGTGAAAACAATATTATTTACCATATAAGAAATGATTGTTAGACATTTTGAATTAAGTTGACTAATAGCACTTTAAAGGAAGGGTCCCAGTTTAACATTTTGTCTAAACCTGGCACTATTTATTGCAGCAATTCTTCAGTGCAACACCAGGTTGTAAACCTACATGCTGTTCTCAAGTCTCCAGAATGAATCGTGAGCCTTGTTATCTGAATCAAGGAAACCAAAACTGACAACCTTAACGGCTCCAGACACTCACGGTTTAAGATCATCTTCAAAACCTACTCTCGACCTAAGCTTTTGACGACTCTCCTGATGACTGCCATCCAAGTAGGGAGCAACTTCCATCCGACTTTCATGTGAACTCCAATTACTTTCAGACACTGACTTATTGGTGAAGTCGTATTTACTCTTCATTTGGGGCCTGCAGGCTACAGTTCAACGAAGTACAACAGCTACACTCCACGCATTCCTCATGGCAACCAAGTGGCATCATATCAGAGACCTGTCCTTTACCGGCCACGCCTCACGTCAACTCCCACTTAACTACTCACTTGACTAGGACCATCCCGCCAATTACAGTGCCCGCGATCGACAGTGGCAATATGTACTTGGTCATAGCTCCCGCTCCAATGTTCCCCGTCAGTAAACACACGCTCTCCTGGCCTAGCACCCAACGACCTCCATCATCAGTCGCCGCCGGGACATTAAATTCAAGGCACAGGTTGGCGTTGGAAATCGACCAATCAGGGCGCTCCAAAGCCAAGACGCAAGCGCAGTGAGGTATTGAGGTGGGGGCTCTCTGGGAGATGTAGTTCACGGTTGGGGGGGCACTTCCCAGACTGCAACGCGACCTCGACCTCTGGTTGAAATGTCACCGACCCGAAACATGAACTTTGTCTCTCTCCACAGATTATTCTGGTCTGCTGAGCATTTCTAGCACTCGTTGGTTTTACTTGAGATTTAAAGCATTGTGCATTACTTATTTGCTTTTCTATTAGTTCTACCTCTTTGTTTGACGCCGTGTGTTACTGTAAACAGATTTAAAGTGACGATGTTCGATTTAGTTTTGTTCTTTGCAGGGAAGTAAGCAGATAAGTCTTTGGGAAAGTTCAGAGGTAAATTCATTGTACCTCCATGATCCTGAAAGGAGTCTTATTGTCTCCTAATATTGTCTTAAAAAATGAATTTTAGTGACCAGCAGATCCTCGAGTGTGGCCTTCCTAAATTATACTGATGTAAATTGATGTAAATACTGATGTAAATACTGGCAGAGGTATTTGCAAACATATTCAACCTCTCCCTGCTTCAATCTCAGATTCCCTCCTGTTTTAAGAAGACCACTATCATCCCGGTACCAAAGAAAAGCAAGGAAACATGCCTCAATGACTACCGACCAGTGGCTCTGATGTCCACTGAAGTGCTTTGAGAGGTTGGTCATGGCATACATCAACTCCAGCCTACCAGACAACCTGAACCCATTGCAATTCGCCTATCAGCGAAACAGGTCTACAGCGGATGCCATCTCCCTGGCCCTACACTCAGCTCTGGAACATCTGGACAGTAAAGACACATATGTTAGACTATTGTTTATTGACTACAGCTCTGCCTTCAATACAATAATTCCAAGCAAGCTTGTCACCAAACTCCGAGACCTAGGACTCAACACCTCCCTCTGTAACTGGATCCTTGACTTTCTAACAATCAGACCGCAGTCAGTGAGGATAGGCAGCAATACCTCCGACACGATTATTCTCAACACTGGTGCCCCACAAAAGGCTGCGTCCTCAGCCCTCTACTCTCTATACACTCGTGACTGTGTGGCCAGATTCTGCTCTAACTCCATCTACAAGTTTGCAGATGATACCACTATTGTAGGCCGTATCTCAAACAGCGATGAGTCGGAGTACAGGAAGGAGATAGAGAGCTTAGTGGAATGGTGTCATGACAACAACGTCAACAAAACAAAAGAGCTGGTCATTGACTTCAGGAAAGGGGGTGGTGTACATGCACCTGTCTATATCAGTGGTGCTGAGGTTGAGAGGGTTGAGAGCTTCAAGTTCCTGGGAGTGAACGTCACCAACAGCCTGTCCTGGTCAAATCACGTAGATGCCATGGCCAAGAAAGCTCACCAGCGCCTCTACTTCCTCAGGAGGCTAAAGAAATTTGGTTTGTCCCCTTTGACTCTCACCAACTTTTACTGATGCACCATAGAAAGCATCCTATCTGGATGTATCATGGCTTGGTACGGCAACTGCTCTGCCCAGGACCACAAGAAGCTGCAGAGGGTTGTGGACACAGCCCAGCACATCATGGACACCAGCCTCCCCTCCTTGGACTCTGTCTTTACCTCTCGTTGTCTTGGTGTAGCAGCCAGCATAGTCAAAGACCCCACCCACCCGGGACATTCTCCCTTCTCCCTTCTCTCCTCTTCCATCAGGTAGAAGATACAGGTGCCTGAGGGCACATACCACCAGACTTAAGGACAGCTTCTACCCCACTGTGATAAGACTATTGAATGGTTCCCTTATACAGTGAGATGGACTATGACCTCACGTCACTTGTTGTGACCTTGCACCTTATTGCACTGCACTTTCTCCGTAGCTGTGACACTTTACTCTGTACTGTTACTGTTTTTACCTGTACTACATCAACGCACTTTGTACCAAATGTAACTGCACTGTGTAATGAATTGACCTGTACGATCGGTTTGTAAGACAAGCTTTTCTCTGTACCTCGGTACAAGTGACAATAGTAAACCAATACCAAAATTATGGGATTATGATGGTATTTAAAATGATTCCATTGCAATTCAATAAAACTCTGTTAATCTGACATTGTCAGGATGCTGGTGCTGCTGGACTGGCAGATTTTTTTGGATTATTAGATGTTATTTCAAATTAATATCATAACACACTTTTAATTCACTCTTTTTTAAGATGTTGCATAGTAGTATAATAAATTTTCCAGCAAATCCAGTGAGTTTAAAGGGAGTTTGGGAAATGGGGCCTACTAAGTTTAAAGGGATCACAGGGAACAGGGTTAGTTGAGTTTCAAGGTAGTACAGGGAATAGGGCCCCGGTGAGTTTAAAGAAAGCACAAAACCAGGCACATACCTCCCTGTTCATGGACAATGTCACCTTCTTCTGCTTGGAACTATGGTAGGTCTGAAGGTTAATCAGCATCGTCACCAGTTTGGGCTGGCCTCTGGGGCTGGAGTCAAATGCAGGAAGAGTGAGGCTGTGCTCTTTGGGAACTGGCCCAACTGTTCCACCACCCCCCTTCACCATCAGGTCTAATTACCTGAAGGTGCTGGGAATCTGGTTCAGAGGGACTGAAGTGTTCAACGAAAATTGGCTGTAGCAGACAGGCAAGGTTAAAGGAAAACTGGGACTGTGGGAGCGGTGCTCCCACTCAATGACTGGCAAGAACTTCGTCATCAGGTGCAAGGTTCTCTTGGTTTTGCTACACTTGGTGCAGGTGTGGCCTTGCTCCTTGGCAGTCACCTGAGCCATTTTCTGTTTTCATCTGGGGATCCAAGATGAAGCATTTTTGATAGGTCATGAAGCACAAGTCTGCAGACAACGTGCAAAAGCGTAGCCAACATCACCCTCAGCCTGATGGCCACCTTTGTGCGTGGCTGCATCAAGCTGTGTGTAGAACCGAAGTACACAAACACCAAACCTACGTGCTTACATGCTGAGATTCCACGTCCCCAGTGTTGTGAAAAATGGGCCTGGCCTCATTGCCACGCAATGTCCCATTCAGTTGGACTTTGCTATGCTATGTGTCCTTCGTGGAAAAGTTCCTTCAGAAAAACTCTTTTGAACAGAATTCCATCAGGCAGTGGTCAGCACAGAACATCCTTCAGGTCCTGTGGGAGGAGGACACAATGGATCTCGTGGAATGGTTTCCTGAGCAGACTGTCAAAACCATTTGGCAGAGTGCCTCATTGCCAGAGCTCACCAACAAGCACCAAGACCTCACTTGGCTGGCAGTGAGAGAGGCCCTCCTCGTCTGATCCTTTCTGTACAGTCAGAGTCTCACTCCAAATGCAAGCTGCCCTTGGGACAGCTGTGATAAGGATAAGACAATCACCCACCTTTTTGTAGACTGCGTATTTGCAAAGATGGTTTGGAGAAGGATGTAAGGGTCCTTGTGGAGGGTCATCCAGAGCAGCTGCATAAGACAGAACTCTCTGATCTACAGGCTGTTCCCAGAGATGAGTATTAAGACAATCATCAACTGCTCTTGGAAGATCATCAGCTTGGTGAAAGACACACTTTGGTCTGCCTGAAACTTAATGGTCTTTCAGTACAACGAGATATCCATAAGGGAATGCTGCCGACTGGCACATCCCAGGATGTAGGAGTACATGCTAAGGGATGCACTGAAGGTTTGTGCAGCCAGCACAAAGGTTTTGTGGGGAATGACCACAGCCAATGTTGTTGAAGCCAGATATTTGCATAGTTTTGATAGTGATGAACAGGTAGGCTTATGTTATAGTTTGATTTTTAGGCTCAGGGGTGGCAATGCAGAACATTCTCATAAGTGTAGATTTCGTTTTGATAGACTTTCTATTGATGCATGGCACTGTGGTACAGCTGGTGGAGCCACTGCCTCACAGTGCCAGAGACACAGGTTCAATCCAGACCTTGGGTGCTGTTTGTGCAGAGTTTGCACGTTCTCCCTGTGATCTCGTGAGTTTCCTCTGGGTGCTCTAGTTTCCTCCCACATCCCAAAGGCGTGCAGGTTGGTGGGTTAATTGGCCGACTGTAAATTGCTCCTATTGTGTAGGTGAGTAGTAGAATTTGGGGAGAGTTGATGGGAATTGGGGGAGAATAAAATGGAATTAATGTAGGATTAGAGTAAATGGCTGGTTGATGATCGGCGTGGACTTGGTGGGCTGAGGGGACTGATTCTGTGCTGTATCTCTCTATGATACTTAATGATGATAAGGTCCTTCTGCCACTAGACATTGAAAGGCTAAACCCTTTGTAAAACACTCTCAACCAAGAGGCCACATGAGTGGCAATGGTGCTTTATACATAGAATCTGCTAATGCTCAAATGCATAGACCCAAAAACACCGAATGTATAGACTGAACAATGCTATGAATGTAAAGAAAGCCATGCACTTTTTTTTTGTATTTCATGTATATACTTTCCATGAGTAAAGTTTATTTTTGAAATTGAAAAGAAGCAGGGCCCCAGTGCATTAATAGGAGTATGAAAATCAGCACCTGGTGATCCAGATGTTGAATCATCAGAATTTCTGAAAAATTGGATAGCAGATTATTGGAGTTTTACTGTAATTCAAAAGTAAAGTGCTGCAGATGTTGTAAGAACCAAGAAATTATGAAAGGTCATCAACCTGAAACATAAACTCTGTTTCTTTCTCTGCAGATGCTGCCTGGCCTGTTGAGAATTATATAAAAGATTCTCCGTTAGATTCTACCTGAGAATCACTGCAGAACCACACGTCTTCAGTTATGCAGCCTGAGGTAGATTTCTAAGCCCTCAGCATTGTCAGCTGGCAGCTGAGTGCTTTTTATAAAATTTGGAAGATTGCACTAGGAGCAAAGATAAATGATCAGGTAATCTGTTTTGACAGTTACTGTCAGCCAGGACACCATGGAGAAATTTGCCTTTCTTTGTAATCATTCATGGAATCTTTTATATTCACTTTGGGCTTTGTTTAATGTCAGATTTACAGTGTGGCACTCCCTTAGTTTCAGCCTAATTTTTGTGTTCAAGCCTCCAGAGTGGGATGAAATAAAAACAAACAAAAATGCTGGAAATATCTAACAAATTTGGCAACATCTATGGAGAAGGAAAGAAATAGAGTTAATGTTTCTGGTTGAGGATTCTGGTGAATTAAATCTTGTGATACGCCATCAATAAAAATTATGTCAAAAGAAGCAAAGCAGGTTGGGACTAAAGAGCAGTTGTTGAGGAGAACAAATCCCACAATATACAAGTCTTTGCGGATATCATTAGACGGCCAGTTCACTACCTGGGATGGACATTGAGTAAATTTATTACCTCAAGAACATATAAGCTAAATCCAGAGCATTAGTATTTACCCATCTGCAGACAAAACTGAAAAACATAAAACTACTTGATTGCAATAAATTACATAAAACAGATACAATAAATTATGCTACCCACTTCACAGAGTTGTCTTGTTGCTAGTCTCGCTTTGTAGCTCCTTTTTCACTTTCATTATTTCTGTCTTTCTCTATTTGGGTTTCAATTAATTATTTTTTCTTACATATTCCCCTTATTGCTTCTATTTCTCTGTTTGGAACTGCTTCTTCTCACACTTTCTGTATATCTTCCCTCTGCTCCATTTGCTCTTCCTGACTTAATTCTTTCTGCTTCTTTTTTTACTCTGTTTCCTCATCTGCTGGCACTTTGAAGCCAGAAGACAACTTTTCAGCACTATGAGGCAAAACTATCTGACAATCAAGATAGTGCATCATAAGAAGTACTGAATGACTGAACTAGCTTTATAAGTTGTTTTCCTTCATGTAATATGTTACAAGTTCATAAATGCTGTGAATGTGCATAGTATGATTATTTTCCTGACAAGTGGATTTTTTTGGAAGTTTCCTGCCCTTTCTGGTAATCAAACCTGATGATGAAGGGAATAAAAAATCAGTTGAACCAGTTGCAGGGAATGTGGTCTCACTTTTGAATGACTCTGACCCCTGAGGCCCCTTCAAACTGGACATATATGCTGATCAGTATCCAGACCGACAGTGGGTCTGAGCAGAAGATGGTGAGGTACAGGGAGGTTTAAACTTGAGTTCCCCCAATGCGTGGCATCATCCCCCTTCTCATGCCTCCGTCCCTCCTGATACATTTGGCAAAGGGCTTGATACTATATATAAACAAGACAGAAGAGAGAGGGCAGCCTTCCTGACTCCAGATTTGATGGAAAAGTTAACCCCTTAACTTGCACTGTGCTACTGGTGGCTTTGTAGAGCAGTCGATCCAATTCCTGATTCCCACCCTGAAGCTCATTTTGGAGAGCATGTACATCATGTAAGTGTGCAATATTCTGTCAAAGGCCTTCTCCTGGTCCAAACTAACCATGAAAACGGCCACACCAACACCCAACCCACAGGTAGGTGATGTTATCCCTGAACAACACAAACTGTCAGCAATGGCGTAGGTCTGGTGGGGGGGAATTACCTACCCCACGGCAGATTTGGCTCTATTGGCAGTAGCCTTGGATAGAATATTATAATGCATGTTTAACCATGAGGTAATTGCTAATTTCTGATTCCCTCCCTCTCCCACTTCTGCTTGCAGATGAGAGTGATGATATCCTTCCTCGTGGATTCTGAACAACTAAGATGCGTAGCACCATATACTTCCAGCAGGAACTGCTGGAGGTTGCCCAGCCATTGCTTCTTCAAAGTTGTGGTGTACACATTGGTTATCCCCAGTAGAGCATTCCCGTATGTTATATCTCCTGTGAGGAGATGGAATCCAATCTCCTCCTTGACCTCAGCAATGGTGAAATTGCCTGCCTGCAGCAGAATACTTAGGCTGAAGATACAGTAGTTGTGACCTCCTGACCATATTGGTTGTTCCGTTTGATCACCATTGCAACTACTGCCAATAGTTATTGAAGTTTGGTAAGCTGCACTTCTGCAAAGACAACAGGTTGGCCTTGACCTTGGCAAGGCATTTTAAGGTTGCAACACATTGGGCAGAGCTTACTGAATCACCTGGACCAGATCTACATTGTACCTGACAGGCAGATCTCTGACTGCCTTGCACTGGGGTAGCAGGGTAGATATTTGCCTGGTCAGCTTGAATCAGGAAAAGGCCTTTGACAGAATTTTGCACGCATATGATGAATGTGCACTCCAAAATGGGTTTTGGGGAAGGAAGCCATAATTGCATTTGACTGCTCCAAATAAACATCTGTAGTTCAGTCCAAATCAATGGGTGAGAAATGGTAAAATAGCAAATCAGACCTGGAGTTAGGCCAGACTGCTCTCTCTCCTCTGTCTTGTTTGTGGGCTGCATAAAATCTCTTGCCAAGTCCATCATGAAGGAGTATGAGGGGTGATAATTCCAGGCAGTGGCAGTGTAGATAAGGTGATATTTTTTCTGGCATGCTTGCCATACTTGGAAGGGAATTCCAGAGTGGGAGCAATGGCAGAGAGCTAATGAAATAACTCTCAACATGATTTCTGCAAATATTTTGCAACCTTGCGATACCGCACCTCAGCAACCATCAGCAGCGGTTGCGATGATGTTCCCACAGGCATATGGTTAGGAGGCAGCAACTGCTGCTCTTCTGGTCTGAGTGGGGAAGGAACTTCACCATCAGTGACGTCAGAGAGATGGCTGGTGACCATTTCCTCATAGCAAATGTAATGTACAGAGGTGCTCTGCTCCAGATAGTCAGTGCATACACCTAGCTCTGGAAAACGAATGAATGGTTATCTTCTAGCTGCTCCCACTGCTATTATCTATGTCCTGCCCAATCATTCTGGGCAGTGACTTCAACTGCATTGTCGATGCAGCTGAATAGTCTGGCACAGCCAACAGCAAACTGGACATTACCTCCAAACTACTGTTGGAAGCAGTGAAAAATGCAATAACTTGAAAGGTGCAATATCTTTACCAACCCTGCAGGTACAGCACCATGGTAATGCTGCTGGTTGAGACCAGACAGCTCAGTAAGGTCCCAGATATACTTCCTGTTTTTGAACCAAGCACCCACAATCAGATCCACTAACGTCACTCTGGTGTTCTTCTCTGACCATTCCCTCCTGTTTGCTGACTGTCACCTGTAGGAAGACCAGAAGACTGGCAAAGGGATATGGAAGATGAACATGAAACCATTGACCCCATAAATTTCCAGGAACTTAACAAAAAGAATTACGCAGGTTGTAGAACTGTGAAACCCCTCTTTGGTTCTCCTTTGCACAGGTGGGAAGCAATTAAGGTGAACGTCAAGAGATCCTTTATCCTTGAGTGTTCAGGAAGTGAGGGAGAGGAGGGAATTTCACCATCCCCAGAAAAAGGATGCAGACTCTGCTCTTTCTGCAGTCGACACTGAGGAGACGAGGAGGAACTCCAAGAGGTAAGGACTGCAAGCCTTGCTTCTTTGCCTTGGAGTCCTCCAAGATCATCTTCTGATCCAGAATCCATTCCATGGAGCGGGATGGGATGTGCTCACACTTCTTCTGAAAGGTTCATGAGGAGCTCTGTGATCAGCAGCCTCAAAGAAGAGTAGTAACACCTAAGAAGAGTAGTAGCTCAGTAATACCTTGTAGCCAGACACACAAAGGATTCTGTGCTGGCCTGTATGATGGGGAAGCCAAAGGTACCTCTGCATTCTGGATCTTCTTATCCTCTATTGCAAACATCTTAGATGACGTGGAAGTGTCTGGACTGGCCTTTGACAATGAACAAACTATTTGTTACTTTGAGATGAATAATGTACCTGAACACAATGGTGTACTGGCCGAGCTGTACTTGGCTATTTGGGACTGGATGGGCCCAAACCTGCTGGAACTATGCAACACTATGCTTCTAGTTAGAATCCACGAGGAAGGGCAGAAGAGGGAAAGGGAGAAGAACAGGAATTGTCAACCATCTCACTGTTGAATGTAGATTACAAGATTCTGTCCAAGGTCATTGGTGATCAAGTTGAGTCTGCTCTGGGGCAGATGATCCATCCGGATCAGACCTGCACTGTTCCATTTAGGAAGATCTGTAATAGCCTTGTGCAGCTCAGGGATACCATTGCTGATGTGTAGGATGGGGGAGTGGACATTTACCTGGTCAGCTTGGACAAGGAGAAGGGCTTTGACAGAATATTGCACACTTACATAATAGACGTGCTCTCCAAAATGGGCTTTGGGAAGGGAGTTGGGAATTGTAGTTCTCAGTATTGCGGTCCAAATTAATGGGTGTGAAGTGGAAAGCTCAAATCTGGAGCTGGGTAAAGTTGTCCTCTCTCCATTATTTGTGTGCTGTATTGAGCCTTTTACCAAGTCCTTCAGGAAGGAGGGGGGGTATGAGCATAATTATCCCCAGCAATGGAGGCACTCAAGTCAAAGCCTCCCTATACATGGATGACATTGCCATCTTCTGCTCAGATCCTCTATTGATCCGCAGATTGATCAGCATCTGTGACCACTCTGAACTGGCCTTCAGGGCCAGAGACAACTGCAGCTAAAGCCAGGCCATGTTCTCTTTCTGGATTTCCATCTTCTTTAGCAACTAGTCTGACCGGTCCTTTGTACCGATTACTTCAAAGTGCTGGGAATCTGGTTTGGAGGAGTAGGGCATGCGGCAAGAATTAGTTCAAGCAAATAGCCAACATGAACCAGATACTGAGACTGTAGGAATGGTGCTCCCTCTTGTTCATGGAAAAGAACATGGTCATCAGATGAGAGGTGCTCTCAGTGTTGCTGTATATTCCATTGAATCTGACTGTACTGTACAATCTTTCTCTCATAGAAAAGTCTGTACAGAAACACAGCTTTGACCACAAACCAATCAGGCAGCAGTCTGCACAGAACGTCCTTGAGGCCATAAAGGAGAACAAAGCAGCATCGCCTGAGATGGTCAAAGTCATTTGGCAGAATGCCTCATTACCAGAACTCTCAAGCAAGCACCAACATCTCACTTGGGTGGTGGTGAGAAGGACCCTCCCTATCAGATCTTTCATGTACAGTGGGACTACCAAGCCCATTGCATGCAGCCCTTGAGGTGGCTGCGGTGCAGATGAGATGGTTGTCCACCTCCTTGTGGACTGTGCAAAGAAGGTCTGGAGAAGGATGTGGTTTTTGAGGTTCACACCAAGCAGCTATGTTAACACATGATCTGTGCTATACAGGCTGTACCCAGAAGCATATACTGAGACAAATATCAACTGTTGCTGGAAAATCATCAACTCAGTGAAATTTGCACTTTGGTCTGCCCAAAACATGTTGGTCTTCCAGTGTAAAGAGATGTCTATAAGCAAATGCTGCTGACCGGCACATTCCTGGATGCAGGATTATGTGCTGAGGGATTCACTGAAGCTCAATGCAGCAAATGCAAAGGTTCTGTGAGGAAGAACTACAGTAAGGGGTCCTCCTGCTACTGGACACCCGAGGGGCTAGCCTGGGTACAGCCTGGAGATCACAGATCCTGTGTTAACATAGCTGCTTAGATGTACCTCAAAAAAACACTATCACATCCCTTTTCTGACCTTCTTGGCAAACACAGGAGGTGGGAAACCACCTCATCACTGCTGCAGCCACCTCAAGGGTTCACAAGATCACAAGACAAGGAAGCAGAAGTAGGCCATTTGGCCCATCGAGTCTGCTCCAAAGAAAAGAAAGGGAAAAGAAAAAGAGAAAAGAAAGGGAAAAAGAAAAAAGAAATGAGAAATGGGGGGAAAAACGTCTGCTCCATGAGCTAAAGGGAAAAAAAACTATTCCTTTCTAGCCCCAATTTCTGGCCTTATCCCCATATCCCTTGATACCTTGACTAATTAGATAACTATCTATCTCCTTAAGTGCCTCTAATGATTGGGCCTCCACTGCTGTAAGAATTCCATAAACTCACTACTCTCTGGCTAAAGAAATTTCTCCTCAACTCTGTTTTAAACCTGTACCCTCTAATTCTAAGATTGTGCCCTCTGGTCCTGGACTCACCCACCAAGGGAAACAGCTTGGCCACATCTACTCTGTCCAATCCTTTCAACATTCTAAATGTTTCTATGAGGTCCCCTCTCATTCTTCCGTACTCCAGTGAATACAGTCCAAGAGCCGACAAACGCTCATCATATGTAAGCCCTTTCATTCCAGGAATCATCCTCGTAAATCTCCTCTGAACCCTCTCCAACATCAGCACATCCTTCCTAAGATATGGGGCCCAAAACTGCACACAGTATTCCAAATGAGGCCTCACTAGTGCCCCGTAGAGCCTCATCAACACCTCCCTACTTTTATACACTATACCTCTCGAAATGAATGCCAACATAGCATTTCGCTTTCCTTACTGCCGATCCGACCTGGTGGTTAACCTTTAGGGTATCCTGCACGATTACCCCCAAGTCCCTTTGTACTTCTGTACTTTGAATTTTCTCTCCTTCTAGATAATAATCTGCCCGTTTATTTCTGTTTCCAAAATGTACAACGGCACATTTCTCAACATTGAATATCATCTGCCATTTCCTTGCCCATTCTCCTAAACTATCTAGGGCTCTCTGCAACCTTCCTGTCTCCTCAATGCTCCCTACTCCTCCACCTATCTTGGTGTCGTCTGCAAACTTAGCCACAAAACCATTTACTCCATCATCCAAATTGTTAACGTACAAAGTAAAAAGAAGCGGCCCCAACACCGACCTTTGCGGAACACCACTAGTAACCGGTAGCCAACCAGAACAGGATCCTTTTATTCCCACCCTTTGCTTTCTGCCTACTAGCCATGCTCCACCCATTCCAATATCCTATCTGTAATTCCATGACCTCTCATCTTATTAATCAGCCTCTTGTGCGGCACCTTGTCGAAGGCCTTTTGAAAGTCTAAATACGCAACATCTACAGCTTCACCCTTATCCACCCTACCTAAGATTTCCTCAAAAAACTCCAATAGGTTGGTCAGGCAGGACCTTCCCTTCATGAAACCATGCTGGCTTGGACCTATCTTGCCTTGCACCTTGCGTGTGATGGGATTGGTGGTCCAGCTTTGCATGAAGGATCTGACAGGTTGGGCCTTCTCACCACCATCCAAGTGAGATGTTGGTGCTTGTTTGAGAGTTTTGGTGATGAGGCATTCTGCCAGATGACTTTGTCCATCTCAGGAAACCATCTGACAGGAGGTACTGCCTCCTTAGGTCCTCAAGGAAATTCTGATTGGTTTGTGGCCAAAGCTGCATTTCTGCACAAATTTTTCTATGCGGGAAAGATTGTACAGTACAGTAAAATTCAATGGAACACATAACAACACTAAGAGCACCTCTCATCTGATGACCATGTTTATTCCCACAATCAAGAGAGAATGCCATTCTCACAGTCCCTGTTTAAGAGTTAACCTCAAGAATTAACCTCTCAAATATCCCAGATGGGATGCTTGGGAATGAAAATTGACATAATGTAAATGATGCAAGTAAATGGAATTACAACAATGTATTGTATACTTGCAATTTTTATAAATAAAGTACTTTTATTAAAAAAAACTAAGTTACATTGCATCTTTCAGAACCTCAGGGTCTCCTGGTTTGCTTCACAACCAATCATTACTTTTGGTCAAGCCACATCTATTTGTGCACAACAAGACCTCACATATAACAGGGAAATGTCAGAATGCAGAACTTAATGATCTTTAAATAATAATGGCATATGTTCCATCCACATGAACATGTAAATGGTTCACAGTTTAACATTAGAACATGGAACATTATAGCACAGTACAGGCCCTTTGGCCCACGATTTGTGCTGACATTTTATACCTTCCCTAACCCTTCCCTCCCACATAGCACTCCATTTTCCTATCATTCATGTGCCTATCTAAGAGTCTCTTAGATGTCCCTAATGTATCTGCCCCCACAACCTCTGCCAGCAGTGCATTCCATGAACCCACCACTCATGTGTAAGAAAACTTACCCCTGACATCCCCCCATACCTTCCTCCAATCACCTTAAAATTATGCCCCCTCTGGTTCGCCATTTTCGCCCTGGGAAAATGTCTCTGACTGTCCACTCAATTGATGGCTCTTATCATCTTGTACCCCTCTATCAAGTCACCTCTCATCCTCCTCCTCTCCAAAGAGAAAAGCCCTAGCTCGCTCAGCCTGTCCTCATAAGACATGCTCTCCAATCCAGGCAGAATCCTGGTAAATCTCCTCTGCACCCTCTCTAAAGCTTCCACATCCTTCTTATAATGAGGCAACCAGAACTGAACACAATACTCCAAGTGTGGTCCAACCAGAGTTTTATAGAGCTTTATACATTACCTCACGGCTCTTGAACTCAATACCCTGACTAATGAAGGCCAACACACCATACGCCTTCTTAACAACCCTATCGACCTGCATGGCAACCTTGAGGGATCTATGGACGTGGACCCCAAAGTCCCTCTGTTCCTCCACACTGCTAAGAGTCCTGCCATTAACCTTGTATTCTGCCTTCAAATTTGATCTTCTAAAGTGTATCACTTCACAATTTTCCAGGTTGAACTCCATCTGCCATTTCTCAGCCCAGCTCTGCATCCTATCAATGTCCTGTTGTAATCCATAGCAACCTTCTACACTATCCACAACACCACCAACCTTCATGTCTTCAGCAAATTTACTAACCCACCCTTCCACATCCTCATCCAAGTCATTTATAAAAAAAAATCACAAAGAGCAGGGGTCCCAGAACAGTTCCCTGTGGAACACCACTGGTCTAAAGATATCACTTCCAACATAATTACACTCCATCAGTACTGTAAACAGACATTAACCTATCTTATCTACTCAAGTCCTGGAGCAGAACATACAATGTTCTTACTAAAATGAAACAGTATTACAAATGAATTAATCTGATTGCTTTCTAATGTTGTGCTGTGGTTTGCCTTTGCTCATACCATCTTTACTTTGGCAGTTCTCCAGTTATTTTTAAAAATTTGTATGAAAACACTGTTGTAGTTCTTTTTAACACATCTCTCCTCACAGGTGTAATTCTCTCTTTAACCAGCATTGTTACATACACTCCTTTTTTATCCTGTCTGAAAACCCTGTAACGAGGAATGCGGAGCTTTTACTGAATGTTTCAGTAAAAGTATCAAATCCTGCATGTTGATCAGCTTTCTTTTGTTAGAACCATAGAATTATTATGGGTCAGAAGGAAGCCACTTAAGTCCCATCAACTGTATACCAAGGCTCCCTGCATTAAATCATATCCCATTAAGTATCAGATATTTGTAGAATTGTGGGATTAGCTTTAATTGGCTTTTATTGGTCAGCATGAACAAGAAGACACAGACTCCAGACGCTTGAATCTGGAGTAAAAGCAAATTGCTGGAGGAATTCAGCGGGGCGAGCAGCATCTGTGGGGGAAAGGAAATGTAGACATTTCGGGTTGAGAACCTGCAGCAGGACACTGCAGATGTACAAGCTGGAGCGAAATAAAAACATGATGTGCCCTGACCTCCTCCTGTGTTGTAAATTCCTTTGGTTGCAAGAATTGTGCTACTTTGACAAACTTGATATAAGAAAGATTGGCAGATGCGCTGCTCCGCTAAATGGAAAAAGATACCTCCACACCACTGATTGAAGTTGTTTCTGAAATAGACTCTCAGAAGTTGCGGGGCGGGTGACACACTAAGGCTGGATTCACTTCAACAGGTCAAACTGCGGCAGGAATGATTCCGGGAGCAAAGTCAACCCGCAGAGTTCATGCGCACGTCCGCAGAGACGCCGGCTTTGGGAGTTTAAATGATTACTCCGTGGGATGGTCCGTTCAGCAATTCCCCCCTCACTGAAACCTGCACCAGCCGCATCATACACTGGAAACAGCAGAAAAACACGGTGCTCAGCTCTGATGAAAGGTCACCGCCGCGCAATGTGAAAGTGCCCCCCCCTCTCTCTCTCTCTCCAAAGAAACTACCCAACCGGCTAAATATCTCCGAAATCCGGTTCTTTTTTTTACATCAGATTTCCAGTGTCTGCAATTCCCTCCCCTCAGCACCGACGTGACACGGACTCCATTTCCCAGAAGGCGCCGCCAACGGCCGTGCGCAGACGGCGACCTTTCACCCTGTTCCTTTTCCGCGTTCGGCGAGAAAGGAAAATGCGGCCGCCCGCATGCGCAGTCGCGCCGAGCCCGCAAGTTTGAAGACAACACACGGGACATTTTTTTTGTGTGGTTATTTTGTAGTTAAAGGGGCGATTTCTGTCGACCCCCCCTTTTCTTTTTTCTCTCTCTCGCTTCCCCCTTTCTCGGTTCGCGGGGCTGGGCTCCCAGGAATGTGATCGCGGACATAGGGGTGGGGGGAAGAAGGGGGCGGGAGAGAAAAATCCAGATTGGGATCCTTCCAGTGAGGTCAGCTGGCGAGTTGCTTTCCCCCCCCCCCCCCCTCCCTGTAGATTCGGGGACGACGGTTGGTCGTTGGTCTCGAGCCGGCGCTCTAGTCTCGAGGGGGCGAGCCGTTGGGAGAGGGCGCGAGGGCGGGCGCGCGGGGCGTCTCGAGCGCCCTTCTCCCCGAGCGCTCGGGCAGCCGGATGGTGTCCCCGGCGCGCCAGCGGGGAGCCGGAGCCGCCGAGAGTTGGGGGGGGGCAGGAGGAGGGGGAGGAGGAGGGGGGTAGGTGGTGGGGCGGGACGGGACTGGGACAGGGACAGGACAACGTAATAATAAAAAAAACAAAAGGGGGGGACGATCACTTCCAAAAACTTTAGGTGGGGTGGGGGGAAGGGAGGAGGGGGTGGGTGGGAGGGGGGTAGATACGGGTTTGGGGGGTGTGGTGGGAAGGGTTTCGCTGTGACTGGAATGAGAGGCGATCGGCCAGCGTTTGAGCAAGTGAGGGAGGGAGGTCTTTAAAGGGGGTGGGGTGGGGGGGGTGGGGAGAGAGAATTTTTTTTTGTTTCGGGATCACCCCGTGGAGTGGCGATCGAGGGGAGGGAAAACGTCTGCTGTGAGACGGGAGAGGCTGCGGGTGCGCGCCCGGTTGCTGGAGGCGGCACCATGCAACAACCGCAGCAACAGTACGATTTCTTCAGCGAGGACAATGCGCCCAAATGGCGGGGTCTGCTCGTTACTGCTCTGCGGAAGGTAAGGGCTTTGCTCCCGGTGCTCTTGGATGTGTTCGAAGACTGCACCAACGCAGCTTGTCAGGTTAATGCAATCGGGTTTTATTTCTGGCATGGGGAGGGGGGGGGGGATGAATGGGGAAACGCATCAACTTGGTATTTTTCTTTTTCATTTTGTTTCGGTGGCAATTTAAGCAAAAGGCTGTGTTTGCGATCTTGTGCAGTAAATCAATAACAATGTTCCAGACGTGAGAACGGAGGGCAATCTATAAAGGAGTATGTCGTGCTAGCTTCCTCGACTGAAAATTTGGGTTTTTGGAATAGCGTACTGTACGTCTAGCAGATTTTACTGAAATGACATCCTTGTCAGAGAGCAACTTTATGCAATGTTTCAGTCCAGCTATCGCATTGTCACCTTCATGGATCAGCCTCTTAATCTACAATTTAAGTTTTACCTGGTCTGTTTTGGTTTATTTCCTGATGCTTGGATTCATTGTTGGACGGTTTGTGTATGTTGGGGCTGGGTAGGATGCCTTGTAATTGGTTGTCTTTAAGGTGCATATTCATCGTATGGTTTTGTCTCTGGATTTCTGGACAGCGAACAGCATGAGAGTGATTGCAGCATAGGGATTTCAGATACTGCTCTTGTGCCTCTCCCTTTTTTTTAGTGATTTAAGACAAAGTATTGAGATGACTAAAAAGGTACCCTGATATTTGGAGGGGGTACTGATGAAATGCATTTAATAATGAACAAAGGATGTAAGGAACATGTTCCGAATCTCGTTTTTCTCCAGTCTAGAGAACTCAGTTTTGGAGCTTCATTGTCTGTTTACATAAAAACACAAGTGCAGAATGCATCTTTCAGAATGTTAGTTACCATTCCATTTTGAGGCAAATAGCTTAGTGATTTTGAGAATGAAACGTTGGTTTGAATTGTTAAAACAAATTTTTATAACATTTCTAAAACACTTAATATTTCAAACCTGAATTAATTGTTTTTTGTGTGCAAGGGCTGTTTGGAAATACCATTGTAGCTTCTGAAGAACAGTGCCCTGATTGCAGAAAACATTTATGTATTATAAAAATACAAAAGCACCATGAATGCAGATTTATTTACTCATTGTATTTTCATTACTAGGTATGCCTGTCCCCAGATGGAACAGAATTTGATTATTTTTCATATCCTCTGGTATCCTCTTGTGGACCTCTGTTGGAGAAGTGACTGTTTCTATATCATAAATAGTTGACATGATTGGTATCACATGGAAGCCTAGGTTTAAGTCTATGAAACAATAAACACTTTTAATTTGGAAGTTGATGGTGTACGTGGCTGCACATAGGGAGAGATTTTGAATTGGTTTTGTTATTTATGGAGGGGTGGGGGAGAGAAGTATACCATCAAGGGGCAAAGTACTTAAGCAAACAATATAGAATGAGCAAAAAACAAATTGCTGGAGGAACTCAGCGGGTCAAGCAGCATCTTTGGAGGTAAAGGGATAGTTGACGTTTTGATCAAGACCTTGCATCAGGACAGAACCAGCTGAGTTCCTCAGCAGCTTGTCTTTTTTGGTCCAAATTCCAGCATGTGCAGTCTTTAATGTCTCCAGAATACAGAATGAAGTTTGTTCTACATATTACAAAGTGGTTTGCTTTTAAATGTAAAAGCACATAATTGAATTACAAAAAGTGGTTTTTAAAGCAAAATATAATTAATATCAATTTTTGAACCATAATGTCCATTTGGAAACTTACCATTTTTATTTTCTCACAATCTTTTGAATAAGATAATCGGCAAAGAATCAGAAGAAATGAATAGAACTTTTCTTTACATAGCAAGCTTTTTCATAATCCAAAATCATTTTTACTAGCCTTTATCATTCTTTCAGCACTTTAGTCGCTTTTATCACCCATCAGCACTTTACTCATTCAATCTTTCCTGGTCTCTCATCTGCCAAGAATCTTTCCTTTTGTTCTTCGCACACCTCCCTCTTTCTATGCAGTGTTTTATCTTTAATTTTGCCCAGTTCTAATGAAATTGTATTCACCTCAAATGCTAACTCAGTTTCTGTCTCCAGAGGTGCTGCCTGATCTGGTGAATATTTTCAACATTTTCTGTTTCATTTGTGCTTCTGATCTTGTATTGCACTTGTTCAAAGGATAGTGGAACCAAATTTAAAAGCAACTTTGAGAAGCAATGTGTATATATGTTTTAACAGGAAAGATTTACAGGTCAATGGGGAAAAATTGGGTTTAATTGCACAGCTATTTCAAAGTGCTGGCATAGGTACAACATTTTATTGTTTCATTGGTTGTGGGTCTTAATGCGAAGGCTGAAACTTATTACCTTTTCATAATTTCCCTTGAGAAGATGGTGATGATCCTCCACCTTGATGGCTGTATTTGTCATGTTGAGGATCTTTCTATACAGCTGTAAGCTAGTGAGTACCAGGATCTTAACTCAGTAATGATGGAGGATTGTTGATATCTTTCCAAGTCAGGATAGTCTATAACTTAAGAGGAACTTGTAAATTGTAAATCCAAATGTCCTTGTGTTTATGCAGTTGAGGGTTTAGGTTTTTCATCCATCTGTCTATTTAGTTATTTATTGTTTGAGGATGCATACATTGCCAGCATGGCCTACATTTATTGTATTGAGGAGGTAACTGTTGAAATCTTGGTGACTTGCTACAGTGCACTTCGTAGATCAGAATCAGGTTTATTATCACTGACCTATGTCATGAAATTTGTTGTTTTGTGGCAGCAGTACAGTGCAAGACATAAAAATTATTGTAAGTTACAAAAATAAATAAATAGTGTAAAAGAGGAATAACAAGAAGGTGTTCATGGACCGTTCAGAAATCAAATGGCAAAGAGGAAGAAGCTGTTCCTGAAATGTTGAGTATGGGTCGAGAGGCTCCTGTGCCACCTCCCAGATGGTAGTAACGTGAAGAGGGCATGTCTTAGGTGGTGAGGGTCCTTAATGATGGATGCCGCTGCCTTGAGGCACCGCCTCTTGAAGATGTCCTTGATGGTGGGGAGGGTTGTGCCTGTGATGGAGCTGGCTGAGTCTACAACCCTCTGCAGCCTCTTTTGATCCTGCATATTGGAGCCTCCATACCAGGCGGTGATGCAATCAGTCAGAATGCTGTCCACTGAATGTCTGTAGAAATTTGCAGGAGTCTTGGGTGACATACCAAATCTCCTCAAACCCGTAATGAAGTAGAGCCACTGATGTGTCTTCGTCGTGATTACATCAATGTGTTGTGCCCAAGATGTTGATGCCCAGGAACTTGAAGCTGCTCACCCTTTCCACCAGTGGCCCCTCAATGAAGACTGGTATTTATTCTCCTGACTTCCCCTTCCTGAAGTCCAGGTGATTTACCATGCAGTCAGATAAGACAAGATTTCTTTATTAGTCACATGTACATCGAAACACACAGTGAAATGCATCTTTGCGTAGAATGTTCTGGGGGCAGCCCACAAGTGTCACCACGCTTCCGGCGCCAACATAGCATGCCCACAACTCCTAACCCGTACATCTTTGGAATGTGGGAGGAAACTGGAGCACCTAGAGGAAACCCACGCAGTCACGGGGAGAACGTACAAACTCCTTACAGACAGCGGCCGGAATTGAACTTGGGTCGCTGGCGCTGTAATAGTGTTATGCTAACCACTACTCTACTGTGCTTGCCCACACACAGCCAAATTGCAGCATTTATGGAAAGTATTAATGTTTCAAGGTGTTGTAAGGCAAGCCAGTCAAGTAGGTTCTTTATGTATCTTGTGTCAAGCTTCTTGAGTGTTGCTTGACCTGGATTTATCTGGGTAAGAGGATGCCATCATGCTCCTGATTTGTGCCTTGAAGATCGTGGAAAGACTCAAAAGATGAGTCCCTCATTTTAAAATACTCAGTCTCTGATCTGATGTTGCAGTTGCAGCATTTATGTGGTGGTTCTAGTTTGGCATCATTAAAGGTGACTTCCCAGAATATTACTGGTGTCAAATTTACTAATGTTAAACAGAAAAGGAGTTGGTTATTGTCTTGCACTTCGTGTTGTGAAGTTTAATTGCAATATATCAGTCCATGTCTCAATGATATCCAATCTTCTGGGACACTATCTGAGGAGTTGAGGATTGGACTGAATAGTGCAATCATCTTTTTACATTCCCATGACAATTTTTTGTGTTGTGTGATTGTGTAGTTCTATGAATTGGAGATATGGAATTTAATATTTCATTTGTGTGTACTTGTCCATAGAGTATTTGTATCCTAAAACATCAGTGCCTTTTCCTCAGAAAGCAAAGGAAATTCAGTATGTCCCGATGACCCTCATGAATTTTTACGGATGCACTATAGAAAGCATCCTATCCAGATGCATCACAAAATCAGCAACTGCTCTGCCCAAGACTGCAAGAAATTGTTGAAAGTTTTGAATGTAGCCCAGTCTATCACAAAATCCAGCCTCCCCTCCATTGACTGTCTACACTTCCTGTATCCTCAGGAAAGCAGCCAATGTAATCAAGGATTCCTCCCACTCCGGTCATTCTCTCTTCTCCCCTCTCCTGTCAGGCAGAAAGTACAAAGGTTTGCACACATACCACCAGACTTGAGGACAGGTTCTACCCTGCTGTTATGACACTTTTGAACGGACTTCTTATGCGATAAAGATGAACTCTTGATCTCTCAATCTACCTAATCATGGCCCTTGCATTTTATTTGTCTACTTGGTGGCACTGCACTTCCTCTAACTGTAACGCTGTATTCTGCATTCTGTTTTGTCTTCCTTTTGTACTACTTTGATGTACTTATCTATGGAATGATCTGTCTGGATGGCATGCAAACAAAAGCTTTTCACCGTATATCGGTACATGTGACAATAATAAGCCAATTACCAATGCACATTTCCTTGTATATAAAAGTTATTAATTTCTCACGTCTGCTGCTTTTCTATTGAAAATTCACTTACTTTAAAGATGTGTACATTTCTAAAATAATTGAATATGCTGTATGTAATTCTAATTGTTTTGCGATATTTTAGAATACTGTCTGATATATCTTGTGCTGGAACTTGTGAAGAATGATTTTATGAGAAGTAGGAAAATGTTCAGGAAACTAATGTAGCAGTATCAGAAGATATCATTGGAGAATAATTTGGTCTGTATGTTTCATACATAGAATTATAAAAAGCTCTAATTTCAAAATATAGATGTTCTAATAACTATTGTTATTGATGTTTCTTAAGAGAAGTTTCTTAAGAGTTGAGTATTGAATTTTTTGGGTTGAGGTTCAAAACTTCACAATGAAGAGCACATATTCTGTCTCCTGCTGTTTGAGAAGGCTGGAGATTTAAGGAGAATTGTGAGCAGAATTTGATTTGCAGAATAACTATAGAACCACATCCTGGGTACAGTGGCATGCGAAAGTTTGGGCACCCCGGTCAAAATTTCTGTTACTGTAAATAGTTAAGCGAGTAAAAGATGACCTGATTTCCAAAAGGCATAAAGTTAAAGATGACACATTTCTTTAATATTTTAAGCAAGATTACTTTTTTATTTCCATCTTTTAGATTCAAAATAACAAAAAAGGAAAAGGGCCCGAAGCAAAAGTTTGGGCCCCCTGCATGGTCAGTACTTAGTAACATTCCTTGTGTACTAAGTACTGACCATGCATCACAGCCTGTAAACACTTTCTGTAGCCAGCTAAGAGTCTTTCAATTCTTGTTTGGGGGATTTTCGCCCATTCTTCCTTGCAAAAGTCTTCTAGTTGTGTGAGATTCTTGGGCCGTCTTGCATGCACTGCTCTTTTGAGGTCTATCCACAGATTTTCGATGTTGTTTAGGTTGGGGGACTGTGAGGGCCATGGCAAAACCTTCAGCTTGTGCCTCTTGATTTTGATTGTGGATTTTGAGGTGTGTTTAGGATTGTTATCCTGTTGTAGAAGCCATCCTCTTTTCATCTTCAGCTTTTTTAGACGGTGTGACGTTTGCTTCCAGAATTTGCTGGTATTTAATTGAATTCATTCTTCCCTCTACCAGTGAAATGTTCCCCGTGCCACTGGCTGCAACACAAGCCCAAAGCATGATCGATCCACCCCTGTGCTTAACAGTTGGAGAGGTGTTCTTTTCATGAAATTCTGCACCCTTTTTCCTCCAAACATGCCTTTGCTCATTGCGGCCAAAAAGTTCTATTTTAACTTCATCATTCCACAGGACTTGTTTCCAAAATGCATCAGTCTTGTTTAGATGTTCCTTTGCAAACTTCTGACACTGAATTTTGTGGTGAGGATGCAGGGAAGGTTTTCTTTTGATGACTCTTCCATGAAGGTCATATTTGTGCAGGTGTCGCTGCACAATAGAGCAGCGCACCACCACTCCAGAGTCTGCTGAATCTTCCTGAAGGTCTTTTGCAGTCAAACGGGGGTTTTGATTTACCTTTCTCGCAATCCTACGAGCAGTTCTCTCAAAGTTTCCTTGGTCTTCCAGACCTCAACTTGACCTCCACCATTCCTGTTAACTGCCATTGCTTAATTACATTACGAACTAAGGAAACGGCCATCTGAAAACGCTTTGCTATCTTCTTATAGCCGCCTTCTGCTTTGTGGGCATCATTTATTTTAATTTTCAGAGTGCTAGGCAGCTGCTTAGAGGAGCCCATGGCTGCGGACAATGTTTGAGGAGTCAGGGTATTTTTAAAGCTTTGAAATTTGCATCATCTGGCCTTTCCTAACAATGACTGTGAACAAGCCATAGCCCTAACAAGCTAATGAAGGTCTGAGACCTTGGTAAAAGTTATCTGAGAGCTCAAACCTCTTGGGGTGCCCAAACTTTTGCATGGTGCTCCTTTCCTTTTTTTCACTCTAAAATTGCACAAAACAAAAATAATGCACTAATCTTGCTTAAAATGTTGAAAAGAATGTTTCATCTTTAACTTTAATACTTTATGACTTCTACTCACTTAACTATTCATAGTAACGGGTGCCCAAACTTTTGCATGTCACTGTATGTTCTGTTAGGATATCCAAGTAGATAGGATTATGACATCCATATTACTTGGGAACTTATCAATTTGCCCAACCAATTTCAGGCATTTACAATCTCGTTCCCAGTCTTGTCCTTGACACTGAGGATTCAGTATTGATTAAGTTGGTGATGATTTCACAAGAGTTTTAACTGATCTCATCAGAAAAGGACAATGATACAAGTACAGTGGTGTCTGTCTTAACATGATAGGTCTGTGGAGATCCATTTTAAAACTTATCTCTGGCATTAGAGATCAGGAGAATTGTGAGCCTGTCTACATATTTTTTTCATTTCTGTATTAGTCATGGAAGATACTTAATAGTGTATATTTCCCAAAATTGAATCAAACAATTAATAATATCTCTAGAGGGAGTTAAAGCTTTTTGACCTGCCTTTGTAAAATGTAGGAAGCAGCATCATACATGGGTTTCTTTGATCTTCTTAACAATAAAAAAAATAACCTTTTGACTTCCCGAACTGAAGCTTTGGAGAGTCCTTCTCACGTTTGGCTGCCCTCAGAAATTTGTCTTCTCTTTGCCTCTGCTACATGATGATGTGCAAGCCAAGGATCCACCACAAACCCAATCCCAATGCAGATTGGGGCCAAGTAAGGCAAACTATTTTTTTCAGTCTATTTGCAGTATTACACTTAACCTCCATCTAGAGTGGAACTATACTACTGGATGAAAAGGAAATATTTCAATCCCTGTCACCTCAGCTCCAAGAATAGAGGCCACTCCAACCTGTCATTGAGCTGCTGAATGCAAATAGCAATTTTATATGTAAAGATTCAGAGGCTGAGCCCCAAGTCATTGTTGATTTGTTCATCAAAGCACACCTGTGAATGGGTTTGCCCTAAAAATCAGCAAAATAAAATCCTTTTCCAACCTGTACTTAATGTACAAGGTTGACTCCAAAGCCCAGCATTAAAGTTCCGTAACAAGTTGCTGGAAAACAAGAATTGCTCTGAATATCTCGGGAACAACCCCTCAGCAAAGGTGGACATTGATGACAAAATTAACCATTGCCTCAAGTACATCATCACAGCCTTTGACCGAATGAAAGTAGTATTGGATCAAGATTTCAGGCTTGGCACTAAATTCATGGTCTACTGGGTAGCAGTGATCTCTTTTCCCTGTATGTTTCTGAGACTTGAGCTACCTACAGCAAGCACTTCAAAGCACAAGAGAATTACCACCAACTCTGTTTCCAGAAAGTTCTCCAAATCTATGGGCAGGATGAGTAAATCAACGTAGGCATCATCTCCTAGGCCAAAGTCTCTAACTTTGAGACTTGGCCAGTTCTGATGAGCATCACAATGTTTGTATGCCTGACTTCAGACTCCTGAAGGAGTCAATCTACTGAACCCTACCAGGGCAAGAGATTATTAGGGGGATGCTTCACGGATGTACTTGAAGCTTCCTTGGGGGAAAAATGTAACATCCTCCTTTTTTTTATAGCTTGTGACCAATCAAAACGGAGAAGAAGCTTCTGTGAAAGGACTTAAGAATCTCATGGGGGATTTGCAGAAATACAGAGATAAAAATGGCTTCTCACACAAATATCACACCACTCCCATACTGTCCATCATTGGCTTGTCATGTATATCCTTGGGTAGAATTTTGCAGGTCCTAGACAGACCTATACAGCTATTTAAGAACACAGAAAACTGGGGTGGAATCAAATCGCCCTTGACCCCTGAGGGCCTGCTCAATAAGTGAAAGTAATCTACACTTTAAACAGTTGTTTACCATGTTAGGGAAACAAAAACAGTTTGATTACAAAAGACATTTAGGTAAAATACAGCCCAGCCTTTTATAATACTTTATTTTTCGTGAGCTAGGTATGAATGGCAAGGCCAGGCCCATCCCTGATTGCTTTTGAGAAGGTGGTGGTGAGCTGTGTTCTTAAATTGCTGCTGTTCTTATGAAGTTATGCCCTTAGTAGTGTTAGGAAGGAAGTTCCTGAATTTTAACCCAGCAATGATGAAGGACCTGTGATATATTTCTTGAGCAGGATGGTGTGCGACTTTGAAAGGAAACCACAGGTGATGATGTTCCTATATGACTGCTCTCCTTGTCTATGGTGGGAGAGGTTATGGATTTGGGGGGGTGGGGGGTGCTTGGGTGTAGTATTGGTAAGTTAACTGCAGTGCATTTTGTCGGTGGTGAAGGGAACAAGTGTTTAAGAGTGGTAGAGGGGGTGCCAGTGAGGCTGATGGCCTTGCCCTCTATATTGTTGAGCTTCTTGGGAGATATTGGAGCTGAACTCATCCAGGCAAGTGGGGAATATTCCACCATGTTCTTGACTTGTGCTTTGTAGATAGTGGAAAAGCTTTAGAGTGTCAAGTGAATCATTTGCCCAAAGGGTACTTGGCCTCTGGCCTGCTCTTGTAGTCATCCCTTGTGATACACTAAGACACTCAAAATTTTTATGCGTGTGTTTTTATTGCTGACACTCCACCTCATAAAAAGAAAAGCAAATGTATACTTACTGTATTATGCCCCAAACTGTTTTAAGGCATTACTGGCAGATTACCGCCTCATAATACAGTAGCATGAAATGTCATTTGGTTTGTCAATAATTTTCTCTTAAAAGAATTTTTTTCAACTTTGAATCTTTCCATTTGAGTGGATGAAATTGATAAGTTACATAATGTTTACATAACATTTTTGAATTTTGAGTATCTGATTGCAAGATGTTCATAATGGATAATGCAATGGGAGGGAGAAATATTTGGGATTGTGTTTCAAAGATTTGAGAAGGCTTGCACTTTTTTCTGCTTATTGCAGGGTGTTGCATCTGTTGCAACACTGCAAAGTTTATGCATTGTACATTGGCATTTTTTTTATGCTTTGTCAAATCCATTCTTTGTTAACATTGTAGGTTGTTTCCTCCAATATTTCTTCTTTCATAGTTTCATGCATGAAAACAGTGAACAAATATTGCCAGTTGTTGATGGAGAATGAGGCTGAATTCTTGAGATTCTTGAATTGCAGATGTTCTATTTGAGCCTGCGTCAGAACTGAAGTCAGCATAGGTGGTATAAACCATGTTTCTTGAATTGTGTGATGTCCTACTGATTCAACAGCGATTCTGTATTTATATCGATGTGCTCTGTAACTTTATTTGATGAAATAATAATGAATCCTAATATGAGTTCTTAAGATAATTTTGCATTGTGCTTGTATCATCAGCACTGATCGGGAAGAGGAGGCTCTCTCTAGTGTGGCACAAAATTGGAATTTATTAATTGCTGCCGTATTGTGTTTTGGGATCTAAAGTTTAAGCCATTTCTTTTATATTCTTGCCATTCTCCATAAGGGTATGAATTTTTAGACTGGGCAATTTTCCTAACAAAAGTAGCTTTTGTTGGTCTGTCAACTTCCTTGCTGAATGCAGAAATTAGAGTCTGTAGACTGTTTAAGCATGTTTTTAATGCAGTTTTGTTTTTTTTTTCCCCCTTAATTTTTATCCAGGAAGATATTCAGATGAAAATTTGCTGTGATTTGTTTCATGATGACATTTCAAGTTGATCACTTCATAGTTAGCGTGGGATGCCTTGCAGATAAGGCACAACGGTTTTGCATCTCTAACAGTGAATGTTATCATCTTCCTGTTCTAGCTTCTGCTTTCTTCTTCATACCAATTAGTCAGAGTAGAGAAAAATGGTAAGAAGGCAAAGCTGAATGCTCTTTATCGGAATGCACACAACATTCGTAACAAGATAGACAAATTGATAGCACATATTGAAGTAAACAGATATGACCTATTAGCCATTATTGAGGTGTGTCAAATGATGTTGGTAATTACATATTCCAGTATGCTTTCAGAAGAGAGAGGCAACATGGAGAAGGAGGAGCAGCCCTCATAATAAAGGATGAGATAAACATAATAGAGAGAAAGGATCTTAGCTTGGAAAATGAAGACATAGAATACATTTGGGTGGAACTAAGATAGGAGCAGAAATCATTGATGGGAGTTTGTATAGCCACCCACCCCCTCAGACAACAGTGACAATTCAGGCTACAGTATAAATTAGAGGCATATTTAACAAACTGTATAATATTCGTTGGCTTTAATCTGTAAATGAATTGGACAAACAAAATTACCAATAATTAGAGTCAAAGAAAAATTCTGTTTGTATCCCCTGGACCTAATTGCCCCTTTCCTAGGATTTTAAGAGATGGTGGATGCATTGGTTGTGATCTTCCAAAATTCCCTAGCTTCTGGAAAGGTCCCAGGGGATTAGAAATTGCAAAAGTAATACCTCTGTTTAGGAATGGGTATGCAGAAAGCAAGGCAGCAGGCCTATCATCTGTAATTGAGGAAACTGCTAGAATTAGTTATTAAAATAATAGTTGCAGGACATTTAGAAGATCAACACAAGGTTAAGCAGTGATGTGAAAACATGAGGATCTGTTGGGCAGGGTTGATAAAGGGGAACCAGAAGATGTAATATATTTGGATCTCCTAAAGCCATTCGATAAGGTACTATATACCTTGTGGAATAACATTTGTGGACTGTCTAACTAACTGAGCCATTTTCAGATTCGCATGGTGTAAGTGGAGATCCACAAGGATCAGTGCTGGGGCTCTCAACTGTTCTTAATCTATATTAAGGGATGAAGAGACTGATTGTATTGCCAGTTTTTCTGTCTCTACAAAAAGAGGTGAGGAAACATGTTGTGAGGAGAACAGAGTCTGTAAAGGGATATAGATCAGTTGAGTGTGAGCAAAAATTTGTTGGTTAGAACTTAATGCAGGGAAATTTTAGATTATCCACTTTGGTAGGAAGGATATAAAAACAGAACATTGTTTTAGTGGAGAGAGACCTATCGCTGTAGAGAGGTAAATAGATATCATTAGACTGAAAATTTTAGCATGCAGGTACAGCAAGTTATTAGGAAAGCAGTGGGAATGTTGGCCTTTACCCTGGCAGTGGAATACAAACATTAACAAGGCTTGCAATAGCAACACAGGATGTTGATGGCAACATACTGGGAGTGGTTTTTAAAAAGGTTGGGCCCATGTTCATTGGAGTTTAGAAGAATTGGAAGTGGTCTTATCAAATTGAGATATTCTGAGGAGTGTGGCAAAGGTAGATGCTGAGAGATGATTCCTCTTAGGGAGAAATTTAGAACTAGGGAGCATAGTTTCAGAATCAGGCATTACCTATTTAATGATGGAGATGAGAAATTTCTGCTTTGAGGGTTGTAAATCTTTGGACTTCTCTACCTCAGGAGCCATGAAGTCTGAGTTGTGGAATACATTTGAGAGTGAGATTGACAGATTTTTAGACTAAAAGAGAATCGAGAGTTTTGGGGCAGAGATGAAAAGGTGGAGATGTGGCCAAGATCAGATCAACAAGGAGCCAAGTAACATACTTTTCTTATGTCGTGGTCATAGAGTTGTACAGTATGGAAACAGACCCTTTGGCCTGATTCGTCTTTGCTGACGGAGGTGCTTATCTGCGCTAATCCCATTTTCCTGCATTTGATCCATATCCCTTTATTCCTTTCCTATCTGTGTACCTGTCCAAATGCTTTTTAGACACGGTGGTGGTACTTTCCCCTACCACTTCCTCTGGAAGCTTATTCCATATACCCATCACCCTCTGTGTGTAAAAACTTAACCCTCAGACCTCTTAAACATTTCCCCTCTCACCTTGAACCTATCTCCTCTACCTTTAGATCCCCTACTCTCGGAAAAAGACTGTTCTATAGTGTGGTGACCAAAACTGCACACAATATTCCAAGTATGGCCTAACCACTATCTTATACAGCTGCAACATGACATCCTAACAGTGTACTCAGTACCCCTGCCAATGGAGGCAAGCAAGCTAAACACCCTCTTCACTAGCCTGTCCACCTGTGTCACCATTTTCAGGCAGCTATGAACTTGCACCCCAAAGTCCCTCAGTACATCAACACTTGTAAGGTCCCTGCCATTCACTTATATGTCCGGATAGCATTTGACGACCAAAAATGCATTACCTCACATTGAAAAGAAAATGTAGCAGTTTGTATTCTAAACCTATAACTTGATAGCCTATTGGAGGAACAGAAAAATTGCATCTTCTCAGAATACCCTAAAGCCCACAACAAGTCAATGAAGTATTTTTGCAGAAAGTCACTTTTGTAATGGGGAAAGTATGGCAGCTAATTTGTACATGCCAAAGTCGCACGAACAGCAATGAGGAATTTGCAGATAATCAGTTTCAAAGATGTTGATTGAGCTACATATTACTGGCCTGGATATTGGGGGAACTCTCCTGCTACCCTTAAATAGTGCCCTAGGCACTTGAGATGTTGAAGTCCAACGTGTATATCATCTGAATGATGGCTGTCTTGTGACCTTAAGAGCATTCCTCTAATACTTAAATGGACTCTTCCCTTTTTTAAAATAATGCTGTAAACAAAACTGCATTCAAATATTAGCTTCTGTTTTCTTATTAAGGTACAAATGGAAAAGCTGAACCTTCTGAAATTTGGATCTTGCTGCTTTCAATTGTTATTAGGTTTTCCCCTAATCAATGGGGGAGTTATTTTACAGATGATGCCACTTGCAACTCAATTTGTAGATACTGGCAGATATGAATTAAAAGTTTAAGTCGATAATTCAGCATGCTACGATGCCTGAAATATTTTACTGGTTAGGGAGAAGGAGAGAGCAATGATTCATGAGACAGAATTTATTTGGATTGCAGCATATTTTCTGCAGTTATCAAGGCTCTTTTGGATTCTAAGATGCTTTTGAAACTGCATTTGAATCAATGTATTAATTAAAATTATTTTCAAATAAAATAAAGACTCGTGCTCATTGTTGGCAATATTATCTTTATAAAGAGGCAGAAATTCCATTTAAGCTCTGAAGATGTATTTGAATTTGGTGAAGTAAAGGGACCTAATTGGGGAAAGGAAACTGAAACTACAATTTTTCATCCTGTGGAGTAGTCTCTACTTTTGAGTGCATTTATTATTTCTGAAAGTTAACTTTTGCAATTCAAGATAGTATGGTTTTCCTGAGGAAACTGTTATCTGAAAACCTGCTTTCTCAAGTTCATTTGGAAGTCTAATCCAATTCATTGTTAGTCTTTGAAATCTCAGTGCATTAATTAATACTTCACTTTTCAATCATTTTAATACAAGTAATGTTATCTGTAACAAAACAGAGATTCATAAGCTATGTCTATTTAATCTCACTCATCCACTGTTTACATTTCAGCTATGCAAACCCCCCCCGACCCCCAATCTTAGTGATCTCTTCCACTAAATCAATAATGCGTAGCTATAGCTTTGTACAGTAGGCTTTCATACACCAGTCAGCCAATCTAATGTCATGGTTGGGAGGGAAAGACTTCACTGCCCCATTTCAATCCTTCCTTGCACTCCCCCCCCCCCCCCCCCCCAAAAAAAAACTTGCTCTGAGCTAATATTCAGATTGTTTTGGATATATATTTCAGGAGGTCTGCAAATGAAGATCAAATTCTTCCTCAACTGCTTATATAGTATGCATTCTCAGTTTTTGAGAGTTAACAACAAGCGCATGTTCAGGTCCAGCAGATATGTAGAAAATTGGATCAAATCATGACAAGTGAGGGAGAAGGGATAGATAGGAAATTGAAGTAGAGGAAGAATAAGTGGATGGTTGGTGCGGTGATAGGTGAATGGTGGAGGTTATGGGGAAGGAAGATGAAAATGAATAGAAAGGAAAAGTTGACTATAATCAGCTAATAGGTTCATTATGGAAGGAGGGTGGGGGCACAGTGAGAGATGCTCACTGAGGTAGATAGGTTCTAGTCATCAAAACAATGCTCTGAGTTTTGCTAATGTGAGTGCAATCTAGTTAGAGGGGACAGAGGTGGGGTGTGAGTTGGTTTCAATCTTTTTTCTTGTAGCAAAAGTCTCCATCAGTGGCTTCACTTCCTGTTTTCCTGCACCATTTAACTTGGGCTGCTGAAGGATCTATTCTCGGCCCTTTCTTGCTTATCAACTATATGCCATTGTCTTCAGTAACAGCCAAAATCTTCACTTCCCAGCCACTGACTCCATCTCCCTCTCTGGCTAAGGCCAAACCAAGTAATTTTCAATATTAGTGTCATGTTTGTCCCCAAGGTGAGTATTGGACCATCAAGGTATCTTAACTTCCACTGCTGTTACATCACTCAACTCTGGCACTGCCTTACCTCATTTGCTGCCGAAACTTCCCTCCATGCGTGTGTTATTGTTAGGTTCAAATGCTATCCTGGCTGCCCTTCTACTTCACGCCCTCTGTAAGCTTGAGCTCCACTAAGTCTGTTTCCAGTATCCTATGCCAAATCCCATTTACTCATCAGCTTTGTGCTGGCTGACTTTTTAGAAGGAGTAGTTGGCCCAATGGGTAGGGAGGCTTCAAGGGAGCAGCCCTGCTGACACCTGATTATTCACAGGTTGCAAAAATCTAATCCATGATTTAAAATCTCTCCATGGCTTTACTCTTCTTGATGTTTTAACTACCTTTCAACACTACAAAATCCAAATTACCTATTCTCCCCAAATTGAGTCATTCCACTGTTTTAGTGGTTTTGTTTACATTTGTGTTGACATTCCCTCCTTAATCTCTGCACCCCTCTCTTTAAGGTGCTAACCAATGTTTTTGTTCTGTGCCACCTAATCCAGTGAAAGTTCTCTTATTCAGCATGTGCTGAACTTCACAGATGTCAGTTCATCAAAAGCTGATTTAATCAAGGTCAGTCCAGCTGCTCCTTTGATATTGCCCATCCTGTTGTGCTGGCTTCTCCTTCTGAAATGCTGATTATTAAAGCCTGGTTGATATTAAATCTTTTACTGTATCTTATAAATGTGGTTTGGTGCTAAATTTTATTTGATTCTCATATGAAGCATCATTAAAGGTGTTGTGTACATACAAGTTGATGTTCTTACTTGGTGAAGTAGGTGGATTTCAATGACAATCTGTGTGTAATATTAGTAGTCTGTGAGCAATGGATGGAATGAGTACATTCACTAAATTTCTACTTCTTGCAAATGCCATATTTAGATAGGGATTAGACTTATCATTTGTGCTCATAGGAAAAAGTGGCATCTTTGGGTGAGATAACTTAATAAAATTACTGAGGGTAGTAAGATCACTGGACAGGGATATAAGAACCTAACATAAATAGAAGTAGGAATAGGCTATTCAGCCACCCAGGCCTACTTTGCTATTCAATAATGTTGGTTCATTTGATTGTAACCACAATTCTACATATCCACTTACTACTGTATGTCATGAATCATCTACTTCTGACTTAAAAATATTCAAAGACTTTGTTTCTACAGCAAGAAATATCTCTTACCAGGGATCACAGTGATTTCTGCAAAGTACTCTGGAGATGATTGTGAAACAATGCATCTTGTCAAGGAGCAGGGAATCACAGAACAACTTTGGGATTTCTGCATGTTTGTGTACCCCTGAGGCTGCTTTCAGCTTCATGGTGTAATGATGCCAAGAAGTACTAAAGAAAAAATCTGAAATATTGAGATCAAGTCTAATACTTGTGCTATTTTCTTGACCTCATTCACCCAGAAGTCAATGTATTTCTGGCAATAAAACAGATTCTCTGCCCAGAACAATAGCCACCATAGGTTCCATGTTCTCATATACATTTCCTTATGATGCAGCAGATGAGCCAAAGGGTCTCTGGAATCATACTAGTTCTCAGAAAGCTATCCTTACTTTCCTGTAATCTATTTTGTCACACATGCCCATGAACACTCCCTTGAGTCTTCTTCCACCCACCTACATTAAGGGCAATTTACTGTGGCCAGTTAAGCTGCAGAGTTTACACATTCTCCCTGCAACCTCTTGGGTTTTCCTTCAGTGCTCAGGTTTCCTCCACACCCCAAACACTGAAGACCAGAATTGAACTTGGGTTGCTGGAGCTGTGACACGGCTGCCCTACTTACAGTGCCATTATGTTCTTCTCCTTAATTGGTTTGTGTGACAATGGAAAAAGTTGGCATCTTGAAAGGATGGAAGGAAAAACAGATTTTAAAAACTCTGGGACACCCCACTGATGAACTCAACTGCCTGCAACAAGAAATGGAATCTCTTTGTCTACTCTGTCAAGCCTGACAAAATGGCCAATCCAGGAATCAATCAGATGAACCATTAATGCAGTCCCTCTATCACAAATATATCTTTCTACAGATAGGGAGACCAGCTCTGTATACAGTATTCCAAGTTTCACCAGGTCCCTATATAATTTGACCCAAGACTTATTTCCTCTTGCACTCAGTTTTTCTTGCAACAATGGGCAGCCTGCTCTTTGCCCTCCCAATTGTCTGTTAGCTCATAAGTGATTCACGTACAAGGTCACTCTAAATGCCAGCACCTCTTAGAAAAAAAAGAGACTATTTTTTAAGATCAAAATGGATGATCTCACATTTTTCCACATTATATATCATCTGCCATGTTCTTGCCCATTTGCTTAATCTGTCTGTGTCCCCCTTGTCCACTCTGACAGCCCACACTGCCACTTAGCTTTGTGTCCCTTGCCCATTTGCTTAATCTGTCTGTGTCCCCCTTGTCCACTCTGACAGCCCACACTGCCACTTAGCTTTGTGTCATCAGTGAAATTGGGTATATTGCACTTGATACCCCTCATTTGAATCATTGAACTAAATTGAGAACAACTGAGGCCCCAGCACTGATCCCTGCAGCATCTTACTAGTCAAAGTCTCCCAATCTTAAAATTACCCATTTATTCCTTCTATTTTCTATTGATTGACATTTTTCAATCCACACAACTATACTAGCCTCAATACTGTGCATTTTAATTTTGTTTAATGACCTCTTATTAAGACTAGATTAATTCGCTTTTTTTATGTTCTAAATTACCACTTAATCCTGCAGTCTGCTTGTGTTCCATAATACATTGGTAAATCTAAAATGTAGCTGTTGGTTTGTGGTAGAGTTGGGTGCGCTGGTTAAGTAGTCAAGTCGGGTGGGGGGGGGGGGGGAGGTGGGGGTGTGGTGGGTGTTCTGTGAGTGGTTAGGCAGGGAGGGTGTTTTGGGATTTGACTCAATTCTTTGAGAGTGCCACCAAGTGTACAGCGATGTATGCTTGCCAAGTGCTTTTTTGCACCTCCATGCCATCAGCAAGATTGATTTATTGTATCCACTTTTAATACTGCTTCTGGCTCAGCTCATCTACTGCTAAAATTCTCATCCCAGTCTTTATTTTATTTTAACTTGAATAATTCATTGATACTGTTTTGTGGCTGCCTTTTTTAATTTAAAAAATAAACTTTATTCATAAAAATATATACAGGAAATACAATACAAACAGTACATGTCTTTACAGTCATAGTGTCTTCAAATCAATAACTCTGTCTGCGAAACAGCAATGTCACATGTATGGCCTCTGAACAATACACCTATCAAGTGTTTGAGGGTTTGTTACACAGGACCCAACCCCTCAGTATCCAGTGGCTGCAAGCCCTTAAGATTGCAGACCTTCCACACAAAGCTTCATTGCATCCCTTAGCACTTACTCTGGTGGCCTGGAAATTGCCAGTTGGGAGTATTCACATACAGACAACTCATTGCACTGGAAGACCAAGTTTTGAGCAGGTCAAGGTGCGACTTTCACCAAGTTTGATCTTCCAACGGCATTCGTGTTTGTCTTGGTATGTGTTCCTGGGAGGATCCCATAGGTCATAGAGTTCTCTATTATGCAGCTGCTTGGGATGCACCTTGACAAGGACCTTTGCGTAGTTATTCAGCCCTTCTTTGCAAACTCACAGACCACAGAGGTGGATGGTTGTTTTGTCCCCATTGCAGCTATCTCAGTGACAGTGTACATTGGGAGTGAGACTCTGTGCAGAAAGGAACTTATGCAGAGGATCCCTCTCTGCTAGCCAAGTGAAGTCTTAGTACTTGTTGGTAAGTTCTGGTGTGACACATTCTGCCAAATGGTTTTGACAGCCTGTTGGGGAAACCACCTCACAGGATCTATCGTATCCTTCTCCTGCAGGATATTCTGTGCTGACCACTGCTTGATGGACTTGTGATTAAAGACTGTCTTTTTGTAATTCTTCTGCTGATAACCTTATCCCCATCCAAACCCTGGAAGCAAATTCAAACTAGCATCATCCCATTCATCCATCGCATTTGTGCTTCCTGACTTACTTTGGCTCCTAGTTCAACAAAGTTCCAAAATTGTTTTCCTTGTTTTATATTCTCCCCATAGTTTGAATCCTTCATATTTCTAATACACCTCTATATATACTATATATCTGGACTTTTGCTCAACCCCTAATTTAATAGAAAAAACAATGATGCTAGGGGAACTCAGTAGGTCAGGCAGCATCCGTGGAGAAAAGCAGAGGGTCAATGTTTCTGGTCAGGACCCTTCTTCAGGACTCAAGATAGGAAAAGGGGAGCCCAATATATAGGAGGGAAAGCAGAGCAGTGATAGTGGACAAAAGAGGGGAGATGGGGTGGGCAGAGGTAGATGCAGGTAAGAGGTAAGAGGAGGAGGGGAGAGCTGATTCACCAGGGGATGGGTAAAAGGGAAGAAGGGGGGGGGGGATAAAGGAGGCTAGGAAAGGGAAGAAGAGAAGAAGCAGGGTGGGGGGGATTACCTAAAGTGGAGGAATTCAATGTTCATGTCGTTAGGCTGCAAGGTTCCAAGATGGAAAATGAGGTGCTGTCCCTCCAGTTTGCACTTGGAATTTAATTGCTTTCACCAACTGGTGGTTGTGTCTTTAGTGCAAAGGCCTCTGTCCTTTGGAATTCCCTCCAAGTTTCTTCACCTCTGTACTTACCTTTAAGACTCCTTAAAATCCATCTTTCTAACCAAGCCTTTGGTTGTCTTTTGCCAGTGCATCTGTACAACTCATGAACACCTTTTATGTTTTACCATGCTGAAAGTACTCCTGTTTGTAAGTAGTTGTGTAACTGAAACAATTTCATGAAATTGCCAGCAGTTTAATATCATTTCCATTCTTGTAATAACAGTTGAAGTATTTCTTTTGGTAGTTAGACAGTAACTGTTTGTTTAAACTTTTTATTTCTTGTTCTGTTGTAAAGATCTGTTGTAAATTTTTTTTATTGGTAGAGTCAGGAACTGGAACAAAAGCGAAGGTCAGTGGCACGATTCAGTAAGTTCTGGTTTCCTGGAATTGACCAGGGCTGTGAAAGTTTGATTGCTGTATCTCATCAGATTTTTTGCATGGTTGGAAATATTTTAGTTGGAGGCACTGCTATTGTAAAACTCTTGTTATTATTTCTGTTAATGGGGATACTGTAAAATTAAGTGGAATGTGATTTCCTACTAATATTAGTTTGCAGTTATTATTTTGTTGTGGACATGATAATAAATGGGATACTATAATTTTAGAATCATGTAGGATACAAGATTGATGGTGGACCAAAGTTGCTTGTAGTGGTTAATTTGAATTACTTCTTCCATTAGAAGACACTTTGGCTAGTTTCACTTGGATCTATACTTGGCAAACTAGATCACTGATTTGGCTGCATGACTGATCTGTGACCTGGTTCAGTAAATGTATCTTGAAATTGCTGCTTGGTTTTTCTTAGGAACTGTCTTAAAACTTGAGTCTTTAAATGAATCTTTTCATTCAGAATACCTGGTGTTGCATATGAGTGGAATATTCACTGAAATTCATCTTGGTATCTGCACAGCCTTGCAAACCTGATTTGCCCAACAGATGCATGACTTGAGTATTTCCAACAATTTCCAGTTTATGAAATATTTTGCTTTTGTATTATTTGGGTAACAAATGTTGACATGAAAATGAAGATTTGAGGTTTGGTCATGCATGAAGACGGTCTATGACATATATGAAGCCTTTCCACCTGGTGTTAAAGGCTGTGTGTTGGCAAATACAGGTTATTGCTGTGAGGGGTTGGAGCATGGGGTTCTCCTGCAGGTGATCAAGTACAAGAAGTAGTCCAATCCGATTCCATGCAAAAAGAATTCTGTAATTTTGGACTGATGTACTGTATATTAAATTTCTGATGTCTGGATGGATGATATCCGTTGCTTCCAGTTCACACTAGGCAAACAGTCCAGTGATTTGGATATGTTTATATTTTAATTTGATTTTGCCTTCATCAGTTTTTCCAGAAATGTCAGTCTGGAGGTTTAGGAAATAAAAGCTTTAAATGTTAGTTTACCTCCTATTGCCAGAGGTTTTGACGTTAGGATTGCGTAGATAATTGAGTGATATATTTTGCCTGCTTTTTGGATGGCCTGAAACCATTAAGGCAACTCTATTTGTCTGGCAGATAAATTAGAAATATTGGAACCAAGGTCAGTGAATAATGCTTTTGTCGACCTTTATTTGCCAATTACTGTAGGTCATAAGCATTGAAGATCAGGCTTGTCTGCAACATTGTCTGTTTGCTTCATATTTCTGATTGGTTAATTGATTGTTGTCCTCAACTTGGGTGTTTGAAATATTAGCCTGCTGAAGACTGGAGAACTTATGAGTAATCGAGCAATGTGAAATAGAATAAGGGTCAGTATTTCACCAGATCCTGGTTTGGATTGCTCCTTATATTCTATCATCTGCAGGAGAAATGCACTAAAGAACACTCTTCCATTAATACATTTGCATGTTCCATTGCTGTTTTATTCAGATGATCTTTCTACTTTCCAAGCTCTCAAGATTTCTTTTCCCTATTGGGCTCTCCATGGCCCTGTTCTCTGGTCTTATCACCACATCATTCTCTGCAACTTTTGCCACCTCCATTCCACCCCTCCCCCCCCCCCCCCCCCCCCCAAGCTTTCTGCAGGGATCACTCTCTCCACGACTCCCTTGACCCACTCGTCCCTCCCCACAGATGACCATGACCCTCCTGGCACTTATCCCTGCAACTGCAATAAGTACTACACCTGTCCCTACACCTCCTCCCTCACTACTATTGAGTAGTAGAGAATTTATCTTGCGTAATCCTTCACTTAAGAAAGATCTTATTGACATCCAAAACATATTGGTCTCTAACTTAATTCCCATCAAAATCCTTGCATCAAAGTACTGTAGGAGAAATGTACTTTATATAGGAAACACATTTACCAATGCAGTTATTGCAAATGCAAAAAATAGATTATTCTGAGAAGTACATGGTCAGCAAATTTCTGAAAGATACTTTTGAGTCATTTGGCATACTTGGTCAACTGGTATCATAGTGTTCTTCCAGTCCTAGCAACTGACTTAACACACTGTTATCAGCAACTGTGTTGGCTGCAGTAGAATCCAAATCTACATGGCAATTGGGTATGATGTCATTTTTTTCCTGAGTTTGTGGGTTTTGTTCAACTATATATGGCAAACATTTTACTGTTTCAGAAGGAAGAGAAAGGCAAGGATGGGGATTATATTCAGAAGGCAGAATAAAATATTGATGTAGGATTTAATCTGTTTGATCAAGCTTTAGGTCACTCCTGATACCTAATTTGACTGAAAGACAACTCTTTGATGCAATTTGAGATGTTTATAAATGCAAGGTGTTGTTTTTGATCTAATTATAAAGCTAATATCCATGTACCTAATTGCATATAAAGATTACCACAAATTTCAATCTAAGATACTACATGGCTTCTAGTATGATATCCTTTAATCCTGAGGGCATTAATATGAGGGAATTCCATTTGTCTACCAGAAAGATCCATAGTTGAGGCATTCTCATGATTCCTTCTCCATCTTTAATACTGATGGCCTTCTAAAAGGACTGGGGAGGAATCAGAACAATTTTGCCAATTGCTTTTAAAACAGGGTATGCTTTGAAGAGTTCGTATGTGTTATTGCATAATGGAAAGCAGGGCATAAATTGTGCAGGCATGGTATACAAGTGGTTTTCTGCACTCAGTTTATGTGTCAAAAAAACACCCTTTTAGAAACCCCTGTGGAAATGTGCAAAGATGTTACATGGAACTGTTCGATGCTCCTTTCATTTTCATTTGTCAGCCTTTAAGAACTAAAATTTGTTTTTTTTTATTAGGCTTTGTAATGTTTGTACGATTTATTATTTATTAATACCACCTAATCTCTTTACCTATACAGCTAGCATTTTCTATTCCATTTCAAGCATTTGTTTTCAAGTTCGAAGCTTTCACAAAGCAATAGACGATTAAATAATATAATTCTATAAACCAACTCGAAGTAACGTATACAAATTGATATTGCATGTTTTGCTTGCATTAGGGTTGTTTTAAGTTAATATTTTTAAAATGTAGATATCTATTATTTTAACCCTGGTAGTAATCCATTATTACCAGTGTTTAAAAATAATGCTAATCACAAAACCTCATACTTCTGCTTTAAGCTTAGCTTTCCACTTTTTGAGGATTCCTCATTTGAGCATTTGCTAAACAAACTCTAACTACTTGAATGCCTGTCTCCACTCCATTTAATATGATTTAATTTTGTCTGATTTTAAATGTTTTCTCCCAAAAAATGAACTATAATTTATGGCATGATTGAGAGGACAGTTGAAATAAGCATGTGGAGAATCGCGCTACTCACCATGTTGTTGGAACAAATTTTGATTGTCTTGTCTTGGGAGTATGTCTACATTTTAATTTCAGGTCTAAGGACTAACAGGAAATTACCCTTTGGAGTAGGGATTCTTTTGGGTTGAAAGCTAAATACAAGAGATGCTGGAATTTAGAAATTTAAAAAAAAGTCCTGCAAATACTCATTGGGTTAGACAGTGTCTGTAGAAGTAAGTTTAGGTCAACTTCATCAAAACAATAGAGTCATAGAAAGATACAGTATGGAAGCAGGCCCTTTGGCCCACCAAGTCCGTATCAACCATCAAGCACCCATTTACATGAATCCTATGTTAGCAGCACATAAGGGGCAATTTTCAATGACCATTTAACCTACTCATACAGTTTTTGAACATGAGAGTAAACTGGTCAGAGAGAGAAAGAGTAAACTCCACACAGACAGCATCCAAAGTCAGGATTGAACCTAGGTGTCTAGCACTGTAAGGCAGCAACTCTACAAGCTGAGCTACTGTGCTGACCTATTTTCCCCCCCATAAGAAAAAGGACCCATTTCTCTTGTCTTCACAATTTCCAATCAAGCTAAACCCCTTCCTCTTCCTATTTAAGACCATTTTTGTCTGCCATCAGTTTTTCTTTTCCTCTAGTCTTGCCTGCTGGACATGTCCCAGTAGGCCAGAACCACAGTAGAAACAAATTACATAGCGGTAATAGCTTAATCTGATCTGATTTCATCTGCCATGTGACTTCACCCTATCAGAGAAATTCCCTTTGTTCCACAATTGCCCTCCCTCACTTTCACTGCTTCCTAGACTAACTTGGTTCTCTTTCTGCATATGTTGCCTGACCTGCTGAGTTTTTCCAGCATTTTCCATTTTCTGTTTTTTATAAAGTGTTTGGCTCAGACTTTCTTATCTCAGACTTTCTTATCCTGCTATTATAAGTCTGGCCTGCCAGGCAAGTCCCACAATCTTACCATTAACAGCACATTACACACACAAAGAAGCTTAATGTGTTGGTTGCTGCTGCCATTAAGACATTTTGACTTGCCCAATCACAGACATTCCTTTTGTTCTACACATCCCCATCACAGTGACTGAATGGCAGTTCTCTGAAAATTTCTTGTATCTTCCTCTGTTTGACCCCACCACCAAATATCAGGCTATTATCTCCGAGATAGTCTCTGACCTCGTTTCCTCTGGAGGTCTTCCCTCCATCCTATGGTTGCTCAGTGATGCACAGCTTGCTTCAACCTCTTCCCCAGCATCAGGACTGTTCTCCTAGACTTTCAGTTACGACTTGTAGTTTCAACTTGAACTTGTTCTGCAGAATAAACTTACTTCTTGCCTTGACTTTGTTCCCTCTTACCTCTGTGGCAGCTCTGATGTCTTTTGCTATTTTGACAGTTGCCTGATTCCAATTGGCTCCTTTTCAACATGGATGTCCAATCTACCTACATCTATATTCCATGCCAGTATGGCCTGAGGTATCTTTGCTTTTTTGAATGCAGGTCTAACTGGTGTTCCTTTAGTACCCTTTTTCACGCAACTGAATTCATTCTCAAATTGAATGATTTTTTTTTAACACGAATCACTTCATCCAAATTGAAGGTGTAGCTAGGAGAATTTGCTCGTTCTGTGCCTCTCCCTTATGTATGTAGAACCGTTCTTGTTTCAGGACCCCTCCCCTGATGCTTTTTCTGGTACATTTGCTATATTAGTGCTGCCTACTGCTCTTGGACAGAGCTTGAAAATTTCATCACTTTTGCCACTTTCCACAATTTCCATCCTACTCCTACTTTCTAGCTTACATTACCCATCTCCTATTCTTCCCTTCATTGGTCTTTCTATCTCCACCTCGGGGTATGTTAGTGACCAATTTTCATTACATGCCCTCAGACTCCTACAGTTCTCTTGAGAACCACACCTCCCACTCTAAGCCCCAATAAGGACTTTATTCCATTCTTTCTGTGGAGTAGCAGATCTACCTTCTACCACTTTCCTGTGGTAACTCTATATCCCTTGATTCCCTTAAGTGACTTTAACCTTTCTGCTCTTCTGTGCATAGATATTATGTTCTAACTATGGCAATGTCATTTAACCTATCTTACTCCATTCAATATTTTAGCAATTAGTTATTTGATAGAAGCTTTCAAGATGTCCTTTTATTTGACTGGACATATGGAGATAAATCTTCTGCAAATAGATCATAATGTATCTTTAGGCCTATAAGAATGAACTTGATCAGCCATTTGACATTTTCTCTGTAGCTATAGGTTTATAGAGTAATACAGCACGGAAATAGGTCCTTTGGCCCAACTTGTCCATGCCAACTAAAGTGCCCAGCTAAGCTAGTCCTATTTTCCCATGTTTGGCCTATATCCCTCTAAACCTTTCCTATCCATGTACTTATCCAAATGTCTTCTTGAATTTTTTCATCTTCTCTTGATGGGTATCATTAGGCATTTAATAACTTTCCCAAGATGATAATCTTAATGTATGATTTGCCCAAGATGCTAATCTTTATGCAACAAACAATCTGCTAGAGGAACTTGGTGGGTTGAGTAGGATCTGTGTGTGTGTGGGGGGGTGGGAAGGGAAGGAGGGTGGTGTGTTGGTGGAGAGGGTGGAAGAATTGTTGATGTTTTGGGTGAAAACCCTGCATCATCCTAATGCAGGGTTTCAACCTAAAATGTCGACAATTCCTTTCTCCCCCACAGATGCTGCTCGACCCACTAAGTTCCTCCAGGAGATTGTTGACCCAGATTTCAGCATCAGCAGTCTCTTGTGTCTCCTGCTAATCTTTATGTATGACTTTAAACAGTCGTGCATAAAGATTATGCATAAAAAAAACCTGAAAATACTGGAAGTACGGAGCAGGTCAGTCAGCATTAGTGGAGAGAGAAAACAAGGTTACTGTTCAGGACGATGACCTTTCATTGGAGCTAGAAAAAGTTAGAAAGCAAACCGGTTTTAAGTTGCAGAGAAGTGGGGTGGGGGTGGGGGGAGTGAGAGCAAAGGGAATGTCTGTGAAAGGGCTGTGACCAAGAGAAATACAATGACAGAGGTGGTGATGGTACCAGCTGAGAGAGGGTGGTGGTGGCTTGTTCATCATAGCTAATCTGTACAGGGGAGATAAATGAGAACAGGAAATAGATCTATTCTAGAACTCAGTGACACATAGTAGTTGCTGGAAATTTAAAATAAAAGCGATTGCTGGAAATGCCCAGCCAGTCTGGCAGCATTTATAGAGAGAGAAAGTTAACATTACAGGATAATGACCTTGCATCAACACTCAGCAATTCTGACACAAACTGGAAAACTGCTTATCTGAAATTGTTGAATTCATTGTGAATCCTGAGGGCTGTAGAATGCCTGGTCAGAAGATGAGATGCTTTTCCCTGAAGTTGAATTCGTTCGAGGAATGTATGCTCAAGCAATAGTATCTCATTTTCTGAGCAGGCACTCTACAGCTGTCAAAATTCAACACTGAATTCATCAATTTCAGATAATCAGTTTTCCAGTTTGTGTCACACATGGCCAATTTTGATGTAACATCATTAATCTGTATTATTAACTCAACTTTTCTCTCTCCACAGATGCTGCCTGATTTATCAGGTATTTCTAGCATTCTCTTTTGTTTCTGAATTCCAGCAGCTGGTGTGTTATGTATCTCGCAGTTCCAGCAATTTTTACTCCCATCCATTCTTATTCATCTCCCTAAATTTGCTCAGACAGATCAACTGCAATTAACAAACCTTTATCTTCTCTCAGTCAGGACCACACTCTCTTTCTTGGTCCCCAACCTATCACAGACTTTCCACTTGCTCTCTCTACCCCTCTCCTTCTGTACAACTTAAAACATATTCCCTTTCTACCTTTTCCCTAAGATTATCAACCTGAAATACTTTCTGTTTCTTTTTCTACCACTGCAGTGTGACCTGTTGAATATTTCTGGCATTTTCTGTTTCTGTTTCAGATTTCCAGCATGTTCAGGTTTTGTTTTGCTTTTCAATTGTAGGCAGCCTGTTTAACTGTGGTGGGTAGACAATGAAGCTTGATCTTGTATGCATCAGATATCTCAAATATGTGTTTGACTTGAAGAAAGTATTATTTTAGCCATTTCAGCTTGCTATCTTATTGTTACATTTTGTTAATTATGACTGACTTTTCTTTGTTGCATGACTTAGCTCTGTAACCAATAATTTGCTTGTTAACAAAATTCTTTCTACCTTGATGGTTAAAATTTTCAGCTAATCCATCACCAGCTTAGAGGAAGGAGTTGCAGATTTCCACTTCTATTTGTGTATATGGCTTTCCAATATCAACCCTGAATGGGTTTGCTTTAATTTTAAGGTTAGGTACTCTTGCTCTGGATTCTTCTAACAAAAGAAATAGTTTCACTCTGTCTGCTTGAATCAAATTCTGATCTTAAGCAATTTAGTTATGTTACTACTTAATATTTTATCAAGAAAATACAAGTCCAGCCTATGCCCACCCATCCTCATAATTTAATCTCTGAAAAGTGAAATGATTTTGCCATGCACCCTGTGAGCTGAGGTCTTTAAGTTTGAGCCAGATCTCTATTGGAGTGGTAACTAAAACAGTTCTGAATCTTGTCACCCAATCTTTGAAGAGCCTTATTGCGTTGCTGTTCACTTCCTAGATTGTACTTTTTGTCTATCTCATGTTGTATTAATCATGATGGACATTATACAGGAGTAAGTGAAGGACAAACTGATGAATAAGTTGATTTATCTGGTGAGGTTCATGATGCATTGGCTCTGCATAGATGGGCCTAAGGCAATGACCAGCTTATATTTTCGGTTGTTTTGTTTTTAATCTGTGAATTTGCATCAGAAACAACAATGGTCAAGTGCCAAAATCATGAACCATCAAATAAAAGCAACTTAAAAGCAGTTTTACTGTCTTGCGCAAAGCAATTGATGCTGAACATTAGAGCCATTGTTTTCCATAGCAATGCATGCCAACTCTCCAAAGCACAATATTTTTTTGTGAGATGAAAATGGGGTCTTTTTGGTTAAGCAGAATTTTAGTGCAGTACATGCTGGACATGTGGAAGACTGGAGTAACTGACCTAATTCCACCACAGTCCTTGGAAGACATCTCTGATAGGTTTACTCAGAATAATGGGACATTCAGAGCAAGAAACTCTAATATTGTTACTGTATTACTTGTAAATTAGCAATAGGAAAAGCACTCTGAAACATACTGAATTTTTATGGGAATGTACAAGTCCACCTGGAATGTTTTTGTTGTAATTGATTTTTTTAAAAATCAGTTACAACAATCAAGGGTGTGTTTCACAGACAATTTAAGTTTTAGAAGAGAAAGCCAGAAAAGGTCAGGCTTAACCTCTTGTAAACTGATATTTGAAAATTAATTTCAGATAGCCCATAGCTACCTGACAGCAAGATTCTGTATTTCTGCCTAAGGTGATGAAAGCAAAAAAATTGACGGACTTAGCTGTGAAAGGTGATTGTGAAGGTTGCATTATACTCTTTGGGTGAAGAATTATCTAAATCAGTGTTCATAGATGGAGCCAGTCATGCCATTCAGTCAATGAAGGATTCTATTCAAAATTTCTATTTCAGTGCAAAGTAACATAATAAAATGTAGAATCCAAATTAAGTGATTTTTCAGTATGAAATTAGATTAAGGCTTCATCTGCTTGCTGAACCAGATGTAAGAAAAATCATGGCATCACTAGAAGAACGGGAAGTGTATTAGAGTATCATGTCTAATACTGCTTTCTTGAGGACTAATTTTCCAGTAATATGGTTGTGATACTTCAGACTTTGCTGTGTGAGTTATCCAATATAATGATTGTGCTTAGAATAAATATAAAAATACTTCTTTATTATTAGGATTTATTCTATCACTAACAAGGTCACCATTTAATGTCCCTATTTGTCCTTGAAAGAATGGTTGCAAGCTGCTGACTTGAATTGCTTGTCCTTCCAATGAAAGTACTCCCACAGCACTGTTGGTCAAGGAGTTCCAGGACTTTTGTCCAGAGATGGTAAAAGCATGGTATATTCTAAAGTCAGGACATAGTAAGGAACCTGCAAGTGGTAGTGTCTCCATGTCCCTAATGTTGTCCTTTTAGGTGGTAGAGTTTAGGGCTTGGGAGATTCTCTTGAAGCTTTGAGTTGCTGCAAAATAATTGATAGATAAGACACTTTGAAGCCTTAGTACACCAGCATTGAAGGAAGGAGATGTTTGGGGTTGTGAATGGGGTAAAGAGGAGGGGTTGCTTTGCTCTAGATTGTATTAACTGCTTGAATATTCTTGGAACTACACTCATTCTGTCAAATATTTCAACACATTATTGCCTGTGTATTGTGGATGATGGAATGATTTCATCAACAGTCATTGACTAGTGTAGCACAAATGTTACTTGCCAGTTAGCAGGCTGGCCAAGATGTCATCCAAGAATTGTTACACATGACCATGAATGGCTCCATTATCTGTGAATTTAAAAATGGAACTCAGTATTTTGCTACCTCCATTAATCCTATTTCTAACTCTTTGATGGAGGGGATGTCATTGATGAAGCAGCTAAAGATGATTAGACCTAGAAGAACATCCTACAGAACTAAAACAGAAAATGCTGGAAACATTCAGCAGGACTCAGTTTTAAAGAATGGTCTTTGACCTGAAACCTTAACTCTTTTTCTCTTTCCACAGATGCTGAATATTTCTGCATTTTCTGTTTTTGTTTCAGATTTTCAGCAGCTCCAGTTTTTTTTTATTTTCTACATGCTGCACTGTTCTGGGGCCTAGAGCACATTTTGTTTTTAGTGGCAGGTTCAAATCCAGCCTGTTGAGAATTTTCCCCATTATTTCTGTTTTGCAGTGGGTTCTTGATGTTAAAAGCTAAATTGACATCCAGTGCAGTTGCTTTCATTCCATCTTGCAGTTCAATTTGTTATTCACATTTGAATCAAGCCTGATATGAGGTCTGGAGCTGAATAGTTCTGGTGTAACCTAAATCTGGCATCAATGACCATGTTATTGGTGAAAAAATGTCCACAGTAATTTTTAACACATTTGATGATTGAGAATAGACTGGCTGCTAATTGTTCTCTTTCTGTGGATAGGACATTTTCAAGCAGTTTTTGACATTGATGTGTAGATGCCAGTGTTCTAGCTGTACTGTACCAGAATAAAGAGCTTTTTTTTGAAGCTCAGAAGCTCAAACACATCACCAAGTTCATGATCTATTAGGTGCAGTGATCCCTGGCCTTGTACACTTCTGAGATGTGGACTATCTGCAGCAAGCACTTCAAAATACAGAGTAATAAATGTTGTAATTGCAAAATCCTCCAAATCCAATGGTAGGATAAGTGAACTCATGTCAATTTTATTTGCAACATTCCCAGTATTGAGGCCATAATGACATTCATCTGGCTCCAATGGTCTGGCATGTTGTTTGCATATCTGACATTCTTCCAAACACTGTTATGGCAAGAGATTACAGGGTGTGAGAGGAAATTATTCAAGGATGTTTTCAAAACCTCCTTGGAAAAGAGTGTAATATCCCACTGACCTATGAGAATCCCTAGTCCATGAGTGTTCAAAATGGAGAAGGAGCATTTAGGTCTGTATTGAGAACTTCAAATTAATGCATTGGGAGCACATAGGGGCTTAGCGCAAATGGTTGAAAGAGCACATTGCCTCTTAAATTACCCACCCACTGGCTGTGGGACATGTATTGACCTTATTAATCACCTCAGAGTCCACGGAATCAGAGTGGAAGCAACTCGGCTTCTATTAATGAGATTTTTTGAAAAATCATTTGTGCTTAAAGTGCAGCATATAGTGGGGATGACATTGGAATATTTGAAACACAAACTAGGAAAATTAGTTAAAATATCAAATAAAAACTAGGGATGAATTCATATGCCCCAAAATTAATTGGCTGGAACTGTAAAAAGGTAAAGGAAATAGAATTTCTACACTGTGTACAGAATTCCTTAATGTAATATGTAAAAAGCCCACCTGGATCAAGAATAGTGAAAGGATCAAAGGAGTTAAAAGGAGGAGGACATCTAAACAATCTGACCATAAACATTAATGGTGAAAAGCTAATTCTTGCAGGGCTGAAAATAGAACTTGGGAAAATGAAAATGGCAAACAAATAGGGAAAAGCAACAGGAAATGTATAAAACTGAAAAATGAAGCCCAAGAAAATGTATTCTGCCAATAGCCAGAACAAACTAATCATTAATGAGGTGCTATAGATGAATGGAGAAATAAAGTAGAAGTTGAGGGCAAAGAAAGGAACATACACCAACTACTTGGATAACTGCAGAGACCCTCACAAGGGAGAATATGAAGAGACCAGAAATGATCAGGCACACAAATTTATAAGGAAATCCAAGAAGCGAAAATTTAAATCACAGGCAGCAATAGCAAAATGGCAGAAAAGTAATTATTTTGCTATCATTTTAAACAGAATATTGATCAGGTAGACGGAATATTGGAAAATGAGGTTAGAAACTACATAAATTTGTTCAACTTAGAACAATGGAGGAATACTAAACAAACTGATCAAATATGGATAAGAATTCTAGTCTGGATAGATTACACCTGCACACTTTAGATGAACCTAAGTATGAATTGATATTTACTATAAACCCATCGATTCTCATAGCTACTTAGACTACATCTCTTCCCACCCTGTCTCTTGTAAGGATGCCACTCCTTTCTTCCAGTTTCTCTGTCTCCACCGCATCTGCTCTCAAAATGAGGCTTTCTGTTCCAGGACATCTGAAATGTTCTGCTTTTTCAGGAAGCATGGCTTCCCGTCTGCTGTGGTTGATAGAATATGTGCTCAAGTCTCCTCTGTTTCTCATACTTCTGCTCTCACTCCAACTTCCTCCTGACAGAACAGCTTTCACCCTATGAGCCTCCACATCCAGCATTTCCACCAACTGCAATGAGATCCCACCACCAGCCACATCATCTGCTTGTCCCTTCCCGCCACTTGCAGGACCATTTGCTCTGTGACTCCCTGGTCCACTCATCCCTCCCCATCTATCCGTCCCTGACCCCTGGCACTTTCCCCCTGCCCTCGCAGTAGGTGTAACACTTGCCCTTGCACCTCCTCCCTCACCACATCCAGGCTCCTAATTAGCCCTTCCATATGAGGCAAAGATTCATAGGCGGCACCTCTAACCTTATCTACTGCATTCGGTGCTCCGGGTGTGGCCACCTCTACATTATCGAGACCAAGTGCAGACTGGGTGACCGTTTCGCAAAGCATCTGCTCTCAGTCTGCAATGGCCATCCCAATCTTCCAGTTATGTGCCATTTCAACTCCCCTTCTCATTCTCACACTGATCTGTCCATCCTCTGCCTTCACTATTGCCAGGATGAAGCCCAATGTAAACTGAAGGAACAACACCTCATATTCTGCCTGGGTAGTCTACAACCTAATGGCACGAATATTGAGTTTTCCAATTTTTGGTAACCCTCCCACCCCCCCCCCCCACCCCACTCCCCCCCCTTTTCCCTTTCAGAGGGAGTGGTGAGAAAGGAGTTTTCCTTTAAAAAGGGTTCCATAGTATTTCCTACTACAGATGTCAAAATGACTGTTCTATAGTATTAGTTTCATTATTTCAAAAACAAAATAAGATGGATTCAATAAACAGAAAATGCAGGAATTTCTGAGCAGGTCAGAAAGCATCAGTGGAGAGAGACTTTTTTTTCCTGCAGCACTGTTGTCCCATTGTTAAAAAAAAACTCTGTTAGTGACCTTAACTACACATTGATTATTAACATTTGAAAAGTATGTTTGTAAAAAGTGCTCACATAGGATTTCATTGAACTTGTTTGAAATTCCCACAAAGAACATTAACTGGGCCTGGCAATGGGAAAATAATAAATACGAATGTAATATTAAATTTGGAAGCATGACCAAACTTCTGAATATATTATAAGCAATGGGTATCCTGACTGAGAATCTAAACCACTGATTTTGAAGGTATTTCATACCAAGTTTATATGCAGCTATGTAAGCCCAAATTGGATGCAAAAGTTGGCCTTGATGCCCCTGATTAGAGGGGAATTTAGCCATTATTCTTCTTCTTGGAAAAAGAAATCGATTATATTAAAATTGTAGTTGAACTTAATGTCTGTAATCAAAATAAAAGTATTATCTGATTCATAATTCTGTGAATTAAATTGTTTTGATAGCTTGATAGCCCTGCCATTTTAGACATCCAATGAAAATGTATTGAAATGTTAGTTCAATTTGATCATTGTAAGTTCTTTGTTTTGCTTTTGCTGAGGTAAATTGGATTAGTTTGTCACAAGAAGGTCATAATCTCAAAAGTAGTACCATTTATAACATCTGTGGTAGGTCCTGACATAATGCTGCAATTTCTATGTTGTGTAAATGCTTGTTCTGTGACAAGATTATCTATCTAGTGATGATTTTATGGGAGTTCACTGAGTGAAAGACAGCATTTCAACTTCCACTTCACTTATTACCTGTAACTGTGCCCAAGAAAAAGTTTATTTTTCCTTTAAATACATAATGTAATCTTTAAAGTTTTCTTGCAAGTCTGACTCATTCTTTTTTGGACCAATGAGTAGATTCTGTGGCAAGTCTATCAATATTTTTGTAGTCTCAGTATTACAAATAGTGTATAGCTGCAAGGCTAAACATCTGGCATTGTGGATAAATATTTGGGACATGAGGGTTTGTTCAGAAGCAGTTTACTCTGTTTATCCTTTGACGTCCCCTTGTATTGTTTAGAAAGTGTTCAATACCTGATGTTTTGAATACAGATTATGAAGAGTGATACCAGTTTTCTAATCTTCATTGATTTGCAATTTGTTGATTCCCTTGTTAGGAATTTATAGATTGGACATAGAAAGCCAGTTTATTAAGGATTTTGGATCCTTAGTTTTAATCTGTAGTTGTCATGTAGTTGTAAACGCTTAGTGTACAGGTGAGTTATACAAGGGATGGTGTATGCAGAAATTGATGAGGTATATTTTGATGTTGCTTTAACAAAAAATCTCTAGTTATAATGCTGTAATGTAGAAAATGTGGCAGGTAACTTGATCACAGCAAGGATCCACATCAGTTTGACAATAAACTGAAAATCTATTTTTTTGTAAAGCTGCTTTGAGGGATAAGTATTGAATAATTCCCCAAATCTTTCAATAGGAGCATTGGATTGATGAGAACCCGACTGGTATCACACCCCCACCCCCTCAACAGGGCATCTCACCTGTGAAATTGTCCTGGCATGTAAGTGTGCATTATGTGCACAAATCTCTAGAGCTAGGAAAGGTTGAGGATGTCCATGCATCACTGGAGGGTAAATGTGGTTTAAAATTTAACAAAAAAATTCAACTTTGTTCCTTGATCTGTGCTATGATATCATACAGATTAGAGTTTTGATTGCTATAATTTGCTTTGGCAAGTAGGCTTTCAGAGGGGGAGGAGGGTTCATTTAGTTTGGATGGGAAGGATAATAGGTTGAGCACCTAAAAATTTAGCATTTCTGCATTTGTTTCTGTTTAGTGAATCAAGATGTAAACATTCATGCATAGATGTCCTGTGAAGAAAAGATCAAATGTATTGGAGATGTGGTCCATCCCTATGGTACAGTTTCATTGTGGTTATGTATAGGATAAATTCTTCAGAAGATCTAGAGATGAAAGTTCAAGCTCCATGGCATTTTATAAATTTGAATTCATTGCATTAAACAAATCTAAAATTTAAGGAATCCCAGGGGCAACTTCCAGATTTGTGATATAAATACAATGTGTTGCTTAATATGGTCCCCAGAGAAGGAAATGTGACATTCTTATCAATCACGTTAAACTTTCACTCCCTTCATTACTGCTACACTGCAATGTTAGAATATGCATGTTCCTTTGGAGTTGTTTTGTTGTTAGGATATTAAGTATAATGTGGGTAATTGGGAATTAATTTTAAGTTGAAGATATGGTATGGTTAGTGCTTCTAACAACTTGTGGTCGAATACCTGAATATGTAAAGGTAGTAGTATACTGCTGGAGGAAATACTACAGTAAAGCACATAATCTGTTGTAGGAATATGAATTTAGCCGACAAAATAGTGTTAAAGTGGAAAGCAAAAGAATGATGGGTAAAAAACTGATCGTTCACTTTTAAAATAAAGAAACATGATGCTTTGAGCTATTACAAGTTAACAGATCATTAGAGAACACTGAAAGAAGCAATTCTGTTGTTCACAAAGGATAGCAAGACCTAAAATATGCATATTTCTTTCCCTGGTATAATGTGTCTTTCGCTGTATCTCAGTACATGTGACAATAATAAACCAAGGTTCATGGTAGAAAGACTCAAACCCACTGGAAACAAAATAGAAGAGAATTGATGAGAGATACAAAGTTGAGCCAAATATGGCATGTGTTACCTGAAAAGTGAATGGATCATAAAATAGAGATGATACAATATTAGAACTGTTTTCTTTGATATTCTCAAGCTACTCTGATTACAAGAAAATTTTCAAGAAATTTTGCAGTGGAAGTTGGAACATAAAGAAGATAAGTGTAAAATGTTAAAGAATTGATAATGTTATTTGGTCATGCATGAATTTCAGTGTTCTGGGATAGTTTGGTCTGCAGCTCCACACTTAAGACAAGAAGCCGGTTGAAAGAAGCCTGTGCATTTCAGTACTGTAGCTTTAAGGAGTATAAATATTTTGGCTTAAAGTTCTGTCTCACCTGAATGATGGAGGACCACCCAGATGCAGACCTTAAATAGAAGAATCAGGATAGTCGGGAAGAATTTACGGAAGACAGCAGATACCTTGCTATTGCCTTTGGTCTGACCTAGTCTACTAATAGAATACTTGGATAATATATCTGCTTTGTTTAACTTCATGTTGTGCAATTGTCATGATAATTGAATAAATTGGTTCTAAAGCTTTTACTCATCAAGTTGGTTTGTTCTGCAAATTATTTTAAAAGTGGAGTTTATTGTCATATGCATAAGTACGTGTATGCACAGGTGCAATGAAAAACTTGCTTGCAGCAGTATCACAGGCACATAGCATCAGATAAGCAGCATTCACAAGAAAAACATAAACATAAATTAAACACAATTTTTACAAAGAACACAATTAGAACAAAAAAAAATGTCCGTTTTAGTGCAAAGTGGTCATAGTATTGCTAAACTTGTGATTAGGGTTATGCCAGTTGGTTCAAGAACTGAATGGTTGTTCTTGAACCTGGTGGTGTGGGACTTCAAGCTTTTCTACTTTCTGCCTGATGGTAGATGCGAGAAGATGCATGGCCCGGATGGTGGCGATCTTTGATGGATGTTGCCGCCTTGAGGCAGTGCCTCCTGTAAATAGTACTGATGGTGGGGAGGGATGTATCTGTGATGTTTTGGGCAGAATCCACTACTCTTTGCAGCTTCTTGTGTTGTTGCACATTCGAATTGCTGTACCAGACCATGATGCAACCAGTCAGGATACTTTCAACAGTACATCTGTAGAAGTTTGTTAGTGTTCAGTGACAAGCTGAGCCTCCTTAACCTCCTAAGAAAGTAAAGACACTGGCATGCTTTCTTTGTGATTGCATCTATGTGAAGGGCCCAGGACAGGTCATCCGATATGTTAACGCCCAGGAATTTAAAGCTGCTGATTCTCTCCACCACCGATTCCCCCAATACAGACTCGTGCATGTTTGCCCTCCTTCCCCACAACCCTGTAAAGTGTGCATCTATAAATTGTACCATTCTATCATGATTGATCAACAATTGTTTTAAGCATCCACAAATTTAATTCCACTCCTGTGTAATCTAGCCTGACATGGAAATCCCCTACTTCTATACTCCATCCCTCTTGCAGGAAAAGCCAACTTTCAATTTGCCTTCCTGATTGCTTGCTGCATCTGCATGCTAACTTTGTGTTTCTTTTATGAGGACACCAGATCTCTGTACATCATACAAGGTTGTCCTAGGATTTGGATATGCTAAGAAATGAGTTAGTAATGGGTTTAAGCTTGCTATTGTTTCTTTTCCCTCCTGTTCCTTAGGTTTGTCACCAATGGGTGGATGAAGTATTAAGGATTAAGCTCTTCAGCATTTTGGGGGTCCTAGCTCTGCCAACATTTCAAACAAATATTTAATCCCTCCAAATGTTGTATTAACTTAAATATTGTGAATAGTTCTTCGAAACATATGCTGTAAGTAAATATGACAGTTTTAATCCTCTATCTGGAGCACTACTGCTGCTTTCAATAAAATGTGTTTTCATTTTTTACCAGTAAGGTACAGGCAGTATCTATCAAAAAAATATACAATATGCTTTGCATTCCCTGTGGTTAGTAGTGTTTATTTGAATAATGCCCATGTTCAGGAATTAAAAGTCCTAAAGTATTCTTTGGATTTAAATAAGATTTTTATCAGATGTGTAATTTTTTTTAAAAAAAGAAGTTACTATATGTGGCCTCTGGAATTTTTAACTGAACAATCAATATTTTGCTTGCATCATAGATGTTCATTGATTAATTGTTCTGTTTTGCTTTTTCTCTCTCTGAGTTTCCTTAAGTTTAATAAGCTTTTAAACATTTAGTTAGAAATCTACACTCATAAAATGGGTATTAAATAATTTTCAAAGCACAAACAAACTGAAAATTTATTAAGTAGAAGGAATACTTGCTTCTCTGGAAAAAATAATCAAACGCACAAGTTGCTACAGATATGTAAATGAAGTGAACTTCACCTTTTGGTTGTCATCACTTCTACACCAGGTTTTTGGCTTAAAGGGATTCACTTAAATTTGTCCATTTGCAAGTACCTAGTCGATATATAAGCAAGCAGAGTAACCTTTCTGTTTAGCTAGTTTTAACTCCTATTTATCCTTTGCTTCTCTAGGATTCTTCTGCATTTTTTGTTTCAATAGGGGGAATAGTACTTCAGTTTTGTACCTGTTTTTAGATTTAAACAATTGTACCAACTTATACTTATTTAATTAAATATTTGGGGATAATAACAATATATATAAATTTACTGTAAAAAAAAATCTTTTGACCAGTTAATAGAAAAGAAAACCATAAAAACCTCAATCTAAGTAAGTACTCGTATGTTATTTTGAACCTAAAGTTCTTTTTTTTCTTGCATTTATTAACCATCGGGAGGTGTGATGGGCTGAACTATATCTTTCAGAACTTATGAGTGACTCTTGATTCAAACTGTTGGAGCTTCTTAACCTCAACAGTTACCCGAGTTTCCCGTAATTGAGTAACTGAACCAAAATTAACTAGTTGTCATTTTCTGTAAATACACACATAAAGTGGCTTGGCTTCTCCAAGAAACATTGCAATTAATTAATAATATAGCTTTACCAGGTTTAGTTCAAGACCGGGGTCTGCACTGAGTTCAGGTGAAAGGGCCTTCTTTCATAATATCATGCTGCTGCTTATTCCACAGTTTATATCTATGTTCTGTTGTGTGCTAATTGTATAATTTTCCTATTTATGGATATCCAGTTTCATTGGTCTATTGGTATATGAACCACCTCCTTGTTGCTATATTTTTTTGGGCTCTACATTTGTTTGGTGCCATTGTGAGACCACCTCCTTGAATGAAACCTTCAGAATTCTCTAGGCAAGCCGTAATGAATTTCTACCAGCTGACGTCTATTACTAACAGGTCTGATTCAAATCTGATCCAGCTATCAGTGCAGCAATAGCATTAATATGATTACTAGAACACAGAGGTATCCACTTCACTACTCTGCCCCCTTATAGCCCTTGACTCTTCTAAACATAAATGGAACTAAAGGACGTTGTTTTTCTATCACATCCATATTTTTATTAAATTTATTGTGTTGTTTTTATTCACCAAACAAGGAAAATCGCTGTAGAATCTGCAAATCTGAAATAAAAGCAAAATACTGGAAATACTCAGCAGGTCAGTATTTGTGGAGAGAAAAGACATTAGGGTCACTAACTTTTCATGAGAACTGTGTTTATCTTAACACGTTTTTCCTTTCCCTCTCAATCAGGTCAGAAGGGTTTCTTTACATTTATAAATGTTCCCAGCAGTGCTTAATTCATATGCTTGCTTGACTCATAAACTGAGCTTTTCTTATTGTGACAGTATCTTCTGTTGCAGCATACTTTTGGAATTGCCTTCTCTGTCATCCGGGTGAAATTTCTTCTTATTAGTGTCTAATTATATATTCTGACATTATCTTTTGCTGTCCTTTTTTTAAATGGTTCAATTGAGCTACAGTATTGTTGGAATTTACTTTTCAAACTTTATCCTATTATCTCCTTAATAAAATGTTTCAAAATGTAATAGTCCAGAGGTATAGAGATAATAAAAAAAAAGTGCTGGAAACACTCAACAGGTTAGGTAGTATCTGTGGAAAGAGAAACAGAGTTAACATTTCAGGTCCTAGATCTTTTGTCAGAATTAGCAAAGAACTAAAACAAGTTGGTTCACTGTAATAGAGAAGGTGGTGGATGGAAAGGTAGATCAAAGAGAATATCTCTGATAGAGTGAGACCAAACAAGTTGCAAGCACACTATGCTGCTTTGTGTATTTTTTGTGTTGCTAACTGCAGGCCATGCTTTATTAAAGGAGAAAGAAAAACTGAGTCAAAATCACAGATGGATGACTGTCAGAAATGGCCAGTTTTGATACAAACAGAAATAAAGACCTGTGTTACCTTCAGTTGGAGAATATCTTATTGAGTCTGGAAGGCTGCAACATGCCCAGTTGGAGGGTGAGGTGTTATTTCTCAAGCTTCCATTGGGCCTTGTTTAAACATTGCAGAAGGCCACAGGCAGGTAGATCACAGGCCAGAGTGGGGTGGAGAATTAAAGTGTAAGGCAACAGGGAGCTCAGGGTTATAGACTGAATATGGATACTCCGCAAACGGATATGTTTGTTTTTTCCAATGCAGAGGAGACCACATTGTGAACATCTAATGTAGTACACTAGATAGCAAGAAAACAGGAGCAGGACTGGGCACCTTAAGTCTACCCTGCCACTTAATATGATCATGGCTGATTTACCCCAGGCCCCAAGTCCTCCTCTGTGCCTGAAATGCAAGTGAATTGCTGCTTCACTGGAGAGACAGTTTGGGTCCCCAGGAGGTGGGAAGGGAAGAGTGGAAGGGCAGGTGCTGCATTTCCTATGTTTGCATAGAGTAATGCCATAAGATAAAGAGTGGCTGGTGTGGAAGAAGGAATTGCAAAGCAACCATCAAGAACACCTTCAAGAGGCGGTGCCTCAAGAAGGTGGCATCCATCACTCAGGACCCTCACCATCTGGGACATGCCCTCTTGTTAACTACCATCAAGGAGCCTGAAGACCCACACTCGATGATTCAGAAATGGCTTCTTCCCCTCCCCCATTAGATTTCTGAAAGGTCCCTGAACCCATGAAAACAACCCCATTATTCCTTTTTTTGCACTACTTTTGTAACTTATAGTAATTTTATGTCTTTGCACTGTACTGCTGCTGCAAAACAACAAATTTCACGTCATATAAGTCAGTGATAATAAATCTGATTCTGGGAGTGAAGGGGATTATGTGTCTGGTGGTACAATCTAGCTCGAGCTGGCATTAATATTTTTGTTTCCACACATGCTGCCTTAGCTGCTGAGTATTTACAGCATGTTCTGTTCTTGTATTAGATCTCCAGCATTGGCAATATTTTTATTGATTTTCAATGGTATTGTGGTTTTCCATTTTTCTATTTTGTCTTCGGATGACTATTACCATACCGCTTCTCCATATCAACTTCAAATGAAAAGAAAACAGAAATTAGGACATAACTTCAAAAGTGATCTAAACAAATACATTTCTAAATATGTGGTAAATTCTGGAAATGTACATAACTGACAAGCTGAACAGACCAATTGCAGAGGTAACTGAACAGGAAAAAAATTGTGGTTTTAATCATAAGTTGTTAAGTGGTTGGTTCAGTGCTCATAAAGATGGAAAATATCTTGGGTTATGGCATGACTTGCAAATCTAAGGAAGCTTTCTGTCCTTATGTTAAACCCTGAAGTGATACAGTAGATTGGTTTCTGTATTAAAGAAAGAATACAGGCTGAAGCCTTAGGATTTCCTGTTTCAATGTTAAAGGGGAATTTGGGAGTATGTTGGGGGAATGTTGTAATCTGGTTGAAGGATCTGGCAAGGCGGGATATCAGGGTATGTGGAGCTTCTACTGATGTGAATAGCAAGGCCTCATTAGAACATTGTTTGGCTATCTTGTGTCAGTAGCCTATTATGGGACGGTCCCTGGCAGTCACAATGGAGCTTCAGCTTTTGATTTAGATCGGGTGGGATTGGCTGGCAGCCTGGGGAGGTGTGGAAAGTTTACTTCTGGTGATCAAGAGACTTCGGGGGAAAGCGAGAGATCCAGGTTGCACATTAGGGTAGCGTGGGAATTTAAGTTGTGTATGCTGCCTATCATACATTTTGGATACAAGTTGTTGTGCAGAAATTTATAAATGTCAGTTGCCTTTAAATTTGTAATTCTGTAGTTGTGAATTTCCAACCAGTAGTGGCATGCATTGTCTTTGATTGGTTTCACTTGGAAATTGCATTTTGTCTTGATTTCTCACATGCAACACCACAGAAAGTCAACTAACATTTAATAAATATAGTACTGTATAATGACCACAATACAAATAGAATAAACATTACTAAAGAAATAATATGAATTTATTTAAGACCTTTTGCAAACTCGGAATGTAGCAAAGCACTTTAAGACCAGTATTTCTGCAATTTAATCATTGTTGTAGGGGAATAGGGCAGCCGGATTTTCCCATGGCAATGAACTAAATAACCAATTATTGTTTGATGTTCATTTTACTATAAATTTTGGCTAGGACATTAGGAAACCTTCTAACAGTCCCACTGAATTTGAACCATTCACCAAACAGCACAGCCTTTGTCTCAGTTGACACTTCAGTGCCATACTATGTGCCAAAGACCTGGATTGGAGCATGAACCAATAATTTTCTGTATCTGAAGACTAAGCTAAGCCTTACACTGCTTACAATGTAATGGCTTCTCTAGTTTGATCTAGGTTTATATATGCCGTCTGGATCTACCATCTTTACTTTCATTAAAGAGCAAGGTGCTGGTTGAACTGCATGCTCTTAATGAATAATAGAATCATATAGCATGGAAACGGGCCCTTTGGTCCAACTGGTCCGTGCCGACCAAGATTCCCATCTAAGTTAGTCCCTTTTGCCTGCATTTGGCCAATATCCCTCTTAACCTTTCTTATCTATGTACCTGTCCAAGTACCTTTTTAAATGTTGTTAATGTAGCTGCCTCAGTCCACATACCCAGCTGATCAAGAAACGTCTGGCAGCTCATTCCATATACCGACCAACCTCTGGGTGGAAAAAGTTGCCCCCTCAGGTTCCTATTAAATCTCCCCTCTCACCATAAACCTATGGCCTCTAGTTCTTGATTCCCCAACCCTGGGGATAAAAACTGTGCACGTTGACCCTATCTATGCCCCTCATGATTTTATACACCTCTGTAAGATCACCCCTCATTCTCCTACGCTTCAGTGAAAAAAAGTCCCAACTGGCTCAACCTCTCTCCATAACTCAGTCCCTCAAGTCCTGGCAACATCCTCATAAATCTCCTCTGCACTCTTTCTAGCTTAATGACATCTTTCCTATTGCAGGGTGACCAAAACTGAATACAGTATTCCAAATGTAGCTTCACCAACATCTTCTCCAGCTGCACAATAACATCCCATTTTCTGTACTCAATGCCCTCACTGATGAAGGCCAGCATGCCAAAAGCCTCCTTCACCACCCTTGTCTACCTGCGATGCCACTTTCAGGGAACCATGTACAGTAGCATGCAAAGGTTTGGGCACCCCTGGTCAAAATTCCTGTTACTATGAATAGCTAAGTGAGTAAAAGATGACCTGATTTCCAAAAGGCATAAAGTTAAAGATGACACATTTCTTTAATATTTTAAGCAAGATTACTTTTTTATTTCCATCTTTTACAGTTTCAAAATAACAAAAAAGGAAAAGGGCCCGAAGCAAAAGTTTGGGCACCCTGCACGGTCAGTACTTAATAACACCCCCATTGGCAAGCATCACAGCTTGTAAACACTTTCTGTAGCCAGCTAAGAGTCTTTCAATCCTTGTTTGGGGGATTTTCGCCCATTCTTCCTTGCAAAAGTCTTCTAGTTCTGTGAGATTCTTGGGCCATCTTGCATGCACTGCTCTTTTGAGGTCTATCCACAGATTTTGGATGATGTTTAGGTTGGGGGACTGTGAGGGCCGTGGCAAAACCTTCAGCTTGTGCCTCTTGATTTTGATTGTGGACTTTGAGGTGTATTTAGGATCGTTATCCTGTTGTAGAAGCCATCCTCTTTTCATTTTCAGCTTTTTTAGATGGTGTGATGTTTGCTTCCAGAATTTGCTGGTATTTAATTGAATTCATTCTTCCCTCTACCAGTGAAATGTTTCCTGTGCCACTGGCTGCAACACAAGCCCAAAGCATGATCGATCCACCCCTGTGCTTAACAGTTGGAGAGGTGTTCTTTTCATGAAATTCTGCACCCTTTTTCCTCCAAACATACCTTTGCTCATTGCGGCCAAAAAGTTCTATTTTAACTTCATCAGTCCCACAGGACTTGTTTCCAAAGTGCATCAGTCTTGTTTAGATGTTCCTTTGCAAACTTCTGACACTGAATTTTGTGGTGAGGACGCAGGAAAGGTTTTCTTTTGATGACTCTTCCATGAAGGTCATATTTGTGCAGGTGTTGCTGCACAATAGAACAGTGCACCACCACTCCAGAGTCTGCTAAATCTTCCTGAAGGTCTTTTGCAGTCAAACGGGGGTTTTGATTTACCTTTCTAGCAATCCTATGAGCAGTTCTCTCGGAAAGTTTCCTTGGTCTTCCAGACCTCAACTCGACCTCCACCGTTCCTGTTAACTGCCGTTGCTTAATTACATTACGAACTGAGGAAACTGCTACCTGAAAAAGCTTTGCTATCTTCCTATAGCCTTTCCTGCTCTGTGGGCATCATTTATTTTAATTTTCAGAGTGCTAGGCAGCTGCTTAGAGGAGCCCATGGCTGCTGATTGTTGGGACAATGTTTGAGGAGTCAGGGTATTTATAAAGCTTTGAAATTTGCATCACCTGGCCTTTCCTAATGATGACTGTGAACAAACCATAGCCCTAACAAGCTAATGAAGGTCTGAGACATTGGTAAAAGTTATCTGAGAGCTCAAATCTCTTGGGGTGCCCAAACTTTTGCATGGTGCTCCTTTCCTTTTTTCACTCTAAAATTGTACAAAACAAAAATAATACACTAATCTTGCTTAAAATGTTGAAAAGAATGTTTCATCTTTAACTTTATGACCTTTGGAGATCAGTTCATTTTCTACTCACTTAACTATTCACAGTAACAAATTTTGACCAGGGGTGCCCAAACATTTGCATGCCATTGTACTTGTATTCCTAGGGCCCTTTGTTCTGCAACACTCCCCAAAGCCCTATGGTTGATTGTGAATGTCCCACCCTGATTTGTCTTCCAAAAATGCAACACCTCACATTTATCTGAATTAAACACCACTTGCCATTCCTATCTGCAAACTTACTGACCATGCCTTGTACATTCTCATCCAAATCATTGACACAGATGACAAATATTAATGGGCCTACCACTGACCCCTGGGGAACACCACTAGTCACAGGCCTCCAGTGCGAGAAACAACCTTACACCATCACTGTCATCAAGCCAATTGTGTATTGTAGCGGTTGCTACCGCAATGTGAAAGCAAGACACTAGTTGCTGGGCTGCAGAACAAAAACTGATTTATTTTCCTGCCTTGCGTGGGCCTTTTAAGAGGAACGGTTCCTGCCCACCGAAAACGGAAATGACGTATGCGCTATGTCATCAAACTTTTCCCGCGCGTGGGTTCTCCCCGTCACTCGGGGAAGACGAAGGCCCAACGCCACCTTGGGCCTCGCTGCTCCGACAACGCGCGACTCGACCGCCGAGCCAGTTCGATTGCTCGGACGGTGAGTCGCTACAGTATCCAATTAGCTGGCTCTCTCTGGATCCCATGCAATATAACTTCTGATAGCAGCTGACCACGTGGAACCTTATCAAAAGCCATATTGAAGTCCATATGGAATACGTCTACTGCCCTGCCCTCATCGACCTTCTTGGATACTTCTTCAAAAAAACTCAGTCAAATTCATGAGGCATGATTTCCCATGCACAATGCCATGCTGACTATTGCTAATCAACCCCTGTTTTTACAAATGCTTTTGTGTCTTGTATCTCAGAATCCCCTCTGGTAGCTTACCAACCCCAGATGTTAGGCTTACTGGTCTATAGTTCCCACATTTTTCTTTGCTGCCCTTCTAAAATAAAGGCACAACATTAGCCACCCTTCAGTCTTTTGGGACTTTTGTTGTTGCTAATGATGATGTACATATCTCAACCAGGACTCCTGTAATTTTTTTTTTCCCCACAGTGTTCTTGGATGTACCTGATCAGACCCTAGAGATGTATCTACCTTCATACGCTTTAAGACATCTGCTGTAATGAGGACTACCCTCAAGATATCCCTATTAAATATCTCAAATTCTGAAGTCTTCATGTCCTTCTCCACGGTAAAAACAAAGGAGAAATATTCATTGAGGACCTTGCCCATCTCCTGCAGCTCCACATATGTCCACTTTGGTCTTTGAGGGGCCCTATCCTCTCTCTAGTTACTCTGTTTTCCTTTAATATACTTAAAATCTCTTTGGATTCTCCTTAATGTTCTCTGTCAAAGCTATCTCATGCCCCCTTTTTGCCCTTCTGATTTCTTTCAGTGTATTCCTGCATCCCTAAAACTCCTCCAGAGATTCACTTGATCCCAGCTGCCTGTACCTGACCCATGCCTCCTTTTTTCTGACTAGAACTTTAATGTTCCTCGACATCCAATGTTCTCTACTCCTGCCAGCCTTGCCCTTCACTCTAACAGGAACATGTAGATCTTCAATTCTCTATATAGTAAAATAATCCCCATTTGAAAATCTGAAATAAAGCTCAAAAAGCTAGAAGTACTCAGAAGGTTGGGAGCATCTGTGGAGAGAGAAAGAAGACAATATGTTTGAGGTCAAGGAAAGATCTGATCTCCAACATTCTATACTATTCTTTCCCCTTTCATCATTCCAAAGGAGCTGTTTGTAGTGCAACATGTTGGTTTACTTTCCTGTTACCCCTAGCAATTGTCCAACCGGGACCTCAATGCTCCTCCTTGGTGAAATACTAATTTACCTGTTCAGCTTCCAAACTGGTGTACTCTGTGTACAATTTACGATGTATTCTCTTTTATTTTGACACGATCTTTTGGAAATTTGAAAATTACTTTACTGAATGCCTTCATCCAGTTCTCAAGCATGACACTTAACTTCTGCTTGCTCACTATTTTAACTCTCTGTACCACTCCCAGTCTAACCTCTCTATTCTTGTCCTCCTAGGATATTCCCAATGAGACTTGAACAATATTCATCTCACCTTGTGGCCTTACAATTGTATAACAATTTCTAGTCTTAACTGCTAACCTTATTTTCTCTTGGACATCAGGCATTGTTAATGGAAAATGGACGCATCAGCACCACTAATCATGGAAGAAGTGTAGTGGTACTTAGGGTTGAAAGGACAATCTGCATCTTTGTTGTCCACCTACCCTTGTACATTCCTAGGCCACGATTGCCCTTTCCACTTATATTTTCTACAATTCTCCCACTATTTCTAGATGTGTCCCAGTGTCCTCCCTTTTTGTGTATTCTCCTATCATCTTTTGTCTTTTAATCACTTCATTCCTCTATCCTATAGCAGACCTTTTGTATTTACCTCTTTCTACCACAACTCCCCTCTCCCTACTTGGCTCTGCACTACTTAAAATTCATACATTTTAAACCTCTTATATCTGATGAAAGTCCATTAACTTGAAGTGCTTCTGTTTACACAAATGTTACTTGACTAGCTGAGTGTTCTGTTTCAGTTCAGGTTTTCAGCATCTGCAGTATTTTACTTTTAAAGCATTCATCTTGCCATAATGTTGTATCTTGCATGGTACTATAATTAAGTAGTTATTTTACTCTTCCCGAAGGCATATGTTTTTTCTGACTTCTGTGATTGATCTAACATTTAACGTTTGTAAAATAATAGCTTATGATAATTTGAATTTAGCAGTCCAGTCAATAGAATGAACAGCTTATTACTGGAAATATTATGGAGTGAATGTAAGGGTGTCCTTTAAAGCCTGTATACATAGTTTTCATTGAGTTGTATTAAGTTTTGCATTTCTGATTACTGTATAAATCAAGTAATAGTAACATTTTTAAACAGTTACAGATCCTGTCTATTTAGATTTGAAACATTTTAATAGATTTAAGAATTACTCTATTGAAACTGCTGTATTGAAAGTAAAATTGTGGATGCTGGAAGGTGATGAAGAAAGCTAAGCAGTTTAGAAACTATTCATAAGGCAGCCTGGTTGCTTCATCGTAATACGAGGCCAGATGAAAATGAAGGAATTTCAGATTTTTTTTTGCTATGTAACAAGAAATCTCTAGTCTACCAACTTGGTTTATGGATTTTTTTTCTTTTAATTTGGTGGTTGCATAAGAATATTTGCTTAGTTATAATCAAAAAGAAAAACTAAATGCAATTTTATCAATTATAATCTTGAATTATTACTCAACTAGTTGGGACATTAGCAGCTTATTTATCATATGGGTAGAAGGTGGTCACTATTACTCAATTTATTTAAAACATCAGTTTTAACATCAGGTATGTCTCCTTGACCCTTGCACATTATAAAACATCAGCAGTTCTTCAGCGGGTAAACCCATGAATTGCTCCAGGCTGTGCTTTGGTTGTTCCTGGTCTAGAAGTAACCCTAAGACCTGGAATTCATTGTAGTTAGGGGTTAATTGTTTACAGTAATCAATATTCAAATTCATTTTCTTTTACCTAGAGATTCTGGGATTTTGTGAACTGTCTTCCATGACTCTGTTCACTTTTCCATGATTAGCGTAAACTGTTGTAAAGGTTAACAATTTAAGGAGAAACTGGTAAGGAATTAAAGCTTCTGGCAAAATAAAAAGCATGAACATGCCACCATGGCCCAATTATCTGGATTTAGGCTTATTGGGTGAAAATGGCCAAATATTCCCCTTTTCTGTAATACTTAAGATGTAGAATAGCTGGCTGTGTATTCCTTGTGTTATCATATTCAGATTGAAACATCAAAATTACATTACCATTTCTAATTTTCCCCATTTATGATTAAATTTCCATTTATCCTAAACATTATGCTTGACTATCATGTATCATTACTGAAATTGTTTCATTTTAGTATATTTAAAAAGATTTTTTTTGTTTACAACCATTGTACGTACATGTCTTTTGCTTTGAAAAATTGTTGCATCTGGTTAATTTTTTCCTTTTGCAATTGTGCATGAATTTCACTGTTACAAGCCTGCACTGGCAAAGCTGTATTTAAGGAGCAAATTCCAAACATAACTTTGACTTTATCTAATGTGTGCTACACCCTCCAGCCAAACAAGTTTAAGCTTCAAGCAATAATTCCAACTAAAATGTGGTGAACAACTGTTGATGCTACTCAATATTTTGACAGATTGCTCTGCTGGGCACTGCTACTTCCTCGTAAAAATTTTAAGGCAAGGCACTGAAGTATATTTCAGTTTTCAGATATAAAGCATCTGCAATATCCTTCTTCTGTCAGTTTTGTAATTCATTAGAGAACCAAAGGAAATACACAGAATATAGAGGAGAACTGAAGAAGAAAATAAGAGGAACATAGAATGTATGAGAATGGAATAGCAGGTAAAACAAAATGCAAATAGTTAGTCAAAAATGGCTGAAATAAAAGGAGATTGACTTCTGGTAGCAGAGAGGATGGACAAAGTAATAAATGAATACTTTGCATTTGTTTTAGTTAATGAGGATACAATTCATATCACAACAAAGGAGGTAGTTGAGAATTTGCATCATATTAGAAATTTGGCAATGCTCAAAGTAAAATCACTTGACCTTGATTGGATCCATCTTGGGTTGCTGAGGAAATAAGGGTTGGAAATTGCTAAAGTTCTGTTCACGGTTTGTGAGTCTTCATTAAATGTTCAAGTATTGACAAAGAACTGGAAGAATGCAACTATTATGTTCAAAAGGGAGATGGGAATAAATCTAACAATTTGTAAGCCAATTAGCTTACCTTTGGTGGTGGAAGCATTTGACAGATCTGTATTCTGTGAAGTAGATTAATATGCTTTGGAGACTAGAAAAATGAGGGATGATCAGATTGAAACATAAGATTTAGAGGGGGCATGACAGGATCGATGTCTAGATGTTTCTGCTAGTGGGAGACTCTCGAACAAGAGGATGCAGTTGCAAGATTAGGGGGTAGTCATTTAAAACTGAGTGCATAGGAGCAACTTGAGGTTGGAGAATCTTTGGAATTCCCTATCCCAGGTGGTTGTGAAGGTTAAACTGTTGGATGTTCTAAATAGAAAGTAGATAATATTTTTGAAAGATTATGCAGTTGAGGGCTATGGGAAACGGGCACAGAAGAGAATGTGAGGCCTGGGACAGATCAGCTATTACCATATTGAATTGTGGGGCAGGCTTGAGGGGCTGAGTGGCCTGCTCCTATTCCTATTTTCTTACATTGACAATCAGTCTGATATTAGTTGACATATGAAAGCCACTTGGCTTTGTTTAAGGTAAATTGTGTTTGACTAACTTGATTGAGTTCTTTGAAGCAGTGGAAGGGGTTGACATTGTGTATATGGACTGTCAAAAGTAACATATTAAATTGCCATGTAATGGGCTTGTTAACACAATTTGAAGACATTCGGAATAAAAGGGAAGTGGAAACATGGATAAATATTTGGCCATGGGAAGGAAAGTTGAGAGCAGTGTAGGTAATTTTTTTAGCCCAGAGGGAAATGTGCATTAATGTTGATGTTTGGTCCATAAATCCAAATCCAGATTTTTTATGAGTATAGCAATTAGCACAGCTCCCCATGGAACTTTGTTTTTTAAAACAATTTACATTTAAATTGTTATTTGAAAGTTTAAAAAAAAGCAAGACACTAAAATAAAGCACAATCTTACAAAAATTGATGCTGAGCAAAAGGGGTGACTGAAAATTTGCTTAAAGAAATGAACTTACGGGAAACTTGGGTGAATGAATCACCAATACAGGCTTCCCTTCAATATCAAAGACACTATTGTATCAGAAGATAGACTTGGACATGATTTCCCCACTTGACTGTGTTTACAATTCTAGCCTTAGTTTACAATGAATTGAATACAAGAGACAGGCAATGTTTTGTAGAGGGGAAAGAAATGAGTCTTTCCTTTGACTTTAGTTGTGGGCTGTGATTGCCACAGCAGTGGCTTGAAAGAAACCTTTAACCTCAGTTTTAAGAACTAAACTACCAGGGAAGAAATAAGAGGGATGGACGTTCTCAAAACCTTACTTCTGGAGCATGACCACTGCTGATTTAAACTCAACCCCAGAACATCGAAGGTGGGATATTCATTCATGGTAACACAGTCAAGGGCAGTTGAATGCAGTTGAATTGTGCCATGAAAGCTTCCAGTGCTATTTAACAGAGAATTCTTACTGGTTATTTTGGATTTTTTCTTTGAAGTATGAAGGCCTTCAATTATTAGAATTAAAGTATTGCTATGTCCAGATGATATGTTATTGTCAAGTGATCAACGCTGCAGTTTATCACAGTTAATTAAAAGCTATTGTAAGTAAACCTCTGATAAGAAGCAAACTTCTGAAGGTAATAGAAGCCTGAATGAAAACTGAAAATGCTGGAAATATTCAGGCCAGGCAACACCTTTGGAGTAAGAAACGGTATTAACACTTAGGGTTGATAATTTTTCCATAAGTGGTACAGCTTATTTATTGATTTTTGGAATCTGAAAATGTTCAGAAGCTTCAGTTTGGTTGCATCACAGGCTTGTTCTCATTCAAAAGGATTCCAAGCTTGATGTTGGTTACTAACTTTTGAATTCTGTGTAGACTAATGATATCCATGCTAGGAATGGTTTCCAAAACCACACAGCTTTTCACAATCTGAGTAATACCATATACAGTGACTGTTTAACCTCTCCATTTTTAGTATACTTCTCTCCCGATATAATCCATTGTCTCATTTCCTTTTTACAATTATAGCCAAGTATCAGTCTGGCAAATGCTGGACTGAACTGCATCTGTCTCATAACTTTATTAAAATATAAATCTTCAAAATATGCAGTTGGTGCAGAACATCAGTATCAAATTTGGCAGCATGTCTCAAATTCATAATCTAATGGTAGGCCTTTGCAAAGCAAATATTTCAGCAATTCAACATTTTTGATGTATTCACTGAATTTAAAGATATGTGTTCTATTGGAATTCTCACTTATCTTTGAACAGCTTTACAAACTAAGTTAATTTGTTTGCCTTTTTTTATGAATTAAAATTGAAAACCAATGTGTGTATGTGTAATCTGCAAGAGAACAAAATTACGTTTTAGGTATATACAAAGCCACCTTGTTTACAGGCAGATTACTTTGTTGGCAAATATTTCCCATTACATCTTCCTTCTCTTATACTTAGTACACCTAGCATTAGGATTCATTGAGCAATACTCTCATTTGGAGATCCAACTTTTTAACTTTGTTCCCAGTTCCTGAAACAATGTAAATTAGTTGGCACAATTCTAAAAGTGGTACAGGAGAACTGAGATCTGCATAAATTATTGCAAGTGGCAAGCCATATTGAGAAAGGTTCAAAGAGTATATGGGGTTCTGAGCCTTAAGTTAAGACATGGAGTAGAAGAGCATGGAAGTCATGATGAACCTTTACAAAATATTGGTTTGGCCACAACTGGCGTATTGTAAAAAGTTTTGGGCATCATATTTTTGAAAAAATGTTAAGACCTTTGGGTGCAGAGAAATTTATCAGAATGATTCCAGAGATGAGGGATTTTATGTGGTTAAACTGAACAGCTGAGATTTTTCTCCTTGAAAAGGAAGAAATTAAAAGAGACACAATTATAGGTGTTAAAATGATGAAGATAGAGAGCAACCTTTCCCATTGGCAGAAAGGCCAGGAACTAGAAGACATAGAATAATGGTTAGGATCTGAAAATTTGGCATTGAAAAAGGAATTAGATAAGTATTTCAGTCGAAACAATTTACAAAGGCGTGAGGTGGAAGGCACAGCAATGGGACTAAAGGAATGTCCTTACTTGCTGCTTCCTGTGATTCTGTGACTCTGGTGTTCAACATATTTCTGACTTGCATCTTTCGTTCCAACATAGACCAGGACTAAACAATGTACTTCCGGAAGATAACACCAACTTTCATCAAGGTAGTTTTGCTGTCACCTACAGGACAGTTATCAGTTAGCAATTGTAGGAGTCTATTCAAATGTATTGTTAATTTTAAATCCTGCTCCACCATACAGGATTTTGAGAATGGCTTTTGAGTATGGTGTTCTCTAAGATAATATTCCAATATTTTGGCTATTTCCCACTGTTCTGTAAAATGATCCAAGCCCATTTAGTTGCTGCTTTATCTCCTGGCACCAGGAGGGGAACACAGCATGCCAGTTTCACATCATGCTAGCAGAACCACCTATCAAACCACCTTGCATCTCTGCAAATCTTCACTTTGCAAGCAGAGAGACGGCAACTTTTTGACCCATATCCTTTGGACTGCACTGAAAACTCTGACATTGGAGGATGCTTGCATTTTGAGATAAGGTTCTGATATTTAATTAGAATTCAAAGTCAGAGCCTCAGACTAGCATATTAGTTTAAATTACAGGTTGCCACATTGAGGCAAGAATTGCTTGTGATTGTAACAATTTGAAGATGTATCAATGAGTTAATTTATTGATGTAATTTGACTTTGTATGTCTGTCAGTGCGTTCATTTTGTATTTAGCCAGACATTTCTAATGTGTTTGATTGTTTTCATCACCATTGATGACTTAACTGGTGTGTGAAACTTTGATTTGGAAAACACAGTAATTGAGATTTCTCAGAACCTAATGTTGATGCTAATAAGCTGAAAGTTAAAGGATGTATGAGGACTGGGCGTTCTTCCAATTTTCTGTCGTTGAAGGAAATTAAAACATTTAACTAAGCAATTTGAGATGTTGTTACACAAATCTATTGAAAGGAAATTAAATCAAGTAAATTTTCTTTGAGCAGGGATTTGTTTGTATTGAAGAGGTTTTAAGATCATTATCAGGGTTTGGGTAATTAGCAATTTTGGGACATTTTGTGTAGCTGACAAACACTTTTAAACAAAAACACATTGTTGGAAATGCTCAACAGGTCAGGCAACATTTATGGAAGGAAAATAAGAATTAATATGTAAAATTGAAGATTCTTCATTCTGATAAAAGGTCCTTGACTTGGAAAGAACTGTTTGTGGAGATGCATGAGACTGTGGACACTGGAGTCTGTAGCAAGATACAATCTGCTAGAAGAACTCAGTGGGTCGAGTAGTATCTGTGGAGGAAAGAAATTGTTGATATTTGGAGTCGAAATGTCAACAATTGCTTTTGTCCCACAGATACTGCTTGACTTGCTGAGTTCCTCCAGTAGATTGTTTGTAACTCTTGGTTCTGTTTCTCTTTCCACAGGTTGTCTGACTTGCTAAGCATTTCTCGCGTTTTCTGTTTTAATTTTGGATTTCCAACATCTGCAATTTTTTTATTATGTGATTGTTAAAGTTATCAACAGACTGCTATAAATGTGATGATTTCATTCCAAATATTTGCTGAAGATCCCTATTCTATTCAGGACTCAGTTTGAATTGATGATTTTACTTACTTGGTACATCAGAGTGATGTGCTTCCCCCTCCCCTGTATATTTTTTTAATGCAAGTTTTCTAAAAACAAAACCTGTTTTTATTTATAGACTCTTGTATGACTAAAACATGGAAAGGGTTTCATATCTGTGAGGATACATGATATATTTATAACTTTACTGTATACATTTCAGTCTGTTGAAAAATCATTACATAAATCTCTAGATGCACAAAAATGAATTTTTGAAGTGTAGTCACTGTTGTAACAAGGGGACATAAGGCAGGCAACTTACAAACAGCAAGGAACCAAAAATAATGAAATAAATGACCAGATTATTTGATTGAATGATCTTGGTGACAGAATAAATATTTGGAGAACTTGTCTTCAGAATATTGTTTTGGGATGTATCATGTCTTGGACTAAGGCAAATGAGGCCTTTGTATAATGTACCATCTGAACAACTGTTCCATACTCCCTTGGTATCAACGGGTATATCAACCAAGATATTGGGTCTCCATAGTGGCTTTTTAACTCTTTTGTGATGCAGAAAACTCAAATGTGAGCACATGTAAAATAATTTTTAATAAAACCTGTCACAAAGTTCTTTAAATAAAACTTGCTTGTTGACTTTTTTTGAAAGCCATAATAATGTACTCATTTGAGAAGATGTTTTAGATGATATAATAGGTGATATGCATGCTTGAAATTTGCTATGCTTTTAAAAAGGCCTGGCTGTTTATACTTGGTGGCTAACAATTTTTTTCAAACTTTCTTGCTGCAGTGTTGCACCTCGTCTCCAACAAACAGCTTGCAGGGGTCATGCTAATAATGTTCAAAACTAATGGGGAAACATTGAATGTCACCTACATTCCAGAACCAGGGTCTCCTTCATCTTAGTAACTGAGCTGCATTATGCAGACATGCTTGTGTATGCACACTTTTAGAGGCCAAGCTCTGTGTCATTGTCAATGCATTCTCTGAAGCATTTAGAGAATGCACTTAACTTCCTTTTTGCAAAGTTCCTCTACTGATGTGTCCTTCATGGTACAACACCACATTCTAACAATAAAGGTTCAAAACAAGACCCTGGAAAATATGGATCACAGTTTGGAAGTCAGTCAATGCAGGCAGATGTTGATGATGAAATTTGCCATTGCCTTCAGTCTGCCAGCATAGATTTTGGTGTATTTGAGGCTGTAGGTTTTCAAACCTGGTTCAAAGCTTGTGGTTGACAAGGAAACAGTACTCCTGAGACTTAGTGTGTACAGGAAGCATTTCAAGCCACTGGAAAGATACCACCAATGTTGTCTCTGCAAGATCCTCCAAATCTACCAGAATGATAAGCAGACCAGTATCAGTGCCTTCCCCAAGACCAACAGCTCTGATATTGAGGCTCTAATTCCTCTTATTTGGCTCTGTTGGGAGGCCATGTCATTTACATGTCCTCATGTCAGAGAAAAAGATTCAAGGATATTCTCAAGGCTTTCTGGAGGGAGGGAGGGAGTCGGGGGATGCCACATATCCATAGACTCTTGGGAATCCTTGCCCATGACTGCTTAAAGTGGAGAAAGAGCATTCAGGATGGCAATGAGAACCTCTAGACCATATATAGATTATAGATGCCCAGTGTGTACGGTAAGAAGGAACAACTGCCCCACAACTACCCACTCCCCTTTCAAATTGAATGTCTCCTGTCATATTTGTGGTAGAGTCTGAAGTTCTCACATTGGCCTTTATCAGTCTCCTCAACTTGTAAAACTGGATTGGGAGCAAGTCATCCTTGATTCTGAGAGTCTAACTAAAGTGGCTTCTGAGTTGAGCTATGTTTTGTGTGCTTAAGAATTCCAGTGGGTACAAACTTAAGGTGTCCTTCAGCTTTTTGCCAAGAATTCTGGCATCATGTCAACTAGACAAAGTCTTTTCAAATTCTTATCATTGGGTTGCATGTAGTGACATTACTGTTCCCAGACCAAATGGAAATAGTTGGGCAAAATCACTGTCAGACAAGCCAATGACTGCATTACTATAAATGGTTGAAATTAATTTTATGCACAGAATTTTCTCTCTCCCATTTTTGTGCATAGAACTTGCTGCATTTTTCTTGAAAAATTACTTTGCTTTTACTGGGAGAGGTTGCTATTGCTTCTGTTCTAAATTGTGTTTCCTTCACTCTAAATAGATTCAGTTTTATGAGTAGATTGATTCAGCTCACTGAATAATCAACACCTTGCTCTTGAGCCTGGATAATTATCCTGCACTGCCTCCAACTCTTTGGCTCACACAAGTGTTGTAGGTAGAAACTATTCCATTAGCTTCATTGCAGAGATCATGTTCTGTCCGGTAACTATAGACATTAAAGTGTGGAGTTTTGGCTGTTATGGTACTTTTCAATTTTTGTGATTCTTCATTAAAAGACTATTGCAAGGGATGTATTGTGCAGAACATACAAATTGCTCCAGGAACTAAATATTATTAGTCTTTGTTGTAATGTAGATGATTCTTAAATATTTACCAAAATAATGGTATCTGGCACAGCATTTTCAGTTCATAAGTTTGGTTAACTAAAGCACCCTGTAAGTGAAGCTGTTAGTGGCAAATTTGGTATTTGCTCTATCAGAGGAATTATTACTGGGAAGAAAAATAAAATTCTTGGAATAGAGAGAAAAAGAGGAGAAGAACAGCATATTGAAAAAAGGACATTAATACTTTCTTGCTCTGTCTTTAAGTGTTTTGTGGGCTCATCTTTGACAAAAAAATTCCCATAGAACCTGTTACACTTTGTGAATGACCTTGGTATAATTTGTTTTACATTGAGGGTCCTAAGTCAATGTAGGAGTATATTAGAGATGCATGAACTTTGAAAAGAAAACTATTGAATTAAACTCAGATGACCAGCAGTGGTAATGTGAACAGCAGACGGGATAGAGGATGGCTGAATGATAGAAGTAATGGATAATAACTTGGAGGAAAGGGTTAACTCAAATGTATAAGGGTTACAGTTTGAATTGGACTTTCTCCCTTTCACTAATCCTGCAATCAGAGAACTTCTGGAGGTATAGAGGAATAATGATTAACTTGGAATAGTAAGTGTGAAACAAAGGTACTTAGCTCATGTTTAATGGCATCAGTAGTTCAAAGCAGTAAGGAACAACATGTCAGTCGAAACATTTCCTGAAACCCACTCATGACTGATAATATTTCAAATTTCCTGGAAGGTACTTGCCACTCATTACAATTGTGCTGTGATGCTGGGTTGATGCTATGCCATCTTTCCAGTTTTCTAGCAGTTATGCTGAGAAATCTGCCAATTAAATTTATTTCAATGGAGAGGAAAAGCACTGAGGGAGAGAGGCAAGTTTTAGGTAATCTAAATGTTTCTAATTAATTGAGTTTACTTAAATGTATTTAATTTTTTAAATGTATTTAATTGTTTCTGAGCATTTTCTGAACTAAACAGCTACAGGCTGTTTACAGCTACAGTTAGCCTAATGTCGATGGTATGTAGATAGTTGGTGGGGGGGAAGGTCTGAAAAACATAACCTGGCTTTTAGATTGGCATAGGTGAGCATATCAACATTACAAAGGAGGTGATATTGGAAGTCTTGAAATCCATAAAGGTGGTTAAATCCTCAGAGTCTGACTAGGTGTATCCTAGGATGTTATGGGAAACAAGGAAGGAGATTGCTGGGACCTTGGCAGAGATTTTTGTATCTTCATTAGGCACAGGTGAGGTACTGGAAGACTGGAGGATAGTTAATATTGTGCTTTTATTTAAGAAGGGCAGCAGGGATATGCCAGGAACTATAGGTTGGTGAGCTTTGCATTAGTAGTGGGAAAGTTATTGGAAGGGATTTAAGGGACAGGATTTATTTGCATTTGGAAAGGCACAGACTGGTTAGGGATAGTCAGCATGGCTCTGTGGGAAATTGCATCTCTCAAATTTGATTGACTTGTTTTGAAGAGATGACCAAGAGATTTTATGACAGCAGGACAGTAGATGTTATCTACATGGATTTAGCAAGGATTTGACAAAGTCCCACATGGTAGGCTGGTCTGGAAGGTTAGAACACATGGGATCCAGGGTGAGATAACAAATTAGTATAAAATTGGCTTGGTGGTAAGAGACAGGACGGTAGTGAAGGGTTGCTTTTCAGATTGGATGCCTGTGCCCAATGGTGTGCTGCAGGGATCAGTGCTGGGTCCTTTGTTGTTTGTCATATATTAATGGTTTGGATGAGAATGTATGTGACATGGTCAGCAGATTACATGAACATTGGCGGTATAGTGAACAGTGAAGAAGATTACCTGAGGTTATAACAGGATGTAGATCAACTGGGAAATTTGCCAAGGGAACGGCAGATGGAATTTAACTTAGGCAAGTGCAAAGTGATGCATTTGGGAAGGTAAACCAGGCCAGGACATACACAGGAATATGGATAGTCAGGGAGGTGAGGAAGACAAATGGCATGCTCCTTGCCTTTATCAGCCAAGCCTCTGGGTATAAGAGTTGGGACAGCTATTTTAAAACAAAAACATTGGTTAGGCAGCACTTGGAAAATTGTGTGCTGTTCTGGTCACCATACTATAGGAAGGGCATGATTAAGCAAGAGGTGGCAGAAAAGACTCTCAAGGATGTTGCCTAGATTGGAGGGCTTGAGTTGTAAGGAGATCTTGGATAGGCTGGGTCTGTTTTCTCCCGCTGAGATATGACAGATAGAGGTATATAAAATTATGAGAGGCATAGATAGCAAGAATCTTTTTCCCATGGTAGGGGTATCTGAAACTTAAACGGGATTTTAAGAAGCATTTTTCCAGGTACTTAAATGAGCAGGGCATAGATGGATATGGAATTAATGCAGGCAAGTGGAATTAATGTAGATGGGCATGATGGTTGGCATGGATGTGGTGGGCTGAAGTGCCTGTTTCTATACTGTACAGGTGACCCCTGTGTTAGAGCTGTTTGGGTTGTGGAAATTCACCCTTACAGAATTCACAAATCACTACACAAAAATTTAAGATATGGAATAAAACTTGCTCTCATGTAATTTGTGTGAAGTAAAAATAAATAAATCAACACAACTTTTTTTTCAACTCTCATTTCTTGATGCATGTGCAGATGACGTGGCTTTGCGTTATGGAAAATTGTGATATGAGCCATTTTTCTAGGAATGCAGCCCCCTGCTGTAATGCGGGGTAGCTCTATGAATCAAAGATGGCCAGCATGGATTTGTTAAATTCAATTTAGTTAGACAAATCTTTTGAAAGGATAACAAGGAGTGGTGATGAAGGTATCCCATTTGATGCAGTATTCATGGATCTTAGCAAGAATTGACCAAGTCCCAGATTGATCAAGAAAGTGAAAGGTATCCAACAAAGTGCCAAGTTATTTTAAATGTTAGCTGGAGGACCACGTACAGTGATATTCTGTAGGACACAGTTTGGCTCTTGGCTTTATACCAGACACAAATATTTTGAACTTAAGTGTAGAAGCCTCAATTAAGCAACTTGGTGATGATAGCAAAATCAGTAGTGTGGTACATGGTGAGAAAGAAAGTTCCATACTGCAGGAAGATGTGTGGACTGGTTACTGGGGCACAAACGTGATCAAACTGAATTTGGAGAAGTATGACATAACATAATTTGGGTAGGGCAAATATGATACTGGGAACATGCAACAAGTGGTAAAATACTAAAAAGTATTGAGCAGAGGGATCTTGGGAGTTCATGAGCATGGCATCCTTGGAAAGCTAAATAAGGTAACTCAGAAGGCATTTGGATCCTTGCCTTTATTGGCTGAGTCTTTGAATATAAGTACAAGGAGGTTGTGCTAGACTATATCAAAAACTAGTTGGGTTAGAACTAGAGTACCATGTAGACTTATTGTTTACCACACCACAGGAAAGATGTGGCAGCACTAGAAAGAATGTATTAAAGATTTGGACTGGTGTTCCCAGGGCTGGAGAATAATAGTTAATAAGGAGAATGTGGTTAGAATGGGATTGTTTCCTTTGGAAGACAAAAAGAGACTGATAGGTGATTTGTTTTGGGTGCATACGTTTATGAGCAGCAACTAAAGGGTGAATTGGAATTACCCATTTCCCTTAACAAAGAGGACAATAATTGGTTGGGTAAGGGGGGTGGGTAAGAATTAATTCAACAGGTAGAAGAATTCAAGATGGAGGAAAAATGTTTTCACATAACAGGATCTTTGGGATCTGAAACTTGGTGGCCATAATGGAGGTAGAAGTAGAAACCCTCACCACATTTAAAAATTGGAAGAGCCATAAATCTACAAGGCTATAGCCAAAAATTGGGATTAACATTGTCTGTTTTCTTCCAGCATAAGCACAGTAGGATTAACAACCACCTTCTATATTGTAGATCTCTGATTCTATGAACAAGTTCAAGTTCTCTTCAGCTATATTTTTTTTATTTCTTTCTTAGTTTTAGTCTAACCTAGCCTTTTGTGTGGCACTTTGCTGTGATTTCCAAAAGTCTGGATATCTGTTCTATTTTTGATATTTCTGATCCCATACATGATGAATTTGAGTATTCTGCTTGCTTTTCTTTAAACATGCAAAATTATTTCTTTCCAGTATACTGTTTTGTTGGTTTGTAATATTAAGTCAAGATTTGCATTCCCTCACAGGCTTCCCTAACTCTCTGGATTGCTAATCAGTTTGTATACAAAATTGTTTGGGTATTCCCAATATGTATTTGGTTAATTGGTCACCCATTAAAATAGTTTTGCTGCATAGGACAAGATTTCTTCTTCCTTGTTCTTGAGTTGGATGCCCATAATTCAATCTCTTGTGACCAGAGTAGTTGTTTTTCTAACATTTCACCTTCAAATTAACATCAATAACTCATTATCCCAGACCTGGCAGACTGTTCATTTGCCAAAATCACTGGGCAAACCAGACTTTGGCTTCAGCATTTCTCTGCATGCTTGTGCTTACATTGAAATGCAGGTGTTGCTGTCAATGATTCACCACGTGTCGGCAGGCTGCAAGACTATGGAATTTAGCTGGGAAGTGGGAAATGCCAGATACTTTTAAGATAAAAATTCACCAGTCAATTCAGTCCCAAATTTTAAGAGCGTATAGGTGGCATTCATACATGGAGGGGAATAGCTTTGAGAGATCCCAGTAAGAGTAAATAGATGGGCTATAGAAGATAGAAGTTTAAAAATATTCTTTTAAATTTTTCAAGGAGTTTTAAAAAAAATCTAATTTGTTAATTTATATATATCTTTTGAACATTTATAGGTACTTGTGTTTCAGTTTTTTTTAGTTTTAACAATATAGAACTTTTTTAATGTCAGAAGCATTCAACGATAACCAAGGGATATAGATTTAAGTTAATTGTTAGAAGGGAACTGAGGCGATAATTTCAATCCCTGAAACTCATGATCTGGAAGAATGGTTGAAGCAGAGACCCATGTGACATTTAACATATTCATGGATAAGCATCAGAAGCATTTTTGACCAGAACTGACAATGGGTCAAAGAATTCCTGTGCTGTAAATTTCGGTAGTTTTTTATTTCAGTGTCTCTTTTCAACCAATTTTATTGTGAGTTTGTTTTTTTTCTTGACAACTTGTATATGCCTTTTCTTGGTACTTGTTCCTTATTTGAGTTCTAGCGTCTGTGCATAACTGTTGACTTCCCTCACTCCTTTTCCACCTACTTAATTAAAAGAACTTGTGATAGTGCCATTTTTTTTTGTAGGTATCCTTTTTCCTACGCTGTTTATGTGGACTCTCTTTTCTATCAGTCATTGTTTGTCTTGAAAATAATAAATGTCAGTTATTTACTAAGGTAGTTATTTTTCTTTTATAGCAGGTTTGCAAACTCATATTTAGGCCATCAAGTTTTTTTAACACGAGAGGTTTACCAGAAAACATGATATCCTTGAAATTCAAAGTAACCCTTTAATAAATGACAGCAAGGTCCAAGATTTTTTTTCTAGATTATTTACCCTCACTTTGATTGACACCACTGGGTTACTTCTGCCCCCTACAGAAAGTTATAACATTTTTACAACAATAATTGGTATGCATTTATTTTGATCCAGAATATTTACAAAATATCTGGTTCATTGTACAGTCTAGAGTTGACTAAAATCACTTTTTATGTTGGAAATAAAAATTTGTAATCCTAGCATGCTGTTCTGAATGGGTAACAGATGAATGTGTCTTTCAATTGGTAAGACTTCTTTAAAAACGCTTGTATTGTGTGTCGGAACATAAAAGTGGCTCTGGGCAATTTTGAATTCGGTATTTTAAATGGTGACAAAGATTCTTGTCCTCCTGGAAGTCTCACCATCACATTACACTTGTCCCAGAAATGCCTGCTGTGTTTTAAATGAAAAGGGAGTATCTGCTCATTAAAACTGAAAATAATGTCCATTTTGGGGACTAATTTAGATAAAGTTATAAAGCCATACAGCATATGGTTATAGAGTAAAAAAGGATTAAGATTATAGATTTATTTTTGGTGACTTCAACAACCATCTCATTCATCATACTCTCTTTTTTCAGAGAACTCCCTAACCTGTATTCATGACCAAGCTTTCAACCATGCTGTATTACATGTCTTCAAAATTGCCATTAATCATGATTTCTGGTTTGCTTTCTTACATCTGTCTATATCATACTTTCTCTTTCGACCCATCCACTTGTTTGTCTTTCCTCCCCCAACCACCAACCAAGGAATAAAAAGCTTGCATCATCACTTTCAAAAACCTGACTGCTTATCTTTTGGTCGTCTATTTGCCAAGGCATCACCAATAGGTGCTGATTTGTCCACTATTCCCTTGACTGCATTTTTGCCCTGGTCCCCATTAAACTGTTGCTCTTTCTCATTTTTGCTACCCTCCTGTTATAGCTTTCAACTCTACTCCTTTAAGAACAAGGAAAGCAGACTTGATCATTAATAGCAGGCAACTTGTTTAACTGTTCATCCCCATATCTAGTACATTTTAACCAGCTGATAAATCTGCTCACTATTCCAAGATTGTCTTAGAAATCAAAAATAAACTTCTCTTACAAGTCCTTTTCCCTCCCTCACCCCACACCACCCCCCACCCATGTTACTAATATGTACAAGAAACTTGTAAATTACCTTGTCACTAAGACTGAGAATATCCAGTCAGCTACTGTTGCTACTTGTCAACCTAGTCCACCATGCTAAACTTCTGAGGTTCTTTCTGCTCTCGCATCTTCAAACTTGATTCTTTGTGCATTTCCTCTCCTCTTCTCCCTTCCTACCCTCCCTGAGTGTTTATCTTCTTGCAAATTGCTGTTATATCTCAGACATGTCTCTTCCCTTGCTTTTAAAGCTGTTAAATGTATTGTTGTCTCCCAAATTCATGAACATCTTTCCTGGAATTCTATGAATCACTCCAAAAGGTTTCTGCCCCTGCCACAGTACTGACCCCTCATATCATAATGATAGGTGAGAGTAATCTATCCCTCCTTGTCCTCCTCAAGTGCCTGCAGCATTTGACATGGTTGTTATAGCATCTTCCTCCAGTGCCTCTCCACTGCACTTACCTGGCTTCATTCTTAACTATCCAATTGTAAGCAGAGAATAATATGTGATGGCTTCTTTCCCTGTGTCTGTGCTGTTAACTCTGGTGCTCCCCAGGATGTTTTATCTATGGCATCCTCCTATCTGTTTTCCCAAATACCTGCTGGAATACAGGCAAATCTCTGTGTCTGCATAGTTTGTTCTTGAAGGAAAAGTCAATGAAGTCTCCCCTCCTTCACTATGGAGTTTGGATAACCTTCCTAATGCAACAGTGAGCACCAAAATTTGAGATATGGCAGAGATTGCAGTAGCAGCTTGGAGTGACCCTGAGAGTAGGAAGGTGGGAGTGGCCATGCCCATAGGGGAAAAAGACAGGCCTATATTTGAAGCTATATTTGAGGTTTGCAGGAGATGGCATATTGCAAGTGAGAACAAAGGGTTCAGTTTAAGTATTGACCTTGCATGCCTTCTCAGCAAGCAGGGTTACTAAAACCTAGGTGATCTATGAAGGTGAAAAAGAACTTATTTTTCAGACCAATGAGGTTGAAGATCTACTACCAATGTATTTTATATGTTGCACTACTGCTGAGGTCTTTTTGGGGAGTGTTACACTGCAAAAAAGGGTAGTAGGGCAAATAAAAGTCAAATTTCTAATGGTTGCTAAGACACCCAGAAACTTTCACAAAATCGCTTTTGGTTAAGCTAAGTTTCAACTGCACAGCACTTTTTTTGGAATTGTATGAATAAATTTCTAAGCAGTACCTGATTGTGTGTTCATGCTGTCGATGCATAGTTTTATCTCATCACCATCACCTCTTGATCTCTATTCTCTGAGTTTCATATTCATATTTCCTTATGACATAGCTGGGTACCATTTGGCCCATCAGGCCTAGCTTGCTATCAGAGCATTGCCATCAATACCATTCCCTCATTTATTTCGCTGTAACCTATCCTCTCCTTCATGCCCATTAACACCCCTACATTGGGGGTAATTGACAGTGAGTAACATATGATGCCCAATTAACCCACCAACCACAAGTCTTTAAAATGTGGGGAAAAAACAGAGCATCTGAGGAAACCTACACAGTTGGGGGAGAACATACAAACTCCTCACAAAGCCCATTGGCGATCAAGGGTGAACCTGGATCACTGAGCTGTGAGGCAGCACCATTACTTGCTGCACCACATTTTCACCCCCCCCCCCCCCCCATACCTACATTCTTAAGCACCCCAACCCACTGTTCCCAGCACTGTGGAGGTGTCAAACTGCTTGCCCACTATACAGTACAGGAAGAACAGAAGTTTCGTCCAGCTAGTCATTATCTTTAGTAAATGATTCTGTCCCTCTTGTTGTGTGATACTGTTTGCAACCTCAGTGTCACATTTGAACTTGAGATCATCTTCGGATGACATATTCACACAATTGATGAGCTCACCCATTTTTCTCTGCATAATGTCATCTGACTCAACTAGTGTGCTTACAACCTCATCTATTAATATATTACCTCTAGTATTGACTATTCCAGTCCACTCCTGCCCAATAATCCTCCTTCTACTCTTCATAAATCCGTTTATCCAAAACTCAGAAAGCAAATAACTTTAGCTCTTTCATTTTCGCAGATGCTGCCTGACTTGCAGAGTACTTCTAGTATTTTCTGCTTTTATTTAATTTCATCCAAAATGTCTTCCTTTATCATAACTTAAACCAAGTCTTGTTCATCTATCACCTTCTGTGCTTGTGCAGACTTGTATTGACTCACAATGAACAATGCTCAGTTTTATAACTCATATAAAATCAAAATGCTAGAGATACTCAGTTGGTCAGGCAACATCTGTGGAGAGAGAAATAGTGTTTATGCTTCATTTTGACAACTTTTTATCAGAACTGTTGAAAATTATTATCCTTGTTCTCATATCCCACCATAGCCCTGTCCTTCCATGTTCCTAATCTCTATAATTTCAAAAACTCACTGATTTATCTACACATCCAGTTTTGACCGTTTGACCGTCCCCAAATTTAGTAGCTCCACTGTTGGCCCTAAGCTCCAGAATTCCCTCCTTAGATCTTTCCACTCTCTTAATGAAGCTTTGGGTCATCTGTCCAATTATCTTCTCATGCCACTCAGGATATTTTGCTAAGGTCAAGTCAAGGTTGTCTTTGAAGCTCTTAGCATTCAATAAAGCATTCAGAAAATAGACTGGTCACTTAAGGTGAGGTAAAAGAAAAGGTGATATTGATTCATAGAAATTAATGACACTGAAAGGTGATATTTAGGCCATTGTGCTCATGCTGGCCAAAAGTGGAGCTGTTTAGCATAGTTCTATTTTCACTTCTTGATCAGTAGACTTTTAGGTTATGATTCTTCTAGTGTTCATCAAAGTATCTTTTAAATATAATGACATTATCTGGCACCACCATTCTTTTAGGTAGTGAGATTCAAACTCCCATGTTTCCTTGAATGAAAATTTATCTTCCCATTTAATCCTTCAGCCAATGAACTTAAATCTACGTCCCTTAGTTTCAACCTCTTTCTTCTGGCCTCTCATTATTCTGTGTATTTGTTTCAAAGAAAACACCCCTAGCCTAGTCAATCTCTTCTCAGAACGATTATCCTCCAGCCCTAGTATCATCCTTTTACATCCAGTCTGCAGTCTCTCAGTAGTACCGTTTTTTTGTAAGATAGTGATGAGAATTGTATGCTGTACCCAGTTCTCTGGCTGTGGCCTATGTAGTCTTTTATAAGTTTTGTGGTTTTAAAAGATGGAAGGAAATGGTAGATCATGTCACAATAAGGGCTGAGAAAGAGAAAAGTAAAAGATCTGGACTGAATGCAGAAAATCACAATGACCCCCATGGCAGGTGAAGAATTTGAAAGGAGTCTTGGGTTTGCTTTTATTCATCAGCTAGGCTGCATTTCAGTTTCCTTTAGATGAGAAATGCATCATCTTTCTGGAAAGCTATGAATAAAAGCAGTTCTAAGTTGGAAAAGCAGAATGAGGTTTGGTTGGAGTAAATGCTTAATGTTGGTTGAGCCTGTAGCTAGAGTTGATTGGGGGGCTGAGGAATGGCAGATAAGAGTTTGGCAGGGAGAGAAGCTTGGTTTTCCACAGGGAGGCTGGCTTTCAGGTGGTAAAGCAATGTTTGGTGAGACAGTCTGGCAGTTGAAATCCATGTTATTTCCCTGGGCTAATAAAAAAACAAGATAAAAATAGAAGGATAAGATGACAGAATTTCTATAAACCAATCCAATCCCTAGAAGGGAACATGGATATGTCAATCAGATAATCAGGAGACCAAGACTTAATATACACAGATGTAAATAGGAGTCTGAAATTTAGTCTAATTAAGTAGCTGATACTTCTGGCAAGTAAGCCAGAACAGGATAATTCTGAATACTACAGAATGTTAACAGGTACAAGTGCATAAAGCTGAACTTTGTATTGAGAAATTATGAAACATTTCTGTGAAAATAATTAAGACTAAAGTTATCCTCCTGTACAGATTCAGGCTTGTATGGACTATTGTGGGACAGATTCAGGCTTGTATGGACTATAAGGTACTCCATTGCAAGGCTTATTGAGAAAGTAAGGAGGCATGGGATCCAAGGGGACATTGCTTTGTGGATCCAGAACTGGCTGGCTCGCAGAAGGCAAAGAGTGGTTGTTGAAGGATCATATTCTGCATGCAGGTAGGTGACCAGTGGTGTACCTCAGGGATCTGTTCTGGGACCCTTACTCTTCATGATTTTTATAAATGACCTGGATGAGGAAGTGGAGGGATGGGTTAGTAAGTTTGCGGATGACACAAAGGTTGGAGGTGTTGTGGATAGTATGGAGGACTGTCAGAGGTTACAGCGGGATGTAGATAAGATGCAAAACTGGGCTGAGAAGTGGCAGATGGTGTTCAACCCAGATAAGTGTGAAGTGGTTCATTTTGGTAGGTCAACTATGATGGCAGAGTATAGTATTAATGATAGGACTCTTGGCAGTGTGGAGGATCAGAGGGATCTTGGGGTCTGAGTTCGTGGGATGCTCAAAGCAGCTGCACAGGTTGACTCTGTGCTTAAGAAGGCATACTGTGTATTGTCCTTCATCAATCGTGGAATTGTATTTAGGAGCCGAGAGGTAATGTTGCAGCTATATAGGACCCTGGTCAGACCCCACTTGGAGTACTGTGCTCAGTTCTGGTTGCCTCTCCACAGGAAGGATGTGGAAGCCATAGAAAGGGTGCAGAGGAGATTTACAAGGATGCTGCCTGGATTGGGGAACATGCCTTATAAAAATAGGTTGAGGGAACTCGGCCTTTTCTCCTTGGAGCGACGGAGGATGAGGGGGGACCTGATAGAGGTATATAAGATGATGAGAGGCATTGATCGTGTTATAGTCAGAGGCTTTTCCCCAGGGCTGAAATGGTGGCCACAAGAGGACATAGGTTTAAGATGCTGGGGAGTAGGTATAGAAGAGATGTCAGGGGTAAGTTTTTTACTCAGAGTGGTGAGTGCGTGGAATGGGCTGCCAGCAACAGTGGTGGAGGCGGATACGATAGGGTCTTTTAAGAGACTTTCGGATAGGTACATGGAGCTTAGAAAAAATAGAGGGCTATGGGTAAGCCTAGTCATTTCTAAGGTAGGGACATGTTCGGCACAGCTTTGTGGGCCGAAGGGCCTGAATTGTGCTGTGGGTTTTCTGTGTTCTATGTGTATGCAACTTGGGTTTACTTTCCATTTAGTTACATTACGATCATTTGTATTCTTCATAGAGGTAATCTGGGAAAGTCTTCTGGATTCCTGCAATATAATCTTTGATGTTTTCCTGAATTGGAACATGGGATCAGGGTTAGGCCATTTAGTACCTCCAATGCACCCTTCTCCCACCATACCCCTTTGCCAACTTAAGACTAGCAGGCCATTTAGCACCACCCCTCTCCCCCAAGGCTTTTTTCACCATTCAACAAAATAATGATTGATACTAGATAGCTGCCTTTGTACCTATTTCATTATAACTTTGATTAATGAAACAAAATTACCAATCTCATATTTAGAAGTCATAATTGACCTAGCATCAGTAGTCATTTGTAGAAGTGTTCCTAAGTTCTGCTGCACTTTGTACATATGCTTCCTAACTAAACTCCTGAATTGCCTAACTTTTTTTTCTCTATTCCTAAATTCCCAAACCAGCTGAAATAATTGCTCTCTATCTTATAAGTTCCCCTTAATACCTTGAAAACTTAATAACGTTAGTGCTTTAATAAGTCATTTAATTCCTTCTGGGAAAATAGTTTGTGAAGTCTCACCTTGAAGTCCATCTAGTTTGAAAAAATCTATGAAGCAATTTCTCCAAAGCCAATATAACCCATTTAAGATGTGGTATTTAGTTCTGCTCTCAGTAAAGTGGAGGTGCAGCTCTGCCCTATTTGAAATCTATTCAGTTTTTCCTGTCATGATTGCTCTTTGTGATTGAACAAAATTTAGAGAGAGGGAAGGAAATCAAAGCCAGTAGTAATTAATATAGGAAAGAACAACATGCATTTCTTTCTTCCCTTTCTCAAGGTTAGGATGTACTTTATAGCCAATTAAATATTTTTGTTTCACTATTAGTTTCCTTGGAATGTCTAGTATGGTTTCCTCTTCTGCTTTGAAAACAGTGCAAAGTAATTATTCCCTGCTGTTTCTTCACTGCTGCATTATTGCTATTGCTGATTGTAAATTAACTTGCTGTGCTCTTTTTCCTAATATAATTAATATTCTTGTGCCAATTTTGATGTCTCTTGCAAGTTTCTCTTCATGCTTCAGTTCTTTTTTTCAGTCAACCTTTATTCTTTGTATTGTTCCCAATTCTTAGGAACTCTGCTAGACTTCACTTTTGGAATTGGCACATGTACTGAGGTACAGTCAAAAACCCATCTTGCATTCTGTTCATACAGATCAATTCATTATACAGTGCATCGAGGTAGTACTTTGGTATATGTTTTCTTGATCCCTTTTCTCTTTGCTCATCTGTTGCTGTTTTTGATTAATCTCTTGGATCTTAGTTAACATTTTTGACAATGCAGATAATCTCAAAATTTCTGGGAATTAAAGATATTAGTGTGTTCTAAAGAAAATTATGAGTGTATGCAGGCTGCTTTTATACCAATAACTATTTTCCTCGTGGCAACATTCCTGGTCCGAGCAAGAACAAGATGACTGCTGGACTGATCTCTGCTGAATTCCCTCTGTTATCTCCATCAGTCTGACCCTAAAATACCAGAAATGTTGATGTAACAAATTCAATGTTGAAGCTGTCAAGGACCCCACAAAAATAGACAGCACCTCACAGGCAATCTTTTGAACCCAAGCCAACAGGAGTCACAGAGTATCCATTGTTCTGTGTGAACTACCCTGACTATCATAATTCACATCTGTGAAGAGACTTTTAGCTTCTCTACCAAGAAGAACCAGGATTGTTTTGGTGAGAATGACCAGATGATATTGGAGCTAATCATCCACAAATGAAAGCATTTCTGAATTGACCAAGTCTCAATGGATATCACATAGCACCACAGGCAACCTGAAGGCCTATGTGCTGCAGAAAACCTGTGATCTAAAAGGCAGACTGTGTGGGGGGAGAAAACACAGGAGGCACTGCAGCCATGGCACGTGCAAGTTCATTAACACTCTCAAGGCCATGGATGGCCCAAAATAACCAAGACCTCCCCCACCACCCATTAGAGAGCTAAAAATGGAGGTGAACTCAAGGACAGAAAGGCATTCAATCAACCATGGCTTGGTTCTTGAGTCCATCTGACTGCAGCATATTTGGTCCAGCCTTGTCATCACTCCTGACCAACAAAGGCCATTTGCCAACTGAATAAGAAGGCCTTGGGAGCAAGACTGTATCCCTGCTAAGTTCTAAAACCTGGTAGTGGGGAGCTTCAATCATGTATCCACAGTCTCGTTGATTGAATCTGGGAAGAGGGGATATGCTAGGTGACCTCAAAGATGCCGTAATCATGAGCATCTTCAACAAAGGAGACAAATCCAACAATCCAAATTACAAAGGGGTATAATTGCAAGGATCCTCCTCAACCACACCTTCCAGAAGAGCTGCTACCTGAATCACATTTTTGATCCCATCCCTCTGGAGGAACAGTTGATATGATTTTTACAATGTGACAACTTGAAGCTAAATTGAAGAAGCAGCACCAAATGTTATATATGATCCTTTGCAACCTGCATTGAAGCCTTTGACTTGGTCAACCAGGAAGGACTGTGGAGAACCCTCTTCAAATTTGGCTGTCAGTGTAAATAAAATATCATTTCCACCTTATATATGCTTCATGATGGGATGCAAACCATGATCCTAATCAACAAGTCCACAAAACTAATCTCGCAGAACATAGAACGGTACAGCACATTAATAGGCCCCTCGTCCCAAGAAGACTATGCCAAACATGATGCCAAATTAAAGTAAATCTCTTCTGCCTGCGCATGATCCCTCTGTTGCCTGCATATTCATGTGTCAATCTAAAAGCCTCTTAAATGCCACTATCATATTTGCTTCCACCACCACCCTCTATCCTGGGAGAAAGATTCTGACTGTCTACCTCATCCATGTCTCTCATAATTTTATAAATATCAAGTCTCCCCTCAGATTCTTACACTCCAGAGAAAACAACCCAAGTTTGTTTAACCTCTGCTTATAGCTCCTACCCGCTAATCCAGGCAACATCCTGGTAAACCTCTTCTATACTCTTTCCAAAGGCTTCACAACCTTCCTGTAATGGAGTGACCAGAATTGCACATGATACTCCAAGTCTGGCCTAATCAATGTTTTTATATAGCTGCAACATGACCTCCTGACTCTTATACTCAATGCCCCCACAAATGAAAGCAAGCATGCCATATGCCGCCTTTACCTCCCTATCTAATTACGTGGCCACTTTCAGAGAACTATGGACTTGGATCCCAAAATCCCTCTGTACATCAATGCTGCCAATAACTATACTTTCCCCTTACATTTGACTTCCCAAAGTGCAACACCTCACACTTGCCTGGATTAAACTACATCTGCCATTTCTCTGCCCATATCTGTAACTATATTTCTGTATCCTTTGACAACCTTCTTCACTGTCCACAACTCCTCCAATCCACAAATGGCTAACATGAGGGATCATAATTTTAAGGTGATTGGAAGAAGGTATAAAGGGGATGTGAGAGGTAAGTTTTTTTTTTACACAGAGTGGTGGATGTGTGGAACACACTGCCGGCAGAGGTTCTGGGGGCAGATACATTGGGGACATTTAAGACACTCTTAGACAGCCACATGAATGATAGAAAAATGGAGGGCTATGTGGGAGGGAAGGTTAGATAGATATAAGAGCAGGATAAAATGTCGGTACAACATCGTGGGCCGAAGGGCCTGTACAATGCTGTAATGTTCTATGTTCTAATCTTTGTCGTATGCAGACTTACTGATCCACCCATTTACATTTTCATCCAATATCGCAAACAATAGAGGCCCCAGCACCAATCCCTACAGAACACCGCTGGTCATGGAGCTCATCCAGCCAGAATAACACCCTTCCACCACTATCCTCTGTTCTGAATCCAAACTACCAAGTCATCGTGGATCCCATGCATCTCAGTCTTCTGGATCAGCTTACCAAGAGGGATCTTGCCAAATGACTTACCAAAGTCCATGTAGACAACATCTACTACCCTACCCTCATCAATCACCTTTGTTGCCACCTCAAAAAAAAAACTCAATCAAGTTTGTAAGACATGACCTGCCCCCACAAGCCATGTTGACTGTCCCTAATCAGGCCATGCTTTTCCAAATGTGTGTAAATCTTATCCCTAAGAATCTTCTCCAACAGCTTCCTTACTGCTGATGTCAGGCTCACTGGCCTATAATTTCATGGATTATCCCTAATTTTTTTCATGAACAAAGGAACAACATTGGCTACTCTCCAGTCCTCTGGGACCTCACCTGTTGCTAGTGAGGATACAAAGATCTTCATCAAGGCCCCAGCAATCTCCTCTCTTGACTCTTTCAATATCCTGGGATATATCCCATCAGGCCCTGAGGACATCCACCTTGATGCTTTTCAAATGACCCAGCACCACCACCTCCTTAATCTCAAAATGCCCCAGCACATTAGCATGCCCCATGCTAATCTTACTCACCTCCATGTCCTCCTTGGTAAATATCAACACAAAGTACTCATTTAGACCCTTGCCCAAACTCTTTGACTGCAAGCATAAATTCGTTCCTTTATCCTCTCCCTAGTTATCCTCTAGTTTTTAATGCAAGTATAAAATGCCTTGGGATTCTCTTTAATCCTACTTGCCATGGACATTTCATGGCTCCTTTTGACCCTCCTAATCCTCTGCTTGATTCCTTCCTGCTTTCTTTATATTTCTCAAAGGCCCTGTCTGATAGCTTCCTAAAGCTTGCATATGCATCCTTTATCTTTTTGAGTAAATTTACAATCTCTCTCATCATCGAAGGTTCCCTTGACATTATTTTCTTTCCTCCTTACTGATACATACCCATCCTAATCTTAGTGAAGACCACTGTCATGCGCAGCTGCATTGTTGGTCGAACACATTTTTCAACATTCTTGCTGCAGTGTTATTCTCCTCCTCCATCAAGCTTCCTACTGGAGTGGAGTTAATCTATAAGAGTAGTCTGAAATTCTTCAAACTTATGGTGCCTACACTCCAGAAACAAGGTCACCCCAACATTAGTAGTTGAACTGCTGTGCACAGGTGATACTTGTTTTATGTGTGATTGGAGGTCACTCTAGAAATCATGGTTGACTAGTTCACTGAAGCATATAAGAGGATGAGCCTTATCCTCAATATCTGTGCGACATAGTTTTCCTACTAACCTGCCTTCAAATTATGACATTGTCTTCTGACAGTAAAATTTTGTGACAACAAAAGTTCACAATGAGACTCTGGAAAATGTGGACCACTTCCCATGTCTTGGGAGCCCTCTCTCAGTGAAGGCAGAGATCATGATGATATTTTCCATTACCTGCAGTGTGTCAGCACAGCCTTTGGTTGATCAAGGAAATAGGCACTGAAGATCCTCAGGGCATTGGAAAGATACTACCAATGTTGTCTCCACAAAGTTCTCCAAATCTCAAAGGATAAATGAGCCAACATCAACATCCCTAACTAGGCTGACAGTGAGGTCCTTGTTACACTCCGTTGGCCTGGTCTCATTGTTTGCATGTTCAACACCAGATTCCAGGAACTCTATAGATCTTTGTTAGAGTGTTCGGTGACAAGCCAGGACAGAGCAAAAAAACTCAAGGATGTTCTCTTTGAAAATGTAACACCCCCACTTATTCCTGGTTATTTCTGGTCCGTGACTTCTCAAAGTGGAGGAGGAGCGTACGGGATGGCACTGAGAACATGAAGTCCATGTGTTGGGAGCACATAGAAACCCAGTATAGATGACAGAAGGAGTGCACTGACTCATAAAATACCATACATCTGTCCTGTTTGACACTTCCCATGTTCAAAAGAATCTGCAGTTCTCAGATTATCTTTGTAAGTCATGTCAGAATCCATAAAACTGGAGTTGAAATCATCCTTGATACTAGTGGATTGCCAAAGAAAGTGATTTGCTTTTCTCCATGCCAAAATTGCCCAGCGTTGGTGTAATGGTTAAATGAGTAGGTTGTTGATAAGATCCCCAAATTCATTAAATGCCTTGTATGTTTGAGGCATTTAGGTGCTTTGAAATAATTAAGTATTTTTCTAATCACAAAGAAGAAATAGCAACTACTATTTTGAAAAAGTTGTTTACAGCTCTGAAAACTGATGAATTGTAGCCTTGCTATAAGAAAATGAGAAGTTCTGCAGTGGTTTCATTTACCAGAGACTGTTTCTGTATAAAGGAAAAGTATAAGCATTGTGGCTATTTTTATATTTCCCCAGAAACTTACCACCATTTTTAACAACAATTTACCCTCAAGGCTGTTTGCATCTTCCCTAAGTGCAGTAACGTCAAATTCCCCTTGAGAGTTTTCCTCCTTAAGCCATTTTAGAACTGCATTAGCTCCAGTTTCACATAAATTCAATTTAGTTTCTTTTTGTACTCATTTATTTTCCAAGAACCAAGGCTAAAGATACTTTTGATTGGTAATCTTTACTATGTTTTGTATCTTAAATTTATTTTCATAAAGAGACAAAGTCAATCAAATACAAAATTAATTAGTATGAATACTCTTGCATTCTGAATAATTGCTAGCTGGTAATAATGGGTTCCAATTCTTAATTAACTGGTGGCTAATGTTAGTAGGATCAACAGTATCCATGGTCGAAACATGGTTGCTCTTCCTATGGACCCAGTCCATTTTACTTTTGAGTGATCCTAGACCACATACTTCCAACATCCACATAAAGAAGACTAGAGGGGAGGTCAATGCAGAAAGCAATAAAATCTGCAAATTTGAAAACTCAAAATAGGGAGTAAATAGTCACATGCAGGATCTCCAATGTGCAGCACCAAGCATGCCTGCCTGGAATGGAATGTTTGGTTCACACAAAGAGAATGAACAGCATGGAATGACAGCTATCAAATTATCATAGTCTGCTTTGAACCAATCAATTTCAATAACTTGTATATCCTCTGGAGTAGTGCCACTAGGCATCTGGAGGGCAGTGGCCAGGCAATCAGCTAAAGTTGCAGGTATTCTTTGCATTTCAAAAAGTTGTTGACAGTTCTGAAAATGACGAATTGTAGCCTTGCTACAAGCAAACACCTGAAATTCTACCTGGGCTTCCTCACTACAGCAGAGGTTGTGAACACCAGACCCATGACCTATGTGTGGAAGTTACTGAAGTGAGCCACAGGTTCCTACTTGCCCACAGCTGCTGCTTCTTCAGATTGTTTTTTAAGTGCAAAACTTCCAACAAATGCCACTTTTCCTAGTTCCCCTATTCGTTATTGTGTCATTTGTTCTTGGTCTTCCTTCTCTCGGTGTGCAACAATTCTGTGCCGCTAGTGACAAATGGAAACAAAGTTGAGCCTTGATGCTGAATGTGTGAGATTCCACCCCCCCCCCCATTGTTCGGAAATGCATCCAGTGCAAATAAGTTAATAGCTGATTGTTTAATGACAAGTATAAAATTGTTCACTAACTACCTGTGCTTTCCCCCCATACCAAATTGAGATTAAATTGTGGACCACCCTTTATTTTTGTTGTTTATTTTTTTTATCCCTGGGCCCTTCATCCTCTGCATTTCTGTCCATTAAGTTGTTATAGGCTCTGGCCAGTTAGTGCAGGTATACTTCCCACTCCTTAACAAGTTATTCAAGGTTTCTTAATTTAGTTATTCAAAATAAAGTTTTAAAAAATCCATTCACAATTTTTGCATTGTTGTGTCAAAGTTATTTGTATTGCCTTTTTGTGTAATGCTTTCGTTAAATTTAATTTACATTGGGATTGTAGTAGCTTGGTTTATAGTGAGCTGTGTAGTTTGCAGATTTTATAGGGATGAATCAGAAGCATCTAAGCTAACTGGATGATGGAATTCAAGGTGGGGGACAGGTGGGTGGGAAGGGGGAGGACATTGGCAGTTAATCAAACTTGCCTGATGGAAATTTGATTGGATCGGTAAACAGTTGCATACCTTGCTCTGGTTTCCTCTGCATTGACCTTTAAGTTTATGTTGAGAATTCTAAGGAAGCTGTGTGTGAGGGATAAGAAAGAGTCTGCGCACCTGTCACACCACACAATATTATGAAGAGAGGAAAAGACCGAGGTACCTGAGCCTGCACTACTATTGTATCTTTTATATGCATGATACATTTCAATAAATGATTTAAGTTGAGAGAGACCAATTGGTATTCACTATCTTAATTTTAACACTTGAATTTAAAATAGCACATTTTAAAGTGAAATCAAAACTAATTAACTAAGTTCCTATGTTTTTTGGAAATTAGAAATTCAAAGCATTCTAATTATAGAAACTTGGAAGAAAAAGAAGTAGCTTTCTTCATCCTGATTTGATATATTCAAATATTTTAAAAGCATACAAAGTCATTTTAAAGGGATAAAGCCTGGATGGAAATGTGTTGATGGACTATCACCACCTGCCCTTGGAGGAAGAGTACTCACAGGAAAGGTTAGAGATAAGAGCAAAAGGGCAGAAGGAAAATGAGCAGAGGATGTTAAGAACTGTGGGTTTGTGAAAAGCACATGATGCAGAAGGCAATGAAGGCCACATGCCTTCCACAAGCTCTGGAAAATGCAGCCTGCAGATATTAACTTATTTCCTCAACACATACTGCCATATAGCATCATATTAGACCAAATCCAACCCCACCCTCCCCCACCACCACCACCACCACCAAAGAAAATAGTAAAAAACAGAGAAGGGAATGTGAAAATTATCATGATAAGAAATGTAGGAAGTTAAACAAATGGATGAAATAACACAATTAATAATGTCCAGGTGTCCTTTCTTTTAAGAACTCATGGTGTGTTAGTCACATTTAAAAGACAAATTGTTAAGCTACAGAACACACTTGTTGCTACAATTTGAATGCTTTCAGGTGCATGAAAAACATGAATTTACTTAGATAGTAAGAAAATGAGGTGAGGGGATTTCTGGCTCTGGTTTTCCAAATGAATTAAAAATGAATAGCAATTAAATTTTGAAAGTTATTTTTAGATGAAAGTGTCACATCATCTAATGCTCTTAACTGAGGCAGGAATGCCACTCTAGAGATTTCTGATTAGTGATATTTTCTTTTGAAACAATTAAATAATTCTCTATATATTACAAAGTTGGGCCAGTTACTCTTTTTGCAACTACAATAAGGAAAATAAATGAAAGATAATTTTGGGGCTGCTTGTCATCAGAAATATTTTTTTTAAGTTTTTGGCAAGCTCCAGGATCCCCACCACAGGTTGTGAAAATTCTATGATAATTCCACTCAGTTCTGCTTACAAGCCTCTACCTAATCTGGTTACACATTGATTACTGCCTTGATCTGAATCCTTGTATTTTGGAAAAACAATATGAGATGGAATTGAATACATTTGTAAGGAAACATAATTACTTGTAAATTGGTGGTTACGGTTTTGAGAAATGGTTACCAGAATTGCTTAAATCGACTCTAACGATATTGGTTAAAATTCTTAGAACGCTATGTAATAACACAAACTGGTTAATTCAGTTACAGTAAATTTGTAACCTTGTCAATTGTGCAATCTTGGCAAACTTGTATCGTGAAGTGAGTCCTGATACAGGGTCTCAATCTGAAACATTGACTATCCCTTTGCCTCCACAGATGTTGCTTGACCCACTGAGGTTCTCCAGCAGTTTCTTTTGTATCATGAAGCAATATATCCTGCTCATTGTTCTGTTAGCACTTCCCTTGCACTTAGTTACTGGTACATTTTATTTTGACTGTCTAGTAAGCATAAAATAACTTTCCGTTTGATTACAGGATGCCATATTGCAATGTTTAATTATTTGGATTAAAATTATTTGTTGAAAATCAACTTTGTTAATGCTATTTGTGTTTATGTCTGATTGGTCAACACGTTAAATCTTTAAGAATTCTAGAATAAATGACAATTATGCTCTTGAGTAACCTAAACATACCAATTAAACTTAGTTGTATTGTGCAACAGAACTGTAACTGAAATGAGCATTAAAATAAATGTATGAGCGACAGATTAATAGTGTTATATGTTATTGCATTGCTATGAAACAGCACCTCTGAGCTCATGGGCAGTTATCCCAACTACAGGATGTGTCTAGTAGTGTCCCACAATAACTTTTTAGGTCCACCACTAATCACCGTAATTATTAATGGCTCTTGATGATGGGACAGAGAGATGTAGATCCAGTTTTACTAATGATGGATGCATCAGATCTTTTTTAAAAAAAATTATGGGACGAGAGCTCATTCAGAAAGCCAGCTGAACCACCATTTTGATCTGCTGTGGTCATTCTGGTGAAGGAACTCCCACACTTGTTGAATAGGGAGCTCCAGAACTTAAGGCCTACAATAATGAAGCAATGCTAATAGGTGTCACCTGGAGCTCTAGATGATGGTGTTGCCGGACATCTATTGCATATGTCACTAGGGAGCTCTAGATTGCCTGGTTTGGGAGATGATGTTGGAGTGGTCTAGGCAAGTAACTGCAATGCACTTCGTAATGGTATATACTACAATCACAGTGCAAGTGATAGAATGAATTAATGTTTAAATTGGTGGTAAGGTGCCGATCCATGAGGCCATTTTGTTCTATGTGGTCAAACATCTTGAGTGTTGTTGGAGCTGCACCCATTCAACAAGAGAGTATGTAATTACAGTTCAGAATTATATCTTGTAAATAGTTAAACTAAAACACCTACTGCAGGATACCTGCTCTTGTAACCAAGGTATTTTTGTAGTTGGTCCAGTTGAGTTTTGGGTCATTGGTAACCCCCAGGACATTGATGGTGAAGCCAGTGATGATAAAGCCATTGGTACTATCAAGCATAGAAGGTTGATCTTTTTCTTACTGGAAATTTCCTGGTGTTGTGAATGTTAATAGATTAAGCAAATAGACAAAACTATAGAAAATTAATTTCAATTGGGTATGTTTATCCAACTTAGCCTAAAGTAATTAGGTGAGACTTCTTTATTAAAGGTGGAAAGTCAAACCTGTACATATTTAATGCAAGGAATAATTTTAGAGAGATCTGAAATAAAAATAGATAGGAAACATAATTAACATGTCAGGTTGATGACCTTTTGGCAGAACTGGGAAAATTTCAAGAAGAGAGGCATGTTTTTAGTTGCAGAGAAGCAGCAGTTTTGGGGGGGGGGGGGGCGCAGTGGTGCAGTGCACAGTGGTGGTGAGAACAAAGGGAATATGTCTGAGATAGGGTAGGAACTGAAAGAAAATGGCTGATACAGATTGCTGTTGATTTAGGGTGGTGAAGACTCAATAAATGGCAACTGAATAGAAGTGGGCTTTGCATGGTGGAGGCTGTGGGGGAAAGTTCTCCAGAGGAAATGAGGTCAGTAATTTCTGCGAGACAATAGTCTGATGTTCAGTGTCATGGTCCAGAGGGACGTACAAGAACATGTCAGAGAGTTGTTGTTCAACTTCCATGAGGTAGAAGTCAGTCAGCCAATAACAATAGCTCCATCCTCGTCAGCAGGTTTGATGTTGGCATTGGTCTTTTGTGAGCAAGGTACTGCAAGTTCAGTGGTGTTAGGTTAGAGAGAGTAAAGGCAGTGAAACATTAAAGCCTTCAGACTTTCTGATTTCATTAGCTGCCTCTCTTTTATACGATTACCTTCTGTCGCTTACTGGCCTTTGCCACTATTTTCAGCTATTATTTGATCCATCCTCTCCTTCACCCTATTATGGATCTTCATTCTGGTTCTCCCGCCTCTTCCCCCCTTTCTCCACAACTTTTAAAGTTTCATTTATCTGAAACTTTTTCCAGGTAAAAAGTCATCAACGTGATTTTTCAACTCTTTTTCTCTGTACAGGTGCTGTCTGATGTAAATACTCGCACATTTTATGATTCAGTCCATGTATACAGAACATTAAAATGGCATTTTCAAATTCTAAATTTAATCCAATTACGAAAATAACAAGGAAAATACTAATGAAACAATGATCTTTGGGTCCAGATTAGAATTCAAGATGGTGGGAAGTGTAGTTACACAAACCCTTGGAATAGAGTCATAATCATACAGCATAGAAATTGGCCATTCAGCCTACTGTGTCATGCTTATCGTTTTCCTATCTACACTAATCAAATTTGCCTATGTTAGGTCTGTATTCTTATATGCCTGGCCTATTCAAGTGTCTGTCTAAATGCCTCTTAAACATGGTGATTGTATCTGCCTCCACCAGTGCTCCAGATTATCACCACTCTGAAAAGCTTTCCCCTCAGCCTCTCCCTCTCATTTTAAACCTGTGCACTCTTGTTTTTGATACACCTATCAGGGGAAAAAGATTCTGTCTACCTGTCTATGCCTTTCTCAATTTTATGTACCTCCATCAGGTCATACCTCAGCTGTCTTCACTCCAGGGAAAACCAGCCCAGTCTATCAAATCTCTCCTGATAACTAAAATCCTTCAATTCAAGCAACATTCTAGTGAATCTCCTCTGCACCCTCTCCAGTACAGTCATATCTAGTGTGGCAACCAGATCTGCACACAGTACTCCAAATGCAGTCTAATCATTGTTTTGTAAAGTTGCAACAGTGTACCTCAACTCTTGCATTCTTTGTCTGACCTATGAGGACAAACGTGCTTGTGCCTCCTTCACTACCCTTTCTGCCTGTGTTGCCACTTTCAGGAAACTATGGACTTGTACCCTAAGGTCTCTGTTTATCAACATGCCTTGGGCCCTATCATTTACTGGTTATGTCCTGCGCTTAATTGACTTCCCAAAATGTATCACTTCACACTTGTCAGTATTAACTTTCATCTGTCAATGCTCTGCCCAACTTTCCATCTGATCCATATCCTGATGTAGCTTTAGACAACTTTCTTCACTCTTCAGAACACCACAAATTTTCATGTCATCTGCAAACGTGCCTGGACTTGGGAGGAGGGGCGCTGAATTGCAAGGAAAGGTTGCGTAGACTAGGACTTTATTCTCTGGAATGTAGAAGATTGAGGGGTGACCTAATAGGGGTACATAAGATCATGAGAGGTAGAGACAGGGTGAAAGCACATGGTCTTTTTCCGCAGGAGGGGGTGCTAAAAAGAAGAAGGTATAGGTTTAAGATCAGAGGTAAGGGATTTAAAAGGGATATCAGCAGTAGCTTCTTCATAGATGGCAGTGCTTACTTAGAATGAGCTTCCAGAAATACTGGTTGAGGCAGGCACATTAGCACCATTTAAATCCATCTAGATAAGTACATGGATAGGAGAGGTTTAGAGTGCTATGGGCCAAATAGGCAGATGGGATTAGCTTGCTGGGCAACACAGTAAGCATGGATGAGTTGGGCCAGTTTCCATGCTGTATGACTTGATATCTCCTACATTCACATCCAAGTTGTTGATGTATATCACAAACAGCAAAGGTTCCAGCATCGATCTCCAGTTACGCCACTGGCCACAGACTCTCTATTAGAAAAGTATTCTCCACCTCTTGTAGAATAGGATTCTCCTTATTCTTGCCTGCCTATTCTTACCTTTCATGGCCCTTTTAGCCTTCCTAATTTTTTAAAGTTCTCTCCTGCACCCTTTACATCAAGGGACTCACTCGCTTACAGTTACCTGTCATGTGCTTTTTTTTGATCAAACTTTCAATATACTTTGTTATCCAAGGTTCCCTAACTTTGCCACCTTTGCCTTTCACAGTTTCTGTCTCTCTTAATTGGGGTATTTGGGACTACAGGACATCTTAAAAATTAGAGCTCTGCTTTATGCAAAAGATGACACAATTTGGAATTCTTATACTAGGTCAACTGTTGTTTTACATTTGGGATTGCTGATTTTTTTTTTGTAAATCAGAAGTATTAAGGAAATTGTGGGAAAGGCAGGTGCATGAAGTTAGGTGATGGATCAGCAATAAACTCAATGGTTAAATGGCTCAATCCTATTCCGATTCATGTTTTCCTTGCTTCTACAAAGTAGGAAACATAAATACAATATTTTCTGCAGGTTCTGTTGATTATTTAGAATATTATACTTACATTCATTGAAAATTGTGATTTTCAGGACTGAATCTTTAATGTGAATAATGTAGTGGGATCTTAAGGTTGCATTTTTGTTTTTTTAAAAAAACTTAATTTAAATATATGAATTTTGTTAGCTTTTTTTTTGGAAATTCATTTCATTAGTTGAATTCCAGGCCAGAGACTATGGTAACAAGCTTTTAACAGTTGCTGGGATTGGGAAAACTATGTAGTCACTTAGAGGGAGGGTGAGACAACAATATCCACCACATCCCAAATGAGGTGATAAGATGGATTGCAGGATCCAGGCAGTCTGTCACATGTAGAATACATGCTGCCAGTCCTCACTCTCAGGAGCGAACGGCAGGGAATCATTGGTGGTCAGGAGGGCCGAGGTTCCACCAGGACGGATTCGTGGTGGATCTCTGCAGACACCGACATTGAAGGAAAGATATTGAGGACTCTTCGCAATCAAGCGGCTGCCTGATGAGAGCTTAACCTGCTGACACAGAGGACGATCCTAATGCTGATTGGGAAACCAGTCTAACTCCTCTGTTCAGCAATTGACCACATCAGGATGGTGGCAGCAATGAGCACCTCGGGAGGAGGGATCTGCAATACCATCAGAGTGATGGTGAAGGATTTCAGCGATGGGAACCCCTTCACAAGGGACCTCTTCATCAGGAAGATCTTGCTGGATATGTGCAAGTTTGAGGCGAAGGACATCTACTGCCTCCAGGACTTAACGGGTACTTTGACGTTACCTTCAAGCACCCAACAGGATGGCAGAAGCTGCTGCAGGACTTTCGAGAGAAGGGGAACGAAGCTCCGCTGTCACTACTGAACGTGCAGCCACTCTTCACCATCCCCACCAAGAAGGAACGTGTGGTAATGGTGCACATGTTTAACCCATTTGTGCCTGTGGTGGATGTCCTCACCTTCCTGGCTCGGTACATTGACGGAGCAGGAAGCTGCGTCGACCTCAAAGACCTGTTCGGGATCTGGACCAGCAAGCGCCAGGTGAAGGTCAAGATGAGAGTGGACGCCAATGGATACATCCACCACCTCCCACACCACCCCCCCCCCCCTCCCCACTCCCACCCCTTAGTGTTTGCCATTGGAAGGAACCATGGATACATGGTGTACACGGGACAACCCAGGGTGTGTCGCAACTGCAACAAACCTGGACACGTGGCAGCCCAGTGCAGCGCAGTCATCTGCTAGAACTGTAAGCAGGAAGGTCACCACACAAAGGACTGTCAGGAAAGCAAATGTTGCAACCTGTGCAGGGAAGGCCACCTCTACAAGGCCTGCCCAAGAGGAGGAGTCAATGGAAGAGGGAGTGGAGGAGGGACAAGAAAGATAATGGCAGGTGATGAAGAGGAAGAAGGCACAGAAGCTGCTACCAAAGAACAACAGGCCATGGAAAACAAGGGGACTGGAAAGAAAAGTATAATGCAGCAGATGGACACCAACAACTTCTCCTTGTCAGAGGATGAAAGCAGCAGCGGAAGCCGGCGACGGAGGCAGAGGAAGCGGCAGAATAGAGGAGGGGAAACTGAGGGGAAACAGCAGACAGGAAGAAGCAAGGGAAGACCCTGCCTGCCGACCCCCAGCTCCGGGAGACTGGGAGCAGCACCGCATCCAATGCACCCCAGCACAGGAGATGAAAGGAACTGGACCACCAGAGAAAAGGATAGGGATACAGGTGAATCCCAACACTAACCCCCCCCCCCCCCCAAATCCCCCGGGGCACCTCCAGCCTCACCACAAGGGATCCCACACCCAGGGGGAGACCACTCCCAATATCTGAGCCTGGAATTGGAGAGGTAGTTCACCAAAGCTGTGGGCATGAGGGCCCAGGACAAATGAAAATGGACTGTGTGAGTGGTGCTGAACTCCAAAAGAGCTGTGGAGATAAAACTGGCATCTCTAAACGTGTGCAGTGTGAAGAGCGCTGCGCGATGTGTTAACGCCTTGCAGTTCCTCGCCAAGGTAAAGGCAGATGTGACTTTCCTGCAAGAGTGCGGGCTGCCGCATCTCCGCAACTATCGGAGGTGGTCGCGATGGTGGTCCCACGGACTGTCGGTGTGGTCAGGGGGCAATGATTGTCGTGCTTCCGGTCTGTGGATTTTGATGTGGGAGTGAGGGAATCTTCTCAATCACCAAGGTCAGAGAGGTGGTGGGGGGGAGGGGGGTTTCCTCGTGGCAGATGTGATGTACCGGAACACTCCTCTCCAGTTAATTAATGTGTACGCCTCGCTTGTGTGGAGCGAGCGGCTGGTCGTCCTCCAGCAGCTCTCACCACTGCTGGCAATGTTCTGGCCGGTGGCTTCAACTGCATCATTGATGCAGCTGGACAATCCGGCAGAGCCGACAGCAGACTGGACAGCACCTCCAGACTCCTGATGGAAATGGTAAAGGATGCCAAGGTGCACGACGCCTTCAGCACCCCTGCAGGCAGAGCACAGCCGCAACACACCTGGTCGAGATCGGACAGCTCAGCCTGGTCCCGGATCGACTTCCTCTTTGTGTCAGAGCCAATCACAGTCAGATCCACCAACGTCACGCCGGTGTTCTTCTCTGACCACCACCTCCTTTGGGCCTCCTGTCACCCACAGGAGGACCAGAAGGCAGACGGGGACGTGGAAGTTGAACATCAAGCTGCTGACCCTAGAGAGCATTGAGGAACTAAAGAGGGATTATGCAAGTTGGAGAACCATGAAACCCCTCTTTGACTCCCCTGTGCACTGGTGGGAAGCGACAAAGGAGAACATCAAAAGGTTCTTCATCTGCAGAGGGGTCCAGAAAGCAAGGCAGAGTCAGAGGGAACTGTGCTAGCTCCAGACAGACCTGCAGCAACTTCTCCTTCTGCAGTCGAGGGAGGTGGATGTGAGGGAGGAACTCAGAGGTGAAGAGCTGGCAAGCCCAGCTCCACGCCTGCAAATCCCCCAAGATTATCTTCTGATCCAGGGTCCGCTCCGTGGAGTAGGATGAGATGTGCTCATGTTTCTTCTTCCAAAAGTGTGCACAAGGGGAGCTCTGTGATCCACAGCCTTAAGGAAGAGGACGGCTCAGTAACATCCTCATAAACAGACATTTCAAGGATCTGCAGATCCTCCTATGCCAGTCTGTACGACAAAAAGGCCACAGACAGCACAGCCTTCCAGAACTTCCTGTCCTCTATCATGGAGGTGTTAGATGACAGCAAGCAGGAGAGTCTGGACCAACCACTGACCCTGGAGGAGCTGACTGGCTCCATCCGTTCCCTTGATTCAAATAAAACTCCTGGAAGCAACGGTTTACTGACAGAGTTGTACTCAGCTCTGTAGGACTGGATGGACCTGGACCTGCTGGAAGTGTACAATGCTATGCTTCTGTCTGGCAGCATGTCAGAATCCATGAGGAAGGGTACCATTACCCTTGCCTACAAGCAGAAGGGGGAGAGGGAGGACATTAGAAATTGGAGACCCATCTCACTGTTGAACGTAGATGATAAGATCCTGTCCAAGGCCATCGCCAACAGGGTCAAGTCTGCTCTGGGACAGGTGATCAACCCGGACCAAACCTGTGCTGTACATGGCAGGAAGATCTTTGACAGCCTCGCACTTCTCAGGGACACCATCGCTCACGTACAGGACAGAGGGGTGGACACCTGCCTGGTCAGCTTGGACCAGGAGAAGGCCTTCGACAGGATATCACACATGGACATGTTGGACGTGCTCTCCAAAATGGGCTTTGGGGAGGAAATCAGGAATTGGATCCAACTGCTCTACACAGACATCTGTAGTGCAGTCCAAATCAATGGGTGAGAAACAGACAGCTTCCCCATTAAGTCTGGAGTCAGGCAGGGCTGCCCTCTCTCCCCTGTCTTGTTTGTGTGCTGTATAGAACCCTTTGTCGAATCCATCAGGAAGGATGAGAGGGGCGACGTTGCCAGGCAATGGGGGCACTTAGGTGAAAATCTCCCTGTACATGGACAATGTCGCCGTCTTCTGCTCGGACCCAAGGTCAGTTCGCAGATTGACCAGCATCTGCAACCATTTTGAGTTGGCATCAGGGGCCAGAGTTAACCACACAAAGAGCGAGGCCATGCTCTTCGGCAACTGGCCCGACCGATCCAACATTCCCTTCACCATCAGGCCTGACTACCTAAAAGTGCTGGGGATCTGGTTCGGAGGGGCTGGGGCGTGCAATAAAAATTGGCGGGAGCGGATTGGGAAGGTGAAGCAGAAATTGGGACTGTGGGAACAGTGCTCCCTCTCAATAACTGGGAAGAACTTTGTCACCAGGTGTGAGGTGCTCTCAGGGCTGCTATACTTGGCGCAGGTGTGGCCTGTTCCTCGCTCCTCTGGCTTGGGAATCACCCGTGCCGTCTTCCGGTTCATCTGGGGATCCAAGATGGAGCGGGTCCGACGGGTCACCATGCACAAGTCCCTGGGCAATGGGGGCAAAAGTGTCCCCAATGTTGCCCTCATCCTGATGACCACCTTCGTCTGTGGCTGTATCAGGCTGTGCGTGAACCAAAGTACGTGGACACCAAGTGTCACTACATGCCGAGATTCTATCTGTCCCCGGTGTTGCGAAGGATGGGCCTGGCCCTGTTGCCTCTCAACATCCCAGTCAGCTGGACGTTGCCGCACTACCTATCTTTCGTGAAAAAGTTCCTCCAGACCAACACCTTTGACCACAAGTCCATCAGGCAGTGGTCAGCACGGAACATCCTGCAGACACTGCAGGAGAAGGACTTGATACTGTAGGGTGGTTCCCTGAGCAGACTGTCCAGACCATCTGGCAGAATGCCTCATTGCCAGAACTCACCAATAAGCACCAAGACCTCGCTTGGCTGGCGGTGAGAGGGGCCCTCCCAGTCAGATCGGCCCAGCTCTTTGCGGGCTGTGGGTTTGCAAGGAGGGTGTGGCGAAAGATGCAAGGGTCCTGCCAAGGGAGTTCGCTTCAGTTATCCTGATGGCAGTCTACATCCCATCATAGACGGACATAAAGCCTGCACTCAATGAGCTATACTCCGTGGTCAACAACCTTGAGACAGGATACCCTGAGGCTCTCTTCATCATTGCAGGGGACTTCAATTAGGCCAACCTTGAGTGTGTTACCAAAATACTATCAGCACATCTCGTGCTCCACCAGGGGCGCCAACACCCTTGACCACTACTATACAACCATCAAAGATGCCTTCCGAGCCACCCCTCATCCTCACTTTGGGAAATCAGACCACCTGGCTGTGCTCCTTCTCCCTGCATACAAACAGAAACTGAAACGGGAGGATCCGGTACGGAGAGTCATGCAGTGCTGGTCTGAGGAAGCAGATGAGCTCCTATGTGACTGCTTTGAGACAGTGGACTGGTCCATGTTCAAAGACTCAGCTGTCAGCCTTGATGAGTATGCCACCACCATCACAGACTTTATCAGCAAGTGTGTGGAGGACTGTGTACCAAAGAAAACAATACGGGTGTTCCCAAACAGGAAACCATGGATGAACCGGGAGATCCGCTCCCTACTGAAGGAGAGGACTGCTGCACACAAATCTGGTGATCCTGATCTGTACAAGAAATCGAGGTATGACCTCCGGAAAGCTATCAGGGATGCCAAGAGGCAATACCGACCCTGACCAGCCGACAGTTATGGCAGGGCTTACGTGCCATAACAGGCTACAAGATGAAGTCGGGCTGCATAGTTAACAACAGCATCCCTTCCTGATGAACTTAATGCATTCTATGCGTGTTTTGAACAAAAGAAGTGGATTGTCACCATCCACCCTGACAGCCACCAATGCAGCTGAACCTGTGATCACAGTGGAGAATGTAAGATCAGTCTTCCGGAGAGTGAACACGAGGAAAGCACATGTCCCAGATGGTGTCCCGGGCCACGTGCTCAGATCTTGTGCTGATCAGCTGGCAGAAGTATTTGCGAACATATTCAACCTCTCTCTGCTTCAATCTCAGGTTCCCTCCTGTTTTAAGAAGACCACTATCATCCCGGTACCAAAGAAAAGCAAGGTAACATGCCTCAATGACTACCGACCAGTGGCTCTGACATCCACCATCATGAAGTGCTTTGAGAGGTTGGTCATGGCACACATCAACTCCAGCCTCCCAGACAACCTGGACCCATTGCAATTTGCCTATCGACGAAACAGGTCCACAGTGGATGCCATCTCCCTGGCCCTACACTCAGCTCTAGAGCATCTGGACGGTAAAGACACATACGTTAGACTATTGTTTATTGACTACAGCTCTGCCTTCAATACAATAATTCCAAGCAAGCTTGTCACCAAACTCTGAGACCTAGGACTCAACACCTCCCTCTGTAACTGGATCCTTGACTTTCTAACAAACAGACCGCAATCAGTGAGGACAGGCAGCAATACGTCCAACACGATTATTCTCAACACTGGTGCCCCACAAGGCTGCGTCCTCAGCCCTCTACTCTACTCCCTATACACTCGTGACTGTGTGGCCAGATTCTGCTCTAACTCCATCTACAAGTTTGCAGATGATACCACTATTGTAGGCCGTATCTCAAACAGCGATGATTCGGAGTACAGGAAGGAGATACAGAGCTTAGTGGAATGGTGTCATGACAACAACGTCAATAAAACAAAAGAGCTGGTCATTGACTTCAGGAAAGGGGGCGGTGTTCATGCACCTGTCTACGTCAATGGCGCTGAGGTTGAGAGCTTCAAGTTTCTGGGAGTGAACATCACCAACAGCCTGTCCTGGTCAAATCACGTGGATGCCACGGCCAAGAAAGCTCACCAGCGCCTTTACTTCCTCAGGAGGCTAAAGAAATTTGGTTTGCCCTCTTTGACTCTCACCAACTTTTACTGATGCACCATAGAAAGCATCCTATCTGGATGTATCATGGCTTGGTACGGCAACTGCTCCGCCCAGGACCGCAAGAAGCTGCAGAGAGTTGTGGACACAGCCCAGCGCATCACAGACACCAGTCTCGCCTCCTTGGACTCTATCTTTACCTCTCGTTGTCTTGGTGTAGCAGCCAGCATAATCAAAGACCCCACCCACCCGGGACATCCTCTCTTCTCTCCTCTTCCATCGGGTAGAAGATACAGGAGCCTGAGGGCACGTACCACCAGACTTAAGGACAGCTTCTACCCCACTGTGACAAGACTATTGAATGGTTCCCTTATACAATCAGATGGACTATGACTTCACGATCTACCTTGTTGTGACCTTGCACCTTATTGCACTGCACTTTCTCTGTAGCTGTGATACTTTATACTGTTATTGTTTTTACCTGTACTACTTCAATGCACTCTGTACTAACTCAATGTAACTGCACTGTGTAATGAATTGATCTGTACGATCGGTTTGTAAGACAAGCTTTTCACTGTACCTTGGTACAAGTGACAATAATAAACCAATGCCAATACCTTGTCATGTTTCATCCCCAGCAGCTGTGTAACAGAGGATTCTCTGATCTATGGGCTGTACCCAGGGGGACACATAGAGACGGACATCAACTGCTGCTGGAAGGTCATCAACTCGGTGAAAGACACCCTTTGGTCTGCCCGAAACTTGTTGGTCACCCAGCACTGCGAGATGACCGTAGGAGAATGCTGCTGACTGGCACATTCCAGGCTGCAGGAGTACGTGCTGAGGGACGCACTGAAGCTGGGTGCAGTCAACGCAAGGGCTCGGTGGGGAAGGACTACAGTTTAGGGTTCTTCTGCCACTGGAGAGGGAGGGGCAGGGTCAGGCGAGGAAGGCTCTTAAATATTGTAAATATGGGATTGGGGTAGCACCCCAAGGAGCCACACGAGTGGCATCGGTGTTGTGTTTTTTTATATATATAAAAAGGTAACACTAATGATTTGATCTGTACACGACTGTAAAGATTTGCACTGTTTTATTGTTGTATATAGCTTGGTTTTTTTGTGATGAATAAAGTTTATTTTGGAATAAAAAAAGCCAGGGTGCAGCCCTGAGTCCCATACTTCAGTGCAACCACAAGTCTTGCTCCAACCTCCCCAAATATTAGTTCCAGCAGACTGCCTCTCAGCACCGAGCTGTGAGCTGCTATAAGAGCACAGCAGCACAAATAGTAAAGCTGCTGCCTCGCATTGCCAGCGATCTGGGTTCAATCCTCACCTTTTGGTGCTGTTTGCATGGTGTGGAGTTTGCATGTTTTCTTTGTTGCCAAATGGGTTCCCTCCCATGTTCCAAAGATGTGCAGATTGGTAAGTTAATTGGCAACTACAAATTGACTTTTGTTTGTAGATAAGTGGTAAAATTTGATGGGGAAAATAGGGAGAATGGGTTATAGGGAATATTAGTGAGGGAATGGGAATGCTGTCTGAGAGCCAGCAAAGATTTGATAAACCTCCTGTCTCAAAAGGAAATATGGAGGGTGCCAGTGTAGGGGAGGGATCTACAACAGTTTCCTAATGCAACATTGTGCAGCAACAGCTAGGGCAATGGTTTGTACCAGATACAACAAACAACCTGCTGGGGGAACTCAGCAGGTCACGCAGCATCTGTGGGAGAAAAGGAATTGTCGATGCTTCAGGTTTAAACCCTGTACCAGGCTCCGTGCACAGGACGTGGGAGGGCATACATTCACAAATCACAGTGAACCCTGTTAGTGCTGATTCCATTAATGCTTTTGTTCCTGGGAATGCACTCTCAGCCCTAAATGAGATACCAAAGTATAGTACCACATCTAATTAACAAAGTGCATCAAAATGCTAAGAACATTATTGACACCTAGTGGCAGAGATTATACTCAGCAGTTACTTTTAATACAGCACCATAAATGCACTAATATTGACAAAGTTCATTACATTAACGGTACACAGTAGAGATTTGTCGCAGAAGCTCATTTGTATTCGGATATGCATTATAAGATTGGAAGGTTTCTGATCATGACTTCAAGACAATCAAGAGAAGTAGTTACAATAGACAGCATAGACAATTGTTGTTTACCACAACTGGCATATGCTGTTTTCTATGCTCTTTGAATTCTTCTTTACTTCAAACTGTATTAGAATTTCCTTGTTTTTATATCACTCATGTACAAATCTAGACTTTAACTTTATTTACACTAATGCCTCAACCACACCCTGTCATGAAAGGTTGCATATTCTAATCACTGTCTGGTTAAAGAGTGAATCCTGAATGCTTTATTGGATTTAATTTTGATTACTTTGTATTTATGCTGTCCATTTTTTTTGTTTTTGAACAAGAGAAAACATTTTCCTCATGTATACCATATAAAATAGCTTCAAAGTTTTAAAGACCTCTATTAGGCTGCCACTCATCCCTATTTGTAGAGAAAATAGTACTAGTTTGTTCAGTCTTATTAGTTGCATCTCAATTCTGGCATAAATTTTTAATATTTTTATACTTTCCCCTTGTCCTCTTGTGCTCTGATGGGAAATCAGAGCTGTGGAATGATCTGTCTGGATTGCACACAAACAAAAGCTTTTCACTGTATTTCAGTACATGTGACAATAATAAACCAGTAATAATATCTCCCCATGACCTCAGCTCGTGAAAATAGTTTCTGTCTATCTGCCTTATCAGTTCCCCCATTGTTTTTAAAACTTCAAATTATTCCTTAACTTTCTAAATTCCAAGAAATACAGCTCTGGTTTCTGTTATCTCTCCTTGGAGTCAAGGTGACATTCTGGTTGCTGCTCTTCCTCCAAGACCAATATATCCTTAACAAGGTGTGCTCAGGACTAGTCATTGTATTCCAGATGCCACCTGACAATGGTTTTATATAGATGAATGTAACATGTACCCTCTTGTGCTCCAGTCATATAGGTATATATCATTCTTTTCAATTACATTTTTGATGATTTTGTGTACTTGTTTATGACTTTTAAATGATCCATATACATTGACCATAATGTCTCTTTGGACCTCCCATGTTTCTAGCTTATCAACGTTTAGCAAGTACTCCATCCGTGCCTTATGTCCAAAATGGACTTAAAACGAATAATCATTTGCCTATATTGCCATTCATCTGCCTCAGTTTTACTTGTTTGCTTGAATCAGTCAGTATCTATTTGTCTTGCAGTGTGGTTTAATTGTGTCATGGGACAGAAAACCATATTTCTATGTTATCTATAATGTAAGTGAATTGTTGCAAACCCAAGCAAATCCTCATGGGATCCCTCTCATGGCATCCTGCTTTTACCCCTCCTCTGTCTCCTGTCCATCAGCTACTTCATCAAATTGATAATTTTTATTCAGTTCTATAAAATTCATCTTTAGTCAACAATCTTTTGTGAGCATCAGTTGCATTCCTGCAGCCCTTGTAACGTCTATAGAAATTTCCCCATCGATTCCCCTTAGCTAAGTTTAATTCGACTGTTTTAAGTAGTTTTTTTTAACATGTGTAGTGTTTAATATACCTCAAGTGGCTGTACAAGGTATAACCGCTTCTTAGCTTATTGGTTCGTCCATCAGGTGGATATGTGTTTTCTCATTGGTTGATTTTGCCACAGGTATCTGATGGGTTTTCTGATTGGACTATTGTTATCTAAGGCGTACCTCTTATCTCGGGTGTAAAAGGTGTTTTTTGTTGATCACCCTCTTGCTCTCTTCCCCCTCCCCCCTAGCTCATTTTAGTTCCTTTGTCTCGGCTCATCTCCTAGTAGTAAAGCTAATGCCATGTGCTCTGTGGCTGTTTCATTGTTTTAAACTTTTCCAATAAAACTTTCTGAAGCACCAAGTTGTTTTCAACTCATTCTTGGACTTCTGAAGGAACCTGCTGATTCGAAAATAACCAGATCCGACAGCTACTTGGAAAAAAAATTATTCAAAAAATTCAGTTTTATCAGTCCTACCCTCTACAAAGCCATGCAGGTTGCCCCTGATCAAATTAAAACTTTCAAGTGTTTTGAGCCTCCTACCCTTAATTATAGCTTCTAGTAATAGAGATATACTTGGCTGTAAAGCCCATCCTGACCATGGCCAATTTGAACCTGACCCAAGCTGGCAGCTTTAATTTTTTTGATAGCCAGCTTGAACCCTGCACATAAATTTGGGTCCCAAGGGACTCTTATTAGATAACCAAGCTCTCTTAATCTCCCAACAAGAGACACTAGACTAAGAGTTTGCAATTCCCTGGTTTTTCTCTGTTTGAATGTTTTCAAATTATAAAGTAAAATGTACAGTTTTCTAATCTCTTCCAATCAATAATTTGGAAAGTTATAGTTAGAGCAATAAAACATTGCATTCAAACCCACTCCAGGACTTGAATACATAATTAGGATTTTACTTTTGGTTTCATGCAAAACTGAATGTTGCATGGTTGGAGTTGCTACCTTTTGCTTAAGACCTAAAACAAACGTCTGCTCTACTCCTTCAGATGGAAATGATAAAGTGACATTATCCTGAGAACCAAAGAGTTCTCCTGATGTCCTTGGCAGCACTTGTCTCTTGGCCAACAATTGGAAACACATTTATTGAACTTTAATTTCATAGCTGTTTATGGAATCTTGATGGTGGCAAACTGGGTGATCTCTTTGGTGGGCATAATAACTGTGAGTTTACACTTCAAAAGTAATTCTTTGGTTACAAGAACTTAATATATCTTGAGGCTGTGAAAGACAACATTTAAATGTATGCTTTTCCTTTCTGTTGACATTTTAACCTTCATTGTCTCTCAATATGATGGAGTAAATACCACTTGTTCCTGCAAGTCTGTTGGTTTTGAACCCTGTAAAGCTACCTCAAAGCCCTCATGTTGATAGAGTCACCGAGCAATACAGCACGGATACAGGCTCTTTGGCCCATCGAGTCCATGCCAACCAAGTGCCCACCCAGCTAGTCCCAATTTCCTTCTGAACCCTGCCCCTGCACGTACCTATCCAAGTGCTTCTTAAATGATACTATTGTACCTGCCTCAACCACTTCCTCTAGCAGCTTATTCCTTGTACTCACCACTGTCTCCATGGAAAAAGTTGACCCTCACGTCCCTTTTAAATCTATGCCCACTAGTTTTGGACTCCCCTCCCCTGGGGAAAAGACTGTTACCATCCACCTTATCTACGCCTTTCAGAATTTTAAACATTTCTATAAGGTCGCCTCTCATTCTCCTGTGTTCCAAGGAATATAGACCTAGCCTGGCCAACTTCTCCCTGTAACTCAGGCCCTCTACTCCTGGCAACATCCTCGTAAATCTTTTCTGCACTCTTTCCAGTTTAACCACATCTTCCCTATAACAAGGTGACCAAAACCGTACACAGTACTACTGGTGCGGCCTCACCAATGACTTACACAACTGCACATGATATCCCAACTCCATACTCAATGCCCTGACTGATGAAGGCCAGCATGCTAAATGCCTTTTTCACCACCACGTCTACCTGTGATATCATTTTCAATGAACTATGCACTTGTACTCCTAGGTCTCTCTGTTCCGTTACACTCCCTAGTGCCCTACTATTCATAGTACAAGTCCTACACTAGTTTGATTTTGCAAGATACATCACTTCACACTTAGCTGCATTGAAATCCATTTGCCACTCCTCGGCCCACTTCCCTAACTGATCAAGATCCCCCTGTAATCTACAATAACCTTCACCATCATCAACATTTCCTAATTTTGTGTCATCCGCAAACTTACTGATCAAGCCTTGTGCATTCCCATCCAAATCATTTATATAAATAACGAATAACAAGGGTCGCAACAACGACCCATGAGGCACACCACTAGTCACCGGCCTCCATTCCAAAAAATAACCTTCAACCACCACCCTCTGCTTCCTGCTTCTGAGCCAATTTTGAATTCATGGGACCTAACCTTCCAAACCAGCCTACTATGCAGGACCTTCTTGAAGGCCTTGCAGTATCCATTGCCCTACCTTCATCTACCTTTTTGGTTACCTCTTCAAAAAAAAAACTCTGAAAGGTTCATCAGGCATGACTTTCCATGCACAAAACCACGCTGACTCCTAATCAGACTCTGACTATCCAAATGCTGGTAGATTCTGTCACTCAGAATACTGTCCAGTAACTCGCCCACTACCAGTGTCAGGCTGACTGGCCTGTAGTTCCCTGGCTTGTCCTCGCTACCTTTAAACAACAGAACAACATTAGCCACCTTCTAGTCTTCAGGAACTTCACCAGTGGCTAACGATGAAGCGAATATCTCCGCAAAGGCCTCCGCAATTTCTTCTCTAGCCTCCCACAAAGTCCGAGGATACACTCGATCACACCCTAGAGATTTATCCACCTTAATGCACTGTAAGGCTGCAAATACCTCCTCCCTGGTAATACAAATGTCCTTTGTGCACCACTTGATGTCCACTTGATAAAAATAATGATTTGATGGTACTACTTGATGTCCAAGTAATTTAAACATGCATGAATTATTTTTGTCACAGAAAGGCATGTTCGTGCATACTGAAAGGAAATAAGGATCCATTGCATCGTTTAATCCTGGTTATCTCAGTTTACTGTTCATTATCCTCTTGTAAGGCTCTTCACTTGGCTGATTTGGTATCAAAGAAATTACTTTCCGTTCTGTTTTAAATTGATGGGTAAATATTGTGAATATTGGATTAATTAGGCCCTATAAATACATAATATTGTTTTTTATCTTGCCATACACTGTATTGCTTCAGCAATTTTTTTTCGGATGCAAGTGAAGTGTCTTACTAGGCAACCAGGTAAATATCAGAAACTGAACAAGTCATTTCTATGCCTGTTTATATATTTATCCATCTGGAAATGCACTGATGTTTATTGTGCTCAAATTGATAGAGCCTTACCCTTTCTCTAATGCAGACCTACTCAAAGTGCTATATATGTAGGAAGATAAAATAGATGGAACACACAGTGATTTCAAAAGAAGTTCATTAGCTACATGTATTTTATATAGTGTATTAGGGATGTGAAGACAACATAAATGCATGCTCTTCCTTTCTGTTAGACAAACAAGAAGTGCTATGCTATCAGTATGACAGAGTGAATACAATGTGTCCCTGAAGTCTATTGATTTTGAGTTTGTCATGAAGTTTTCTCTTGATCATGTCAAAATAACGTCAGCCTGTATGGGTTATTTTTGCTACAGGTGGGCAGGTAATAATGAAATTGAAGGAAGTCTAGGTATCTTAGTAAGCAGGATGCTTAATTTATCTAACCAGTGCAGAGCAACCATCGGCAAAACTGGTAGATGAACTGAAAACAGTAGAGTGCAAGTCAGGTGATGTGATGTGATTGTAAGGGATTGCATGAGACTTTACTTTGAATGCTATATTTAATTCTGGCATATTCAAAAAAAAATGAAGGGTGGAAGGAGGTGTAGCCGAGGCAGCAGTGGGAATCAGTGGGTTTATAGTAGTTATCAGTGGATAGTTTCTCTCCTGAGATGGAAACAGAGAGTCCCAGAAAAGGGGAGAAGTGTCAGAAATAGTCTAAGTGGATTTGTAGCAAAGGTGACAAAATTGACGAGTTCGGCCTGAATACAGGAAGCAGCACCAATGCAGTTATCATTGTAACTGAGAAAATGTTGTGGAGGGGTGCCAGAGTAGGTTTTGAATAAGAACTGTTACACCTAGCCAAAGAAAAGAGAGGTATAGCTGGGGCCCATGCGAGTGTCCATGGCTACATATTTGATTTGTAGAAAGTGGGAGGAATCAAAAGAGAAGTTGTTGAGGGTAAGAACAAGTTCTGCCAGGTGGATGACAGTATTAGTGGAGGGGAACTGGTTGGGTCTTTGTTCCAGAAGGGAGGGTCCTAAGACCTTCCTGATGGGGGAATGGAGATGTATAAAGACTGGATGCCCATGGTGAAGTTGGGGCCAGGGAAATTGGAAGCGGTCAGCACGAGAGGTGTCCCGATGTAGGTGGGAAGGGAGGAATTGGACAAGAGGAGACAGGCTCAAGTCAAAGAAGGAAGAGATTAGTTCGGTGGGGCATAGAGACTCAGGTGAATATTGAGGGAATAGCAAAAGACCATCTGGAATATGTTTTCATAATGATGAGTGTAGAATAAGGGGTCCCGGGTTTAAACAAAAGGTTTATTTAGAACTGATGATAAAATTATTTTTCACACACAATTTGATTACTGCAAGAAGTTGAGTTTTAAATGAAGAAGTGGGATGCATGTACAATAAAATACCAAATTTTTTCTAATTGAGCAGTCACATTTTAGGATTTCTGTTAATGTTATTAGGAACAGGTCTTTGGTAGAATTTGTTCTAAAAATATAGCAACTGAGTTAAGCTTAGCTCTTAATAGATTCACAGAAAATTAGGACTTTGAAATGCAAACCACATTCAAATAGAGATCAAGATTCCATTCCAGTAATTTTGTTTTAAACAAAAATACAAGTTTCTTCTAGGTTATTGGCACTGTGTCAATTCATCACTTGAAGTCAGTAAAGATCATGACCAAGTTAGGCTGGTGGATTCCACTTCTGGATGAAGTGCAGTTTTACCAAAAGCTTACATTGAAGTCAGACAGAGAAAAAACAGGCAATTGCAGAGAGTGGATGCTCATCCAGGGCTGAATGGCAGACTGTAGAAGTATTTTCTGTTTCAAGTTGAGTAAAATTATCACCAGATGTAGGGAAGGTTTTTGTGGTAATACAAGATTACGAATACATGGAAACAAGGGTTGATTAAAATAATCTGATTGTTGCCCTGTATGTTCATATTCAGTGAAGTAAAGGGAGTTGCATGATTCACATTAAATGTTATTAAGTATATGCTTGATGTGCCTTCTGAAGGATTGAAGAAGTACTCAAAAGATAAGAATATCCAATTCCAGTCATGCAAGGGTACTATGACATCCCAGATAATCCTGTTCTGCAAGTCAATAATGTCTGAGTCTACTCCCAGAAAAATTAGGCATTCGGACAGCATTTAATTGTGACTGAAGCCATTAGACCTGTGACATTGCATAGCAGAACCAAATTTGCAATGGGGAGAACTTGACTTTTCTGCAGGGATGAATGTTGATGAGCCAAATGGCTCACCACATCTGTAATGTATCAATGGATTTTTTTTGTTGGAGGTAAATATACTGCCAAACAAAAATATACAGCTTGGAATGCCATAAAACATTGTATTTTTTTTATATCAGGATAATTTTTTAAAAATAAGATGGCTTTTGAAGTATTACTTTGGAAGTATTAAAATATTATTGAATTGCATGCTTATTAATTGTTGAGTTTTGTTTACATTTTAATTGTCAGTTGCCTTTCCATTTGTTGTTGACAGGTCCAACAACAAGTACATCCCAAACTTAAATCTACTGAGGATGCCTTACAGTATATTGAAGAGCTAATCCTACAGTTACTAAGCATGCTCTGTCTAGTTCAGCCTCGCAGTGTTCCAGATGTGGAGGTAAGCTGAAATAGAACTAAAGGTATGTGTGATATGTACTGCACAAGAATCCAAACCAGTTTTTTAAAAAATAAAATTTAGTTGCATATCCTAACTGTGATGATGAGCCTGTAATAACTAGCCTTCTCGGGTTATTTTAATACTTCAGAACTTCCTTACGTAATGTCTTTCATTCAAGCTAATCCCCTTCCCATCTGCCTGAATCAAGCCTGCATTTCTCCCCAGTATCAAGATGCTTCTTTGTCTGAACCTTATTCTGGTTCTGTAGTTTCCATACCCTCTCAATTTGCAGACTAATAATCCTGCCTTTCCGCAGCACACACCACACCAAAGAAATACGCTAGATACTGCTTTTTGCTATTATACCATTTGTTTATCAATGTGGGATATTGGATGGAAATTAATTAATATTGTAGTAATTGAATATGGATGTGATTAAAAAGACAAATGACAGTTTCAGCAGGAGATAACCTGATTTACAAGTAGAGATGGGGGATGTTGAAAGTGGAGTAGGTGGCCCTTATGATTGAGAGGCTCAGTTGATAGCTCAGATCAGGGTCAAACAGGTTATCTCAATTACAAATCCTGTGTTTCTTCCTGAGGTGTTGGCTAGGGAAGGTGTACAGAACCACTTGAATGGGTCAAAATTAGTGTTAAAGCATACATTTTGAGCTGAATTACTGCTTCAAATAGAGATGATGGATATCTTGTCAGTGAGAAAGAAGGGTGCTAAGAAAAGAACCTTGGGGACCTCTAATGGTGCAAGGATTCGGAAGGAAAGCTATTTCTGAATTGTTATGAAATCCTGCAAAACTGAACAATAAAGGAAAGATGTTGGATTAGCTGATTAATTGCAATAGGCATTAGAGAGGTCAAGCAACATGAATAAAGACAAGATGATGCATGGGACCAAAACCGTTCTCATCAAGTTTATGAATGATATCCTCTGTCATGATGATATCTATCCCTTCTTGATCTCTGTATGATCTTGGATATCGTCAGCTGTGTGGCATCACGCTTATTTGATTCCATTCTTCTCTCATAGCCATTAAATTGTTTTTGTGGCTTCTCGTCCTCTTCCACTGATTAATATCTCATCAACAGCTTCTAAAAATACGGCATCAGTTCCACATGTGGCCTAATGATAGACTATAGAACATTACAGCACAGTACAGGCCCTTCAGCCCACAATGTTGTGCTGACATTTTATTCAGCTCTATCTAACCCTTCCCTCCCACATAGCCCTCCATTTTCCTATCATTCATGTGCCTATCTAAGAATCTCTTAAATGTCCCTAATGTATCTGCCTCCCCCACCTCTGCTGGCAGTGCGTTCCATGCACCCATCACTCTCTGTGTGTAAACAAAAAAGACTTGCCTCTGATATCCCCCCCCAATACCTACCTCCAATTACCTTAAAATTATGTCCCCTCGTGTTAGCCATTGACGCCCTGGGAAAAAGTCTCTGACTGTCCACTTGATCTATACATCTTATCATCTCATACACCTCTATCAAGTCTCCTCTCATCCTCCTTCTCTCCAGAGAAGCCCTAGCTCACTCAACCTATCCCCATAAGACATGCTCTCGAATCCGGGCAACATCCTGGTAAATCTCCTCTGCACCCTCTCTAAAGCTTCCACATTCTTCTTATTATGAGGTGACCAGAACTGAAAACTATACTCCAAGTATGGTCTAACCGGAGTTTTATAGACCTGCAACATTACCTCGCAGCTCTTGAACTCAATACCCTGTCTATTGAAGGCCAACACACCATACGCCTTCTTAACAACCTTATCAACCTGCATGGCAACCTTGAGGAATCTATGGGTGTGGACCCCAAGATCCCTCTGTTCCTCCACACTGCTAAGAGTCCTGCCATTAACCTTGTATCCTGCCTTCAAATTCGATCTTCCAAAGTGTATAACTTCACAGTTTTCCAGGTTGAACTCCATCTGCCACTTCTCAGCCCTGGCCTGCATCCTATCAATGTCTTGTTGTAACTTACAGCAACCTTCTACACTATCCACAACACCACCAACCTTCATGTCATCAGCAAACTTACTAAACCACCCTTCCACATCCTCATCCAAGTCATTTATAAAATCACAAAGAGCAGGAGTCCCAGAACAGATACTGTGGAACACCACTGGTCACCAACCTCCAGGCAGAATATGCTCCATCTACCACCACCCTCTGTCTTCTATGGGCAAGCCAATTCTGAATCCACACAGCTAAGTTTCCCTGGATCCCATGCCTCGACTTTCTGAATGAGCCTTCCATGAGGAACCTTATCAAATGCCTTACTAAAATCCATGTGCACTACATCCACTGCTCTTTCTTCATCAACATGCTTTGTGATACTGGTCAATATTTCGCCAATTTGTCTCTCGGCCCTTCTACTGTATCTAAATTATCATTGTGCTTACAAATACCCACCGAAGTATATTGAAAATGGAAATAGTCATCATGGAATACTCTGTTTTCACTATCCCTTCTGATCTCGCTGATTTCAAATGATCAGTCCTCAGCAAAGGCCTTGGCTTCAACTCCCTACATCTGCATTTTAATTAATTCTGAGCCCAATGTGATGTTGAACTCTTCTTTTGCTGGCTTCACGTCCATGCCCATTTCCTTGGCTAGAAATCTTCACCTCAGACTGTGGCCCCTTGGTATTCAGAAATCCTGATCCAGCTTGATCCCACCTTTAGGACCCTTATTCTCTTTAGATCACAGACTGTTGAAATATCACTGACTGTCTCAATTTTTCTTCTGCACTTACTCTAACCATCCCACCTCAGAACCTGTAATATTTGGGTCACTAAGGACCAACTCAGACATTGTCGTTGTCAGCAAGTTTGATGACAGTGCTTTTGTGATTTGGTGAATTGGCTTTTGCTTTGCAGAGGCTCACCATCAGCCTTCGGACACCTTTTCATTTCCCATAATGCTGTACCCCACCACTTAACATCAGATCATTGTCTCCCAGATGGTCAGTGACCTAATGTTCTTGGAAAATCTTCCAAGCAACAGTGGCATAGTAGACACACTGATTCTTCCATCCTTAATTATATTCTTTCTCCTTTTTTTCAGTTGCTTCCCACTGGGGTCCATGACACCCAGTACCCTTCTTCAGTTTCTTGATGCTCATCATCACGTCTTCACCAAGGATATTTAATCCTCCTTTATCTCCATCCCACATCTGGATGGCCTGAAGATCCTTCACTTCTTTGAATGGAACCCAGTCAGAACCCTTCCACCATCACCCTCATTTGCTGGCTGAACCCATTCTTACATTGAACAATTACTTATTTAACTCTTCTCACTTTCTCTAAATCGAAGATGTAGGAACCTTAATGAGTCAAACCTATGCCTTTTTTTTGTATGAAATGTGGGACAGTCTTAGTTTCATTCCTACTCTGTCCCCCTTCCTCACTTTTTTTTAATCTGGTTCATTGATGACTGTATCGGTGTTGCTTACTGCACTGTTACAGAACCTGACATTTTCATTACCTTTATTGTCAATTTCCACCCTGCTATCGCTTCCATGTAATTGTGACTTCCGTTGCTGTCAACAGAGTTTGCATGTTCTCCCGTTGACGATGTTGGCTTCCTTTGGGTGCTCTGGTTTCCTCCCACCTTCCAAAAATGTCCAGGTTGATTGTAAATTGCTCCTAGTGGTAGAATCTGGGGAGGAGTTGATGGGAATATGGGGAGAATAAAATAGGTTTGGGTAGGATTAGCGTGAAAATTGATGCTTGATGGTTTCAGTGGGTTAAAGGGCTTGTTCCATGCTATATTTCTCTATGACTCCTGTGACTCTATAACCATGTTACACATATTCCCTTTTGTCTTCCTTACCCCTCCCTCTCATTTCAAATTAAAACATGCCTGTTATCTCACTTTTCCAGTTCTGATGATGGGTCATTGACTTGAAATATTCCTCTCTCTACAAATGCTGCCTGACCTGAATATTCCTAATATTTACTGTTTGTATTCCACCATGAACTCTACTCCCCATCCCTTTTGGAAATTATCTGAGACTGAACCAGACTGTTATTAATCTTGGTTTCATATTCGATCCCAAGATGATCTTTAGGTAATGTATCCTCTCCACCTATTTCTGTCTCCAGTATATTGCCTGACTCCATCCTTGCCTGGGTTATCTGCTGCTTAAATAAAAATCATTTATGATTTTGTTTCTTTGAGACTTGGATCTTTCCAATGCACATGACTTCTTCCTCTTGCTATAAGCTCCATATATCTGAAGTCATTCACAGCTCTGGTGTCTGATTATTTAAATGAAAATTGCATCTAAAATACTTACTCTTGTGCTGTTTTATTTTCCATTTAATCACTGTGACTCTCGCACATGCATTCTTCTTTAATTTCCCATCAGGATTTAATTTCAGGATATGTAGTCCAATTTAATCTCCTACATAATAGCTGGTTTATCTCTTTTTATTTGTGGATTATGTTTGGCAAGGTAGGCTGTGTCAACCATTTGTGACTACATCGGTAATTTCAGAGTTGTACTGAGCTCGTACAGTTATGAGACTTACTATGAATAGTAAATTTGTCAGTTTTTTTTGTATAAATTCTTATTGACCTTCAGCCACTTCTTTCTTTGCTTTTGTAACAAACAAAAACAAACCAGCATTGATATCAATTCTTACAATGGAAGAGATATTGCATGTAAAACTACTTCCCAAAAGGTCAATGCTGAGTTTGGTAGCAGTTCGTAATTTATTCTCATAGGTCTTGGGAGTGTTCCATGCACCCCACCCTTCCCCTTCTGTCTTTTTCTTCATTTTCAATTTGGTCAATTCTTCTGATCAAGGCAATTTTCATATCTTTGAGAATTCTCACCAGAGATGGAATAGATGCATATTGGTAATCAACCAACTTTGTTATGCTGAGAAAAGGATAAGTAGTGGTATCAAATAAAGGCAGGTGTGTACGGTAGAAAAGAGAATTGGACAAGAAATTGGAATGAATGAAAAGAAATTGTGCACGATGGAAAGTTATTTAAAATGTTGCTCCTGTCCATTAATATTATCAGATTAACTATGGCACCTGATTGCTCACAAATACTTAACAGTGCAGACAGAAGTAATGTGGACTGACAGCAGATTTCCTAGTTTAAAAAATTTGCAGTCTGATTGTGGTGGGTGTTAACATTCTAAACTCAGGATTTTAAGTGAAAAGCTGGTAAGATTGGAATTTGTTAATAAGTTACTGTGTTGTGCAACTGGCCATCGATTTCACAGATAACAAATTTTTAAAAAAATTATCCATTAGGAACGGGTGCAGAAATCATTTCCACATCCAATTGACAAGTGGGCCATAGCAGATGCTCAATCTGCCATAGAAAAACGCAAACGTAGAAGTCCCCTTTTGTTGCCTGTTGATAAGATTCATCCTCTTCTGAAGGTAAGTCTTAAATAAGTAAATTTAGCAAAATGCTGCCATTTTAATGAAGGTTAAATTTTATTAATGAATGAAGAAACCATCTGTGTATGCTGCATGTGGGTGTAATATTCACTGAACGACAGGATATAATTATTGAAAATTCTGCCTTATGTTGCAGAATAATTGAACTGTTCTGAAACTTGGATCCTAAATTCATTCCTTAGCAGCAGGTTGTCGTTTCTGTACCTTTCTTCAGCTTTTAAAAATTGGTGGAGCCCTTTACCATATGACTATAAGTTGCTTTTGATTGATGTTCTTTGGCTTATGTTTAAATGTATTCAAACTATTAATTGATTCTGGTTCAAATGTGAATTTTATCCGAGAACGTGGCCAAAGTAAAAGTCTTGCACAACTTGCCAACATGCATGCATTATTGTAAATGACAAATACTCTGACAAAAAAAATTGCTGTTTTTTTATTATTTTGTCTGGATTAGAAACCATCATTTAATTTAACCATAGGGTTAACAAAGCCCATTACTCAATTACAGGGGGGTGCATTATCCTTTATCTGATTTTGGCCTCATCAGTACCAAGTCCCTTTGTCTTCCTCTCTCATCACTTAATCTCTCAGCACTTCTTCAGCTCTGCTCAGTAGATCAGAGGCCAGACAGAAGTAGAAAATAGTGATGCCTGCAGGTAATAGTCATGAATGAGGGCTTTAGATGCAGGTGATTTGGCCAATGGTACAAGTAGGGCGTCCTAGAAGTAGCTCAGAATTGAGGTTTGAAGCTCATTTTAGGATCTCGTGTCACCAAGGTTGGGATCATTCTGGTTCAACTTCAGGTAATTGATGGCTAAGGAGTAGAGTTTGTGACCAATTCCTGATGGTTTCATCTTTCCAATAAGTTATCCACAAAGTTGGAGCAGGAGACCTATGTTCTCTTTGACAATTTGACAAAGCCTAGTAATTTCTAGGGTAGGGACATGTTCAGCACAGCTTTGTGGGCCGAAGGGCCTGAATTGTGCTGTAATTGTTCTATGTTCTATTTCATTCATGTTTTCAGGCAGGGCAAAAACATACCTTATTAATGTCTTCATTTGATTCCCTTAAGGCAGAGCTTTTATACAAACATCTTATCAAGGGATCGGACACCTGAAATACCCCTTTTCCCAGCACTGGGATAGGCCACGTGCCTATCAACTTATCAAATCTTGCCTTCCTAGTATCTTAGTTACATGCTGTTGGAATTCTCAACATATGCTACAGAAATCTAATGGCACTTTGAACTGGTCACATCTAAATAACTGTTGCTAGTGTAGCATTCCTTCAGTACTGCATTAGTGTGTCAGCTTAGTATCATACTCAAGGCCACAGAAAGGAGTATGAACCCATAAACTTTTGACACTGAGGCTAGAGTTCTCTCACTGAGACTTGAATGACCTGATTGATTATTAGTGTTTCTAATGATTTTTGCTGTTTGTTTTTCCATTTAATTTGGGAGTCTCTGCTACTGTATTCATTTGTTAATTCAGTGGGGCAGCAGGCTGCTTCAATTTTATTAATTCATTGGCATGCATGCTGCTGTTTAATTTCATTAATTTGCTTGATGTCTTGTTTTTAATTTAATGACGCACTGTTCTATTAATTGGTGCTTACCTCATTGTGTTGGAGTGTCTATCATGACTTTGGTTTGTGTAATTCCTGTGGTTAATATTTATTTCTGTATGTTTACTTTCTTTATTAAGACTGAGTCATAAAAACAATTACATTTTGCTCTAATTCAATTTCTTTAATATATCCCATTATTTTTAATCTCAGTTTACTATATTGACCTTTTGGTGGCTTGTTATGCCAACATTTCATCTTTTTGAATTATTAAAGTCTGTTAGTATATTTCCAGAAGAAAAAGTATCTCACTGAATAATAGGCCAAAATGTACACCACCAGCAGTGCCGTCAACCTCACAGGTCAGCTCGTGCCTGATTTCAACCCCTGCACGTTACAATGCTGAAGTCAGAAACGAGCTGGAGTCAAAAGCCAGAGCATCTAACCTCCCATTTTGCACTTGTGTCCAGGAATGGAGCACTAACCTATTCAGTTAAGCTGCCAGATGTGCCAAGGATAGCTAGCATAAGAACTGCAACCCCATTATTTGAATGGAGTCATTAATATTTGTTAATGCAGGTCTGTGCTTAGTTTGTCTAATCTTTTTACCTTTTGTTACTGTATTAATTTCTAGCAGTTTAAAAGCTGATTTAAGCAAATTCATTTTTTTAAACAACTTGGCCTATTTTAATTATTCAGTCTATTTAAGCTATTTAAAATCTCTTTACTATCAGAGATATTTAACAAAGTTCAAAGGAGTTTGATGGCAATGATTATCAAAATGTCATTGGGGTGGTACTTTGGGATCAAATGCCTGAAGCTTAGTCATTGTTTATGGCCTAACACACACACAATGCTGGAGGAACTAAATGTCAGGCAGCATCAATGGAGGGAAATAAACAGTTGACGTTTTGGGTCGAGACCCTTCATCAAGCACCTTGCTCTTGTTTCTCATCATATCTGAACTTCGGATCCATTCCAACTTTGCTCTGATTTGAGAAAAGACAGTTGGCAATTTGTCTATTCTTTCAAGACCAGTAATTGATGGATGGTATTCTTTCATTTCTCTGCAGGAAGTTCTTGGATACAAAGTTGACCATCAAGTTTCTGTTTACATCGTTGCAGTGTTAGAATACATATCTGCTGACATACTTAAGCTGGCAGGCAATTATGTGCGAAATATACGGCACTACGAAATTACCCAACAGGACATTAAAGTAGCAATGTGTGCTGATAAGGTAAGAAAACACTCTTTTTAAAGAACTTAGAAGCTGCTTCACCAATAGTTATATTTACTCTTCCCTTGGACCTAAAAGGAGACTTTAGCTTCACTGGAATACCAGAGACTTTTGTAAAGCTTTACTATTTAATAAATTGTAGCGACTCACCGTCCCAGCAAGCAAACCGGCTTGGCGGTTGGGTCGCGCGTCGTCGGAGTGGCGAGGCCCAAGATGGTGTTGGGCCTTCATCTTCCCCAAGCGACGGGGAGAACCCGTGCGTGGGAAAAGTTTGATGACGTAGTGCATACGTCATTTCCGTTTTCGGTGGGCGGGAACCGTTCCTCTTAAAAGGCCCACACAAGGCGGGAAGATAAATCAGTTTTTGTTCTGCAGCCCACCGACTAGTGTCTTGCTTTCACATCGTGGTAGCCGCCGCTACATTGGTGACCCCGACGGTCCAAACAGATTTTGGACCCGCACAATGGACAACAACGCAGCAGCCAACACAGTGGCACTCAAGCTGCCCACCTTTTGGACGCTTCGGCCCAGCGTCTGGTTTGACCAGGCTGAAGCACAATTCCAACTTCAACAGATCGCCTCCGACTCCACAAAGTAGTACCACGTGGTCAGCTCTCTGGACCAGGAGACAGCCACCCAGGTCGGAGACTTCATCCAGTCTCCTCCGGAGGAGGATAAGTACCCGGCTTTCAAAGACCTTCTGATTCGGGCCTTCGGCCTCTCCCGTCGTGAGCGCGCCGCCTGCCTGCTTCATCTCGACGGCCTGGGGGACAGATCCCCATTGGCCCTAATGAACGAGATGCTGGCCTTGGCTGAGGGACACAAGCCCTGCCTAATGTTCGAACAGGCCTTCCTCGAACAACTACCCAATGACATTCACCTGCTGTTGGCTGACACCGGTTTCAGCAACCCATGTGAGGTAGCTGCCCAGGCAGATGTCCTGTGGAAGGCCAAACACGAGAGCAGGTCATCCGTTGGCCAAATCGCCAGGCCGCGAGCCCAACGCCTACCTAAACCAGTCCCAGCAACTGAGCGACCACACCCCAGAAACAGACGACGACACTGGCGACCAGCTGTGTTTCTACCATCAGAGGTGGGGCACGGAGGCCCGTCGATGCCGCCCACCCTGCAAGTTTCAGGGAAACGCCAGGGCCAGCCACTGTTGATGGCTGTGACGGCTGGCCGCCAGCACAACCTCCTATTCGTTTGGGACAAGCAGTCCGAGCGTTGCTTCCTCGTCGATACTGGAGCAGAGGTCAGTATTTTGCCCCCGACCGGCCGCGACACTTGTAACAGGCAACAGGGTCCTGTACTCAATGCCGCAAACAGCACAACGATACTGACTTTCGGTACCCGTACAGTTCAATTACAATTCAGCGACAGCCGTTTTACCTGGAACTTTACCCTTGCCGCCATCGTCCGGCCACTCCTGGGAGCCGATTTCCTTTGGGCCCACAGCCTGTTAGTTGACCTGTGAGGCAAGCGGCTAGTGTACTCCAGAACTTTCCAAACCTACCCCCGGGAGAAGCCATACTACCAGCCCTGCGCCTGGACTCCGTTTCCCTGTCTGGCAACGAGTTCACCAAGCTCCTAGCTTGAGTTCCCATCAGTTTTGGCACCTCATTTTACAAATTTGATGCCCAAACACGGGGTGCAGCACCACATCATTACCACAGGGCCACCCCTTCATGCCCGAGCACGACGACTACCTCCAGACAAGCTCCGCCTGGCAAAGGAAGAGTTCTGCCACATGGAGGAGCTGGGGATCGTTCGCAGGTCAGACAGCCCCTGGGCCTCCCCCTACACATGGTCCCCAAAGCCACCGGCGGGTGGAGGCCCCGCAGCGACTACCACAGGCTGAATGACGCCACCACCCCGGACCGCTACCCCATCCCTCACATCCAGGACTTTGCAGCGAACCTACATGGGGCCCACATCTTCTCCAAGGTGGACCTCGTCCGGGGATATCACCAAATCCCGGTCCACCCTGACGACGTCCCCAAAACTCTGCTTATCACTCCATTCGGCCTCTTCGAATTCCTTCGATTGCCGTTCGGCCTTAAGAACACCGCGCAGACTTTCCAGCGGCTGATGGACGCGGTAGGCCGAGACCTGGATTTCATGTTCATTTACTTAGATGACATACTAATCACCAGCCGTGACCACCAAGAACACCTTTCCCACCTCCGCCAACTGTACTCCCGTCTCCATGATTTTGGCCTCACTATCAACCCGGCCAAGTGCCAATTCGGACTTGACTCTATCGATTTCCTCGGCCACAGAATCACCAGCAAAGGAGCAACACCCCTACCCACCAAGGTAGACGCTATCCACCATTTTGCCCGTCGCAATAAGGTCAAAGGCCTTCAGGAATTCCTGGGGATAGTCAACTTTTACCATCGGTTTATCCCTGCAGCAGCCCGTATCATGCACCCCTTGTTCTCGCTGATGTCTGGCAAGGACATCGCCTGGAACGACGACGCTGCAGCTGCCTTCGTTAAGGCCAAGGACGCCCTGGCAGATGCCGTGATGCTGGTATACCCTAGGACAGACGTCCCAACCGCCCTCACGGTGGACGCATCCAACACCGCGGTTGGTGGAGTACTGGAACAACTAATCGAAGGCCGTTGGCAACCCTTGGCATTTTTCAGCAGGCACCTTAGACCACCCGAACTGAAATACAGCGCTTTTGATCAGGAACTTCTAGCTCTGTACCTGGCAGTCCGGCATTGCTGGTACTTTTTAGAAGGCAGGCCTTTCACCGCTTTCACTGACCATAAGCCTTCGTCCTTCGCCTTCTCTAAGGTCTCCAATCCCTGGTCAGCTCATCAGCAGTGACATTTGTCCTACATTTCTGAACTCACAACGGATATCCAACATGTCTCCGGAAAGGACAATGTCATTGCTGACACGCTCTCTAGACCGACCATCCACAGCCTGTCCCTGGGTGTCGACTACACGGCCCTGGCTGACGCACAGCAAGCCAACGATGAGCTGCCCAGCTACAGAACTGCAGTCTCGGGCCTGCAGCTCCAAGATTTCTTAGTCGGTCCAGGTCAGCAGACCCTCCTTTGCAACATCGCAACAGGTCAACCCTGCTCTATAGTTCCTGCAGCCTGGCAGAAACGCGTTTTCGCCTCGGTACACGGGTTGACGCACCCATCCATCAGATCAACTGTTCGACTGGTTGCCAGCTAGTTCATCTGGTATGGCCTGCGCAAACAGGTCAGTGAGTGGGCCAGGACTTGTCCGCACTGCCAGACGTCAAAAATTCAACGACACACCAAGGTCCCGCCACAGCAGTTCGAGCCTACCCGTAGAAGGTTCGACCACATCCATGTCGACCTCGTTGGTCCTCTGCCGGTTTCAAGAGGAGCCCGGTACCTCCTTACCATCATGGACCGGTTCACGAGGTGGCCAGAGGCAACCCCTCTATCCGACATCACGACTGATTCCTGCGCCCGGGCACTGCTCACAACTTGGATCTCACATTTTGGTGTTCCAGCCCACCTCACTTCAGACAGGGGCACCCAGTTTACCTCCAGCCTCTGGTCTGCATTAGCGAACATGCTAGGGACGCAGCTGCACACCACCAGGGCCTACCACCCTCAATCAAACGAGTTGGTGGAACGTTTCCACTGCCATCTGAAATCAACCCTGATAGCCCGCCTGAAAGGTCCTAACTGGGTCGACGAACTGCCTTGGGTCCTGCTCGGTATACGCACTGCCCCTAAGGAAGATCTCCTCGCTTCGTCAGCTGAACTCGTGTACGGTGCGCCCCTGGTCGTCCCAGGGGATTTCATACCCGCCCTTCAGGGCCAAGAGGAACAACCCACGGCAGTCCTGCAAAGACTGCACGAGAGACTCGGCAGCTTGGCACCAATTCCCACTTCGCGGCATGGTCAAGCCCCATCCTGCGAGCCCAAGGAACTATCAGACTGTAAGTTCGTTTTCGTTTGCAGGGGCACACCCCGGGCACCTTTGCAATGACCATACGAGGGGCAGTTCTGGGTTCATCAGGAATAATGGGTCCACCTTTATTTTGGACAATGGGGGCAAGGAAGAGGTCTTCACGACGGACTGCCTCAAACCGGCCCATTTAGATCTACAACAACCAGTCGAGGTCCCAACACTGCGACACAGAGGCTGACCTCCTAAGCAATGGCTAGCACAGCCCGCGAACCATGGGGACCGTGTCGCCAATTTGAGGGGGGTGGGGGTGGGGGAGGTGGTTGTGTTGTGACTCACCATCTGAGCAAGCGAACCAGCTCGGCGGTTGGGTCGCGCATTGTCGGAGCGGCGAGGCCCAAGATGGCGTTGGGCCTTCGTCTTTCCCGAGCGACAGGGAGAACCCACGTGCAGGAAAAGTTTGATGACGTAGCGCATACATCATTTCCGTTTTCAGTGGGTGGGAACCATTCCTCTTAAAAGGCCCGCACAAGGCGGGAAGATAAATCAGTTTTTGTTCTGCAGCCCACCAACTAGTGTCTTGCTTTCACATCGCGGTAGCAGCCGATACAAAATAATAAATATTTTTACAGTTCAGATGCTCGAATTGTCTGAATGACCATTTTGAAATCTACTTTGTTGGACTTCTACACTCTTCTCCTTCTTTAGACTACTAAATTTATCTTTATCAATCGTTATAGGAAATGTATTTGTGAGGTTTTTTTTCCTTTCTGGGTTGTGATGATGGGAAGAGGTTGAATATGGGAATGATGGAAATGCTTTTTGTTGACTTTTATTTTGGTTTGGAAGTGTTTGTCCTGCTGCATCATTCCAGTATATAATTCTTTCTATTTTGTGGCATACCTTAGCGATCAATGACATACTTCTTGCATCAACACTCAGGAAAAAATAGATAAAGAGGGAAATCCAGGTTTTAATTATTTTCTACTTTGAACTATTTTATTTGGTTCAAATGCGTACAGAATCTCCAATAATTAATGTTGTTTACTTGCATGTTGTATTTCCTTTACAGATTCAGGTGCTCTGAAATATCATATTAACATCTTGTGAAAATGAATAGGTTTACCAGATGTCAGCATTCCACAAATAGGAGCAATGACTTTTTTTCTCTCTAAAAGATGTTTTGTTATTGATGATTTCAGACCATCAGCTACATGCCACCTTCATTCATGTCATTCTTATGTGATGTGTAAGGTCCATTCCACTCAGTGAGCACTAGTTTCTCCAGAGCACTTCAGCTTAGATTTGTATCTTCTTTGCATTAAGGTAATTGTTCAAACTTCAGGTTCAGATATTATTCAGTGTCCCTGATGGACTGTGTCTTTTCCTGGGCATTGGATGATCTCAGGCCCATCTAGTAATCTCAAATCTTGTTGTTCAACTTTTTTTTAAGAAGCTAGGGTAATCTTGGACTATAATTCCCCTTTTCTCTTGGTTTTCAATCTACCCTTTGTCATCAGATGGAATTTTTACTGGAATCATAGGAGTCTATTGCCTGTACTCTAGTGAAAGGACTGATATCTTGAACATGCTGAGTAATGAAGATGCATCAGTTGAGGAATTGTTGGTAACAAATACTTCAGTTGTCAAGATAAGTATGATTAATTGACCTTGGATCGAAGAAAACAGCCAAAAGCAGACTTAATCAGTGTGGTTTTCTACATTTTGTTTGCATCAAGGTCTTGTAGAAAATGTTCTTTTGTCTCCAATCTGATGAAGAGAAAATTAATCCACATGTTATATCTGTGGATCTGATCCTGGTATGGTATGAACATTTAGGTGCAGTATTTGAATAAAGACAGATGTTCACTTGGAAAGTTATTTATTTTCTGGTGTCTGAGATGGGATTTATATGCTAATCATTCTTTAGCTTCTCCTGAGCAAAAAGCAGATATGTTTCAAAGTGGAAATTTCTTTTAACATGTTGAAGGGAAGTTACAGCAAACGTCATCCTGAAAGGAACTCGGATGGTTGTTTTTCTATAGATTCTTCTAGTATGTACTATCAGCACATGCAGACAATGTCACAGATCTGAGGAATGAAAGCTACACTTCCACATGTGCAATCAGTTTTCTTCACTTCAGAGTACATGAACTGAAATCAAAAATTATGTTTTCCAGGTACTAATGGATATGTTCCATCAAGATGAGGAGGACCTAGGTGTGATAGAAGAAGAACCCATTAACACTGGTGAACAAGCGTACTATGATTTAGTGAAGATGTACATGTCTGAGATCCGGCAATATCTAAGAGAATTGAATCTCATCATCAAAGTCTTCAGGGAACCATTTGTATCAGATGCAAAACTGTTTTCTTCAAACGTATGTTGTGAATTTTATGAATATGTTTTTCAGATATGTTGCCTATTTAAATTTAACATTTTCCTTCCTTTATTTTGCCCAAAACACACCTAAAAGCAGAGCATCGTGAAGTCTGTTTCTAATTTCTTAGCCGATTGCAAGGAGATATACACACAAGTAATGGATATCAATAAAAAAAAACTGCAGATGCCGGAAATCTGAAATAAAAACAGAAAATGCAGGAAACACTCAGCAAATCAGGTAGCACCTGTGCAATGAGACACAATTAATTTTTCGGATCCAAGATCCTTCATCAGAACTGGGAAAAATAGAAAGGACCTTGGATGCTAAAATATTAATGTTGTTTCCCTTTCCACAGCTGCTGCCTGACCTTCCTGAGTGTTTCCAGCATCTTCTGTTTATATGAGTATATACATAAGACTGCCATTATACTGGGAACTTTGGTCAAGTTCCCAAAGAAAAGTTTCTGAATTGCTCAGAGAATTTTCTTTCACAGTCAAGAAAGAATGAAACCTCTTTTAGTATTTAATAGGTTAGCATTTGAAAGTCTCATCTTAAGATGTAGATTTTTCTTGTCTAAATTTTAGAAGTTTTAAATCTCTTAAATAATGAAAGCGGTACATTTTTGTTACTTTGGAATGTTAACAACTGCATTGCTGCTATTTAGCACTAGATGGTGATATGCTTCCAAAAGTTTGAAAGTATGTTTTTTTAAACCTGAAAAAACCCTTTGAATACAAAAAATAATTATGCAGAGCATCTAGAATAGGGTTTCCAAAAAATGGAATACGAAATATTACAGCTTAAAGTTCCTAGGTTAAATTCTGCAGCCATAAGATTATGTCATCAACAGCATAAATAACAAGAAATGGACAACAGGAACTCGTCAACATGACCTTTTCTTCATAAAGGAAACAGTGAGGTTGACTGTTCTTTTTATTGCAGACAATTGTGTTGCTGCTCTTTGTTCCCATGTGGAAAACTTTGAATTGTTTTTCTGAAGTTTACTATCAGAATTTGTTTCCCTTTTGTTTGAAGAAAAACATTTATTTATGTTAACTCTTCAGAACTTCCATAGTTGATGCTTACCATGTTAATTTTGTGTGAAATTTCTCAGTTCTTTCCCAGGCAAGTCTTCAGAAAAGAATGCAATATGACATTGAACCCAGATAAACAGATAAATTGGTGCACCAGAGTCCCCATGTATTTCTGTGACATGTTACCAACAGAAGTCTTCTCTTAATTGGGCTACATCTAGCAGATTGGTATTGTTGCAAGAGGATTAATCCGATTTCAAACATTACCCTCAAGTTAATTTGTTCTCAGATCATTGGAATTTATTGACAGCACTCGTATGTAGCCTCTTGTGCAATATTCAGGCTAAATAAAGATAACTGAACTTTTGGTTGGTTAATAGAACATAGAACAATTACAGCACAATTCAGGCCCTTCAGCCTACAAAGCTGTGCTGAACATGTCCCTACCCTAGAAATTACTAGGCTTGTCCATAGCCTTCTATTTTACTCAGCTCCATGTACCTATCTAACAGTCTCTTGAAAGACCCTATCGTATCAGCCTCCACCACAGTTTCCGGCAGCCCATTCCACACACTCACCACTCTGAGTACAAAAAACTTACCCGACATCTCCTCTATATCTACTCCCCAGCACCTTAAACCTATAACATGGTCATTACTTGGGATTTATATGGGATTTTATTCTACTTGATCACTTAAATTCAGATATTGGTCAGATTGTGTTGCAAATTGAAATGTTCTGCTTAAGTATTGGAGGAGTTGTGAATTGAGCTCTACGTTGATGACTCAGCAGCAAAGAGCCCTGCTCTCCACAACATAAGCAGAACGACGAAGCAGCCAAAAAAATTTGTGGGAAGAAGCTTTTTTGAGGAATTTCTGCAATATTGTCCAAGGCTGTAGGGATTGACCAATGGCTAAAACAGTCATCCCCATTGTTTTAGAAGAGATTTCTTTCAACTGGTAGAACTAAATTTTGCTTTTTTCCCCCTACTTTAAGAAAGTTGATTTCTGCACTGGTGATCCACAGGTCTATTAGATATTTGTTTCTCCCATTTAATTTGATCAACATTTCATTCTGCCCCTGTAGCTTGTTTCCTTTGCAGTTGAATATTATTACCGCATTGAAAGAAATTCATGAAAATTGCAGATGCTAAAATTCTGAAAATGCTGGAAACACTGAGGTCAGGGTGTACCAACTTTAAAGCCACTTTAATTCCCCATCCAATTCCCACTCTGTCATATCTATTGGTTGTGTCCTGCACTGTTACAGTGAGGCCCAATATATCTAGAGGAATAGCACCTCATCTTCTACCTGCGTACGTTGCAGCCTTCCATACTCAATATTGAATTCTCCAACTTCCAACAGCTCACTTTCATTGTCTATATCAGAACCGGTCAATCTTTGCTCAAATTTTCCCCTCTTCTTCAGTACATCCTAACCTGCTGCTTACAACATATCACATTTCTTTATGATGCTCTAATTGCCCCATTAACAACTGTTCCCCATTAACACAGCAAACCTGGCCTCAACCTATCAGAGAGGTCCCCTTTGTCTTCTCCCCGCTCTCTCTCTTTGCCCCACCCAACTTCCTCTGTAACCTAAAACTAACTTGATTTCTCTCTTTCTCAGTTCTGACAAAGGGGTCTTCAACCTGAAACTTAACCCCTATTCTCTATCCACAGATGCTGCCTGACCTTAGTGTTCCCAGCATTTTTTGTTACTGTTATCCCAGTGTTTTGCTTTTTGGTTCTTACTCTGAAGCTAATTATATTTTGGGTGATGTTTCCAAATGTTCCCCTACATGTTATTCACTCAGTTACTTTGCTTCAGAAGGCTCTAATCAAATTTGTGCTTTGCTTAAATGTTTCGTAAAAGTCTTGGCAATGTAGTAAACAACCTTATTTATCTCAAATTCTACAGGAGATTGCTCATTCAAATTATTGTAAAGAAAATAAGTTTAATTGAATACCATGTATTGTATATTTAACATTTACCCCGTCTTTGGGATTTATTTCAGATTCTTAGCTGTACAACTCTATGCACAAAGTGTCATACAGTGCAGAAATTGACTCTTCTGCCCACTATGCCCATGCCAACTGTCTCACACATCTACGTCCCAGTGCTTGTTTAGAAGCTGCTTCAATGTTGTGAGAGTATCTGCCTCCACCACTTCCCCAACCACACTCTGTGTGTGTGTGTGTGTGTGTGTGTGGGTGGGTGGTGGGGGGGAGGGGTGGAGCTTCTTCATCAGATCACCTTAACGGCTCCTACCCATTTGCCCCCTTGTCTTAGACATTCCTGATGTTGGAAAAAGATTCTTGCTACCTACCCTATCTATCCACCTCATAAATGTTGTTCATTGCCTTGCACACTCAGATACAGTTGGCCTTTGTTGTGTAAACATTTGGGAATAAACCCTAAACTTGCTGTGTTGTTAATTTTTAGCTTCTTATGTGGATCTTAAGGTTTTATCATTATCTTTTCATAGGATGTAGAAACTATATTTAGCCGTATTGTGGATATCCATGAGTTGACTGTAAAATTATTGGGCCTAATTGAAGATACTGTGGAAATGACAGATGAAGGTAGTCCCCATCCCTTAGTGGGAAGCTGTTTTGAAGACTTAGCTGAGGTAAGTGGTGAGATTTAATACACAAAACATCTTGCCCAATACAATTATTTTTGAATCACATCAAAGGTGGTAATGATCCAAATTTCCTATAATTGGTTTGTTGTTGTCACATGTACAGTTTTAAAAAAAAAACTTTGTTTTGTATGCCATCCATACAGATCATTTCACCACATCAGTACATCAAGATAGTACAGGGAAAAGCAATAACAGAATGCAGAATATAGTGTTACAGTTACTGAGAAAGTACAGTACAGGCAGATGATAAAGTGCAAGGCCATGACAAGATAGATTGTGAGGTCAGGAGCCCATCTTATCGAACAAGAGGTCCATTCAATAGTCTTAAAACAGTGAGATAGAAGCTGTCTTTGAGCCTGGTGGTATGAGCTTTCAGGCTTTTGTATCTTCTGCCTAGTTGGCAGGAGGGAGAAGAGAGAATGTCTGGGGTGGGAGGGGTCTTTGATTATGTTGGCTGCTTTTCTGAGGCAGTGAGAAGTGTAGACAGAGCCCTTGGAGGGGAGGCTGGTTTTTGTGTGTGCTGTATCCACACCTTTGCATTTTTAAAGTCTTCGGCAGAACAGTTGCCATACCAAGCCATGATGCATCCGGATAGGATGTTTTCTATGGTGCATCTATAAAAATCAGTGAGGGTCAGTGACACTAATGGTTAAATTTTCTGTGTCAAGAGATTTTTTTTTAAGCAAGGAGCATGATTTTTCTTCCAAAACGCATAACTCACCACAAAGTGGAAGAGAAAGGTTTGGACTCTGCACGTTGAATTTGCTATGTCTGCTGTAAGAAAACAAAATGGGGGAAAAAAAAACACAAGTTGTATCTCCAGAAGTGTATAAGGCAAAACTTCGGAGAAGTCCATAGAATTAAGAAGAGGACTGAACGCGAGTGCCACAGTGAAAGTCAAGTTTATTATCATATGCGGAAGTACATGTATGCAAAGGTGCAATGAAAAACTTACTTGCAGCAGCGTCACAGGCACATAGCATGATATAAGCAGCATTCACAAGGAAAACAAATTAAACTTGTACACAATTTTTACAAGAGAGGACACAATTAGAACAAAAAAAGCAAAGTCCATTTTAGTGCAAAGTGACAAAAGTGGTCATAGTGGTGCAGTGAAAGCTTATGAAAGAGGATTTGCCTTAAAGAGCTTCTACACCACCATTGGACTTTTCTGACCATATGTTGCATTATAATGAATGCTACTTTTCAGAGGCCTCACTTTGTTTTGCTCAAAGCAGGAAAATGTTTTGACTTGCACATTGTATTCATTTTGTAGTTGATTCATTTCCTTTTTGTAATTTAGTCCATTTCATTCAGTTTTGATATTGTTTAAGCATATCAAATTTAGCAAATGGAAATGGAAATAAAAATAAACCTAATTTATGGTTTATGGTTTAAGTTCTTTTGTGTGTAGATATGTAGGGGAGTACAAAGGACTTTTGCCAAATTCATTGAGATTTATTGCAGTTAAAGAGATTCTTGTTCACTCTGGATGCACCCAATCCATAGTATTTCACACACAGGCCATTTTTCATTTGACAAGAAACATTAGCCTGCATAAGTAGCACATTGCATGCAAGAAACGAAAACCTGGAAGATATCTAACAACAACAAACAAAGTCCAAACATTTAATTCTTTTCTTTTTCCCCCAAAGGTCTTTTGTGAAATGATTCATGTCAAAGAGTGGCTTCATATCACTACCAACTTGGTTGTGTCCTGAAACACACAGCTGGTAAATTGCATTTGTGGCAGATCGTGAGTGAACTGAGACAAAGGATAAGCTTATCTTACCATGTCCTCACTTATCTATCTGTGCCAGATGCATCTATCCATAGCTGCATTGGTAGAAATGACCACTGCACTGTCCTCGTGGAGACAAAGTTCTGTCTTCCCAGGGAGATATCCTTCATCATGTTGTGCGGCATGAAAATGATGCCAAATGGGATGGACTCAGAATGGATCTACATATCTACACGCATCATAACTGTGCATCTATGAGCCACTGTAGACCAGTAGCTGCAGAAATGTATACCATCTGTAACCAGTTGACCTAACATAGCACTCACTGAACTCTTACATTCAGCTGTGGTTTAATGAGAACAAGAGGGCCTTCCAGTAGGTGAATATGGTGTTTCCAAAAATGATCTGGCTTCCTTGCTCACTGTGACACTGGAGTCTATTTGGCCCACCTGGTCCATACCCAACTCCCAGTGGAGCAGTCTCATCGGTTCCATTCTCTCCTTCCTTTTTTCCCTGTATCCCTGCAATTTATTCGTTCTCACATGTGAGGAGATCCTTTTGTCAGTTGCCTACATTAAGTGGTAATTTAGTCTTTGGGATGTGGGACGAAACTGGAGCACTTGGTAAAGACTTGTGCAATCACAGGGAGAACCTGTGAACTCAGCACAGACAGCACCCAAGGTCAGGATTAAACCTGGATGCCTGAAGCTGTGAGGCAGCAACAGCAATTGCTGTGCCATTATACATGCCAACCCAGTGAAGCTCCAAAATAGGACAATATGCGTGCTAATCAGTAAAAGAAGCATGCGAAGTGCTAAGTGACCCCATAGTCATTGGGTCAGGTCAAAGATCTCCAGACCCATTGCTTCTAGTCATGATTGGTCATGGTCAGTTAAGCAGCTAACAGAAGAGGACAGTCCAGAAAGTCTCATCCTCAACAAAGGCAGGGCCCAGAGTTTGAGTACTAAAGGCAAGCTTAAAACAATCCCAACCATGTTTAGCCAGAAGTGTTGAATGGATGATCCATCCTGGCTTCCTTCTGAAACCCCACCATTATAGAAGCTTCAGTCAATTTGATTCGCTTTACATGTGAGCAAGAAATAGCTGAGAGCACTAATGCAGCAAAGGCTATGGTACCAGAGAACTTTCTGACTGTATTGGGAAATTGCTATGTCCCATTCACAAAAAGCAGGACAAATCAACAATACTATTAAATGGTGCTTACTTGCCAATAGCCTGCTCACTGACACTCAGTTTGGATTTTGCCAAATCCACTTGGGTCCTGACCTCATCACAGCCTTAATCCAAACATGGACCATACAGTTAAATTCCAGAGGTGAGAATAATTGCTGACACGAAGGCAGCATTTGACCAAGTGTGGCATCATGGAGCCTGGGCAAAATTGAATTCAATGGCAATCGAGGGGAATCAATCGAACTCTCCAATGGTTGGATCATGCGCATAAAAGAATTTGTGATTGTTGAAGGACAATCACCCCCACACCAGCACATAGTTGCAGGAGTTCCACAGGGCAGTGTCCGAGACTGAACCATCTTCAGCTGCTTCGCTCATGCTCTTCCTTCCATTATGAGGTCAGAAATAGCGATTTTTATTAATGATTGCATGATGTTCAATTCCATTCTCAGCTCCTTAGCTTAAAAGATCTAAAAAAAAATATACGGGCATGGGACCTTCGACTAGTCACAATATCTATATACAATTTGGATGATGGGATAGAAATCCACAAACCCAAATGGGGGATTGTAAGCATTGTAGTTGGAAAAAGTGTCAGCTATGACCATCTCTAATAAAAGAGTCTAACCACCTCCTCTTGATATTCAATGGCATTACTATTGCCAAGTCCCCTACCATCAACATCCTAGCAGTCACCCTTAACCAGCAACTCATTTGAACCAGACAGATAAAAACTGGCAATGAGAGAAGATCAGAGGTTAAGAGAGATCCTATGGGGAGTGATTCAACTGCTGCACCCCAGAGTCTTTCCACTATCTTCAAGACAGAAGGCAGATGTGAAATGGATGAGCACTGCTCCAGTAACAAAGCTCAACACCATCCAGGGCAAAGGAGATCACTTGATTGGTACCCCCATCCACCTTGTTAAACATTTGATTGTTCCACAACACTGCAGTGTGTAACATCTACAAAATGCTCTGCTTATTACATGCCTTGGATATCTCAACAGTACCTCTGTAACAATGACTCTGTCATCAAGAAGAAGGAGGATATAGGAGGACCATTTATTTCCCCCTGTTCTAGTATTAATAATTAAACTTTAAGCTGTCATGTCATTAAACTGCAGCTTTCTTATCTATTTTTGAGTTTTTCTCCTCTCAGTTAAAGCTACTTTGATCATTCCTTTGATTTCTTCTTCTCACTCCTGCCCTGAATCCTTTGGAACTGACTCCACAGAACAATGTGATTTTTGTAATGTTAAACGCATTGTACAGTGGAAATGTTAGGATGTGCATTGTCACCCTTGGGATTACTTTGCTACTTTGGAATATTGTTATTTGGTTTAAAAATGTTAGCGGGTTGATTCTTTTAGTTGCTCAATATTTTCATTATCTTTAGTTAAAATAAATTGAAGAGTAGTTACGTGAAATACTAGCTTCATAAAATACTAGCTTCTGAAGTTAGCATCTTAAAGCTAGATTGTGGGGGAAAAATCATTTATTTCCTGACACAAAATGACATGCTAATGTACATTTGACATTTCTTTCAGGAGTTAGCATTTGATCCATATGAAAACTATGCACAGGACATATTACGACCTGGCTTTCATGATCATTTCCTCAGCCTTCTATCAAAGCCTGGTGCTGCATTCTACTTGCAGGTGAGCATTTCCATGAATGTAGATATCTTAACATATGCCTCCAAAACAAGCAATGACAATTGTAATCTAGATCCTATAAATCTAATTGGTATGTTTCATTTCAGTCAATTGGTGAAGGTTTCAAAGAAGCCGTGCAGTATGTTCTTCCCAGACTGTTATTGGCACCCGTTTACCATTGTTTGCATTATTTTGAACTTCTAAAGGTATGAACAGGGATTATTGTATTAATTTATAACATTCAAAACAGTTGAATAATAAACTATGAAATGTATAATGATTAAAATACTGTTGTGACAAGCACAAATAGTATAAATTAAAGAATGTGATTAATTGCTTAATAACTACTTCGACTCAAACTCTCTCGAACTTTTGTTTTGCAAAATCCACAGTAGATTAAATAGAAGATTGTGCAGATCATAACTGAAGCCCTTGTTACGCACCTTAAAACAAATATTATGTTTGTATATTTACCTATAGAATATTTACTCACTCAACCTTTATAGAAATGATGTGGTAACACTAGAAAGAGTGCAGAAAAGATTCACCAGGGTATTGCCTGGAATGGAGAGCTTTAGTTACAAGGAGAGCTTGGACAGTCTAGGATTGTTCTCAGAGGCTGAAGGGTGACTCTATAGAGGTTTATAAAATTATGAGGGGCACAGATAGGGTAGATAGTCACAGTCTTTTTCCCAGGTAGAGGATCTGAGAGGTGTATTTCACAGAGATGGTGATGGGTATATGGAACAAGTTGTCAGAGGAGATTTGTGTCTCAAATTTAACTCTTTTATCCCCCCACAACACAACACTATTAGGCTCAACATTTTTTGACAGAATGACAGTTTTGTGTAGTTCACGTAGCAATCCAGAAATTATTACATGAGATTTTGCATTTTCATTTTGACCCTAGCTCTTCCAATTCTGGTCAGTGGAAGCTCATTCTAAGTACGGCTATGTTGTTGCTTCCTACATAAATCAAGGCAAATGGATTCTCTCCTTCCGACTCCCAGCTTCTTTCTCTGTTCTCTGGAACCATGTGGGACTTCGGATATCTTTGCCTTTGCTGTAACTACGGTCACATCCCTTTTTACTTGCCTTACATTTTATCACAGTGACCTAGTCAATTTGTCCTTCAGCACTGCAGCCTATGATCTTGTTCCTATTGTAGCAAGTTATCTCATAACCATTGTATAAGGTCTGAGGCTCCTGCATCATGATTGCTGCCCATACTTGTCTGATTTGATGTGTTATTCACCTATTAATTGAATATTCTAAAATACTACTTAATCCAAGGAGTGTATCTGCTTCCTGGCTCAAACTATGAGGGAGATCAAATCATTAAGAGGGATCTCCCCTCCCTAGCACACCAAGTGACTGTAGGTTGGACTCCAGCTTGACAGCTCCTTCAAGATTATTCAAGATGCAGAAGCTTAGTGCAGATTTGGTTACTTAGAATCATACTGGTCTCTACAATTCATACATGCTGGTGTTACAACATGCCTTCTGCTTTGTCATCCCTGTTGGACCTTTTTTTTATATATGCAGTTAGCTTTGGATATAATTTTAATATAATTTTACCCTTTCAAAGGTTGTTGTTCAATTTGCTTGCAGTATTCTTTCAACAATGAATTTTAGTTGATAAAATATTGCAGCGTTTAAAAACAGATGCCCAGAAATTCCAATGCATTGTGAAGCTCATTTTGAATAGTGTAGATAAGGTGGCATTCCCATCACATCTCAGTCACAAAAAAAACCTCTTATAGCACATTTTCATACCAAATGTGCTGTTTGGACATCCTGTCTCCAGATCAGGCTCAGGGGGTCAGCCAGAGGGCCATTTGAGAGCTGAGGGGATGGTGCTAGGTTGTGGTGAAGAGAGGCCCAGGGCTCTTGGATATACTTACAGGCATTGTGTTCCTCTGTTGGGGACAGAACTTTTGTAGGGTGAATCAGCAACACCATGTCTTCTATTGGGGCTGAAAGGAGACCATGCTGGTGCTTTTGTGGCAGGGGAAATATTTACCTGGTGTTTGCTAGTTGGTGCTGGTGACATCAGCCTGGATTTGGGGAGGGGTAAAGTCAGAGAGTCCAGCAGCTTCAGTATTGGGAGAGGGAAATTGGGGAGGCCAATATCAATGTGGGGTGGGGGGGGTGTTTGGGAGAAGGGGGCTGTTGCTGGGTGGCAGTGGGAATGTGGGCTGGTGAAGAAGGCAGTTAAGTATTGGGAATGTTGAAGGCTGAGGCCTAAGGATTTATGTAGATTGTTCACTTACCTTCTGGGTCTCCCAGACTCACAATGTGAGAATAAGTCCATGTCCCTGGAGTGCTCAATGCTGGGATGATGTGTACGAAGTCTCCCCTGAATGCTCCAAAGGGATGTTGCGTGGGGGGAACAATGTCATTATGTGCACCCTTGTCATGAAATTGCAATGTGGTCACTGAAGTACTCGTGTGTGTGATTTATCCATTTATCTTGAAATATTTTTAAAAGAAATAACATCGCATTTAACTGAAAAGAGAAATAAAATCATGGCCAAACGTAATTGGGAAATGATTTTAATATTTGGAAGATAATATGTTTACTGGATCTGCTAGATGCTTGAGAGTTGTCATTCTATAACCAGGAAAGACGCTTGCAATTTTGGTTTTACTTCCGTATTTAGTGTTACAGTCGTATTGTCAAAGCAATAAAAACCTAATTACTGATGTACCTCATTTAGCTTGTTGCTTACTATGCTAAAGAAGGCTGACCATTGCAGGAAAAAAATGTATCTGCCATTTTATTGTCTCCCTATTCCTAACTCTCTATTGTCAATTTTGCCTGCTCTGTTCACTTAACTTGAGTTAACATAATGCTGCAAACATCTGTTATCATCAAAGCAGAATAAAGTCCATCATTCTTGTGCTTTTTTTTTGTAAATTCTATATTTGATAGATTTGAAATCAGTCTCTTGGAGATTATGAATCTATTCGTAGTTGTCAGAAATAAAAATTCAAATAGTTTTATATTCTTCAAAAACCCCACAATGTTATTCTTTCCATCATGAATATAAATTTGTATTTAATTTGGACATGTGTCTTATAAACTGCTCAAATCTTGTCCTTTCCTTATCTCAATAGCAATTAGAAGAGAAAAGTGATAATGAAGAAGACAAAGAATGTTTAAAACAAGCCATAACTGCATTGCTTAACTTGCAGAGCAGTATGGAAAGGATTTGTTCAAAAAGCCTTGCAAAGAGAAGGCTGAGGTAAGCAATTTCCATTCATCCCTGAAATTTTCCTGATTGGCCACAAGTGTAAGTTGCCGTTGTTCCCATTTCCTCTTAACTGTTCGCAACAATAAACTACTTTAGTGGTGAGCCTGCTTTTTACACAGGAAGTAACGTCAGGTGTAAAAAGCTTGTTTTTGTTCAAAGTATTTTATGTGCTTAAGGCTTTTACAACTGAAGCTAAATTCAAGCAACATCCTAATTATGAACATGACAACTTTGCTGCGCATCAGATGGTAAGCAGTGAAACATTGTAAAAGTAATTGCTTGAAAGTTGTTTTGTTTTAAGCAACATGCTGCAATATTTTGTTTTTTTAAAAATTAAAGGCATTCCATGAAAAGATTCAATGGAAAGATCTCGCTGTGGTACTAAGTCTCTGCGAAGAAATAGGTGAATGTTATGTTTTGCTTCAGCTGTGTTTTTGTTGTTCTTCCTTTGAAGAGACAAAACTAAATAGATTTGTTCCACTCACTATTTCACTTCAAGAAATAAACACCATTTTAAGTGTAACAAGTGGGACAGTTGGGTAGTTCCAGTCATTAAGCAATGGCCATCTGAACAGAGAAAGATTGTTAAAATGGTGAAGTGACTCACAGTAGGTGAATTTGCTTTCTTATTTAGGCTGCTTGGTGGAGTACATATTGTAGTGTGGTGTGGCTTGCCAGGAGGAAAGGGAAGAACCAGCAAGACTGGCCCATCTTGCAGAAGTCTGCTTCATGTTGACAATTGTGACTGTTGGCAATACCCCAAAAAAAAAGTCTGTGACCTGAATTCTGGGCTAAGGATGAAATGTACTCATGGGTTGTACAAAAGGGAGTAAATTGTTTTAGAACTGATGAAATATATTATTTTTAGACTGATAAACAGCTCATGTCCAATACACGTGAATATTTTGTGGTTTCCTTCTCTGCTTCTCTACATTAAACTGGATATTATTAAAACATTAGCTTTTAGTTCAGAAGTATATCAATGCACAGACAATTAAGGTCACACTGCAATACTAAGATATTGAACTTTGATAGAGCATTATTTTCTCTTCCAGTGAGTCTGCCTGTCGCTTTTATAATCAACAAATGAAAAGCAAACATCTGGCAATTAAGAAAATGAATGAAATCCAAAAAAACATTGATGGCTGGGAAGGCAAGGATATTGGACAATGCTGTAATGAATTTATAATGGAAGGCACACTGACACGTGTGGGTGCAAAGCATGAAAGACACATATTCCTATTTGATGGTTTGATGATTTGCTGTAAATCAAATCATGGTCAGCCTAGATTACCTGGCGGAAGTTGTGCTGAATATCGTCTCAAAGAGAAATTTTTCATGCGAAAGGTACAAATTAATGATAAAGATGACACTAATGAGTACAAATATGCCTTTGAAGTTATCTTGAAAGATGAAAACAGTGTAATATTTGCTGCCAAGTCAGCAGAGGAAAAGAATAACTGGATGGCAGCTTTAATTTCTTTACAATACCGGAGTACACTGGAGAGAATGTTGGATGCCACTATGCTACAAGAGGAAAAAGAAGAGCCACTTAGACTCCCAAGTCCTGAAGTGTACAGATTCACTGAGCCTGACTCTGAGGAGAACATTGTGTTTGAGGAGAATGTACAATCTAAATCGGGAATTCCCATTATCAAAGCTGGAACTGTAATAAAACTGATTGAGCGACTAACTTACCATATGTACGCAGGTAGGTGGAATTTCTTCAGAGTAGCCTCTTTGCCATATTGAGGGGTTTCATGATTCTTACTATTGAAGTGGCTTACTTATGGTTTTGTAAATTCAATATTTTATACTTTTGCTCAGTTATTTATAAATGGCTGTTGCACCAGTCCAACTCGTGCATTGATCGAAAATGAAAGGAAAATTTTAGATGTTGGAAATCTGACATAAAAACGGAAAATGCCGGAAATACTTAGCAAGTCAAGCACATTTATGGAAAGAGAAACAGAAAGTTAATGTTTCAAGTCAATGATCCAGTGGGAAGATGAGATCTGTTCTTTGAGCTTACATTGGGCTTCATGAGAACAGTGGCTAAAGACAGATGTCAGTAGTAGTGGGATGGACAAAGTGACGAGTACCTGGAAGCTAAAGGTCACCCTTATGGACTGAGTGGACATGTTCTGCAAACCAGTTGCCCTATCTGCATTTGGTTTATCTAACAAAGCCCAACATAAACTTGAGGTAGAGTATTTCATCTTCCTACTAGATGTGTTTGGCCTCAGAACTCAGCTCTGAATTCAACAATTTGAAATAATCAGCCTTTTTAGTGGGTGTATCAGAACTAGTCAGTTGTGATGAAGGGTCATCAACCTGTAACGTTAATTCAGTTTTTGTCTTTCCACAGATGCTGCCTGATCTGCTGGGTATTTCCAGCATATTTTATTTTAAGATTTCTGGCAACTGCAGTGTTTTGTTTCCCACAAGATGCTGTATTTTCTTCTCTCTCCTCTATCCTCATTCATCTCCTTTCATTTAAATCTGCAGACAAATCGCTTGCTAATCACAGCCTTCACAACCCTCTCTCAGTCAGCAATATCTCCAAATGCATCATTTGGTCTCTTGTTCTCCACCCTATCACAGACATTCACTTTGTTCACTCCACTCCTTCTTCCCACAAATTAATACATGTTTGATTTCTAACTTTTCCTAGTTCCAGTGGAGGTCTTTTCCTGAAATGTTTACTCTGTTTCTCTTTCATGGATTCTACCTGACCTGCTCAGTATTTCTAGCATTTCCTGTTTTTATTTCAACCTTTGCATTAATCAAAAAATAATTCTTCTGAGAGCACTTTAAATTTTCCTTCGATGAAAATAATATTCTAAAATTCTTTCATATATTTGGCAGAATAAAGAAACCCAAGGTTAAGTAAGAGATATTTACAAAAACTAAACAAGGATGGTGGTATGGCCCTGCCTAACTTTAGATTATATTATTGGGCAATTAATATCAGATATTTAATTTTTTAGATACAAGATTTGGATGTAATTCAATGTCCCAAATGGGTACACCTTGAGCATCAATCAGTACTTGGATTTTCATTAGTTTCTATTTTAGGAGCTTCACTCCCTTTTGCACTTACCAAATTAAGTAAACATATGACTAACCCAATAGTTAAACATACAATATGAATATAGTTTCAATTTCATAAATTTTTTGGATTGAATAAATTTAACTTGTCAAGTCCCATTCAATCTAATTTTTTCTTTCAACCATCCAGAGTTGACTCAGCTTTTTCTACATGGAAAAGGAAGGGAATAGTATGTTTTCGTGATTTATTCATTGAAAACTGTTTTTCATCTTTTGTACAACTGTCTAACAAATACAATTTGTCTAGATCACACTTTTTTCGATATTTGCAGATTAGAAATTTTTTCAAAGCTACTGTACCGTCTTTACCGACACCATACAAAACTGAAACTTACAGAAAAAATGTTAGGTCTTAATCCTTATCAGAAGGGCTTGATAGCAATAATCTATGATTTAATTATGAAAATACGTCCAGAATCACTGGACAAAATTAAGAATGAATGAGAAAGTGAACTCCAGACATCTTTAGCTACATAGACATGGAAGAAAATTCTTCATTTAGTTAATACATCTTCAATGTGTGCCAGACACTCTTTGATACAGTTTAAGGTAGTTCACAGGACCCATATGTCAAAAGATAAGCTAGCTGTTTTTATCACCATGTAAATCCTATATGTGACAGATGTAAATCGAATGTGGCTTCTCTGACACATATGTTTTGGTCCTGTCCTCTTTTGGAAAAATATTGGAAAGACATTTTTAACATTATCTCAACTGTATTGAATATTGATTTACAACCTCACCCTATCACTGTAATTTTTGGATTACCAAGGATAGAGTCTGGCCATTTATCTACTTCCACTAACCATATGATTGCCTTTGTTACATTAATGGCCAAGTGATCCATTTTGCTTAAATGGAAGGATCCAATACCCCCTACTACTTTTCAATGGTTCTCTCAAATTATATCATGTTTAAACTTGGAAAAAATTAGGAGTGGCACTGTTGATTCTTCTCTTAAATTTGAAGATATTTGGAGTCCATTTATTCAATATTTTCACATGATATAGATCCCTTTTCAATAACTTTCCAATTTAGAGGAACGGAGTTGACAACATAATATTGCTCTGTTTTTATTGAGAAATTTCAGTCCAGTCTTCTTTCTTTTTTGTTTGTCTTTTTTAAAAAAAATTTTTTCAGTTTGATTTGATATATTGTTTATAATTTTTCTTATTGATTTGGGGATTTTTTTTCCTTTCTTTTATATACACAATAAATCTTTTTCTTTTCTTTCTTTTATATTATATTCATTTTCTAAGAGATTGTGGGATCTATAGATTTTTTTAATATTTTACTATTCTTTATGATTATCTTTGCCATTGTTCTCCTGATCTCTTTGTATTACATGTACATGTACAGATTATATATTAATCTGTATTAATTTGGAAACTAATAAAAAGATTGAAAAAGAAAGAAAATAATAAAATGTTAACTAAAAGAGATAAACCAAGCGAGCACTTTAATAGCACTAAATTGGTTTATTGCTGTTTGTGTCCGTAAAGTGAGTAACAAGAATGCATTACAAATAAAGAAGGAAGTAGGGGTTTAAAAACTCAGTATTTTTTACATTACTTTTCATTTAAATCATACTAACTCTAGAAAAAAAATTCATGTTTTATTTCAGAAGTTGCTAAACTTAAGCAGCATCCAGTGATAGAGACCTTAGCGATGTTATTTCACTATAGATAGTGCATGCCATGCCCTTGGCACACATATGAATTGGTTGTGATTTACCCCTCTAATTCGTACCTTTCTTGCATTAAGACATTGCATTCTTGAAATGTCCTATGGTTATTTTTGTTCCAATGGTTTATTTTTCTTGTGTATTTATATCAGATGACATTGATAGGACAAAGGCCATTTCTAATCTTAGAACTATTTTTGATCCAGTCTTTTGAGTCAGTTTTGTCACCTGTGTACAGCAGGGAAGTTAAGATTTCAGGCAGAATATTGCCTTTCCATGATGTATTTTCTGGAGGAAAAAATGTGTGAATTTTTGTAGTTGACTGTTGAGTCTCAGAGTTTGATTTAAAAATCTATATGAACAATTTTATATGATACACTAAATGCCTTGATTGGGTGTGAAATAATTCTAAGAGTTTTCTTTGGTTGCCTTTCCCCTGGTTTCCTTTAAAAGTCAGAGCAATACAGCGTGGAAACAGGCCCTTCGGCCCAACTCATCCATACTGACCATGGTGCCCACTCAGGCTAGTCCCATTTGCCAGCTTTTGGCCCATATCCCTTTAAATCCTTCCTGTCCATGTACTTATCCAATGTCTTTGAAATGTTATTATTGTACCTGCCTCAACCACTTCCTCTGGTAGGTTATTCCATATACTCACCACCCTCTGTGTGGAGAAGTTCCCCTTCAGGTCCTTTTTAAATCTTTCACCTCTTACCTTAAATTTATGCCGTCTAGTTTTTAGTTCCCCTTCCCTGGGAAATAGACTCACCTATTAATACCCCTCAAAATTTTATACACCTCTATAAGGTCACCCCTCAATCTCCTACATTCCAAGGAATAAAGTCCTATCCTCCCCAACCTCTCTCTGTAACTCCGTCCCTCAAGTCCTGGCAGCATCCTCGTAAATCTTCCCTGCACTCTTTCCAGTTTAATGACGACTTTCCTATAACAGGGTGTCCAAACCTGTGCACAATACTCCAAGTGTGGTTTCACTGGCGTCTTGTACAACTGCAACATCCCAACTCCTATACTCAATGCCCTGACTAATGAAGACCAGTGTGCCAAATGCCGCCTTCACCACCTCATCTACCTGTGATGCCGCTTTCAGGGAACTATGTAATTGGACTCCTAGGTTCCTCTGTTCCACAACACTCCCCAGGGCCTGACCATTCATTGTTCAAGTCCTACCCTGGTTTGACTTCCCAAAGTGCAACACTTCAAACTCATCCAAATTGAAAGTCATTTGCCAGTCTTCATACCACTTACCTACCCTGTAATTTTTGATAACCCTCTTCACTGTCTATAATACCACATATTTTAGTATCATCTGCAAACTTATTAACCATGCCTTGTATACTCACATCCAAATCGTTTATATAAACAACAAAGGTCCCAGCACCAAGCCCCGTGGCACACCACTAGACACAGGCCTCCAGTCGAAGAAACAATCACCATCGTCACACTCTACTTCCTACCATTGAGCCAATTATGAATCCAATTAGCTATCTCTCCCTGGATCTCATGCAATCTACCCTACCATGTGGACCTTGTCAAAGCCCTTGCTAAAATCCAATGTTCAACACCCTACCCTCATCTATCCTCTTAGTTCTTTCTTCAAAGAACTCTAAGAAATTTGTCAGAGTTTTTGTTTTAAAGAAAAACTTAAGGCACTAGAACAGCTGATGTACTACTTTAGTAATATAATAGTAATATAAAGCAGTTGTTCTTGATAAATTGTGTACTGTTGAATATGAAGGATGCATTATTGGGGCAAGTGGCATTTTTCTTCTTTATTCGTCCATTGTCAGTAAAAATACACTCTTGAAAAGTGAGGTTCATTACTTTGTCTAACAAATTGTTTTATTGTAAATCCTCAGAGGATGATTTTTTTTCACAGCTTTGCATGATTGATGATGCTTGACATTACTATCATTTGTGAGACTTTGTTCTGCGGTTCTGCAGTTTTTTGTACACATAATTAAATCTTAAAATCAAAGTTTGGTCAGTGACACATTAGCTTCAAAAAAATCTTCAAATATTTCAAGTGAAATTTCTTTTATTTTCTTTCCTCAATGCCTGCACTTCTTGTCCTCTGATTCAACCTGCACCTGAATTCTTCTTGCTTCTGATGTCAATACCTTCATTTCTCTTCAAAAATCCTCTGTATATCTAAATATCCTCAACTTGTATGCATGGTCGCACCCTCGGCCTTGTTACTTCACATGACCTTTATTCTAATTGTAACTAAGATTGATAAGGTAATTTGATAATTTCCTTGTTTTGCTGTTATCTTTTTTTCAGCTTTCAACCCCAATTATTTTGATGTGCACCATAGAAGATCACATCTTATCACGGCATGTTCACACTCCCGTCAATCTAGATTCTTGCCCACAATTTATTGGGACATTTTTACAGATACCATGCCATTGAATCATGCACACTGATACTTTGTTCCTGTTTAAACCCTCTCATCTCATTATTCCCCATAGCTTACCCCTCTTCTCCAATCCCTTCACTCCTAGGGATCCTGGCTTGAACATCTTTGGGATTGGGAAGAACTAATTTAACCATCCCTTGTCAGATTTAACTGGACCAGAGTGAGTGTTATTTAATCCATTGCTAAAGTGTATAACTACTTTAAACAGAAATGTAAAGATAATTCCAGGTTCTCTTCACCATCACAAATCGTTTTATAAAACCATTTTTGTCTCTGCCTTCCACAGCAGAGTGAGATGCTTTTGGGCTTTTCTTGTCCCAAAAATCAAGTCTTTCAATTGATTTAATTTATTTCTTAATTGTGTAGTTGGATTCTATCCCATCTCCTACATTGCTTTTTCTAAATTCCTCTTATCAAAGGAACTGGAAGTATATCCAGTTCCTAGGAACTAGAAGTATACCCACTTCCAGTTCCCTTGATCCCATTCCAACCAAACTGTTGACCATACAACTTTCCTTCCAGATTAGTTGTTACACTCATGCCATTAAAGTGTCAGGCAATAACCATATCCATCAGCGAAAAGTGATCTGCACTTGAAATTCAATGGCATCATCACTACAAGCTCCCCACCATTTCCGGGGGTGGAGGCGGAAAACGTGTGGAGGGTGTTAGTGAGTGTTATTTAATTCGTTGCTAAAGCAGATAACTATTCAAAGATATTCCAGGAATGCAAAGATAATTCCGGGCTCTGTTCATCATCACAAACCATTTTATTAGATAATCAAAAATTTCTTACATGAAAACTGAAGCTATTGTCTTTGGTCCCCATGACAAACTCAGTTTCCACCCATTTCTGTCCCAGAAAGTGAACTGAAGCAAAGTAACTTTTGACCACAGATCTGCTTGGTAATTAAATACCTCATTCCACCTACGTAACATCCCTTCCTCAGCTCATCTGCTGAAATTCTCATCCATGTCTTTATTAACTCTAGACTTGTCCATTCCTGTGCTATTCATAAACATGTGCTCATCTGAGACTCTGCTTCCTGTATGTTGCTTAGATTCTCATCTATCCATCTATCATATCCATGCTTGCTGATCTACACTGGCTCCCATTCTGACATCAGCTTGGTTATAAAATTATTTATGTTTTCAATTCTCTCCATGTTCTCCTATCTCCTATTGTTACATCCTTTTTCAGTACTTCAACTATTGGAAATCTCTGTAGTCCTAAAGTTATGACTTCTTGCACAGTCCAAATTATAATTTAAATTATTTCATTGTTGGTAGTCACGTCTTCAGCTGTCTTGGCCTGAAGCTCAGAAATTCCTGATGCAGAGTTTCAACCCAAAACTTTGCCAACTCCACCTCCCCCACCACAGATGTTGCAGTGTCTTGTGTCTATCAGAAATTCCTTCCCTTAACCTCCCTACCTCTCCCTCTCCTTTTAAGTTGCTCCTTATCTCCTAGACCCAGCCTTGGTCATCTGATCTAATATCTCTTCCCATAGCTCTGTATAAAATTTCATCAATTTTAATATTCCTATTACATCAAGAGCATACTATAAGCACAGGATTTTTCATTTTGAAATTGATACAATTTTTCCAAATATCCTTAATTTTATATATGTCAGAAAAATGTTCCGTGTTAGAAAGTAAATAGTGCATTAATTTTTATTGGTGGTAGAAAGGTGCTTCCTGTTCAATCCACACCCCCACCCCAATGAGTTGTTCATAAAAGACATTTCTACCATTTGTGAAAGTTAATTTGAATTCTCTACCTTCTGTTTCTTTCCTGTTGAAAATGTAATTGTTTTGCTCCTTTTATTTCAGTTTTTAAAATTAAAAAATAAGCTGAGCAAATAGGCTCAGTTTTGAGGTTGTTGACCTATGCCCAGCATATATTTCACTGAAATGTGTTCTATTTATAGTGTGCTGGTGTTTAAGTGCACTCTTGTGTGCGTCAACAGTGCGTCCGTTTCCTTTCTTGTGGAATGCAAGGATGATTGTTTTCAAAGAAGCTTATTGTTCAGTCCTAATTCAGAACTATTTGTAGTAGGGCTTGGCAATTGGGGGTCTTGGGGTGTTATTAAGTATTAAATTTCCTGGATAAAGCTTTGAAGCCACTAATAAATGTTTAAAGATATAACTTATTTGTTCAGCTAATTGACATTAGTTTACAAATTATGCCAAATGAGAACAGGTAAACATAAGTATTGCATGTAAAATCATTAATCTCATTTCCTGATTGTTGAATCAGTAGTTGTGTTTAAAAAAACTTTCTGTTTGAAGAAAATGAATTGTGTGTTATGGTGTCCTGCCCTTCTAATTTAAGGATACCATGAGGAAAGTGAGCTATATTTAATCACTACATGTATTTCAAACTTCAATTTAGAGGAGATACACTGATGTGAGAAATCAAAATTCAAATACATGGAAATCTAAAATATGTTGTTGTTGAACTTGCAAGATAAATGCCGATTAAATACAAAACTTATTTAAAATTTCTTAAATATTTCTTCAAGATCTAAATCTCTGTTCCAGTTTCCCCAATCCTGCACTGGACTTTGCTAGTACTGAGAGATTGAAAAGTGTTGGTTTTCAGAGGGACCTGGGTGTTCTTGTACGTAAATCACTGAAGGTTAATAAAGCAAGCACTTAGGAAGGCAAAGAGCACTTGGCTTGTATTACAAGAGAATTTAAGTACAAAAGGAAAGACATCTTGCTCCAATTATATAAGGCCCCTGTTGAGACTGCATCTGCAATATTATGTACCGGTGTGGTCTCCCTATCTAAGGAAAGATATATGTGCGGCAGAGGAAATCTAATAAAAGGCCACCAGATTGACTCCTGAGATGGTGTATTTGTTGTATGCAGAGAGATTAAGCAGTCTGATTAAGCATTTCTGGAGTTTAGAAGAATGATGGTAATCTCACAGAAATGTTCAAAATTCTTAGACTGATGGCGTGGAACACCTCCTCTGAATTTATTGTTATCTGTTCAAATTCTCCTTTACACCTTCCCTGTTTGCTTGGACACCTGCTCTAAATAAAAACTTCTGTTCAGTTCAATTATCAGTACTTCCAAGCCATAGCTGTCTAACCATTAGCCCTGTACCCACAGCATTTCTACGGCTATTGATCTGCTGAGTGAAATGCTTGTCCCTCATTTGAAACACTGGTCCTGATTAAAACCATTGTCCTACCTGGGTGGTTCCCTGGTAGAATTCTCAACTGTGTCTCCTTGTATCTAAGGGGTGTAACCTTGAATGGAAATGACAGACAGTTGGTGACCTTGATCTTGAGTAGAAAATTGAAGTTGGGGTGACCTGCTTCCACTTCAGTGCTGTAAATTCTGAAGTGGCTGTAAGTGAGAACTGTGGGTTGTACTTGATGATGTCAGTGGGTGGAATGTTTGGTGTCATGAGTTATTCTTTTGCTATTTGCACATGGCCTCCCTATACCCCCATCACAGCTCAAACAAATCCGTGCTTACCTGAGTGCTCCATTTCTATTTATGACAATTAAGGGCAGGGAATTCCATGAGTCAGGAAGGATGTTACTTTTTTTTCAAGGAAATTTTGAAAATATCCTTGAAGCACTTTATCTGTTCCAGAACTGTCTTGCTGCATCAGAGCTTAAGAGTGCTTGTTTGGGAGCCTAATGCGGAAATATTTTGCTGCCGTATTGGGTCTGCAGCAGGATGTACTTCCAATAGGGGAAGTGCAATGAACATAAACCAGTTTGATTTCTGGGATGGCAGATTTGTCATATGTGGAGGGATTAAGCAAAATGAGTTAAGATGAACAAGAAATTATCTTATTGAAAAGTACAAAACACTGAAAGTTGACGTTTTCCCTGGCTGGGGTGTCTAGGGGTTATAATAAGGGGCTGACCATTTGGGACAGAGATGAAAAGAACTTTTTTGATCCAAATGGTAATGAATCTTTAGAATTCTCTATCTAATCACTGTGAGTGTACAGGACAGTGAAACAAAGGTTTTTAGATATTTAGAGAATCAAAGGATAATGGTTGGTGTGGAAAATTAAACTGAGGTAAAAGATTAGTCATGATCTTTTTGAATCATAGAGCAGACAGGAGTCATTGATTGGCTAGCTACTACTATTTCGTTTGTTCTTAATGTGGAAAATTTCTCGGGTACCTTGTGTTAACAAAAAGCATGACAATTCCATCTGCTAAATAACCAGCCATGTAGTCTATTCTCAGTATTCAGTAAATTTATGCAAGGTGTCATTGACAGTGGTATCCAAACATATGGACCAAAGAGCTGAATTCCAGGGGTGAGATGAGAGTGATTTGTCTCTGACATCAAAGCAACGTTTGATCAGTTATAGCCTCTAGGAGCCCTGATTTTAAAAACTTGACAGTTGCATTAAGGGGAAAGCTCGTGGAAGGATTCATATCTCGCATGAAGAAGATGGTTATGGCTGTTGGAGGTCAATCATCCATCACAGTACATCTCTGCAGGAGTTTCTTAGGACAGAGTCCTTGATTCAACCATCTTCAGTTGCTTTATCAATGTCTTTCCATCATAAGGTCAGAAGTGGTAATGTTTCTTTGATGACGGCACAATGTTCAACTCTATTTCCAACTTCTCAGAAAATGAAGCAGCAAACATTCAGGCATGGACTGATAAATGACAAGAAACATTCACACTGCAAGACTGCCTGACAGTAAACATCTCCCACAACAGAGTGGGACCACTTACCCTTGACATTCAGTGGCATACCCATCAACATCCTGAGGGTCACAGTTGACCGAAAACATGACTGACTAGCTACATACTATGAGTATGAGAGTGGGTCAGAGATTTGGATATCCTCTGGACAGTGACTAGCCTTCTGCCGTCCCAAAATATTTCCATCATGTAGGTGGCTAGAGTGAAGACTGTGATGTAATATCCTCCACTTACCTGAATGTATTCAGCCTCAACATATAGAAACTTAATATCAACCACCCTAAACATTTGTTATCTCCAGTACCTTTTACAAAGTGCACTGTAACTCGCCTAGGCCGCTCCAGATGGCACCTGCTAAAGCCATGACCTCTGTCATCAAGAACAAGAGCTTCAGGCACATGCATACTCCACCATTTGCGTGTCCACCTCCAAGTTGCATACCACCCTGACTTAGAAGTACATCACTGTTTTTTCATCATCACTGAATCTAAATCCTGGACTTCCCTCTCCAACCGCTTGCTGGGAGTATCTTAACCAGAAGGACAGCAGCGGTTCAAGAAGATGGTTCACCACCACTGACTCAAAGGCATTAAAGGGATGGACAGACAAGGACGTCCAGATCCTGAAAAAGAAGAACAAATAAATCCATTTCTGCTCTTTCTGTAGCATAAAGCACCTCTAATTAATGACATGTATGATTATGTCAAAGTTAATCTCTCCCTTTTCTTCCTTTTAAGCTTTCTGTATCATACTATCTTCCTCCAACACTCTGCCAATATCATCCAGCTGGTAGGCAGCATTCTTCCGCTAGGCAGCATTCTTCCATTCTCATCTATTCAGATAGAGCCAGTGATGTTACTTCTGGTGTTCTATGATGGCATGCTTTTGGTCCCTTCCTATTTCTTCATGCTATTCTTTGACAGCATTGCCTAGAGTCAGTTTACACTGATGACACTTAGTTTTTTCTCAGCACTACCTCCCTTCTCTCCACTTTTTCTAAATTGTCAGATTGTTCATTCAACATCATTACTGCTGAGCAGAAATTTCTTCCAATATTGGGAAGACAAAAGTGCCCATTATAAACTCCATTCTGTAGCCACCAACACCATTCCATTCCCTAGCAGTTACCTGCAAATAAAACATACAATTTGCAACCTTTCATGTCATATTCAATTCCCAAGTTGAATTTCTAACTTTCTATCCATGCAAACTCAAGACTACCTATTTTGCCTTCGAAACATTGGTCAACAGCAGCCTTGCCTCATCTTAGCTGTTACTGAAAACACATCAAGCTTTTGTTTTTGCTACATTAAAGGAGCTTTGTAAATTGAGGTTGTTATCATTGAAAAGAATACTTGATCCTGTGTTCAAAGATTCTCCAAACTCCCCAAATGTCAGGGAAAACAAACCTAATAGAACACATTGATTGTGACATCACAGCTTATTAAAACTGCCTGTAGCCCTCTTAGAGTGTTAAGTGACATGCTTATATCTACATTTTGTAAGGTCATACATATCACTTACCTGGGAAGTTGTAAAAAATAAGCACATTGGTAACATTAAAATGAAGGCTTTGATTCAGTGCAGCCTACTCATCAAGTTCAACTTTCTTTCAACTTTGTCAAGCAAATCCTTCCACACTGAAGTTGGTATTATCTGCTAAAATGCTGCAGTCTGATTTCAGAATTACAAAATTGAATCTGGCATGATTTCGGCAATAGGGCCAAGTGTTGCCTTCTTAAGGAAGATGCTCATTAGAACAGCTCATCACAACTGAGATAAACTTCTTCCAGCTGAATCAAGGAACTTTATTCTCTGAAAGCACAGAATATTCAGAGGATTATAACAACAGGCAAGCGTTTTGGTTTACCAATTTTTAAACAATTGATGTGATTACTGGTTCATTGGGTCTCTGGTCTGAAGTTCAAGAACTCAAAGAACAGTCACACTGGGGCTAATGCTACATCCAAGAAAAGGGTTTGTTTCAAGAGAGTATGTCCTCAAGAACTTTTCTCCATGGGATGAAAAGTTCCACAAGTATCCCTGTTCTATTTGAAATAATTTGATGCAGACAAGGTTAATCATCTATGTGGGATACAGTGAGCAATGATAGCATAGATCTGACTGGATGAAGATTATCTCTCTCTCTTCAGATAGGCTATGCTCCTATAATTTCTCCAAAAAATAAATAACTAGTTATGATACCCACTGGATTCACCATTTGTAAAATTTGGAGTCTGTTGAGAAAATATTGGCTGTGGCAGAAGGAAAACTGTCAATCTGAAGGAAGAACAACCACCAGAGGGACTTTGGCTGTACCTTTTTTTTATGCAATCCCCTTCCAAATGAGTTGACTACATTGAAAGATCTTGGACAGAAGTCACCAGAATTATTCCTGAGTTAGGATTCAATGCTTCATTGAGAGATTTGCAAACCTGAATTTTTCACTGGGGAATCTAAGCTTTTCAGAGTTAAAAATATAAGCAAACTACTTGACATAAACTATGAATGCAGAACCAGAGGTTTGAAGTTAACCAAATAAGCCTAAAGCATGGGAGAAACTCTTTCCTATGATGTAGCAAACGAGGAACAGTCATTTTGTCAAAATGATCAATATCATTCATTCAGATAAGCCAAATAAAATATCTGGTTATGGGATTTAAGATGAAAATTTGTTTCCATGAGCAGTTGTAAATATGCAGGGACGTATGGAGGGCAATGCCTTTGAATTGATCTTGTAGATATTACCTTTTTTTTCTGTTTAACTCCAAAGATCTGGAATGATTTACTTTAAAATTTGATAATAAGTAGACGTGGCAGAGTCCATGATAGGTGATATGTGTAACTTCTGTGGTAGGACAATTGACTGAAGGTTTAGTGTTTACAAAGCAAATAAAGCATTACATATTTGCAGCACAAGGGAAAACCATGGCACTGCATATTAACATATACTATGTACACAGTATGTTTACCAGAGGTTCATCCTCACTCATCCTGCGCCCCCTTCCAGTAACATTTTTTTTATCCTGCCAGACTCTGGTAGTGCACATTTAAAATTCAGTGATGCAAAGGAAAGTTCTACCAAGCGCAACACTCTGGACGTTTGAATGGTTCCAGTGCTAAGTTCATTTTGAGCCAACCAAGTGGACACCTGGTGCAGATACCAACTGCATGAAATGCCACATTTGGCATGTGCAAATCAAAGTTGACCATTGGGGACTTTCTGGCACCGCAATGTTCGGAGTTCTGCAGATGGCATTAAATCAGTTCAAAAGGTAAACTGACATGCTTATGAAAACATATATCTGCTGTTTTGATTTGCAGAGCTCGCTGGGCGGTTCGGTAGTTTCTGGTGCCACTCTGGTCAAACTACCATAGACACGAGACCTGAACAAAGATGTCCACTGCGCTGTCATTTTACAAATCAGACGTCCACTTTGTGTTGTTGCTGCAGGAAGTCAGGCAGGCCGGCAGCCCTGAAATCATAAAGGTAGGCGTTAAGCAGCAGTGGCATCTTGTGAGGCAAAGGCACATAAACTAGGAAGAAAAGGAACTGACAAAAAAATTTGAGGAATCACAAAATGCCATACGGCATTTCTCAGCATCTTTTAGACATGCACACGCAAGCAAACTGCGCAATTAATCTGTACATTTTCTAAATTTGATTATCATTTTGGAAAGTATGTGACAAGCTAGCTGAAAAATTGAGAGTTCTTCATTTGAATGATTTAGCCACTCATCTGTTCAGGTGGATCATTGTATGTTTAGAGAAGGCAGGTTTAATGAATTGTTTATTGGTTGCATTATCTTCAGCAGAGGCAGGCAGGTAGTATTACAAAAATGAAATTGAAAGCTGGAAGGATAAGAGAAGTGCTTGTTCAAAAGGTTTTTAAATACATAAGTTGGAATAAGAATATCTTGGAGGTGCTAAATGGGGAAAATGTTTCCCCTTGGGCTTTGTTGGCTTTTGTTCATTGTTGTATAGAGCAGAACAAATACAAATTGTAGAAGTGTTGGGCTAATATTTACTTGACGATACTTTCACAAAATATATTCTACTTAATGTTGCAAGAAGAACTACTTTGTTTTGTTGCTATTGTTAATTTTAATTTGTAATGCTGGCTCTGCTTAATAAATTGATAGCAATTCGGTAATATATGTATCTTTGTACTTTACTTTCCACTGAAGAAATGCTTGGTTAGTCCTACATTCTTCTATTTTTCATCATGCTCTCCCATCTCCAAAGTATTAAGTGAATGCTATAAACAAAATTTATGATTCACATGCTCATAGGAAAAGATAATATGTACTGCTTTGATATTTAATATCTGCACTGGTGTTGTATTGCAGACACTTAAATGGCATAAGGAATAAAATGCACAAGAAAATGGATAAAGTGCATTATATGTGAATGCACTGGCAAATGGTCAATGTTTTACTTTTTGGAATTAATGGATCTTTTGAGACATCATATAATGGAAATAATAAACCAAAATATTTTGAAGTAGGCTTTTTGCTGTCACAAATTACTACATCTTTTGTTTTCAGGAAAGAAAGATAATTGCAAAAGTTATATAAAGGGATCCATGTTCAAAATACTTTTTATTTTTTCTAGATCCAAACTTTGTTAGGACGTTCCTCACAACATATCGTTCCTTCTGCAAGCCTCAGGAGTTGCTTAGTCTTTTAATTGAAAGGTATGTTACTGAATTATTTTGTGCTGCAATTCGTTATCTGAATGTTGGGGAATAGTAAAAGAAATATAGCTGCACAAAGCCAGGAGCTTTAATAAAATCGAAGATTTTAAAAAATAATTTGAATTGTTAAATTATATAAATGATGCATCATTTCTGAAAGCTTCAAATCTTGTATGCTAAGAAGAAAACTGGCAACTTAGAAGCTGGGGAAAGAGCTATTGCTAATATTTGTTTGCTCGCAAATATCTTGGATTGTAGAGCATTGCTGTTGGTATTTGCTGGTATTAATATAATGTCTGGTTTATTTTCCATAAGCTGTCTCTAAAGTGCTTTCTTTATCAGGTTATGTAGTTACAGATAATTGTATCTAAGCTTTAGGCCAAAGTTTAGACAGATACCACTTTTACTGCATTTAGAATGCTTTGTACTGTCTGGATTGCAGACAGTTATGGATCAGGAAAACTCTTCTACGACAGTGACTTTTGGTCCACCTTGGAGGTAACCAATATCACAGTCATGTAAGGATTTCAGGTGATGTGAAACCGCTGTCAGTCTCTTCGTATCTTATTCAACCTCATCTCTTTTATTCCTGACCTTTGTATTTGGTTACACACTTCCCGTTTCTTTTACCACACTTTTTTTCAGTCTGTGTCTCAATAACCCATTTGTTATTTTGTTTCATTTTTTATTCAATCTGTTCACCTCCTTCTGTTTCTGTGATAGTTGTACAATTTTCCTGTTGTATAGAGCAGAACAAATCTCTAGCAGAATAAAAAGCAGCATCTTGCAGCATAGTAATTGGGAGAATGACCAAGAGAATCCAGAGAAAATGGGAAGTGGAAAAAGAGCAGTTATGAGAGATGCTGATAATGAATTTTTCTTGTCTCATTTGAGATAGGCTAGGTTCTGGAATGAAGTAATATGGGTGGTGTGGAAGGTCATCTAATTCGGAAAATTTGCCAGGAATTTTGCCTTGGGCGGGAGGGAGAATTATTGTGACGGATGGAGAAGTTTCATAATGAGAATTAAAAATACATTTTGAACTATTTGTATATTTTTGTGAAATTCAGCATTTCATGTGATCTTCTGGCTGCACAGGTGGTGGGTGAGGAACATTCATGGTGGTTTGAACTTGGTAGAATTTTGTAGAGGTAGAATTTTGTAGAGCTAGAAAACATTGTGTTGATAATATGGAATACACTTCCACAGAGTGGCTGCGACAAATAATATAAATGAACTTAAAGATAAACAATAGCAGAAAATAGTGAGAAAGGAATAGAAGGATATGTTGATATGGTGAGGTGAAATAAGATGGGAGAAGGCTTGTGCAAAGCAAAGACTGTTGGTCCTAATGACTCATTTCTCGGCTGTAAAAGTATAATATAATTCAAGAAGTTTGTATTCTTTGATTCACAAGTGCAGAAGGAAACAACACAATCGGTGATGAGAAAGAAAGCTGATAAACTACAGTGATGCTGTGCATATTGTTTGCTGGGGATAAATGCAGTGGTGAAATTCAGTTTAATTTATGTTTAGCTTATAATTTTACTGAGTTTGCCATTTGGGTAAGGTACTAAATGAATAGCAACATACTTTGGATGTACACATTTTGATTTCATGTGTACTGCATTTAATGTCAGATTTGAGATTCCAGAGCCAGAGCCCACTGAAGCTGATCGGAAAGCTTTGGAGCACGGTGACCAACCTCTTAGTGCGGAATTGAAACGGTTTAGGAAAGAATACGTTCAACCTGTGCAGCTTAGGTGAGTAGCATTTTGTAATACTATTCGACTTCCTAGTTGCTTGTATGTTGTCCTTCAATGACGTGTTTGCAAACATACATAGGTCCCTTTGAACATTATACAATCTCTCACCATTTCACAAGTACTCTGGCTTTTCTGTAATGTGCTGCAAAGCATAACCTCACATTTTTAATTTATATTCCACCTGCTATGTTCTTGCCCATTCACCCAGCCTGTCCATATCCTCTTGAAGCCTGTTTCCATCCTCCACTGTACTCACAATCCTGCCTAGTTTGGTATAATCAGCAAACTTGAAAATATTACATTCGGTCCCTTCACCACATTGTTGATACAGATTGTGAGTAGCTGTGGCGTAAAATCCATGCGTTAGCTCAGTAGTCACATCCCACCAACCAGAGAATAATCTGTTTAGTCCCATTCTGCTTGTTCAACAACTCTCAATCCATGTCAGTATATAACTCACAACCTATTGAAAGCACTCTGAAATTTAAATCCAATGGTTCCCTTTATCTATTCTGATCACATTTTCAAAGAATTCCAATAGTCAAACATAATTTCCCTTTTCTACATCCACACTGACTCTGCTCAATCCTGTTATTATTTTCTTGGTGTTTTGTTATTACATCATTCGTTATAGATGCCAGCACTTTCCTAACTCCTGACTTTTAGGTTAACAGATTGGTTTTCTCTCCCTTTCCTTTCTTAAAAAAATAGGGTTACCCTTCAGTCCACAGGAATAATTCCAGAATCTGTAGAATTTTGGAGATAACCTGAGCATCCACTGTGTGTAAACCCACATCTTTCAAAACTCTGGGATGTAGATCATCAGTTCCTCGGGAGTTATCAGCTTCCAGGCTCGCCAACTTCTCTATTCTATATTTTTTGCCAAATAATTCCTTCACTTCCTCAGTTCTCCCATTATAAATCCTGCTGTCTGTGCAAGAAACTGGCATTTGTCCCTGTTAGTCTATGCAGTCTGTCTGGAAAATTGACTTGCAAACATACGTAGTTACCAATGGGCTTGTTTCTATCACCATGAATTAATTTTCCAATTTTCTCTTTTAGAGATTGAATTAATATTTGTGCATTTGGTTTAAGCAAAATTTGCTCATTTTTGCAAACATTTAATACCTATCTAGTTCATTAATGGAAATTAATGATGTCCATATTTCAAGGCTTCAGGTTTCTTACTCAGCATGGAAATCTCAGTTGCAATCAATGGAGCTAGCATATAGCCATCCCACTGAATTGGCGGCTCATAATTCAGAATTTATTGCTTCTACTTTTGAAAGGCTAAAGATGTTTGTGTAGCATTACTTGTGTGTTTTGTGTCTGGTGATGCTTGCCATTTTGTGATACAAAATTTAAATTGCTTTCAATTCTTTCACAATGTTATCTTGTAACAGATGTCCCAACTGATCAGATTTTGTGCCAGCTTTCAAAAGCTTTAGCTTGTTGGAATTTCATGTTGTTTCTTCTTTATTTGTGGCATTAGTAACCAGTGTTTCGTCTCAGGTAAGCTGGAGGTCTATCCACAGAGTACTTGACATGGAACTTTTGAGTTCATCATAATCGATGTGTTTGTATTTTCAGGTTAGCTTTTGGGACGTTAGAACTTGGGACTATTATTTACAACTTCCTCATAGACAAGAAGACTCATTTCTGTAAACCTCTTAAGAGATAAAAAGGAAATCCATTGGGATTAATTAAAGCTATCCACAATGGTCAATTGTTCAGCTGTTTAGTACATAAAAATGTAGCAGTATGATCTTACATAGAGGTCATAGGGATTCAGCTGATAAATGGAGAAATATGTAATACTATTTTTCTTATGTCAGTAGCATTATCAGTTAGTTAAAATTGAAGAAACCCCCAGTCAAATTTCATCAATTATGCTGGTTCATCATAGATTGAGAAGCCATATATCTGGTCTATAGCTGGAACTTATGGAATATCTAAAAATCCAATGCAAGCTAAATGGTCCTATTTTTGTGGCACAGGGCAATACTTTTAATGTTATCTGGTCATATTTTTGAATTCTTTGTGCTTCTAATAAGAGCTCTGGTTTAGTACATAACTCGAATTACTACTATATATTGGTGCATACATACGCATTGTATTATGTAAATTGTACATAAATTTGGAGAGTTGCAATTTGTTTAACTTGACTAACATAATTGAGGTGGCTTATTCATTGCACTTTGTTATGCTGACCAGCCATCAACTTAACAATGGTTCTAAAATTCACTTGAAAGGATTGCTCAAAAATATGTTTGTAGTTCTATTTATAAAATGAAATTGGGAAAGGTACGCAGTTAAAACTACTTACAGTTGAGGCAACTATTGAAACTCTATAAGATGCTTGAGAAGAGTGTTGTATTAGTGAGACATAGATATTAGATACCGCGAGCATTCCATACTTGAAATCCTTTAGCAACACTGAAAGATCATGCATCTGGTATTGCATTGCATTAGCTTTGCACTTAGTTGCCACAGAGATTAATGAAGTATGACTTCCTTCCAACATGTTACATATAAATATTTTAGAATATATTAAAGTTGAAAGCAGTAGGAGTCAACTTTTTTTCCTATGTAAATCCATCATGTTTTACAAATTATGCCAGTTTTTGTACACTTGAGTGGAATATTGTGAAATAATAAATTTATTCTAGTTAGCTGAATAATGAGAAGTGGGTAAAATTCCAAAACTTACTTTCTAATTTTTTTTATTGCATTCTTTAAGAGTTCTGAATGTTTGTCGTCACTGGGTGGAACATCATTTCTATGACTTCGAAAGAGATGCAGAGTTGTTATATCGTCTAGAAGAATTCATTGGGACAGTTAGAGGTGAGATACCCTAAAGTTACCAAACATCTCCAACTAGAAAATGTCTGCAAAGATAACATAATATTGTTAATAAAGGCTAATTACAGTAACTCCCCTCGTGTTTGTGATGCAGGTAAAGCCATGAAGAAATGGGTTGAATCTATCAGTAAAATCATTCTGAGGAAAAAACAGGCACAAGCAAATGGACCATCGCATGCTATTACATTTCAAAGTTCACCCCCGTCTATTGAATGGCACATAACTAAAGTTGACCAAATTGAAGCATTTGACTTGTTAACTTTGCATCCAATAGAAATTGCAAGGCAGCTAACATTATTAGAATCTGATCTTTACAGGTAAAAAGTTTTCTAATGCTGCTGTTGAATATGCCTGATCTCAGAGTTAGAAACACTTTATTATGAACAAATAAGCAACATTAGATTTTACTGAGTAAGGTTTTAATACAAGATTTTCTTAATATGGGTACAGCTGTATGGTTGAACCTTCAAAGGAATAATTGTTTATGTTTTGCTGAAAAGCTCATTTCCATAATTACAAAATATAATTAAGGACACTTTTACTGAAATATTGATAATTCAAGTCAGTCTAGAAGAACCTAATAATACTGTAAATGCTTAAAATTGATTCAATAATGTTTTTCAGATTATATATGTGAGATGAATTCAAGGGCAGAATGCACTGATGTTATCTGCTTTTTGCTTCAATAGTGGCTGTTTTCGGTTTAATAGAGCATTAAAGTAAAAACCAACTATTCTCTAGACAAGGAATTTGCTTAAGAAATTCATTATGTAATTCACTAATAATGCTGTAAATTGATGAATTTATAATTAAAACATTTGTCATTTGAAATGAATTGATAAAGTTTGAACTGCTTATTAATACTTGATTTTAATTATGTGGTCATATCTTTCAAAATATCTGGCAAGATATTTGGCAGGCTTCACATAACCATAAAAATAATTAATGCATTTGTGAATCTGGACTTTAGAGCTGTTCAGCCATCAGAACTGGTAGGAAGTGTGTGGACAAAGGATGACAAAGAAATAAACTCTTCAAACCTCTTGAAGATGATACGGCACACTACCAATCTCACTTTATGGTTTGAAAAGTAAGGAATCTACGTGTTTGATTACAGTTTGATAAAGTGGCAATACATACAACACAGTTCAATACTGAAATCAAACTAGGCAGAATTTTTTTTTAACAGTACAGCCAATGCATTTTGGGCAAATGTCATTTGACCCAAAAAGATTCCATTGCTGTACTAATTTGGAACAAGTATAATTCTTAGTGCTGTATAAATCCTTTTAATTTTATCCTGATTATAATATAGTTATACTTCATCAAATCGTAAACATATTTTAAATTGTGTTTTTAATTTGGTTAAATATGTAATATAAATTAAGTAGTCAGCCCTTTGTTTTCACCAAATAAAATTACATTAGGCTTGATCAAAAGATGTTCAGTTATTTAAATTGTATGCATGCACCATGAAAAACAGAGCTTACAGATCAATTTGGAGGGCTAAGTCTATCAGTACACACTGCAGCTGGACTGGAGTCCAGCAGTAGGAACTGTTCTTGGAGAAGCACCTCTTAGATTCTGCATTACCTTGTTGCAGGATTTGAGACCCCATTGATTTCAATGGGATTATTTGGTGAAGATTTAGGAGACAAAGGGAGGTAATTTATTTGATTTTTAATCACTTTGCTTTAGCTTAATGTTTTTAATTATTTATGTATTTTAATGTAGTTTTAATTAATTTATTTACCTCCATTGTACTTCAAATTGCAATCAGTGCTGACTTTCACAGGTGACAAAGCTCTGGCATGGAACCGTCAGTTGCATTTGGTGTGGGACCTCTGCATTGCACTGCCCGAGGTCCATTCACAGTCTGGGCCATGCCACCGTACCCTAGGGTGCAGAGAACTAGTAACATAGACCCCTTGCTAATGATTCAGGTGAACACTAGTGTGGGTGGGTGGCTGGGGAATTGAACACCATGATCTGGCCTATATTCAGGCAACAGTTTCTCTGAAGGAGTTTGAGAGATTTGGATGTAGGTTGCAATAGGAATCTACTTCTGAAAACTTTAATTGTTGGAGAACAATTAAGCTATTAATTATCAGTCACATGCTGAAAAGAATATCATTTCTTGTCTTCCTGTGACATTATTAAATTTGGTGAAAGCTAAGGTTTCCAAGTTTTGAATGTATTAAATCAAAATGTTTCTTTTCTGTTGGAATGGATTTTATGTCATAAGTTTATAATTTTTCTTTAATTTTCAGATGCATAGTAGAAACCGAAAATTTGGAGGAAAGAATTGCAGTGGTCAGTCGAATAATTGAGATCCTACAGGTTTTCCAAGAACTAAACAATTTTAACGGTGTGCTGGAGGTAGTTAGTGCTATGAATTCATCTCCTGTCTATCGACTGGATCACACATTTGAGGTATGTGATTCAACCAAAGTTATAATGTGATATATAGAATTACATGAAAGCAGAAGACTACTCTGGATTAAATACAAGAAAAAGAGGAGAATGTGAATGACCATTTGCATTTCAATTATCACTGCACATAGCTCTCATATAGAAACTACACTCCTTTTATGGAAGAAAGGTATTCATATCCAGCTTCAAGTATTGAAATACAATTATTGACAAAGTATTCATCATGGGGTAGATTTCATTACAAAATACACTTTCAAGGCATGAACTTTTCTAATAGGTCTGCATGGTGCAATTAATGAGTAGGATCCCATTCTCAGAGAATAGAAATTTACAACGAGAAGTAGCAATCATTCGCTTTGAATATATGTCGTTGGTATTCTGAGGTTAAATGTGTAATTTGTTTTAACTCATACTACGTACATTTGAATTAGGAGCAGGAGTAAGCCCCTCAGCACTTGACCCTGCTCCACCCTTCAATGAGATCATTGCTGATCTGATTTAATCTCACCCTCATTCCTACCTAACTGAGTAACCTTTCAATCCCCTAGTTATCAAGAATCTGTCTAACTTTTCCTTAAAAATAATATTCAAAGACTACTCTGGATTAAATACAAGAAAAAGAGGAGAATGTGAATGACCATTTGCATTTCAATTATCACTGCACATAGCTCTCATATAGAAACTACACTCCTTTTATGGAAGAAAGGATTCATGATTCCAAAGATTCATGATCATCTGAGAGAAAAAAATTCACCTCATCCTCTATCATGTTAGTGACCCCTTATTTTTGAATGGTGACCTTTCATTAGTCCACTACCAAAACAGACGTTTATAAGCCATAAACCATCAAGTGCCCTCTCACTCTTCTAAACACCGGCAGTTATGATCCTTGCTTGTCCAGCTTTTACCACCCATACTTGTATTCCCCATGATTTTTTTAAATGTATATCTTGCAAAAATCAAGAATGCATTTTGTTATGATAATTTTGTATTCTGATTTTTTTTATATATGCATTCTGTGATGGAAAATGAAAGTTCATGCCCGTATCTCCCACAGAGCAAGTTTCCTCTCTCATTCATGGAATATATCATAAATTCAACATTTTTTGTGTTATTCCAATTATTGGAATACTTAGAACCCAGTTTGATTCAGTCATATATTACAAGACATTGGATTAAATTATACAAGAAGTAATTCACAAGATCATGATGGTACCCCAGTCAGCATCTTACAGCTGCCGCCTGCACCATGTTGTCTACTCACTAAATTTTTACACTCCCAATGTATTGCCTTGACACTTCTGCAGGTTGTGGGAAATAATGCCCCACCCTTGGACTATCCTAATGGCCTTTGCACCACTTAAGATGTCAGAAAGTTTTTTCACTACCACCAAATATTTAGAGACGTTTGGAAGTAGTTGGGAGGGGAAGGAAAGTAATTTTAAAAATATAGTAAGTATATTTAAAAGCTCATGGAACTTTTCTGATTAATTATAAACAAATATACTGTGAAATACATTTTTAAAAATGACCTTATTAAATGAAGGTTGGTGACCTTATTAAATGAGGGTATGGATGGAACTTGATGATGAGCCTCAATGATGGGACATGAATTACTGCTTATGATCCTCAGTATTTGGGCTTGAAGCCAACAGATGCTGAGTTAAATTATCTTTTCTGGAGATTTAGCTAATGTACTAGGAATTTTGCTGAAAACACCACTTTATGCACCATTTCATATTGGGAACCACTGCTGGCAGTGACAATAAAGATGGTGCATAAAGTCATTTGAAGTCGAGCATGAAGCTAAGAGCTGTTGCTGACCATTTATAAAATGTAATTATCCCATACATGAATTACGCCCCAAATTGTCACTGTGCTTAAGGTAAAGGAGATGGTGGAAAGAATTCAAGACGGCAATAAAAAATGGATTTTATTTACTTGTGGGAAAAGGTCAAAGCAATTAGTTTTCTGTTTGCTAAACAAGATAGATTTAACAAAGGGAAGAAATGACTTAAAGCCGTAAAATAGCAAAGGGATTGCATTTGGATCGAAATGTATTTTGTCCAATCAAGAAGCCGCAAGTTAACAATAGCTCGGGAAATATCTTCTTCATTCCAGGTCGTCCACATTTTCCATGTACGATGATACAGTACAGCAAATAATAAGTTGATGTATTCAAAAGACAATCACACTAGGTCCAAATTTGTAGATTTGGGTGAAAGAATATGGAAGTTGGTTGGATTAAATGCATTTTTCTCAATCCTACTTTCTCTTTGTTTGTATTATTTGCATTCATAGCAAATACCAAGTCGACAAAAGAAAATTTTGGAGGAAGCTCACGAATTGAGTGAAGATCACTATAAAAAGTATTTGGCTAAACTCAGATCTATTAATCCTCCATGTGTGCCTTTCTTTGGTAAGCTGATTTTTTTTTATTCCTTGATGTATGCAGACATTTTTGTGATTGTTTAGTAAACTGCAGCAATAGAATGGAAAAATTTCACATGAATCTTGTATTTCTTTTCATTTTTATCTGCAGAAGTTCTTTCTTCTGCTTTTTCTTTTCTCCTATATTAGAATAATATAGTGCGGACTTGCTGACTATTTTGAATTAGAGATCTAGCTTTGTGGAGATGGCAGAATGTTTCCAATGTGGGGAAATATGAGGTTACCCACTTTGGTGCTGCTGACTCACTGCTCCAGGGATCCAGATTTGATTCTGATCTCTAGTGCTGTCTGTGTGGAGTTTGCACATTCTCCCCATGATCGCATGGGTTTCTACCTGCTGCTGTAGTTTCCTCCTACATTACAATGATGTGCAGACAGTTAATAAGCTAATTATAAAAACTGTTTTAAAAGAAAAGATCAACTACAGCTTTTACTGCTCACAAAGCCCTGTCCCAAGTTTTGTTGGCTATCAAAGGTTGTGGGGAATGTTTCAATGGCAGGGCCTCTTCTTCATGATACCTAAGACTGCTGGGCTGTGGAATTTGAAAGGTCAGTGTGGTTGACCCTTCACATTCGGACATGATGTGGGAAGTCCATTTTGAGGGACCAGGCAATGTCTTTATCATTAGGTTAGCTGTGTTTTAAACAATCTTCATAGTTTGCTGATGATTATTTCTAATTTTAGTTGGGCCAGAAACTTTCAATGTTTAAAATTAATTTATTAACAGAGTAACTGACAACTTGCTTCATTATTTAGGAATATATTTGACAAACATTTTGAAGACTGAAGAAGGTAATCCTGATTTCCTGAAGAGACATGGCAGAGAGTTGATAAACTTCAGTAAGAGAAGGAAGGTTGCCGAAATAACAGGAGAGATCCAGCAATACCAAAACCAGCCATACTGCTTACGAGTAGAGCAAAACATTAAGGTCAGTCCTTTTTTTTAGAATGACCAAGAGAAGAGGGAAAATGCATCAATGCCTATTTTTATAAAAATAACTCAGTAAATAAATTATTCACCAATTGTTTTAATTCAGTGCCTTTTTCCTGTCTACTTCTAGAAAATATTTACACTCACATACTTTCTGCACTGAAGGAGGGACAGTCTGGACACTTGGTGCTCAGAATGCTCAAATTTATTCAATGTGCTGAAATTGAATACTTATTGCCGGGCAACCTTGTCATCTCATGTTTTTTATTTAAAAAAGCAATCCAAATGCTGGACAGTGGGTTTTTTTTCGTGTTTCAGGCAAGAACCAACAAAACTTTCCATGGATGAGGGACTTTGGGCAAGATAGATAAAAAATGTAGGTTAATCTTAACAGAATAAAGAAGTTTCTGGTGGAGTTTAATATTTCACTTTACAAACAAAAACTGGATGACAGCAGCTATTATTCCACTCTCATTTTTTTTGCAGTACATGCCAGCAAGAATTTGGATTGTTTAGGGTGATTGAATTAAACTGGAATAAAGTACAGTTTTAATATATTGTCCTGTCTAAATTGTCCATCAGAAATTTCGTTCAGGTACAAACTTGGAGAAGTGCCATGGCCTTCTGAAATTGATACTGGGTGAAAACACTGGATCCAATCATTCTTATGCGCCAGTTCTTTATAAATTTCTGAATCAAATCTTTAGCCCAACTAAGAGATTGGATAACATTTAAATAAGGATTAGTTGCATTGTTTTCCCTTCCAAGTACTTTTTTTTTTCTCCTCATTAATCCAAATCAGTCATCTCTCTTTTATCTGGGAGAGAAGTGCAGTGATAGAATCTGGGGGGAAGTGTGAGGAACATGGGGAGAATAAAAAATGGGATTACTGTAAATGGGTGCTTAATGGTCATTACAAACTCAGTGGACCAAAAGGCCTGTTCTATTCTGTATAATTATAAAACATATCAGCTGCAATTTTGGACAGATTTCTACATTTCTATTTTTAATTCATTTTCTTTTTTTAATAGAAGTTTTTTGAAAATTTAAATCCAATGGGAAACACTTTGGAGAAAGAATTTACAGATTACTTGTTCAATAAGTCTTTGGAAATAGAGCCACGGAATGCCAAGTCTTTACCTAGATTTGTAAGTATTTGTTCTCATATTTTATAAGTATAGTAACAGTGATTTCTGCATTAGGATACACAGGAAGACATTTCCCTTTTGGAGCACTGAGGGGGATCTTGGATGTGTCCCAGGAGGGTCTATATTTGAACACTCTTGTGATAAATGGGTCTTCCCTAGCCACCAATGAACTGATACCCCTTCAAGGTAAACCCTTTATTTCTTTTATCCTTCTTTTCCCCACCCCATCCTCAATTACAACTGGGTTTCCCACCTCTTATTCAAGGAACAAGTTCACTGGTCCTATTTCCCTGTACCATCTCCCTCACCACTTTTCAATGACCTGCTTAAAGGAATTCCACCCCCCCCCCCCCCCCCCCCCACTTCTTGCCTTGAATTCTTGGAAGGCCCCTGCTTCCTCTTTATACCCCCTAACACCACAGCCTGGGGGATTCCACTACTTCATCTCAACCTTATCCCCATCCACGCAACACAAAGAACAACCCCACAATGCCGCCTTCCACTTCCCGCCACCACAGCATTAATCAAGGATCTAAGATGACTGGTTTCCATTCTGGTTCTGTGACTTCTGAGTGGCTAATGAGGAAAATGTGGGAACTGCAGACTCCTGCACAGATGGTGCAGAAGGTGACTTACAGAGCAGGTAGGTGTGTATTTTGTGAAATGGTATGCTTGTTCTGCCACTTACTTAAGTCTTTTGTGAGCAACCAGTGCATGGATTCAAGTTTCACAATATCATTCTGAATGCTCCTTCTCCACAATGAGTGATCATGGACTAAAAGGTTCCCAGGAGTCAGCAGTGATGTTGCATTTCTTCAAAAGGATTTGAGCACATCCTGAATCTTTTCTTCTATCTGTTAATCCCTTCCCTAGACAGATCTCAGAATCAGGTGTCAGGCATGCGAGGGATTTTACCTGTCCAATGGAGGTAATAGAGTGTAACCAGCACTTCATTGCTGGGGGTGTTGGTCCAGAAGAGAACACTGATGTTGGTTCACTTATCCTTCAAGTGAATTTGGCAGGTTTTATGAAGACAGCCTTTATTATATATTTTTAGTGCCTTGAGTTGCCTGCTGCAGACAGTCAAGGTCTTAGAAGCATGTCGGAGTGCAGGGATTACTGCTGCCCAGCAGACCATAAACTTTGTGTCAGGTCCGAAGTTTTGATCTTCAACCACACTCTTCCTCAATCAAACAAAGGCTCTACTAATGCATTGAAAGTGTTGATAAATTTTTTCATCAATGTCTGTATTTATGAAGAGGTGCCTCCTGATGTGTGAAACGTGGTCCAAATTTTCCAGGGTCACTCTATGAACCTCAGTTGTCAGAGGAAGTTAGCTGACGATCTTTGACTTGCATATGTTGATTGGATAGCCCTTGCACTCATAAACTTCTGCGAATGAATTGACGATGGCTTGAAGCTTAGTCTCCACGTGACCACAGTCCTTCATCTCCTCCTCACTGACTATCAACACAGGCGCACCTCAAGGAAGAATGCTTAGCCCACTGCTCTCCCCTCTCTGCACTCACGACTGTGGTTAAGCACAGCTCAAACACCATCTATATACAGTGGCATGCAACAGTTTGGGCACCCCTGGTCAAAATTTCTGTTACTGTGAATAGCTAAGCGAGTAAAAGATGACCTGATTTCCAAAAGGCATAAAGTTAAAGATGACACATTTCTTTAATACTTTAAGCAAGATTACTTTTTTATTTCCATCTTTTACAGTTTCAAAATAACAAAAAAGGAAAAGGGCCCGAAGCAAAAGTTTGGGCACCCTGCATGGTCAGTACTTAGTAACACCCCCTTTGCCAAGTATCACAGTTTGTGAATGCTTTCTGCAGCCAGCTAAGACTCTTTCAATTCTTGTTTGAGGGATTTTTGCCCATTCTTCCTTGCAAATGGCTTCTAGTTCTGAGAGATTCTTGGGCCGTCTTGCATGCACTGCTCTTTTGAGGTCCATCCACAGATTTTCGATGATGTTTAGGTCGGGGGACTGTGAGGGCCATGGCAAAACCTTCAACTTGTGCCTCTTGAGGTAGTCCATTGTAGATTTTGGGGTGTGTTTAGGATCGTTATCCTGTTGTAGAAGCCATCCTCTTTTCATCTTCAGCTTTTTTACAGATGGTGTGATGTTTGCTTCCAGAATTTGCTGGTATTTAATTGAATTCATTCTTCCCTCTATCAGTGAAATGTTCCCCATGCCACTGGCTGCAACACAAGCCCAAAGCATGATCGATCCACCCCCGTGCTTAACAGTTGGAGAGGTGTTCTTTTCATGAAATTCTGCACCCTTTTTTCTCCAAACATACCTTTGCTCATTGCAGCCAGAAAGTTCTATTTTAACTTCATCAATCCATAGGACTTGTTTCCAAAATGCATCACGCTTGTTTGGATGTTCCTTTGCAAACTTCTGACACTGAATTTTGTGGTTAGGATGCAGGAAAGTTTGTAGAAAAAAGGGTGCAGAATTTCATGAAAAGAACACCTCTCCAACTGTTAAGCACAGGGGTGGATCGATCATGCTTTGGGTTTGTGTTGCAGCCAGTGGCACGGGGAACATTTCACTGGTAGAGGGAAGAATGAATTCAATTAAATACCAGCAAATTCTGGAAGCAAACATCACACCGTCTGTAAAAAAAAAGCTGAAGATGAAAAGAGGATGGCTTCTACAACAGGATAACGATCCTAAATACACCTCAAAACCCACAATGGACTACCTCAAGAGGCACAAGCTGAAGGTTTTGCCATGACCCTCACAGTCCCCCGACCTAAACAATATTGAAAATCTGTGGATGGACCTCAAAAGAGCAGTGCATGCAAGATGGCCCAAGAATCTCACAGAACTAGAAGCCATTTGCAAGGAAGAATGGGCAAAAATCCCCCAAACAAGAATTGAAAGAGTCTTAGCTGGCTGCAGGAAGCGTTTACAAGCTGTGATACTTGGCAAAGGGGGTGTTACTAAGTACTGACCATGCAGGGTGCCCCAACTTTTGCTTCGGGCCTTTTCCTTTTTTGTTATTTTGAAACTGTAAAAGATGGAAATAAAAAAGTAATCTTGCTTAAAATATTAAAGAAATGTGTCATCTTTAACTTTATGCCTTTTGGAAATCAGGTCATCTTTTACTCGCTTAGCTATTCACAGTAACAGAAATTTTGACTAGGGATGCCCAAACTTTTGCATGCCACTGTATTTGCCTATGACACCACTGTTGTTAGTGGAATCTCAGATGGCAATGATGAGGCTTACAGGAGTGAGATAGATCGGCTGATTGTGTGGTTTTGCAACAACAACCTCACACTCAACATCAGCAAGACCAAGGAACTAATTGTGGACTTCACGAAGGGGGAGTCGAGAGAACACACACCAGTCCTCACTGAGGTGTCAGCCGTGGAAAAGGTGAACAGCTTCAAGTTCCTGGACGTCAACACCTCAGAGGATCTATCTGCACGGGATTGCAAGAGGCCACAGAGGGTTTGTAGACTAAGCCACCTCCATCACAGGCACAACCCTTCTGGGACATGCCCTCTTCTCGTTACTACCAGGAGGTACAGGAGCCTGAAGACCCAAACCTCAGCGATTCAGGAACAGTTTCTTCCCCTCCGCCATCAGATTTCTGAACAGTCCATGAATTTATGAACACTACCTCATTATTCCTTTTTATGCACCTTTTATTTATTTTTGTAATTTATAGATTTTTGCGTCTTTGCACTGTACTGCTGCCGCAAAACAACAAATTTCACGGTCATACGTCAGTGATTACTAAATCTGATTCTGACGTGCGCTCAAACACAGCATCATTAGCATACTGCAGCTCATTTAGAAAGGTTTGGACAGCAGTTTTGTTTGTCAGTGATCTTCACTGAGTTGGCTCTGGTGGAGCCCCATCAGTTTGTATCATGGCTTGTATGCTATCATTGGGCAAAAATAAGATGGATACCATTCTCTGTGGGCAGCCAAATTTGAGGAGGATGCTGCCTAGTCCCTTCTGATGGAGTTAAAGGATTTAATACAGTCGAGAAAAGGCTATGCATAATGGCTGGTGCTACTCTCTTCAGTTCTTTTGAGTTGTTGCATTGTGAAAATTGTATCCAGTGTGCCTCTAGACAGGTGAGACATGATGGGCAAAAGATGACCAGTGTAAAGAACAAGGTAGTGGGTACATCTTCTGAAGGGGCAAACCAGAAGAAGATCTCTGGATTCATGGAATGAGTTTAACCATCAAGAATAAGCTAGCCCACTGTCTCAGCAACTCCCACTGCAGAATTAGTGAATGCTCCATAATCCTTTGGCTCCCTGTAATATGGAACCATCATGCTACAGTCATCAGTACAATTGCCCTAACCCTGGAAGCTTCAGAATAGCCTGATAAGGACTTCTATTCAGACCTTGAAAAAAAATCCTTGTCTGCATCTCAAAGGGAGACATTGATCTTCCTTGGTGACTTCAAATACCAGATTGGGAAGGGATACAACTCTGGCAAGACATTGATTAACAAGGAAAAGTCACACCAAAAGAGTCCTTCTCTTGATAAAATGCTTGGAGTACTGCCTTGTCATAACAATACCCTGTTTTGTCAGAGGAACAAGCATAAATTATTATGGCAAGCAGCACCCTCTCCAACCCCACCTCACCCCACCCCATCCCCTTCAATCTAAGTACTCTTATAATATATCATTTGAGCAAAGTTGTCCCCATTTTCTGAAAGCACATAGCACCGGGCTCAAGGACAGCTTCTATCCTGCTGTTATAAGACTATTGAAGGGTCCCCTAGTATGATCAGGTGGACTCTTGACCTCATAATCTACCTTGTACCTTATGTCTGCCTGCACTGTACTTTCTCTGTAACTGTAACAGATTATTTTGCATTCTGTTGATTGCTTTCCCTTGTACTACCTCAGTGCACTGTTGTAATGAAATGACCTGTATGGATGGCAGGCAAAACAAAGTTTTTCATTGCACCTCGGTACATGTGACAATAATAAATTAATTTACCAATTTATCCACACTCTTAACAGTTACCAATGTGAGCTAGACTGACCATTATCTCTATCAACCTGACTGTAAAGCATCAGTGTTAACTTGAAGTATCACCAGAAGAAGATCAATGGCAATGCTGTCACAGACCCCACTAAGCTGGCTCTTCTCAGACAGAGCCTCAGAGACTACCTGTGAAGTCACAGCCTAAGGAGCTGCAAAGTGTCCACAGATTATGGTGTTTGTGAAGAGAATTTTGGTCTCTTCAAGGAAAAAAAAACAGGAGTGGTTAAATGAGGATTACCAGGAGATTAAAGAGCTGGTTAACCGCAAACATAAGGCATTCCTTGATTGCAAGTTGCACCAGAGGCAGGGGTGGTAAGGGCAGCAAGTACAGGCAGGTTGGACGGATCCTTCTGGTGGGCTGTATGTTATGCACCACTGATATAACGCATCTCTTTGTCACCAGGCAGTACAATGGATTATGCTGCAGGTTTGCACATCAGTTGATTTATTAACTAGTCCAGGACAAAGAATGGAAGGTATATAAAGCAGAATGTATAAGGATTGATTAGTCAATCATTTGTAATTTGCTTTATACATGCATTGCATGTATTTTTGTGTAATTTGGACTCTAGATAACTTGATGGTTATGGTGAAATTAAGTAATGTTCTATGTGTCTTTACTAGACTACCACTTTAAGGCCTTTATAGAAAAAAAGAGCATCTTAATTCATTTAAAATTGCTTCTGAAATGTTATAAAACGGATTTAGTGAATAAAGAGAGAGTATACTGAATAGTCATAAAGATAAAAGAGAAGTATTTATAACTATTTTAGTTGTTATCCATAAGGAAGATAATCAACAAACCTATAGAGTTCTGCTGGACCCAGCCTCCTAAATTTACTAAATAATTTTTATCTTACTCCCATTCTTAGCTTGCATGGGACAATGAAGAAGCTCACTGATGCAAATAAACAAATTCATGAAGGTAGACAATGAGGCACAAGATTCAGTTTGTGTTGTGCAAGCGTTCTGGCTTGAGTTACACATTTCACTAAAATTGGGAGATAATTCAAATGGAATATTTTCTTATGGATTTATCTTTTATCATTTTACTTTAAATTAAAGTTTCTAATCCATGCTGTATTGTTGCCTATTTGACCTTTTAGTTTATTAAAATTCTCCAAGGTGACTCCCGCTTAAGGTGACTTAATTTACTTTCTTTCAATTGAATAGGCAAAGAGGTTTAATTACACACTGAAGTCTCCAGGTGTCCGGCCGTCTAACACTAGGCATCCAGGATCAGGAACCCTGCGTGGGCACCCTACACCACTACTGCAGGAACCACGTAAAATCAGTTACAGTCGAATCACGGAGAACGAGACTGAAAGTACAGCATCAGCACCAAACTCCCCACGTACACCTCTGACGCCACCACCTGCTTCAGCAGCATCCAGCTCAACAGATGTCTGCAGTGTATTTGGGGACTCTGATCCAGCTAGTCCTTTCAATTCAAGTATGCTGTTAATAACTTTTTAACCTCAAAGTTACTGAAAGTAGATGTTAACTGAATAGTAATAGCCTTGGCCTTTAATTTTATTTTTTTTTAGTTAATAAGCCATAACCATTTTGGAGACTGTTTCCTTAATTTATATGCTACTGACATACTTTGAACTGGGAAATGAAGTAGCCTAGTATGCAAGCTAGAATTGAGAACCATCTGGAAAACGATAATCAAAATCCAACAAAGATGAATGAAACTAAGTCATCCCTTAGTTTTCAAAAGGGATGCATTCCTGGTAAATATTTTGTTTAGTAAAATTTCATAAATCAAAAAGGCTGGGCAAAATGCATTATAGATATTTTAATGTAGTGTATTCCTATGATGGGAGAGTGGAGCACTATTTCTTATAGCAAAAAATAGATTCATAAATTGAAGACACGTACCACAATAAATCAATGACATTATAGCAAAAAAATTTGTAAATCTAGGAACTCCTATCATAAAATATTATGAAAAGAGCAATACATTGTCAAAGACAAATTACAGAGATTTTATGGATGGGTCTTCTACCTGGCTTGAATGGTGGGAGAGAAAAATACAAACAGAACTGTTGATCATTAATGGAAAATACTAGAACTGAAGCTCAAAAAAGTGCCTATCTAGTAAATTCTGGTAAGGAATACAGTATATTTTTATAGGCCAATATTTATCCAATGGAAAAGAATCCCATAGCTGATTGTGAGCTAATTTATTTTTAAAACTAAGTTTATATACTCAAGATGAAAACAGCACTTGTCCAGAATCATATAGTCCTTAGCTTCTGTCTTAAAATCTCAACACTGAGGGAGACTCCAATACTCTCTAATGTTAGAGGATCTCCCTCAAAATCCACTAAGGCAAAGATGTTATTTCACGTATTACCAAAACTGTCTGACTGTAAGATAATCTGATATGAGATGAACCTAACATTGAGTCAATGTACTTGCTGTCAGCATCATGATGATGACTTTCCCTCAGGGTGGGTATTTAGTTCCAATAGACTTGGAAAATACTATCTTCCTTCTTCCAGAACTGGTCTTTAAACAAGTGTTTGGAAGTACAACTCATTGGTTTCCAAAGTTAATAACTCAGAATTCCTTTCGCCCATCTAGTAACAATGCTATTGAATGCATGTAGTCCCATGTGTAAAGGGCACAAGTAGGAACACAGGCGTTAACAAGAATCATGTAAAAAAAAGACATGTTTATGGATATGTGCACATGCTCTTTCAAAATCCAGAAAACTTAAATTCCTATGCATACCTCTGAATGGATATGGCTAATTAGAACAAAGAACATTTTAGCACAGTACTGGCCCTTTGGCCACGATGTTGTGCGGACATTTTATCCTGCTGTAATATCTATCCCTTCCCTCCCACATAGCCCTCCATTTCTCTATCATTCATGTGCCTATCTAAGAGTCTCTTAAATGTCCCTAATGTATCTGCCCCCACGATCTCTGCTGGCAGTGCATTCTGTGTAAAAAAAAAGCAAGCTTACCTCTGACCTCCCCCTTATACCTTTCTCCAGTCACCTTAAAATTATGCCCCCCTGGTGTTTGCCATTTTCACCCTGGGAAAAAGTCTCTGACTGTCCACTTGATCGATGCCTCTTATCTTGTACACTTCTATCAAGTCACCTCTCATCCTCCTCCTCTCCAAAGAGAGAAGCCCTAGCTCACTCAACCTATCCTCATAAGGCATGCTCTCCAATCCAGGCAGCATCCTGGTAAATCTCTGCATCCTCCCTAAAGCTTCCACATCCTTCCTATTATGAGGCAACCAGAACTGAACACAATACTCCAAATGTGGTCTAACCAGAGGTCTATAGAGCTGCAACATTGCCTTGCCGGCCTTGAACTCAATACCCTGACTAATGAAGGCCAACTCACCAATCACCTTAATAACCCAATCAACCTGCAACCTTGAGGGATCTATGGATGTGGACCCCAAGATTCCTCAGTTCCTCCACACTGCTAAGAGTTCTGCCATTAACCTTGTATTCTGTCTTCAAATTCAATCTCCCGAAGTGTATCACTTCACACTTTTCCAGGTTGAACTCCATCTGCCTTTTCTCAGCCCTGGTCTGCTTCCTATCAATGTCCTGTTGTAACCTACAGCAACCTTCTACACTATCCACAACACCACCAACCTTCATGTCATCAGCGAACTTACTAACCCACCCTTCCACATCCTCATCCAAGTCATTTATAAAAATCACAAAGAGCAGGGGTCCCAGAAGAGATCCCTGAGGAACACCATTAGTCACTGACTTCCAGGCAGAATACGCTCCTTCTGCCACCATCCTCTGTCTTCTATGAGCGAGCCAATTCTGAATTCACACAGCCAAGTTTCCCTGGATCCTATGCCTCCTGACTTTCTGAATGAGCCTTCCATGGAGGAACCTTATCAAACACCTTACTAAAATCCATGTGCACCACATCCACTGCTCTACCTTCAAATGTGCTTTGTCATATTCTCAAAGAATTCAATCAGGCTCGTGAGGCACAACCTGCCCCTCACAAAACCATGCTGATTGCCCCTAATCAGCCTATGCTTCTCCAAGTGCCCATAAATTCTGTCTCTGAATCTTCTCCAGTAATTTGCCCACCGCTGAAGTAAGACTCGCTGGTCTGGAATCCCCAGGGTTATCCCTACTCCCTTTCTTAAACAAAGGAACAACATTTGCCACCCTCCAATCATCTGGCACTACTCCTGTGGCCAGTGAGGATGCAAAGATTATCCTAAAAGATCACTTATCTACCCTAATGTTTTTCAAAAGTTCCAGCACATTCTCTTTCCTCACGTCGACATGCCCTAGCGTATCAGTCTGTTGTACGCCTTCCCCACAAATGTCAAGGTGTCTCTCACTGGTGAATACTGAAGCAAAGTATTCATTAAGGACCTCCCCTACCTCTTCCGACTCCAGGCACATTTCCTCATTTATCCCTGATCAGTCCTACCCTTACTCTTGTCATCCTCCTATTCTTCACATACGTGTAGAACGCCTTGGTGTTTTCCTTAATCCTACTCATCAAGACCTTCTCATGCTGTCTTCTAGCTCTCCTAAGTCCATACTTAAGCTCCCTCCTAGCTACCTTGTAACTCTCCAGAGCCCTGTCAGATCCATGCTTTCTAAACCTTGGGTAAGCTTCTTTCTTCCTCTTCACAAGATATTCTACGTCTCTTGTCAACCACAGTTCCCTCACTCTACGATCCTTACCCTGCCTCAATGGGACAAGCCTATCCAGAACCCCATGCAAGTACTCCCTAAACAACCTCCACATTTTCGCTGTGCACTTCTCCAAAAACATCTGTTCCCAATTTACGCTCCCAAGTTCCTGCCTAATAACATCATAACTTCCCCTCCCCCAATTAAATACTTTCCCATATCATCTGCTCCTATCCCTTTCTGAGGCTATGGTAAAGGTCAAGGAGTTATGGTCACTGTCTCCAAAGTGCTCTCTCACCGAGAGATCTGAAACCTGATCAGGCTCATTGTCCAGTATGGCCTCTCCTCTAGTCAGCCTGTCCACATACTGTATCAGGAATCCTTCCAAACAAAGCCAGCCGCATCTATCCCCTTTATGCTAAGGAGGTGCCAATCAATATAAGAGAAGTTGAAATCACCCATGACAACAATCCTGTTATTTCTGTGCCTTTCCGAAATCTGCCTCCCGGTCTGCTCCTCAGTGCCTCTGCTGCAATTGGTCTGTAGAATACTGCCAATTAGAGTGATTGCTCCCTTCCTGCTTCTGACTTCCACCCACACTGACTCAGTAGATGATCCCTCCAGGACATAATCCTTTTCTACAGCTGTGATACTGTCCCAGATCAGCAGAGCCACTCCCCCAGCTCTTTTTACCTCCGTCCCTGTTCCTTTTGAAACATCTAAACCCTGGAATATTCAGCAGCCATTCCTGCCCTTGTGACAGGCAAGCCTCTGCAATGGCCACAACATCACAGTTCCATGTACTTACCCATGGTCTAAGTTCATCACCCTTGTTCCTAATATTTCTCGCATTAAAGTAGACACACTTCAGCCCATCCAGCTGACTGCAATTTTGCCTTTTCTACTGCCTGTCCTTCCTCACAGTATTTCTACATGCTGCATCTACTTATACACTAAATACACCAACCTCTGACCTATCACTTGGGTTCTTATCCCCCTACTGAACTAGTATAAACCCTCCCCAACAGCTCTAGCAAATCTGCCCGCAAGAATATTGGTCTCCCTCCAGTTCAGGTGTAACCCATCCCTTTTGTACAGTTCGTAGCTTCTGCAGAAGAGATCCTAATGATCAAAAAATCTGAAACCCTGCCCCCTGCACCAACTCCTGAGCCACTCATTCATCTGCCAAATCAACCTATTCTTACCCTCACTGGCACGTGGCACAGGCAGCAATCCAGAGATTACTACCCTTGAAGTCTTGCTTTTCAGCTTCCTACCTAGCTCCCTATATTCCCTCTTCAGGACCTCATCTCTTTTCCTACCTATGTCATCAGTACCAATATGTACCACAACCTCTGGCTGTTCGCCCTCCCCCTTCAGAATGCCGTGGACCCAATCAGAGACATCCCTGTCCCTGGCACCTGGAAAGCAACATACCATCTGGTAGTCTCTTTCATGTCCACAGAATCTCCTGTCCGCCCCCTTACTATCAAATCCCCTATAACTACCGTTCTCCTCTACTCCCCCCCCCCCCCCCCCCCTTCCCTTCTGTGCCACACAACCAGGCTCAGTGCCAGAGACCTGGTCACTGCAGCTTTCCCCTGGTAGATCGTCCCTCCCAACAGTATCCAAAGCGGTATACCTGTTATTGAGGGGAACGGCCACAGGGGTACTCTGCACTACCTGCCTATTCTCCTTCCTTCCTTCTGACAGTCACCCAGCTGCCTACCTAATTACGTTTCAGTCTTCTGTCCCAGAAGAAGGAAATAATTTCTTAGATGTTTCCCTTTCCCTATGGATACTGATTTTTTTCAAATTTTCTCCTCCACACCATTGCAAGGAATGAAGAACATTTCACTTCAAAACTCTTGTCACATCATTACTAAAAGTTTGTGAGCATCAAAACAGATGATTCTTTCATTGAGCCATAACATTTTTAAATAACCACATCAAGAAATACTACAATCTAGGTGTATTATAGGAAGGAGAGCAACTATTACCGAACCTTATATTCATTGAGAGTGCAAGGTTAGTCTTGGAGTCAACCTGCAAAACACCCTTTTAAGTTGTTTGTTTAGGGTTTCGACAGGTCGTATGCCCAAATTATGGCAGTTGATTGGGTGAACACCCATGGCAAATATTTTTGGAGAGGCAGTGCTTCTTTATATTGGTGTAAAATAACTACAGTTTGTGACACATTTGTAGAGCTTTTACTTTTTTATCGCACAACATTTCTCAGGTTTACCAAACTAAGAATAAGCATTCATAGCAGTGAGTACTATTCTTTAATATTTCTTTAATAGACATTAGGTATATGGTTGCATCAGTGAAAGAAAAGACAAGTAACCTCTCAATTCATTTTGAAATCCACTTCAAATATATCAGTGATTCTAGATTCTTTGTGTTAGTCTGATTTATGTCATCGACTTGATTTCTTCCTTTCAACCCAAGGGGCAGAATACTAGTGTTATATTTTTTTAGTGCTAAAATGTACCAAGATTAAACATTAGATATCTCTGTGCCATTATACTGTCCATAGCAAATGATTTCAGTACCAATCTAAGTATCTGAGGACATCAAGAGCACATAACTAACATCTGTAAATGGTAAAATTCAATAAATCTGCTTAGTTTGGTTCCTTCCTTAGTTTTTCTCTATTTTCTTCCACAGGCAGTGATACCATATTTTCCCCCGTTTCACTGGCCCATGGCACAAGTTAGTATTGGGCTTTAATGTTGCATATTTAATACATAGCACGGCTTTTTAAAGCTGACCATGCACTGTCTTTTATGCTAAAAAGCAGCTTTGTTTTAACATAGATGACAGCATGCATGCTGGAACATTTGAAAATGTTCGCTTTCCTTCATGCCTATAATTCCATATGCATCTGGATTTTCTCAACAGTTTGGTATTCAAACAGCAAATTTTAAAAGCATTATAATTAAAAGTTAATCATCTATTTAGATTTTTGTGAACTTTGTTAAAGTTGGATTTTTCATTTACCATTTAATTTTAAGTAGAAAAATATGTTATTGAAGTAAATTGTAACTTGCAGAGATAACACTTGGGTTTTTGATTGTAATACATGTAACCTTCTCATTGGTACATTATAATCAGCCTTATCTGAGAACCCGGATCAAAGCTTTTACTAATGCTTTTAGTACCTTATTTTATTTCAGATATTACTGTAAGTTAACCACATATTTGCATGTTTGTAACTGCTTTTACCCTCTGCAGTTCAGTATTGGAGTTCATGATCCAGGTTGCACAATTCAATGCATGCATTAAAATGTGAACACAGTGCTAATACACTCGACAATAAATGTTCAAAGCCGCTTTGAATTTTGCTAATAGTTGCACCTTAAAGCCGGTAATGTAAGTAGTTCTTCAATGAATGCTAGTGTTAGCAAAGCTGATTTTTTTTTTAAAACACAGGATCACAATCAATCTCTTCAATAATGAGTTGCAATAAAAATGCTGATGAAGCACACATGCCCCCTCCTATTCCACCACGTAGACGACCTGAATCGGCCCCAACAGAATCGTCTCCATCTAAGGTGAGCGTACTAAAATATCACTTCAATATCATCTACCCAACTGTGTGAAATATTGCCCATGTGTGTCTTATTCACAGAAAAGCCAATTATTCTTTATCAGGTATAATGTCTTCATGTACTCTAGATGTTTTAAAAGTTCTTCTCTGCCAATGGATTATTTTGAATACCAGTCTTTTGTAGGCAAATGCGGCAGTAACATTTGACATAGAACAAACCCACACAAAGTAAATGAATGAAGTGTAACTGTTTTTGATGTTGGTTGCAGAAAGAATCTTGGTCTCTACACTCGGGGGGGGGGGGGTTGTTTGGAATAGAGCTATAGCATTTTATACGTCCACCAGACAGGGCCATATTTTAACATCTTCATGCTTTTAATAATGCAGCTATCCCTTCATACAGCAGTAAAGAGTTGCTCTGGATTTCGTGCTTAAGTCCTGGAGCTGAACTTGAACCCTGTATTTCCTGAGCTAGGAACAGGATCACAAGAATGCAAAAAAGTTATGTGGCTAATAAACACATCCAGCTCACTCTGTCAAGTTGATTTTATTAAGCTGATGGTCTGACCATAAAAACTCCAGCTCTATTTCAGTAATTGTGTGATATAAAAGGAAAAGAGCTGACATCCAAACAATAACTGATTCATCGATTTGCTTCTCCATTTCCTTTTCCATTGCACATTTTTATTATAAGAATAAAACAGGCTATTGAAATGCCTTGCATCCGTGCCTTAATGACTTCTGAAAGGTTAATGATTTTGGAAATTTTATGATTTGCAAGGCTATTCAATCAATTATGTACACTTCTCTATTTCAGATCAAGTCAAAACATTTGGACAGTCCACCTGCTATACCACCACGACAACCCACAGCTAAGGTTTACTCACCTCGGTACCCATTGTCTGAGAGGTCATCAATTTCGGAACCTCCTGACAGCCCTCCCAGCTTGCCACCTCGAGAGCCCGTACGAACACCAGATGTATTTACAGGCTCACCTTTGCCTCTGCAACCTCCTCCCATGGGTAGAAAAACTGAGCTGCCCAACACTTTCTTCCCCAATTCACCTACCCCTTTTACTCCACCTCTTCCTCAGATGCCTTCACCACTTGGAACTCGCAGACATTTGCCATCTCCTCCTTTGCTACAAGAAGACATTGGCATCGCAGCTGGACCACCTGTTCCACCAAGACAGAGCTCCACATCTCAAACAATTCCTAAGCTTCCACCAAAAACATATAAAAGGGAGCACACACATCCTTCATTCCATCGAGATGGACCACCTCTGCTGGAAAATGCCCATTCTTCTTAGCTATAAAGTATTTACATTAAACACTACAAACTCATGGAAACTGCTGAGGATGCAGCTTGAGGGAGAGGGTGTTTGTGGGGTGGAGACAGGCGGAATCTAAATGTTTCAGGCTGTAGGAAAGCTGTTAATGCTTGGACTGTGACATAGACCGGAGTCTCCATCCATTTACCTTATGTGTTTGCATTCAGGCAGTGGAGAACAGTTTGGACAGTTACATGTAAAAACTGAACCATGTTGACTTTGCCAGTAACTGAGAATGCAGTTGTGGGGTTGTTGTACCAGTGATAAACTCACATCAACGATGAAGGGTGGACTCTTGATATCAACTGGTCAGCAAGAGATTTGTTAGAGGAAAAAGTGGTTTGCACCTTCAACTTAAAACACAGGATTGATGTTTCACATAATCATGCCTTGTTTCTTTTCTGGAAATGCATTTTTTTGGTACCTAGAATATTGAGGAAATACTAGCACTGCTTAGTGATAACTATAAAACTTTTTAAAATGTGGGTACCTGCTACACCAAAGAAGCACATTCTTTGTGAAAGTGATTCAAGAACAAGTCTGACCAGAAAGATTCTTCAATGAGAATGTAGCACCTATCTTCATTAAACAAAGGAAAACACATTCAATTTTATCAGAATTATTAATTAAGCAAAGTGAATTTAACCCAATGCAGTAAAATGTGGAAACTAATCATTTCTGCATTTACACCTTCAGTGAGCTCTGACATATTATTCTCTTAAATTTGCAATTACTGACTTAAGTGACAACCCATTTCATAACATCACTGCAGTTTCTGAAATCATCAGGCAGAATGGATTAGTAAATTACTTTTAGGAATAATGTGTGGTGTCATGGTTTCATCTGGAAATGTGGTGAACTAGATTTGTTTGAAAATAACCAGTCTGATTTTAATTATTTCATAAACTTCAACTAGATTCTTGTCTTATAGCGTTGGCTATGATAAATATTAAACTATTTATTCAGGTGGCCAAATGTTCCCATATCTTATGCCATCTTAAATTGTTATAGGATACATAGGTAGAGAAGGTTGAAGCTGGAGCAGAATCGTTATATATGTTAATTCCAAAATAAGTGAACAAAATACACTGAGGTTAGTAGAGGCAAGATGCTGTTGAAGTAGCTTACGCTGCTTAATGTAAGTCAGATTGTGCAGTAATTTTTGTGTTTACCTGTGATGAAAGAGTAACATTGCATTCCTGAATTGGGTCTAAGTGGGGTGACCATTGACTCTTATGGATGCTTAACAAAGGCCATGGAGTATTCAGATACTTTACTATACAGATACAGTTTTAAGAGGATATTATGAATTTTATCCTTGGTTTATAATGTCCCAAAAACCACATGACAAGAAGAGAAGTCTAGAATAAAATATGACACACTGCAATACATAAGAATGCTTTGTACTGCTTCATCAACACTCTAATAACCAAGTGATTTAATACTGTAGTGGCTGTTCTTGGCCTTATTCAGTATCCTCCAAGATAAGTTAGAATGTTCTGTTTTAGCTGTTACTGATGACCTGGATCATCATCTTTGCCTTAAGAAAAAAACATCTCTTTTTAGCTTATTATTTAACATTTTCAAAACACAGTTTTGTATAAATTAGTCAGAATTATCCATTCTCATTGTTTTCAAATCAGCTTCATTTCTATTCAAAACATATCACACCGTCCCATAAAGATGGCAACTAATTTCTGTACAGCTGTTCACCTCGTGTGACCTCAAATGTTCATTAATTCCTGTATTTGTTTTCCCATTGATATTACATAAAATGCATGTGGGTCAGAAAAAGGGAATGCTGGATGTTTAAAATAGGAACTATTTCATTTTATTCAAGCAATGGTAGATGCAGCATGGGACTTAATAGTGAACCTAATCCTGAACTGTGGTGTTTATAAATGCAGATCTAAGCAAAAGGAAACTTAATGTTACTATTGGTCGAAAAGTAATGATGTTATGATCTGGGTTACTCATAAGGCTTCATTCCAGTGTCTTACATTTGTGGTTTGAATAAACACACCTAATGCATGCTAATTTTCAAATAAATCACTTATTGCCTCTACAATAAATAAATTCACCTAAACTTAAATATACTGTACCTAAATAGATTTCATATTGTAGGTTATTATGCTTTATGCAAAATATTTCAGCATATATGGGACAGGCAAACAACATAAAAATGCTATCATTTCAGCAGACTATTTAAAGCACTTAGACATGCCAATGGCTTATTTTTGTTCAGTTAACCTATTGATATTGATAGGGCTACCAAATTTAAACTGTTATGGGTATTTACAGTATATAGCCCTGAATAAAAGGCTTAATTGGCATTAAATAAAATTGTTTTTGAACAAAAGTTCAGTTTGTGGTGTTTTCATTGATTCTGTAAATTTGAAAAATGCTGGAGGCCTGGAAGAGGCGTGGATATAAAGTGCAAAATGAAATTTGTCATAAATTTGATATATACACAATTTTATGAATCATGAGCTAAATAAGTCATAAACTACTGAATCTTTGTTAGCATGATATCAAAACATTAATGCTGCATAATGGAAGAATCGTATTTAAGCCCATTTATCCAGTAGTTTTGGATGTAAAATATTTTCAGTTTCATAAATGCCAATGTCATTGAGAAACCCTTTGCATATTGTCCCTGGGTCAAGATTTGTTGTATCTGTTTACCAGTTGATTTTTTTTTCTTCTTGACCCATGTGGAATGCTTATTGGATCTTTTAAGTCTAGCAGCACACGTAAACCACTTGAGAATAACATGCATGCTATTTTCAGTTTAATAATGATCCCACTGTGAAAGGCAGTGAATGCACAGAAAGAGAAACTTGGGGAATAATTTTAAAAGCATTCAAAGGGAAACTCTAATGAAAAAAATATACGAGCAGTGAAAAATTGTGTATCAGTTTCTTTCATTTTCAGGGTTACATACCAGTTGGAAAACACCATTACCAATGTGCAGTTCAGTTTTTATGGTTAATATCAAGTGGTTGTGGTTAGGCAAATGAGAGAAACCACTTGGGAAAAATATGGTGAAGGCTTGACTGACTATGGGCTGGAATCCATAGCTGTTATCTCGACTGCAGGTGACTGATGAGACACTTTCCCTTTCTGTACATCTTATGTAGATAATTAATATTAACCTTATCAAAGTTACATTAATTACATGTCATTCAATGCAGTAAAAGACTTAAGTTAAATTCATATTTGTTGTTTCAATAAAACCATTTGGTCATACTTTTTTTCTATACTGATAACAATTTTTCTTTAAAATTTTATATTTGATGACCACATAAGGCAGGGCAAGGAATACATAGGATTTTTAATGAAAAGAATGGCCAACTACATAGATCTGCAAAAGGTATAGCGTCTCCTGATAAGCGCATTGAATTTTTCAAAATCTATTTTGTAAAGAGTTAGGGACATTCAGCCCCTTGTGCATGTTCCACCATTCAGCCAGATCATAGTTGATCTGTACCTCATCTTCAATTACCTGCTGCTCGATGTTTCTCTTGAGGAATAGTAAACTGTATGAGCCTTCCTTCTTAGAAGAAAAATTTGCAGCAAATCACTGCAACAAGGCTGGTGACCCTTGATGCATTAAAAAAAATTGTTTCAGCCTGAGTGATTTGCTTTGGTTTAAATGAAGTCATTTAACCTGTGACTGAATGTGTATTAATGCGCACTGTACTGTTTGTGCCAGGCGCATGTCAGTTTTAGTAGCTGCCAAATGTGCCTTTTTTATTACATCTCAAATTTCTTTTCTGACCTTTTGAGCTAATTTTCTTTCTTAATCTTTTTTATTTTTGAACCAAGTTGGGGGTTTGTATTTCCAAATAGGTGCATCAAAAAACAAGTCTTTCAGCTACAAACATAAAATGTACATATCGGTGATAAAATTTTATGTGTATATATGTAACTTGTTTTAATGGCATGGTTATTTGCAGCTTTGATTATATGTAAAGATTAGATGAAGTTGACCAGATTTAAGAACAAAGCGATAATCTTTTCTGGCACATCTAATACGACCTGTGTACTTTAACCATGTCTGTAGAATTTAGTATTCTGTGTTAGGAATAACAGTATTCATTTTGTATTTAAGTATAATAATGGATATCTTTTTCCTTGTATTGATTACACTGAGAAGTAGTTTAAAAAATGGGAGCAAGTATATGATGGCTAAGCAACGTTTGACTTACAAAATAGAAGCCAGGGAAAATATACACAACAAAATAAAATTGTTTTTGCCTTATGAACTCTCATCCAAAGTGTATTAGACTGACGTATTTTTAATGTGTTGAACCAGGATGTTTTGTTTCTTTCTTGGGCAATTATTTTTAAAGAAATCTTGAGTCTTATTTTTTTTCAACTGGTATGTAAATCCTAGAATGCTTTGCAATGGGAGTTTTTGCAGTTGCCTATTTTTTGTGTGTAATTGGGTTTTATTCTTTTTAAATGGTTATGTTAAATTTCCAGGTGACAAATGTTCTGTTTTCCTTTTAATTTATATTTTAAAAAAACTGTATATTAAAAGTCTTTGAAACTTGTTACTAGTGTTTTCTTTTTTTTCTATTCATATTTCTAGATGCAGAGTTTTGGATGTCAGAAAGCTTTAAAACATCTATAATGTTGTATGCAAAATTGATTATAGTTTATATCCATTTAAAATCTTCATGTGTTTCAAGGACAAATGGCTATTTCCTTCAGATACAGCAAACCAAACATTATTTGATAGATCTGAAATTTTAAAATATCCAACTTGACTGAAGCTTCTTGAATATTTATTTGAATATGTTGGTGTCATCTTTTATCCTTGCCTTCAATTATCAAAGAATTTTTATTTTCCAAAAATTCAAAGAAGCCCAACCAGTCAAATTGAACAGGTTCAATGCACTGTGTACTGAACAATATTTAACCTAATTGAAGATTATTAAAAAATAGTTTACAGTTCAATATTTTTGGCAGTTCAGATCCTCATTTTCCCAATGTGATACTGTTTGCTTTCACAGTGTTGTTTAATTACATAAGACACAGGAAAATATGGGTAAAAGAGTTTTTCGGGAGCTAAGTCATGAATCAGCAATATTTTCAATGCTAATTGAATTTTACCATTTTTCTTCAATGGATTTCAAAGGCAATGTGCTTGAAGCCAATCCATCCACAAATCTGCCTATCACCCCAAACCGAATTAATCAGATGCAATTTTTTGCTAATTGTGCCCTTCATGGAGCTTTCCTACCTAAAAAAAAAATAATGTCCTTTTCTTTATTTACTAAGAAACTGACTACTGAATACTCTGTGTGTGTGTGTGTGTGTGTGTGTGTGTGTGTGTGTGTAATATATAGCCTTTCTAAAGTCATTTTCAATCATTTAAAATTAATGCAGGCACTGATTAGAAATATATTTGTGGAAAAAGTCATTTTGGATACTTAATAAGCACCAGCTCAATTTTGGGTTCTGAGTCACTTTCTCAGTTCTCTTACTATGATTCATGGCAGATTTTACAATGGTAAATAGGTTTGAGGTGAAGCTAGATTTTTTTTTTAAAATGGTCTTCTCAAAACTCATTCTATTTTGAGTGCTAACTGCACTCAAAGCAGGAACTCTTAGCTTTTTCTCCCTCTTCCTCTCCCTCTCCATGGAGATGTCTGTAAAACTTTGTCCATCTTGTGTCTCTTCTCTTTGGTTCCTTTATCACAAATGATACCAACTTTACAAAAGTGCTGTGCAGGAAGCAAGAAATGGGGGAAAGTGCTATGGGTAATCTCGGAGGAACTGGGGAAAAAGAGAGATTGGACTGTAGGGATGAGGAAGGAGAGAAGACAAGGGCATTGGAACAAAAGGATGAGCTCAATAACTGTGAGTATTAGGTGAAAAAACATTAATTGGGAACAACTCTCCTCCCTTTCTCACCACAAGTTGTACCTCTGGGTGAGAATACTATGGCAGAAAATCTCCAGTTCCAATTCCTTGAGACCAAGCAGCATCATGATTATAAGTAACAATCTTTAACAGTAGTTTTTTGTATAACTGGTGGAATTTTTAAATGCTAGCTGTGTGCAATACTGTGGTTTATATAACATTTTAATATATTTATCTAGCAGTGGTTAGAACCCTCAATCCATTTCGGCATGAATCCTAAATTCACAAGCTTTCGGACATGAGATGTTTCAGTCTATGGATATTAAGACTGGAAATAGTCTATTGAATGTACATTAGAGAGCATCTTTCTACTGGAAGGATATCAAAGCCATGGAGTGGTACTTAGCCAAACTACTTGAATGATAACAGTGATGACTAGAAGTGGTACTTCCTTCAGCAAGGAATCGGAACAGTTCTGAATTGTTCAGTATGAGTATCAAGAAAATGAGGAAAATCCTACCAGTATGGGTGAGTTGCTAAACTTAAGTAGTCAAAAGAAGTAAGGGAAGGATTAGCAGAATTTATTTTTGAGCAGAGGATTGTTAGGACCTGGAATACTCTACAAGAAACCTTGATAGATGCAGACTCCAAAACTACATAAGAGGGTGAGTAAACGTTTGAGGGGTGGGGTGGGAAATAAGAGTCTGGAGGTAGGGGAAGGGACAAAATGGTTATCTTTAGTCGGGCAGGCAGAGAAGTGTTGGGCAATTCCTCCCATGCATGAAAGATCTTTGATTCAGTCCAGCCAAATTTAAAGCTGCAACCCAGCACTCCAAATATATCTCTGGTTACCAACAGAAACGTGCCCCTTCCAAGGACTTTTAGAAGGGTAAGGGAGTATTGAATGTACTTATAAATGATATTAATAGTGTAATTTCATGTGGGTGAAAATGCCAAGAGTTCATACAAATTTTACAATTAGTAATATGGTTAGTCACAGTACACAACTCAACTCCATGTTTGGCCAATTACTAACTTTTTGTGCTGTTCTGTAGTTTGACTCTTTTAGTTGTGATGTACAACGTGGAAAGATTAGAACAATTGTGGATTGTGTCTAATTTATAATGTGTTTTTCTACTATTGATGCAAATCACTATTGGCAAAAAGATTAAAGAGACTGGCATCCTTTTATATTTATCTACATGACAGCTTGATTATAATCAAACCATCTGTAAGCGTGATGTCCTTTAACTGCCTGTGACTGCTTTGCTCAAGTGTGAAGGAAGTTAGCTCCAGGGGTGGGAGTAAAATTGAACTAGAGCCAATTGGGAGTAAACAGCTTTGTTATACACCAGTCCATTGGGAAATAAAATCAGCAGGGTGTGTAATGGGGCACCCAACCTGTTACTGGCTAATTTGCAGTTCCCTTCAACATCAGATCTCTCTCACCTTTGGAATCATATTGTCCTATCATGTACAAGATTGGCAATCTCTTACCTGCCCAAAGATCTCAGATTCTTTTCCCTGCCTCTGGCCTTCAATTTTCACCCACTTCCCAAACTTCGGATAAAATGAAACCTTGACCCACCCCTGTCACCGCTCCCACCAAAGATGGACATAAACAGAAGCCACATAGTACAACAAAATAGTAGACTCAATTCAGATTTTTTTAAATATGTTCATCTCATTCTTTAATGTATTTAAATGTTTTACATAAAACTGAAGCAAACATTAAGTATATTCAAATTTAATCGAGTTGTGACACTTTTCCATTTAATCACCATGTGTTGTCTAATCCAGGTTAAATTGCTTTAATGTATGATTTGCACAGGTGCCAATGAGTCCACTTTCTAGGCTTTTGCTTACATATTCTAAGTTTGTTCATTCTTATAAACATACTACAATCAAAAATTATTATTGATTGTTTGAAACCCTCACCAATCCATGTGAAATGGAACAAAAATTATTGCCACATCCATTAAATAAAATTAATGCATGTGGGAATAGGAAAAGTTTATGCAAGAAATTTAATAATTTCCACTAGACCGTGCCTTTTTTGGAAATTTTCAGAGATCTTTCAAAAATGTAAGATTAAACAGCAGTGCCACGGTCAAAGTCGCTCACAGGGACAGCCCTTTCTTCAAATTCTTGGTTTCCTATCACCACAGTGTCCTGTGTATGATTATTGTCAGATTTCTGCTTGCTCTCCAAACTGCAGGCATTTTGATTTGACCTGGAATAACAGACCAAAGATCTCCTTCAATATCCATAAGCATTAAGAACAAGATGTAGAAATACTTGGGCATCACAAGATCACAAGACAAGGGAGCAGAAGTAGGCCATTTGGCCCATTGAGTCTGCTCCATGAGCTACACTTAAAAACTATTCCTAGCTAGCCCCAATTTCCGGCCTTGTCCCCGTATCCCTTGATATCTCGACTAATTAGATACCTATTTATCTCCTCCTTAAATGCCCCTAACGTTTGGGCCTCCACAGCTGTACGTGGCAAAGAATTCCATAATTTCACTACCCTCTGGCTAAAGAAATTTCTCCTCATTTCTGTTTTAAACCGGTACCCTCTAATTCTAAGATTGTGCCATCTAGTCCTGGACTCACCCGTTAAGGGAAACAGCTTAGCCATATCTACTCTGTCCAGTCCTTTCAACATTCTGAATGTTTCAATGAGGTCCCCTCTCATTCTTCTGTACTCCAGTGAGTACAGTCTAAGAGCCGACAAACATTCATCGTATGTAAGCCCTTTCAGTAATTGAGCTATGTTATATAGATGATACTTCCATTTGTGCATGCTCAGAGGCTGAGCTCTAAAACATCTTCAACTTATTCTCTGAAGCATACGAGAGGATGGGCCTTACACTGAACATCTGCAAGCTAAAGGTTGTCCTCCCAACCTGCTCACACTGCACCACATTGCCCTCTGACAATAATGCTTCATAAAGAGACCCTGAAAAATGTGAATCACCTCCCATATCTTGGGAGCTACCTCTTGGTGAAGGCAGACATTGGTAATGATATTCACCATCACTTTTTGTACATCAGCACAGCCTCTGGTCAATTTGCAGATAAAGACCTCAGAATTCGTCATCTGTAAAATAATATTGTAAAGAGTAATCCCTGCCCTCCTTTACGCTTCTGATACATGGATTACTTGCAGCAGGCACTTCAAGGGACTGGAAATGTATACTCTCTGCAAAAAAACTTAAATATTTACTGGAAGGATTAACAAGCCAACATCCCAAGCATTGAGGCTGAGCTCAGTCAGCACTGTCGGCGAGGCCACGTTGCTCACAAGCCTAATGCCACACACTGTCATGGGAAGAGATTTCCAGGCAGACAGAGAAAAAGTTTCAAGAATTTACTCAAGACCTCCTTGGAAAAAATGAATATCCCTACTGACTTTTGAGAATCCCTCACCCAAGATCAGTCAAAGGAACTTTCAGTATGATAATGAGAACCTCAAGCCCATGCACCTGCAGCACACAGAAGCCCAATGTAACCCGTGGAAGGAAAGCACCACCTCACAAACTACCTGCTCGTCTGCCCTGTCTGTGAAGGACTCTACAGTTCACATTGGCCTCATCAGTCACCTTGGAGTTCTGGGGTTGTCCAAATTTCTGAGTCTAATGCATCTGCTACAGGTAGACTGATGAGGATGAGGTCAAGAAAGTTTATGCCTCATGTTGGGTTGCTCACTACCTGCCAAGGAGCCAGTCTGGCAATAATGTCCTCCAGCATCTGCTAGCTCAGCGCTATTGGTGATTGGTTTTTGAAGTACCTCATCCAGAGTACATTCTGTGCCCTTGCTACTTTCAACATGCAGAAGCACTGATTCATCAGCCGTGGGAAAGCGGTAGGTGGTAATCAGGAGGAGGTTTCCTTACCCCTGTTTAACCTAACACTGTGAAGGTTCATGGGGTCTAGAGTCAATGCTGAGTACTCCCAGGGCTGCTCCCTCCTGCCTGTAGGATGCCTAATGCCACCACCTCAGGTAGACCTGTGTTCTGTGTGGAGCAGTGTGAGGCCAGGATTGTGGAGGAGGAATCATTTGGAGGATTATTTCAATACACTGCCATTCCGAGTAGTAGGATGTTACAAATTTGGCACAAGGTATTAAAGAACAGAAGATGCACTGAATATATTGTTCATTAAAGGATTTATAGGGGCATTGCAACATTGGTGAATTGTTAGGTTGTGCACCGTGGGATAGATCTGTGTGTGGCTCAAGTGCTGACCAAGTTCAGTCCAGATTGTTAATCAGACAGGATCATGAGTTTAACCTGATTTGTGAAAACATGACCTCAATGGAAATGACATTGAGAAGTGCCGAGGAATGGTATCTGTCACCAGCACAGAGATGACTGTTGCCTTTAGCTAGGAGCTCCAATCCTGAAACAAAGTCTGCAGCATGTGGGTGTAGGTGGTGCCAATTCTTGCTACGGATAGAAAGGCAGCCATTCACCAGATGTCTAGTACTTTAAGGAGGCAGTGTTACATGTCAGAAAAAAACAACATATAACAATAAAATGTAACTCCAACCAGAGCAAAGTCACAATGTGAACCCTTCACGGAAACATATTTGTCCAACTGGAAAACAGAGTCTGCATTATGGATGGAGTGGAAGTGGGCTTGGGTAGATCTACATGTGAGTGGTAATGACAGGAAGCAACAAAATTTCAAGATCCAGGTACAGATAAACAAGCAGCTAATAGAATATTGCAAAATCTTTCCTCAGCACTGACAAGAGTCAAGCTCTTCGCAAAGTTAGGTTTGTCACATGTACATATTCAATTAAGTGCAGATGAAGATATTCACCTCACTTTTATTCCAAATTGCCATATGGAGTTACAGAGTCACTGAAAATTTTTCAGTTAACCATGAACAAGACCTTTCAAAGTTTACACCATTGCCCTTGTAACCAAGTTGACCTTCTCAGTATCTTTCTCAGCATTTTAGAAGAAGCTCTCAAACGATTACATGATGATAATGCGAAAGCTGTCTATCTTTGATTTAGAGTAGGTGAAGAGACTAGAAAACATCGGCAATCCTATTCCTGGTTTCCAGTGTTTTGAAAGGGATAGGGAGGGGGGGTAGAAGAGGAGGAGGGGTGGCGATACTGGTCAGGGACAATATTACAGCTGCAGAAAGGGTGGATAATGTGAAAGGATCCTCTCTAGAGTCAATATGGGTGGAAGTTAGGAACAAGAAAGGAGCAGTTACTCTTCTGGGAGTATTCTATAGGCCCCCCAGTAGCAGTAGGGATACTGAGAAGCAGATTGGGAGGCAGATTTTGGAAAGGTGCAAAAATAACAGGGTTATTATAGTGGGAGACTCCAACTTCCCAAATATTGATTGGCACCTGCTTAGTGCCAAAGGTTTAGAAGGGGTGGAGTTTGTTAAGTGTGTCCAGGACAGATTCCTGTCACAGTATGTTGACAGGCCAACTAGAGGGGATGACATATTAGATCTAGTTTTAGGTAATGAACCGGGTCAGGTGACAGATCTATCGGTGGGTGAGCATTTGGGGGACAGTAACCATTGCTCCATAACCTTTAGAATTGTCATGGACAAGGATAGAAGCAAAGAGGATGGGAAGATATTTAATTGGGGAAAGGCGAATTATGAGGCTATAAAGCGAGAACTTGAGAGTGTGAATTGGGATGACATTTTTGAAGGGAAACGTACTATAGAGATGTGGTCAATGTTCAGGGATCTCTTGCAGGATGTTAGGGATAAATTTGTCCCAGTGAGGCAGAGAAGGAATGGCAGGGTGAAGGAACCGTGGGTGACGAGAGAGGTGGAAAAACTGGTTAGGAAGAAGAAGGCAGCATACATAAGGTGTAAGCAGCAAGGATCAGACAGAGCTCGTGAGGAATATAGAGTAGCAAGGAGGGAACAAGAAGGGGCTGAGGAGAGCGAGAAGGGGACGTGAAAAGACTTGGCGAGTAGGGTTAAGGAGAATCCCAAGGCTTTTTACTCGTATGTGAAGAGCAGAAGGACGGCTAGAGTAAAGGTAGGTCCGATTAAAGACAAAGGTGGGAAGCTGTGCCTGGAAGCTGTGGAAGTGGGTGAAGTTCTCAATGAATACTTCTCTTCAATGTTCACCAAGGAGAGGGGTCTTGATGACACTGAGGACAGTGTTGGTAAGGATAATGTAGATATCAAGAGAGAGGATGTGTTGGAGCTGTTAGAAAATATTAGGACAGATAAGTCCCCGGGGCCTGACGGAATATCCCTCAGGCTGCTTCGTGAGGCGAGGGAGGAGATTACTGAACTGTTGGCTAGGATCTCTGAGTCCTCGTTGTCCACAGGGATGGTACTGAAGGATTGGAGGGTGGTGAATGTTGTCCCCTTATTCAAAAAAGATAGTAGGGATAGTCCAGGGAATTACAGACCAGTGAGCCTTACGTCTGTGGTGGGTAAGCTGATAGAAAGGATTCTAAGAGATAGGATCTGTTTTCAGTTAGAGAATCATGGACTGATTAGGGACAGCCAGCACGGATTTGTGAAGGGAAGATCTTGCCTCCCAAGCCTGATAGGGTTCTTTGAGGATGTGACCAGGAAGATTGATGAGGGTAGTGCAGTAGATGTGGTCTACATGGATTTTAGTAAGGCGTTTGACAAGGTTCCGCATGATAGGCTTCTTCAGAAGGTCAGAGGCCAAGGGATCCAGGGAAGCTTGGCCGTGTGGATTCAGAATTGGCTTGCCTGTAGAAAGCAGAGGGTGGAGAGTGTGCATTTGGATTGGAGGGCTGTGACTAGTGGTGTCCCACAAGGATCAGTTCTGGGACCTCTACTTTTTGTGATATTTATTAATGACTTAGATGAGGAGGTAGAAGGGTGGGTTAGGAAGTTTGCAGATGACACAAAGATTGGTGGTGTTGTGGATAGTGTGGAGGGCTGTCGAAGCTTACAGAAGGATATTGATAGGATGCAGAGCTGGGCTGACAAGTGGCAGATGGAGTTCAATCCGGTGAAGTGTGAAGTGGTACACTTTGGAAGGACAAACTCCAAGGCAGAATACAAGGTAAATGGCAGGATTCTGGGCAGTGTAGAGGAGCAGAGAGATCTGGGGGTTCATATCCAGATATCACTGAAAGTTGCCACACAGGTGGATAGGGTAGTTAAGAAAGCTTATGGGATGTTAGCTTTCATAAGTCTTGGGATCGAGTTTAAGAGCCGCGAAGTAATGATGCACCTTTACAAAACTCTGGTTAGACCACACTTAGAGTACTGTGTCCAGTTCTGGTCACCTCATTATAGGAAGGATGTGGAGGCGTTGGAGAGGGTGCAGAGGAGATTTACTAGGATGCTGCCTGGATTAGAGAGTATGGATTATGAGGAGAGACTAAAGGAGCTAGGGCTTTACTCATTAGAGAGAAGGAGGAAAAGGGGAGACATGATAGAGGTATACAAAATATTAAAAGGAATAGAGTAGACAGCCAGCGCCTCTTTCCCAGGGCACCAATGCTCAATACAAGAGGGCATGGCTTCAAGGTAATGGGGGGGGAAGTTCAAGGGAGATATCAGAGGGAGGTTTTTCACCCAGAGAGTGGTTGGTGCATAGAATGCGCTGCCTGGGGTGGTGGTGCAGGCTGATACGTTGGTCAAGTTCAAGAGATTGTTAGATAAGCATATGGAGGAATTTAAGATAGAGGGATATGTGGGAGGAAGGGGTTAGTTAGCCTTAGGAGTGGTTTGAAGGTCGGCACAACATGGTGAGCCGAAGGGCCTGTATTGTGCTGTATTGTTCTATAGCTTCTATGGTTAAAAAGTCACATTTGTAATATACTGGTATTGTAAATATGAAGACTCCTGCCAAAAGCTTCATATACTGTCCAGGCATTGACAGAGATCTAGAAGATTCAGTGTCAACATGGACAGTTCATCAAGAACAAGATCACCAAAGAGGCTCCTCCAAACGTGGAGGTAGCCGACATGTCCCTCTCAGAGACTCCATTGTCAGTTTTTGGTGGAAAGACAACAACAACTTCCAATGCTCATTCTAAATGGATTAAAATTTGATACTAAGGTCATGCACAATCAAGGCATTGAGATCAATTTTCACAACACGATATTCCTGAAGAATTGAAGACAATGGATCTCTATGCAAGTCCTTTCTGCTTGAATGGTTTATGTGGGGGAAAGGTATTTTGATTGCCCTGCACCATCCAGTCTCCGGCAGTACAGCCATAAGGTCTGCACACATTCCAAAAGAAACCTGAAGAGACAAATTCTCCACACTTGTTCAAATCTAATGAATCATCATTTAGGTAATTTACTGAAACATCATGCGGTGCTACATTCCACCATGGGATTCATCCCAGTGGAGCTGTTGATAAGTTTACTGCAGGAGGAGGGAATGAGAAGCACAGCAGCTAATGCCAAAGCAAAATCATGATTTATATCAGAACATCTCATTGGGAAAGGGAAAGGGGAAACAGTTCAAGCAGCCCGAGGGAATGAGAGGTCCTAGACCAACAGCCAGTGTGACACAGGGAGCTGGGATTTTGGTGGGTCTGGACAAGTCTGCAGTAAAGGCGATCCTTGTTCAGTTTGGAGGAAGAGTTAGAAGAGTCCACATCAACTAAATGATTGCAGCGAGAGACGACCAGAATAAAGAGGGAACTGCCTGATGAATTTATTCCAGATGTGGATGGAGAACCAACTACTGAAGAAGTGATGAACCTCAGCAGTGAGCTGAGCCAGAAGGTCACACACACTTCAGGTCAAATAATAACCACCAGAGATCCAAAAGCAGCCTCTGAGAAAACCAGTCAACAAAATCTGTTACTGTTGTGCACCTGTGAAACAAGCTTTCGATGAGGGAAAGTAGTGTGATATATTTCTGTAAGTATGTAAATGACATGTGCGTATGATATAATTATGTAAAGTTATGTAAGCACAAAATGGTAGTTGTTAGTCTTCATTACAGAGTTAGCCTATGTTCTAAAGCTCCTGGTATTTCCTGGAGTTTACTTAATGCAGCACCCACCAGCTCTACAATAGTGTCGCACAGACAGCCTCTCCACACCCTGCAATTCCCTTTGTCACAGCCACACACGATCTCATTAGTGACTTTGATCAGAGTTCTTTTAAGACTGTGGTGGATGCAGCAACCTGAGCTATAACAAATTAAACTTAATTGACCCGAAGTGAATACTAAGCGTAAAATATACTGTAAACCTCAGTTTACAGTGTTCCTTACTTCTTCCTGAATAACTTCCGGAAGGAGTTTCTGAATCCTTTTTGTTCTTGTTTCCTGCTTTGTTCGTTAAAAGCTGTCTGCTTATTTTCTTCCTTCTTGTAGAATTTGTCTGGCTCTTCTAATTTCATGGTCATGACAGAATTATCCTAAAACAAAAGTGAAAACTGTCATGGTCCCAAGCCATGAAGCTCTTTCACCTCCCACCACTGCATATGGAGGTGCACACAGTATCACCCAACTATCTAACCTTACCTAGACTAGCATCATGCAAGGATTAGCTTGTGTAAATATGTAGCCTGCGGTTGTCATTTTACTATTAAAGTACCTGCCAGGGCTTCAATCATACAAAATTTAACATTGAGCAACGTTAGGAGATATCAGGATCCACTTAGTCTTGGGGTGAGTTTTATTATTTAAAGAGGAGAGACAGATTTAGGGAAAGAATTCCAGAGGTTGGGGCTGGCCAGCTGAAAGCACAGCTGATATTGATGGAGCGATTAAAATCTGATAACTGCTGGAGAGCAGAGATAAGAGAATGCTGTAGGGGGGCATAGAGGGAATACAATGGAAACGCTAGTGAAACGAGGATGAAGTATTAAAATGGAAGTATTTATGGGGGGGGCACCAAAAGTGAGCAAGCCCAGGGGAATAGTGAACAGGAGAAGAGAATGGGAGGTCGGGGAATGGATTAGTCACCTCAAGAAGTCACAAAGGCTTGGATGAAGGTTTCAGCAGCTGATGAGCTGAGGTTATAAGAATGTTAAGAGGAAGGAGCTGGTGATGGGACAGAATGTGATCAGAAGCTCTCCATGCAATCAAAGGACTAGTTCGGCCGTGGGCAAGAGTCAGGAGGAAGGATGGAATCAGTGAGAAGGGAAAAGAGTTTGTGGAGGGGTCTGGAGGTGGGGCCTTCAGCTTCACCAGCACTTCGATGAACACAGCTTCAACTCTTCTAGTGCAAAGTGTCAGGGACATTGGAAGGCTGGACAGAATGTGGCATGGTGATGCTGCCATCAACAACATTCATTTGGAACCTGGAGTATTTTTTGATAATGTCATCAAGAGTCAACCTGTACATGAAGCCAAGGACTTTTGCATGGGGGTCACCAGAATAATGGTGCGTGCATGAGAAGATGGAGCAGGTGAGTGAAGTCCCACCTAGCTGTTTGATGGTGTTGTTCACCATATTAAAGGATAAGGGCAGGGCAAGAAGGACAAGTAGGTATAGATTGCCATGATAAAAACACATGGAATGTCAAGTACTGCGCCAAGAGTGATGGGAGATAGTATGTTCAGGAAATTCAAGAGCAGTTGTTTGCTTGCACACAGGGGCCTTCATGGTTTTTGACGAATGTTAGCAACAGATTTGAAATGCAAGAGAATAGCACTAATACTATTCATTAACATAATGAAATAACAGTTTCAGTTTTTTTTTACAGAAGTATGTGTCTTTTTCAGGGAGCATACAAAAGCCAGGAGAAAAGATATGGATGTTTCATTCACGGCAAATATACAACAGGCGTCAATCCCAAGAGAGGTAAGAAGCTTCATTTGCAATCCTGGCTTCTCTTCTTCAATACAAATAGTTCCCTCAATCTCGGGGAAAGTTGGATTAATGATAGAAAAATGAATGATACAACATAGCGGGAGGGGGGTGGTGTACTATTTGGCATCATCATATCCGTGCTAGACAAAAATGGACATTGGACGAGGCCATTCAGACCCGTTGGGTTTATGCTGTCTCACAGAGCAACCCTATTCCAATAATGTTCCCTCTAACCTGTTCACCCACATTCCCTTCAACTCCTCCCAGATTCTACCCCTCACCTACACACTCGGCGCAATTTAAAGTGGCCAATTAACCGTCCAACCTGCATGTGTTTGAGATGTGATAGGAAGCCCAGTCACATGAAGGATATGAAAGCTCCACATAGACAGCACAGGAGGTCAGGATGCAACCCAGGTTACCGGAACTGTGAGAGAGGCTATAACCTTACAGATTGCTGTTTACTTGGGGAATTTGTAAATGTGATGAGGGTTTCTGTCTCCACCAGTCTTTTCAGATAGTGAATTCCATGTTGTTCTTTGGGTTAAAAAAAAGTCTTCCCAACTTCCCTCTAATCCAACCATTTTACTTAAACCAATGTCCCTAGTTTATTTGCGAAGGGAAGTATGTCCTTCCTATCACTCCATTGGGCCCCTCATAATTTAAAGACTATAATTAAATCTCACATCAGATGCCTTAATCCAAGGAAAAGAACCCCTTCCTAGATATTGTCCAGATACCTAGAATTCCCCAGCTTTGGCAATATCCTCTTCTGCTTTCACATCCTTTCTGTAGTGTGGTGAAAGGAGCTGTACACAGTGCTCTCACTCTTGTCTGACCACTTCTCATCTTATATTTCTAGACAAGTATCCTGTGTTTCTTTTTAACCACACCTTCTTCACTTGTCCTCCTATCTCCAGAGACTGGTTAACTTGCACACAAAGGTCCCTCTGCTCCTCTACACTTCTTAGTATTTGAGCATGTGTTGTCCATTCCTTTGCCTTGTTTGTCCTCTCCAAGTACATGAATTCCGGTTCCTCTGTCTTTCCTATGAAATTCCTGTCCCAATGTCTGGCCCACACGTGGCTCCACCCTGAGGCAATGAACTGTGAGCTCCCTCTGAAAGCTGATCTGGCACATGCAGCCCATCAGCTACATCCAGAGCCCCAACACTGGCCCATGGTTTCCACAGGAATGCCAGGTACTGTGTAGAATTTCTCATTTGACACCTTGGTAGCAGTGGTTTATTCCAGTGGTATTTTCAGCTCTGGGAAAGTTATTGGAAGGGATTCTGAGGGACAGAATTTATTTCCAATTGAAAAGGCAAGGACTGATCAGGGATAGCATAGCTTTTGGAGTTACACAGCACGAAACAGGCCCTTTGGCCTGACTCGTCCATGCCAACCAAGCTGCCTTCCCGTGCTACTCCCATTTGCCTGCGTTTGGCCCAAATCCCTCTAAGTCTTTCCTATCCATGTACCTGTCCAAATGTCTTTTAAATGTTGTGATTGTACCCACCTTTACCACTTCCTCTGTCAGCTCGTTCCATATACCTACCACTCTCTGTGTGAAAGTGTGTATAGTTGCTGAAAATAAGAGTATTGGTTCTGGAAAATAAGATTATTGGTTCAGGCAAAAACATGCAACTTGCATCATCTGGTGTCTGCATGAGTGCTGTAATGCTTCCACCCGGGTAGAGTGAGCGACGAATGTATGTTATGAATATGATGAATATTAATAGTTTGAGTTATGCTCTGAGGGAGATCAGAGTGTTTTATGTGTATATACCTGGTGTGTGTATGAGCAAGGGAGTCAGAGTCCTGGTGTGTATGATGGCCCCCACCTATTCATTTTGTTGCAACCATTTCATTAGAGTCTGATCTCTCTCACAGCATAACTCAAGCCATTAAAATGGGACAAGTAAATCTGTCAAAGATCATATCATTCATTTCTCTTATTAGCAGCCCACAGTGTTTCCAAGAAACCAGGTAAAGTAAAACTCCGTTAATCCCGCACTCTTTGGACTTTGGTGGTGCAGGACTGGCAGATTTTCTGGACTTTTAGATGTCATTCCAACTAATACCCCTTTTCATTCACTTTTTTAGTACACGGTACAATAAATTTTCCTGTAAACCGCATGAGTTGAAAGGCAACATGGGAAACGGGACTCTGGTGAGTTTAGAGGAAGTGCAGGAAAAAGAAAGTGGTGAGTTTTAAGGGAGAAAGGGAACCAGGGCCTTGGTGTGTTAATGGGAGGAAGGGGGTCAGAGCCCTGGTGTGTTATCGGGAGCATGGAAACTGGGACTCGGTGGGCCAGTGCCAAACCATCAGGATTTCTGGACAAATAGCAGATAATCAGAGTGACTCTATACCAACCTTGTCAGTCTTGTATGAAACATCTGACTTATTCCATACCTCTTTTGTTAGGAGTTTTGAGTTCAAGACCACTGGTTTATCTAGATAAGAGATTTAAGATAGATACATTACATTTTCTGATTCCATCCATGCATCTGAAGCTTTAGATCTGTGTGAGGAAGAGATTTCTTTCTGGGAGTTTCTCGTCCTGGATACTATCATCTCAGGTGGGTCAGACACTTTGGCTTTCAGTGATGGGCTTCTGGTGTTGGTTAACACTAAAGAGACAGGAAATTTCAGATTTTCAACTGGGGCATTTGTGAAATCTGGTCTGGAATAATTCTCTGATTCTGTTTCATTAAGCACATCGTAGTCTGCTTCATAGCAATGGTACTGGTACATCTTATTGGGGTCCTCTTGACTGACAGGATGAGGGGATATGAGCTGTGAAGAGTAATCATTGGTTTCAGACTCACTCGCGGAATTGTAGTCTAATCTTTTCATGAAATGTATGTCCAAGCTGGAATCAGAAGATCTGACTGAGAACTGATCAAACAAAGAGGCATCTTGAATGGATTCTGCATCTTCAGAGTGAATTGGAGTTTCCTGTAACTCGTGTCCGACCTTTCCTCTCAAGGCTCCGTACATTAATTCCTGGGAATCAGGAGAAAAATTCTTTCCATTGTTCACTGAGGAACATTTTGGATTTGTGAGGTATGAGCTGTTACCTGGTTGACTTAAGAGGGATCTTGCTTTGTTCAAGTTGAACTTGTCTATGGTTTCCCCGCAGAGAGGCTCGGTTTTTGATGCACCTGTCACTGGTGGTAATTTATACTCTAGCTCAAGGTCACTGGTGTAAAGTGGGCTGTAGTCCAGATCATCAAGTCTTTGGTGTCTTCTGGGTGTTTTGTCTAACCTCAAGCTCTGAATTTGTTCCATTCCTTTCATCTTGCTCTGTTGTGCCTGTGTCATCATGCACCTCAAATCAAAATAAAATCATTAGTTTTAATTGGTTTTCTACTTTAAACCTACTATTAACACTACAGAATTTACCTTATGGTAATCGACTAAAATGGGGTGTGGATATTATTACGTATGTTCCCTTTGTTACTAGACTGAAAAAGATTTTTTTTGAAAAATTATCACAAATGGTGGCAGATTTTAATAGTATCTTTTCTGGTTAAATAGGCACGTGAGTGGCAAACTGCCTCCTGTTTACGCTAACGTTCTGACCATCACCATTTTGGATGGACTTCTTAGTAGAGTGTCTGCCTTCCTCGGACAGAGTAAGTCAGGATTCTGTGATGTATATTGGGATCTTTGTGCAGTTTGGTATGTAATAAGGAAGGAGGGAGTGCACTACTGACACTCTGCCCATGGTCAGCAACGTTCGGCATTGGAGGCTGTTCACAGAATGACCCAGTGTCTACGTGTTGGGGCAGTTATTAGTAACAATGTTCCTGTCTCACTGCCTGGCCCACGTGGCTCCACCCTGAGGCAATGAGCTACGAGCTGCCTCTGAAAGTTGATCTGGTACATGCAGCCCACCAGCTATGTGCAAGTTGACCCGAAGCCCCAGTGCTGGCCCATGGTCTCTGCAGGAATGCCAGGTATATGTTGCAATCTCTCATTTGATACCTTGGTAGCCGTGGTTTATTCCACGTGGTAATATTTTCAACTCTGACAGGCCAAGGGTGAGTTTGAATGAACTGCCAAGATGCACCATTGTCCCTCGCAATCAAAATCCTCCACTGGTCTTGTGCACTCATAGGAACTGGTGGCAATTAATCCAAATGTGCAGGTGTCTAGCTAAATCCCACAAGGCGTGCACTCCCTGGATCCCTGAAATATACACCAACTCGGTAGTTACCAGCGCTGGCCGATGTTATTCCTGCAGGTATTTTCTGTGAGGAAGCTACATACAGAGAGGTCATCCACATGACTGATAACCCAGGCCTCCTCATGCGTAGAGGTGTAGTACATCTTCCTTTCACCACTTGGTTTCTCAGACACCTTTGAAGACATGTTCCTGTGCCCTAGTAGGGCAGGCAGTGCAGCAGTTTGGAGGAAAACATGGAATGAAACCAATGTCCAGAGTGGACATCGAGAATCTGACCCTGCAGTAAAGGCTCCAATATTTTTGACTTGCCACATAAGATATGGAAGGCTGTGAATGGATTCACTGCAGTGGCAGCTTGGTGCATGAAGGACATGCTAGTTCTCCGGAATGTGACTCTGGCAATCCCAGTCAAACTACGGATTATGTAACAACACTCTGACCTCCACCAAATTTTACAGTGACATTACAGAGATGGTCTCCCTCTCCTCGAAAGCATTAGACTGATTAATTAACCTTAAACTAAATTTATAACTGTAGCCCTGTCACCATATAAAACAGAGAGTGATTAATGCAGTCTTCCATCTCACAGCTGCTATGAGGGGCCCAGACACAAATCCCACTGTCGGCTTAAATCCTATTCTGGTTCTCATTCTACCCATAAAATATCCACTGCTTGCTTACCTCTGACTGTAACATCTCTTGTCATTGCACTGATTGCCTGTTTGACCACAGAACCTATTTTCCCCTGTATCATTTTCCTGATTTTCCTTCTAAATTGATACATTTTGCTCCCAGTTCTCACTGTAATATAGCACATCTTAGCAATGGTCATGTCATCACCTCCAATTCATTCATTCAGTTTGTTTCTTATCTTTGATACGTCTGGGTAAAGAAGGCTCATTTGACCCTAACCTTCTGTTCTACAACTAATATGCAAATCATACATTCCTTTCCCCATTCAATGACATTATGACTTTTCGTTTTCACCTTAACCTGCGGTGCCAAAAGCCCAACATTTGATTATGCTTAACTTCCGTCTATTTTAGAACATTTCCCCAGTCCTCCATCTCTCCCCTCTTCATGTTTAAAATCCTTAAAATGCAAATTTGATAGATCTCTTTCACATTTTAAAATAAAGCATTCGTATAAATTGAGAGGTGGTATTTAGTAAGTTTAGCATGCTTGGCCTCAGGGCTATGATTCCCAAACCTCTCCACCTCTGGAGCAACAAAACAATCTGCTGGAGTAACTCAGTGGGTCGAGCAGCATCTGTGACGGTCTCTTGTGTTTCCACCTCTGGTGCTCTCCTGGTCTCACACTGGATCTGGTTACTCTGTGAACTTCATGTGAGAGCAAGGAATTTCATTGCACCTTGGTGTATATGACAATAAATTAATTGGATCTGATCTGATGTCAACTAATCAATTGCCCTGATCAGTCAACAACACTATTATTCTCTTATTCTGTGACAACTAAACTGCTTGCTTCAGCAGGCAATTCCTTACATGAGGGTCAAGGAGACTCTGAATTTCAGTCAGAACTGCAATAGTAAGTCCATAATCTAAGCCTCTTTGAAGAAATGTAATATCCCCACTGACCTGGGAATCTCTGGCCCATGACTATCCATTGTGGAGAAGGAGCATTTCAGGAGATTTTGAGAAGCTCCAGGCCACGTCATCAGGAGCACACAGAGGCCCTGCATAAGTGGTGGAAGGAGTGCATCCCCTCACAAACTAAACCTCTCTGCACCATCCACCACCTTCTGCCCCATCTCTGGGAGAGTCTGCTCTTCCTAGATTAGCTTCATTAGTCACCACAAAAGCTACAGTGAAAACAAGTCATCCTCAATCCTTGGGGAATGCCTGTGAAGAAGAAGATAATTCTATTGTTTGAATTACTCACCTTGTTAAGTGTTTTCTGTTCTGTTTGAGCAGTTCCTCATTATACTGTAGTAAATGGCTGTATCGAGAAAGGAAGATTTGAAAGTGCTGGATGCATATGGGCAGCAAGTAATAATCGGGATGGTTTGGTTCCGTGTGCCTTAGCATGTTCTATAAATAAAAGAGAAAATGACTTAATATTTGCCATCTCTACAAGGATAGCTTTATAGCAAAAGAACTTCTCTATCTGCTATATCTAGACAGCTTTTTAATTAAACAGGGAAGATTCTATCCAAATATTTATATGATTTAATTAGAAATATCAACTTGAAGACATCTTTCTGCCACATCTACCGTGTCACTAATAGGTAGAAAAAGAATGTCACTGGTGTTATTTATTGTGATTTACACAGATAATTACATTGTGCCAACTCTTTTGCATGTTTTCAAAAAGATTTTGGCTTCATGCTTAACGAGAGAAAGTTGAGACAAGATACATGACGTGGGGAGTTGGCGTTATACGGACTGCTCCTGTATACAGTCAGGTAGAGTAGAACTGGCCAAAGTTAGGGAGGTTGGCTACGTCTGAGGAAAAATGCACGGACACTTAGAAAGGAGTAGTAAAGAACTTGCGTTGTCTATCACAAACTTAGGGCATTCTAAAGTGATGAATGCCCCTTAAAATAATTAATAATTAAGTAACTGCCGGTTTTTATTGGTAGCCATTTGTTTTTGAATGTTTTTTATATTTTTCAAGGAGAGAAAGACTAAATAGCAGCATGGAAAGTCCCTAGATAATTCTTTTTGTTGAACCAGAATAAAGATGCAGATAGGAAGCCCACAATGGATCTGAAAACTCTTCCATACTTAAAAGCAGCATCAATATCGACTTTACCCATTCTGTGTGCCTGATGCATTAATTCCAACTGCCACATAGTTAGACACACAAGTAGCCTATGAACAAGGTAATTTGAGCAGAGTGCATGTTAAGAGGCACATATGTAACAGTTGTAAAGTTGTCAACACTGGTTGGTCACATTCCTTGAGCTGCAAAATGACCTCCCACCCCCACCTACACTCACCTTCCAATCCTATGTTCATTTTCTTAATCCAATGCCACACCAATGAAAACCAAGCAAATGTCTTTATTGCACAATAACTAAAAAACAGGGGAGTTCAATGATAGTGTAGAAAAATCTTCTACTTCTCCAAAGAGTTTTCTCTCTTTTTCTGAAGATTAATCTTTAATTCTGGGAGACTCTTGGGGAATAAGTGTATATAAAAAAATTGGAGACTTTTATTGGTATGGGTGGTTCCATATATTTAAAAGACCACCTGCTCATAGGTTGGACATACACTGACCTTGCATGTGGACAAGATCTTTCATTAATTAGTATGGAGACTATTGAGGAAGTGGGTGAAGAAGACCTTGGTGGCTTTCAGCTTTCCCATGAAGCATTCGCTTAAACTTTGCTGGTGGGGGGGGGGGGGGGGTGGTGGAGGCTTTGTTTAATATCGTCGATAGCTACCTGAAAGTGGCAACACCAGTAGAGAGGGTGGTAAAGAAGGCGTAAGCATACTTGCCTTCATCAGTCAGAGTGTTGAGTATAAAAGTAACGTTGCAGCCATATGAGACTTTGGTCAGGCCACGTTTGGAATATTATGTGCAGTTCTGGTCGCCCCGTTACAGGAAGGTTGTGGAGGTTTTAGAGAGGGTGCAGAGGAGGTTCATCAGGATGTTGCCTGGATTAGAGGGTATGAGCTATAAGGGGAGGTGGAACAGACTTGGATTGTTTGCTCGGGAAATGAGGGACGACCTGATAGAAGTTTATAAAATTATGAGAGGCATAGATAGCGTAGACAGTCAGGGTCTTTTTCCCAGGATAGAAATGTGAAATGCCAAAGAGCATAGGTCTAAAGTGAAAGGGGGAAAATTTAAAGGAGATTTATTATTTACATAGAGAGTGGTAGGTGCCTGGAACTTGCTGCCAGGGGATGTGGTGGAAGCAGATATGACATTTAAGAGGTATTTAGACAGGTACATGAACAGGCAGGGAATGGAGGGTTACAGACCATGTGCAGGCAGATGTGCAGTTTAAATTGGCATCATGGTCGGCACAGACATCGTGGGCCAAAGGGCCTAGTCCTGTGCTGTACTGTTCTATGTTCTAATAGGGGTGTTCAATTGAAAAGGGGCTGTTCTGCAAAGGGTCATCCATAACTTATTGTGTGGCAATATTCGTTACTTATTTTGTAGCAGTGATAAGAATATTTCACAGTTATGGCAGGGACTTTTCATCTGGAACCCATCATCCCAATTCTATGCAAACCAACCCTTGCCCACCCAACAGTCTGATCCCAGATGTGCAATGCTACTATCTGTTCCTTCTCAATAGTGAGCTGACCCAGATAACGTTCAGCTCATTCTAGTAATTAACTGCAGTTCCCAACACTTTATTTGTAGGGTTTGGGGAGATCACCCAGATGATGGGGTGAATTTCCAGCAACAACAGTCTGCAGGGATTTTTTGGCCCCCTGCAGCTCCACAGAGGTTTGGATCCCTCACCTGGGTCCACACCAGGCAGTAGTTAGTGAACGATGGGGCTGGGGGAGGAGGAGATGCTTCAGGGTGATCAGGCTAAGCCAGGGATAGGAGCTTTTCCCTTTTCCATTTCCAATGTCAGACACCTCAGCAGCAGTTTCCAACGCCACCTCTTCCTTTGTTGGGAGGGGCAGACAAAAGCTCTGGTCTCCTCAAGAGAATAGACAAAGAGCAGCTCTGATCAGGTCCTCACAATGACAGTGGTTGGCAGGAGATGGACAACACACCCCACCTGGCCAATCAGCACCTGGAAATCCCACTTGCCCAGTTGTGGTCCTTGTAATGCAGAAGCAGCAGCAGCACAGACATACTCCTACTGTACCAGAGACTCCCAGACAACCTCGACCCACTGCAATCCGCCTACCTCCAAAACAGGACGCTGTCTCCCTGGCCCTACACTCTTCTCTGGAGCATCTGGACAGTAAAGACACCTACATTAGACTATTGTTTGTTGACTACAGCTCCACCTTCAATACTATAATTCCAGGCAAACTCATCTCAAAGCTCCTAGACCTGGGACTCAACACCTCCCTTTGCTCAACACCTCCCTTGACTTCCTGACCAACAGACCACAATCAGTGAGGATAGGCAGCAACATCTCCGCCATGATTATTCGCAACACTGGTGCCCCACAAGGCTATGTCTTCAGACCCTTACTCTACTTCCCATATACTCATGACTGCATGGCCAGATTCTGCTCTAACTCCATCTACACGTTTGCAGATGATACCACCTTAGTGGGCCGTATCTCAAATAATGATGAGTCGGAATACAGGAAGGAGATAGACAGCCTAGTGACATGGTGTCATGACAACAACCTTTCCCTCAATGTCAGAAAAACAAAAGAGCTGTCATTGAGTTCAGGAAGGGGGGGGCCATGCACATGCTCCTATTTACATCAACGGTGCTGAGGTCAAGAGGCTTGAAAGCTTCAAGTTCTAAGGAGTGAACATCACCAATAGCCTGTCCTGGTCCAACCACATAGATATCATAGCCAAGAAAGCTCACCAGTGCCTCTAGTTCTTCAGGAGGCTAAAGAAATTTGGCATGTCCCTTTTGACCCTCACTAATTTTTATCAATGCACCATTGAAAGCATCCTATCCAGATGCATCACGGCTTGATATGAAAACTGCTCTGTGCAAGACGGCAAGAAACTGCAGAGATTTGTGGACGCAGCTCAGCACATCATGGGAACCATCCTCCCCTCCATGGACTCTGTCTACACTTCTTGCTGCCTTGGTAAAACAGCCAACATAATCAAAGACCCCACCCAGACATTCTCCCTTCTCGCCCCTTCTATCAGGCAGAAGATACAAAAGCCTGAAAGCATGTACCACCAGGCTCAAAGACAGCTTCTATCCCACGGTTATAAGACTATTGTACAATCCTATGGTACAATAAGATGGACTCTTGACCTCACAGTCCACCTCGTTATGGCCTTGCACCTTATAGTCTGCCTGCACTGCACTTCCTCTGTAACTGTAGCACTTTATTCTGCATTCTGTTATTGTTTTCCCTTGTACTACCTCAATGCACTGTTGTAACGAAATGATCTGTATGGCTGGCATGCAAAACAAAGTTTTTCACTGTACCTCAGTAATAAACCAATTTACTTGCACCCATTTCATTATGTGTGCACTGTACTATATTGAGAACTAAGGACAGACAGCAAGTGTGAAAGATCAGAAGAAGTATCCTGACTGTACATTGGTTGGGATGTGGGACAAAGCCCCTAATTTCTTGGTGACTACAATTATCATCAGGTATATGATCACTTTATCTTGGACGGTTAGTAACCCATGATGTGAGAATGGTTTGTGACTTGCCTGAAGAAGCAGAATGTATTCCTGGATACGATGAATTGGCTGAAAAAGCAGCACCAGTAGATCAGTTCTGGACTCAGAAGGGCTGTCCTGTGAGAAGAGACAATGTTTGTCAAACTGAAATAATTAGCATTCACATCTCCAAGAGAGGGATGTTGTGAATGTTAGTTATTTCTATGGAAGGTTAGAGAAATTTAATTATTTGAATAAGTTAGAGAATGAAAACAGGTAAAGTTTTTTTTAAAAATTAGATAATTGGTCAACATAGTAAAACATCATTTTAAACATTAGAATTTAAAAATGATATCTCATAAGTTTATCATTTATATGTGAACAACCTTCCCAGATTGTTCCCCTCCTTTCCTGTTTTCCTTTCTAGGGGTCGGCACAGTCAAGTTGGGCCAAGGAGCCTGTTTCCTTGCTGTACAGCTCTATGACTCCATGAGGCACTGGGAAATGATTCTATGAGGCCAGTTCCAGTGCTTCTTCCAATTGTCCATGTGTGAAGGCAAACAGTAAAGGCAATCTGAGAAAGCTGATTAGTCACCTACAAGTGAGCAATCAGTAGATATTTACCAAGCATGGCAACCCTGTTCATTCCCCCTGACTCTCTCACTAGCCTCAAGGTGGAGACTATTTTGATAGCTGTGATGGCGTCCCAACTGAGATTAGCTCAACGCAGACCAGTTTGGTTACTTTCTGGTGGTATGTAAGTGCCTCAAGTACCATCAAGAAAGCAGAACAAAATCTTCAGGATAAAATCCTATTTGATTAAAATCCTATTTGAATCCATAGAATAGTGCCTTTAAAAACACAATATTGATCCTTTCCTTTCAAAAGAAATTATAAAATTAAGAAGAGAAATTTGTTCCAAACATTGAATTCAATGAATTCTCAAATAGGAAGTAAACATTATCATAAAGATGTTAAGGATTGTCGTATGAATTGGACTGTTTTTACAGAATGCTTGGCATGGTTTTATATTTAATATTAGATATGATCTGCTCTTCACAAATGTTGGAAGGTGTTAGTAACCTTGCGTTGCCTGTTAAGTATGAGAGAATCTCCACTGCTGATGTTAAGCACAGAAATACACTCAGGAAGCTCCTTCAGGTAAATGATGTAATTGTCCAAAAACTTGTCCTGTAAAGAAACAAGATAACATACATTTACAGACTACCACTAACACAATAAAATTGGTTGGTTATTGAACATAAATTAATGTCATGAATAGGATCATTGTTAGATTTATTAATATTTACTTTTTCTCTTCATTCTTAAGGTCTCACTGTACCATTAATCATCCGAACGACTTGTTACCTGGTGTTGGTGGATGGCAGCAATGCCGAGTTTCAACACTGAAAGTTTAAGCTATCAGCTCATCTTAAAATTTTCTGGTCAACAGCAAAGAATGGTGAGAGCAACTATTCTGCATGAATACTGATAGCTGTTTCCAGTACTCTACTACCATACCATCTAACTGATCTGATTGGTTCAGACAATCTCCCATTTTGCCTTTCAACTAATCCAATAGGTTGACAATCTACCACACTTGTGAGAAGAATAACTTCCTTGCGAATTACAGTCTGGCAACAGGTTTGTATTTCTGCATCTGTAAAAGGGGAAAGATGGCTATGCTTGGAAATTCAATTTCATAACCCTGCTGTTTTTCATATGATGCAATTTTTTTCAGGAGCAAAATACAGTACAGGTCCTCCCCAGCTTACAAACATCTGACTTGTGTACAGCCCATACAAATAAACGAGCGTTTGGGAGACTGGCAGGATGGATTTGCACACTTCTGTAGGGCTGCAGACATCTTCTGGTGGGTGGAAACTTGGTTTACGGCTGCATTTCCAACTTGCAAACTGTTCAGGTTACAAACAGTTCACAGGAACAGAACCTTCCTGTAATCTGGGGAGGATCTGTAACAAACATCTCACGGTAATTTTGTGACACTTCAGAAATTCATGTGGGCACTTCCAGATATGAGTCACTCCTGTGACACAAAACTTGACAGCATTATAAACGATGAAGAGCATAAAGATAAATTGCACCAGGATTTAAACAGGTCAGTAGAATGGGCAGACACTTGGCAGATGAGATGTGAGATGATGCATCTTGGTAGGAAACATGAGAAGGTGTAATAATTAGAACAAAGGATACTGTTCTACAAGAGTTGCAGAAGCAGAGGGACCTGTGGTAAATGGATGCACATTATTAAAGGTGGCAGGGGAATTGAGAAAGTGGTTAATAAGGCATAGACGATTCTGGGATTATCAATAGAGTATAAAAGCAGTGAAGACGCACTTCCCTGTACCTGTGACACTTTACTCTGTATTCTGTTATTGTTTTTACCCTGTATTACCTCAATGCACTCTGTGCTAACTCAATGTATCTGCACTGTGTAATGAATTGATCTGTATGAACGGTATGCAAGACAAGTTTTTCACTGTACCTCGGTACAAGTGACAATAATAAACCAATACCAATACCTATGTAAACCAGTGGCCTGGCCTCAGCTGGAGTTTTGTGTTCATTTCTGGTCACCTCATTACAGGAAGATTGTGGAGGCTTTTGGGACAGTCCAGAGGAGGTTTTAGAGAATGGTTCCTGAGAAATGACAGTTACAAGGATAGATTGGAGAGGCCAGGACACTTTTTTAAGAGAAGGAAAGGCTGAGGGAAGATCTGATAGAAGTATTTAAAATGATGAGGGGTCTGGACAGAGTGGATGGTGGGATGGTGTTCCTCTTGGTGGAGGGGTCCAGGATTAGAAGTCATAAGCATACCAAAGGGGAAGAGAATTACGAGTGACAGAAGGAAAACATTTTTTTACACAGCATGTGGTTGGAATCTGTAATGCACTGCCTGCAGATGTGGTGGAGCCAGGTTCCATTGTGACCTTCAAGAGGGAAGTGGATAAATCTATGGAGAGGAAACCTTTGCAAGGCTGCAGAAAAAGGGCTGAGGAGTGGAACTAATGAGTAGCTCTAGTAAAGAGCTGGTGCATACATGCTGGGCCAAATGGTCTCCTTCTATACTGCAACTGTTCTCTGATTCATGCATCTGATATGGTTTTTGTATCAGTAGTGCACAGGATTCTGTCTCTGTCCATGTGTTACTGCTTTTGGAGTCCTGCGGGGAAATTGAACAACTCACCCTGGTAGCACACGTTGTTGGCTACTCCCAGATGAACTTGGTTTTCACATCTAAGCTCTGGATTGGACCCTGTGTTGGATAAGTCATTTACTTACTCTTCATACCTCCAACACCCAGCACTAAACCAGCCCCCTCCCAACTGCATTGATGTCACTTAAGTCCTCCCGAACCAATCACTTCCCTACATGGGGGCCACGATCTCCAACTCCCACCATCCTTTCCTCAATGTACTCCTGGCTACTTACTTAATCACGGCCCTAGGTCTTGATCCTTGAATCCCACCCGCCTCGATCAGAGCAGGTATTGTACACCCTATTCCATTTCTGTAACCACAATGCACATCCTGATCCTAACTCCTTCCCTGCCACCACACCAACCACAGCAGGAGGGCCCCAATTAGTTTAGACTACACCCCTACCCCTCTACTTAAACTAGAATATATTTGTAGAGAGGTGAAGGTTCACCAGATTGATTCTTGGGATGGAAGGGGGCAGTCCTGTGAGGACAGACTCAACAGACTGGGCCTGTACTCTCTCTCAAGCTCAGAAGAATGAGAGGTAATGTGATTGAGATATACAAAATTCTTATTACTTGGCATGGTGGATGCAGGAATGATATTTTAGAGATGATATTGGCTATTCTTTGGATTGGTAAACTTCTTTACCCAGGGGGTGGTGAATCTTCTGGAACTCTCTACCCAAGAAGACTGTGGATGCTCAGTCACTGAGCATATGCAAGAGAGAGATGAATAGTTTTTTAGATGTTAAGGAAATCCAAGGGATGTGGGATTAATACAGGAAAGTGGCACTGATGTAAAAGATCAGCCATGATCTTCTTGAATGGTGGAGCAGGAACAAGGGCTGACTGGCCAGCTCTTGCTCCAATCGATGGGCTGAATGGCCTAGTTCTGCTCCTTTGTCTCTGTCTTGTGAATTTCTTACATATCTTACCCCGACCCCATCACAAAATACCAAAAAATGCAGACCTCATTCAGTTGCACCTGAAATTTGCAACAGAGGCACACGATTGAAATAGTTGTCAGCATTCAGATTTTTACATCTGTTTAGCTCAGCTGTTTAGTGTACTAGAAATGTGAAACATGTATGCTTTGGATGTAAGAACTGTTCTTGGCAAATTTTTGGAGAGCTCACTTAGACTTTGGTTGTAGCTTAGCAAAAGGTTGAGGTGAACCTTTTGCCTGACGGTACCATTATTTAAAAAAAGCAAATTATCTCAATTACTTCACTTACCAACTTAAAAACATAAAACAAAACTTTACCTAAAGTAAATTAAATACTATCTCTCTTAATCTATTTAATTTCTTCTCAAATCTTTTCCTTGTTTTGCACTTTTATGTTTAACCTTTTTGAATTCTTTCCTGAACTTACTTGCAATCCCCTGTTCTGGTACTTTAGTTTCCCATTTTGAAGAGGATGGGAGCCAGTTCTATAAAAGATGCTTTCCAGTCAATGAAAAGCCTGGGTTGTGAGGTTGACATGGTCACATCTGCACTGTAAAGCATCTAAACTGATGCAAATAAGGTCTGGGAGCGAGCAGAGCTTTTGTGAAATCAACCACACTCCTCTTAATATTAGCTTAAATAAATTAATAAACAGATACAGAAATTCTTTACCAATAAATCACATAAAACCCTCTGTTCTTGAGAAAACATTTAACAAACCAATCCTACATTTAATAGTCTAGTTGTACATTTACCTCAGGGTTGTTTAGCAGCTTCATGAATATGTCTCCCACAATGCCTTGCCACTGCCATCTGTACACCCGCTCCTCCAAGGCATAAAGCAGAGAGATGTGCAGTTGTGTGAGTGTTCTCAGGGAACTAGGTAAGGTGCTACTGTGAAGAAAAGGCAGTAAAGAACAAATGATTAAGGAAACTGTCTGCCCATGTAACCTGGATTGTTAACCATCTCCTGTCCAAGGAAGCTTCCAAATCTGGTTTCCATTTAATGTCAACTTTTGAAATATACTATAATTATTTTAGATAGTCTGGCCATCTTTGGTTTTATACAGTTTTACCATTATTTTCCTTCCTCCAATATTTTCAGTGAGAAAACAATAGACTTTATAATAGATTTTACTACAGTGTTTAAGTGGCAAAATTAGAAACAAAACCTTGTCTATATTTTTCAGTGAAAAAAAAACTTGTCTTGATGAAGTTGTCTTCAACAACACTCAATGCCAACCAGGACAAAGTAGTCCAAGTGAGTGGTACCAAATTCACCCCTGGGCAACTTCTACAAAATGAACTGCTGCAATTCTTCAAGTAACCTCTACTACCCAGAAAGACATAGGCACCAGGTGCATAGGAACACCACTACCTTCTGGTTCCATCCAAGTAACATGCTACCCTGAGCTGGAAATGCTGCTTCACCATCTGAAGCCTGGAACTCTGTACCAAACATCACTGTGAAAGTATCTTCACCACCCCAACCGCAGCTGTTCAAGAAGGTAAATCACTGGCACTTCCTCAAGGACAATTAGAGATGGACTATAAACGCTGCCTTACTGGTGACGTCCATGTCCAGTAAATTTTAAAAAATGAAGTATTAGTTGAGGCCAATACTACAAAATACAGCTAAAATTCAAATGAGCAAACTATATTAATCAGGTGATAATGGTTACATTGATTCCTAACTTGGGAATGTGAAAATTCAAATGGATAATGATTGAGCGAGAAAGGAAGAAGTCCCTTGCTTCTGAGAGTAAGGAAACTCATTTTACAGAGGGGACACTACATGGTGGGTTCAAACTTCTGAGAACGTAACCAAGCTCACCTGGGACAGTGGAATATTAGAACAAACAAGAGAAAAGTCTTGAGGAGTACTGACTATAATATTTTTATTAGAAAAAAGAATTAAATTATATTGTGCCTTGCAAGGCTGCAGGATATTCCAAACAATTACAACAAAAAAAGTACTTTTGAAGTGTGTTAATTGTGGTAATGTCAGCAAATTTTCCAACTTATGGACAAAATTGACTTACCGATGTCTGCAAAAATGGAACCTTTCATTACCTGGGACAGCCTGTATCTAGATCAAATGTGACATTATAAATGAGGTATATTCCTCCCTGAATTTTTCTGCCAGATTTTCTTGTTTTATTTTGCTCACTTTAAAAATTAACATAAGTTGATGATGAAAATGAACACATTCACCAAATCCACATAGAGCACAAGACGCATCATAAGTGTAAACTATACCTTGGGTTTTTGCAGTTCAGTGACATGCCCATTCCCTTCACGGAAATATTGGTCTTCACAAGCAGTGAAAGATAAAATGCATACAGTCTTTCAGACTTCAGCACTTCCACAACAGTTTGCTGTCTTTTGACTAGAAAGTACAAAGCAGAGAATGAATGGAAAATATATGTGGCTATTTTGTTTAGAATTACTTTTCAGCTTCTGCATTTCATTCAAGTAACTATCTCAAAAAGTTTCAGAATCTTAACTGTGAAGCAAATAATTAATGGTGTACCACAAAATAAAATGGATTCATAAAGCACAAACAATGGCCACGGGGTCAATTATTCCACTTCCCGCTCTTTGAAGGAGCCATCCATTTATCCTTGCTCTTTCACCGCCACCCTGCAGACTTTTCCTCTTCAAATATTCACCCAATTAGGTTTTTGAAAGCTCCTACTGAATTTGCTTCTTTCAGTGAATGTGTTGAAAACTACAATAACTCGCTGTGAAAACATCTTTCCTGATGCCTCTCATATGCCACTTCCAATAAAATTAATTTAGAAAGGCATTTTTAAAATGATCTCAGATAGCAATGATGGGTTCATCCAGTGAATAGCCATTCAGATTAGGAAGGTGCTTAATTTGAGCTGTGGTCTTTATTCAAGCAGCCTACACTAGTTTGTAGGTTGTGGTCTTCCTGGGCTAGGGTTTTGTTCTTGGTTGCTGTCCACCAGCCCCGATGGAAATATGTACATGTGGATTTTAGGTTGGTACCATTCTGGTGCCCCTTCCCCCAATAATAAGGTAACCTGTTGACATTGTAGCCATTGTAAATGTCATTGGTGAATTACAGCCACTGGTGAAGATAAAACCATATCACGAAGTATTTAAGTCATCAGGAGATGAGGAAGAGAAACTTTTTTAACCCTAGAGGAGATTACACAGAGGAGCCTTAACATATGAACATGAACTCTGGTGAGTTCGTTCACAATACGAAGCTTTTACAAAGCCAAATTGATTAATTCAAATAGTAAAATGTTACCTTGATATTTTTCCTTCAAATGTTGAATGTTTTTGCTGTCCGGCTCAGTGGTGAGATAGCTGGTTTCCAAACCACTTTCTCGGGGAGCATGTCGATTTTGGTTCAGTTCTTTGAGAGTGTCTCCACAGTCCAAATTTTGACTGTCAATAAGTTCCTCAAACTCATTACCATTTCTCAGCACTGGGGATATTATCTCATGTCTTGGATGAACATCAACAGGTGAGTTCGGCTCTGCTTCCATGTCTGTATTGTGCACAACTGGAATACAAATAAATCCATTAGACTATCAGAATGGGTTGGCCATGACCCAGATATGAAGGCTGCCATTTATCCTCAGTGAACATCATCAACCTGGATCAAGCACTTGGTCCTGAAGTTGCGATGTCAATTATCTTTGGTTCCCTTCATGACAGGTTTCCAGATGTTTGTGTTAAAGATACTGATAATGAGAATGAGAGTGCATTGATTAGGAAACAACCTATTGGTTTGGAAAGGCAATTGGTTAGGGGGAAAAGGAAGATATGATAGGGAAAGATGGGAATGTACCTAAATTAAGAACACGTGGGGAAGGAGGAGGCGAGTGGTGCTCACAGGAGATCTATTTCAAAGCATCAGTATGACATGAAGTAGAAGACAACAACAAAGAAGCTGTCAATAAAGCTTACCTTTGTGGAATGTGTTATGGGGAAGACTCATAGAGTAGCGTTTATTCAGTCTGGATTCATAATTAGGGTACATTTTACAATACAGAGCTTGGTCTCCTGGGTAATTCTCTCCTATTTTCTGATATTCCCAATTCCATGTTCTACAGAAAAAAAAGAAAATCATCCATATCAATTTCTCAAGATTACTCACTTCAGAAACCTACTTGGTGTGTTATAAGCACTGGACATTTCAGGTACAGGTAAGAAGTTAAAGAGATGATCTTAAAACATATACAAAGCTTAGCAGCAGGAGGATCTATCAACCCTTCCCCCTGCCCCCACTTTTTTATACTGGCCATCGCCCCCTTTCTTTCCAATCCTGATGAAGGGTCACGACCCAAAACTTTGACTGTCCATTTTCCTCCATAGATGCTGCCTGACCCACTGAGTTCCTCCAGCTTTTTGTGTGTTGCTTCAGATTTCCAGCATCTGCAATCTCTTGTGTCTCCTTAATTGTCTTTTATTTAAAACACAGGATGCAAAGTAAGGTGGCAGGCAATACGTATCCGATCTAAAGCAGGACAAGCCAAGGTGCTGGCAGCACTGGGAAAGAAGCTGTAACCGAGTTAAGTAGCACAAGCAGGGAGATGGGCTGAACTTTTGTAGCTTTGAATGGAGTTTAGAAGCACCATGATGCAGATTGTGGGACTTCTCAGCACTGGTGTATTCTGACATTTAGATGTACTCAAGTGGAGGATGACTAGATAACATAGCAGCCTTGGGGTGGGTAACTGAAGGGTTTGATAGCGCTGGGTGTGAAGAGGCCAGGAGGTCTATTGGTGCTGGAGCGAGGTGCTCCCAAACCAGGTAGAAAGAGCTCACTCTCTGTTCCTCAAGTTCTCCCTCTAGAAGTGTAAATAAACCAATTGGTAGCTTTAATCAATGTTAATGGTAAATTCAACATTCTAGCAACTACATTATCCTAAAAGTGATCTCAACAGAGTTCTGTGATACGTAACTACATAGTCTGATGGAATATCTTGCTTGAAGCCTTTGTTGTCATCAAGAAGTCTCTCAAAGAGGAAATTTCTCAAAGCCACCGTGATCCCGTCTCTTTCTTTCTGATGGCCTCTTTGCACTGACATCTGTTCTGATCCATTTTGATTTAATTTTTCAAATTAAAACTTTGCAAAAACAACAGGAAAAAAATCCAGTTTACTGGTAGTGATGAATATGGGAAATGAGGTGCAATATATTGCACTGTTCAGCTAACAGCAAAAAATATGGGCAAAATATTAATGCCTAGAAGTTGGATTTCTTGCATAAATGATGGGCTAAAGGGAAGTTGTGTGTAGTGCTAATGCCCAATTGGGCAGCCCCCCCAAAGATTGTGAGATTGGTGAAATTTACCTTTAAATGGTTGTTGGAGTGTTCCCCCATTATGGTGCTCTGAAACATGAAGCTGCTCTGCCACTAGGGATCATAGGAAGTGTGTCAGAACCTAGAGGGCTTAGGGTCCTAAGTCTGTGGTTCCCTGGAAGTGGCAACAGAGGTAAATAGGTTGGTGAAGAGGGCATATGGCATGCTTCCTTTTATAGGTTCTGACAATAGGATACAAGGGTTGGGACATTATGTTGCAACTTTACAAGATAATGGTTAGACTGCGCTTGGAGTATTGTGTGCAGTTCTGGCCACCCCACTATAGGAAGGATGTGATTGCGCTGGAGAGAGGGCAGAGGAGATTCACTGGGATGTTGCCTGGATTGGAGGACTTCAGTTATCAGGAGAGATTGGATAGACTGGACTTGTGTTCCCTGGAGCGAAGGAGACTAAGGGGTGACCTGACACAAGTGTATAAGATAATGAGAAGCATATGTAAGGTAGACAGTCAAAATCTTTTTCCTGTGGTAGGGGCATCAAAATCAGGCGCAGAGCTTTAAAGTAAGAGGAAGGAGTTTTAAAGAGGATTTGAGGAGTAAGTTTCTTATACACAAAGTAGCTGATATCTGGAATGCTCCACCAGAGGAGGTGGTGGAATCAGATACAATCACTTGCCATTCTTAGCAATTGTATGAAAGGCTGCCAAGGAGAGAAGGGAAACACAGGCATCTTCATTATGTCTGGCTAGATCCCCTCTCCCACCCCCAGATTGTGCCTATGCCTCTGAGTGGTCCCAAGCCATTGTGTGGCCTGGGATTAGAGTGTAGGCAGAGATCAGAGCCAGTGATTTCTGCAGTGGAAAGGTGCTGCACAGCAGCACTCAAACACACCAAAATAATCTGATGCACAAGTGGATCAGTGGTCAGTAAGGCTGACACAATGAGGGAACATAACAGCTATGTCCTATCAGGAACACTTTAATTCACATATGGTTGGTGACTTGGTGCCTGACACTTACTCCTTCATTAATAATTGAAATTGGTGTAGAAATGTGCAACCACTGACCTGTGTTCTTCTCTCACTGTCAGACAGGGAGCAAACCCTTCACCAAGTCACCAACCATAAGTGATTCTGATAGGACATAGCTGTTATGCTCCCTCATTGTGTCAGCATACTGATGACACCATCACGTGTGTGATTAACGCCCACTTTAAGGAAAATTGGACTGGTAATTTCCCAATGGACCATACATCGAACAGAAATAGCGAAATTGCATCAAAATGTGACAAGATGATTTTTAGGTGTATTTTGCATATAAAAACTGGGTATGAATGAGTCCAAGTTCAGGTTTTTGGAAAAGGTTAAGGCTTGCAAGATATTGTCTTTAATTAAGATGTTACACTAACAGTTAATAAATGTATTCAAGTTTTTGTCAAATATCTAAGTATCTGATTATTTGCTTTAAATATTTTAGACATTAAAATTTAAGTCCCTGAGGAAAAATTGTAGAAATTCTCTTCCTGCAGTGTTACGTGGATAAAAGATAATGAGTCAAAGATTGCAGCAGAACGGGATTTAAGAATGTATGCCATTAATTAAATTTGGTTTTGCAAGTTATATTTTTACATTTTACATGTGGACGTTTGCTAAAAATGTGAGCTGCTCACATTGCAGCAAGAATATCAGGGCATTTTGGTCACTAATGAATAGGGCAATTAACTTTGTGGTTACCTAATTAGTTTGAAGTTAACAGCGCAAAGACTGAGAAAGAAATGTAAATTAAGAGTGGGCAAATTCAACTTTAAATCAAGTACAGAGGCATGAAATACAAAGAGTGAAAAAAAGTGGATTAGGAGTGAGGGATAAAATTACACTTACATTTAAAATCCATAATGACAATTAAAACCTGAAGAAATCAGACTCCACAGCTGTAGACAATAATTTTCAGTGTGAGAGGGGTTGATGAGAGTAATTAAGACATATTAAACAATACAAGCTTAGGCTAAGGAGAATTGTGATGGTAGCACACGGGATATTAGGAAAGCTTATTGGGGCTTGTCTAAGGCAATGTGAAGTGAGTGCAAAGTTAGCCTGGAATTGTCTTGCAAGGACGGAAATTGTATCAGAACTGCAAGCACGACTTGCCAGTAAATGATTATTAACACTGAGTAACATTAAATTTACTGACAATGCTATAGGGGTCTAACAACATCCCTCTCATAATCAGAAACATGATTGAGTGGCCAAATGATCCTTGATTTTGAGTTTACAACTTTCTGGTGGAGCTCCATCGTCTTGTCTCTGTCACTCTTTAGGCTTCTTGAGGCTGCCTGAAACACTGCATAAATTTGAACCTGAGTACAGCAACAATTTCCATTGATCAGTACAGTTTTCTGGCAAACATAAAATAGTATTCCCTCTACCCATTTTGTGCTGATGTAGATCCAATGCTTTTCTGACTGTGGGCTTTGTCCTGCTGCAGCATTTCAACATATGCTCCCATTTCTTTCTGTCTTTCACTCAGTTCCCTGGTTTGAGTGGCAGTTCCTTGAAGTTCTTCCTGCAACATGAATTAAAACAACATTAGACTACTAGTTTCTATATCAAAGGCCTATGGGGCCCAATGCTGGCTCTTCCCGGTATGCTACTGATGGAATGCCTCATAATAAGAAGCATCACCTATTTAAGATGAAAAATTGAAGCCATGTCTATACTCCTGGCTGGATGTTTGAATCCCATGGCATTATTCAGAAGAAGAGCTGTTCTATCCTCTCTGTCCGACATTTAACCTTCAACCAATATTATGAAACGTAATTTACCTCAATGATGTTTACAGTGCACGAAATGCCTGTTGTTTTCCCCTATGTTACAAAGGTGACTATATTTGGAAATATTTCATTGGCTTTGGGAGTCCTGAGGCCACAAAGGTTTCATTGGAACCAGTAGTAGATCAAGGCACATCCCAACTGAGAATCAAGAATCTAAAGAAGTACTAAAGTGGGCTAATGCTTTATTGGTGCAACAGGCAAGGATTGTGGTATCTCATCACCTTTTAGCATTGCCGTAGACTGACTTTTTGGAGGTTCTGTCATTCTTTATCTAGAAATGGCCTAACACAAATGGTGAACCTGGAAAGAAATATAGATATTACTTATAAAGGAGAAATACAAATTGAAAAAATGTGGAATTAATATGAGGAATTATTGCCATTTAAGAAAGGAAAATATGGAAAAGAACTGCCTTGTTTTGGATATGCAAAAGGCACAGTGATTCCTCAACTAAAATCCATCACTTCTGCCATGCAAATTAAGTCCACAAGCAAAGCTGAAAAGTTGTGGGAATAACTTTCAAAAAAGATTGAAACACAGACGTTTTGCCATTGACACACAATAATAAAATAATGAAATACAACTGTGAATATCTGAACTGATTTGTCACACTTCTTACCCAACTTTCACTCTTGGATGATCAGGATTTTTGTTTCAGATGTGAGGAGGACTGAAGACCTTGGCTTTAGTTCATGAAACAAACTCTATTACCCAGCACTTACTTTACTCCTATCTTTGGTCACTAAACTGTAAGGTCAAGCCAGACAATCCAGAATGTGGTATCTTATTTGATACTAAGATTAATTTCTGGCCACACTGAGACTTCCAATTCCAAAACATCCTGTCCCCCTGCCCCTGTCCTTCCTCATCTGCTGAAGTCTTCATTTATGCCTTTGTTACCGCGAGACTTGCTTATTCTGATATAGTCTTGGCTGACCACCCATCACCCGTGTACTTGCTGATTTACGTTGATCTAACATCTTGACTTTCAGACACTTGACTGGCCTCACTTCTCTCTTTGTCTACAATCACAGCATTTGTAGGTTCTTGTTTATATTGTTGCATGTTAAGGCAATTAAACATGAAAGAACTTCTCACCAAATATCCTTCGTTGATGGCAAACATCACCTTGGTAACAGCAGTGGTTGATACAAAGTATATATATATACACACATACACACATATATATATAGAAGATAGATAGATAGATAGATAGATAGATAGATAGATAGATAGATAGATAGATAGATAGATAGATAGATAGATAGATAGATAGATAGATAGATAGATAGATAGATAGATAGATAGATAGATAGATAGATAGATAGATAGATAGATACACACACACAGCGTGACAACAATAACTACCTACACAGAGTGAATTATTTTTCTCTTTAACTATTTACGCACAATACAAGATTATGCAAGTCACTATTTGAAAACAACTACAAATTTGGTTTAACATAAACCTACTTTTCTAACCCTCTCAACAACAATACCAAGATAGTGCTGGAGCATAGTAATTCTTTGCGAGCTGCTCTCAGCAGATCTAGTTATTAATGCTGTATTCTGCATTCTGTTTTCCTTCTTACTACCTTGATGGAATGATCTATCTGGCTGGCATGTAAACAAAAACTTGGTACATGTGACAATAATAAACAATAATACAGTATAAATCAAATTTAACAATGATGCGTCCTAATACCAATGCTTATACAATACACTTCATTTATAACAAATCTCCCATTTACTAAAGTTACTTAAACTTTACATGACCATAAATAGAATACGCCCATCATTCAGAAAAGCAAGATCACTGTTCCCTCTATACTCCAGATGCAAACTGCTCATCAAGGACCATTCATGGCTCCAAGACATTTCAACCTAATCTGTGTTACGAGCTCTCTTGAAGCTATGCTCCCTGATGATTCCTTTCCGCTCATGATGACCTCCTTCATCACGTTCATCATGCACACCTTTCCTCAAAGATCTCACTGCTATGGTTCTGCAGTATTTTCTTTACTTGCTGCCCTACAGTGAAGGGACTAACAATTCAGAAGGAAGCCCTTTGGTCCACTGAGTCCATGCCAGCTCACAGGAGAGCAATCCCATTAGTCCCATTTCCTCTCTCCTTATTTCCTGTACCCTTGCAACTTATTCTCTCTCACATCAACTCCACTTTTGATTCCTTTTGCCATTAATCTTACACTAAGGGGCACTTTACAATAGCCATTTAACCTACAATCACTTCTTGGGATGTGGGAGGAAACCCATGCAGCCATGGGGAGAATGTGCAAACTCCACACAGGCAGCAACTGAGGACAGGATTGAACCTGGTTCCTGGAGCTGTTGAGGCAGTGGCTCTACCAACCGTTGGTACACATTGCACAGTTCCTGCTGGCAGGCACCCACACATTGCAAATCCCTGGGTTTAAAAAAGGCACATTCTTACAACTCTATTAATTTCACATCACAGAGTATCACCTTTCTATGTGCAACTGTTCAATCTGCCTCAGCCTGCACCTCCACACTATTGGATCGTCCACATGTGTGCATGTAACCACTGCATGCATTGGCCAAAATTCTGAATTTTCTCACGCACTCCCCTTAGAACAGGCTTTCTGCAGTCTCCATCATTACCAGTGGCATGATCGCCAAACTTACTTTCATGGAGAGAGTTGCCTGCCTTCACCACACTCTCCACCTGAGACACACTACTGCTCACCCTCCCATATATTGGAATGGTGACTCCTGATTTTTTTTAATCCTTCATAATCTCCTTGTTATGGTTTAACTGTAAATCCTGGTGTCGCTTTATTTGTGAGGGATAGACTTCTGGAACACACCTGACCAGCAGTCTTCTTGGGCCCCCCACAGCTTGAGTGGCTCTGGGATCTCATTGCTACCCAAAGATGACTGTCATCCCAACTCAAGTGACCCTACCTCCCACTCCTGCCCCTGGTCACCTTGCCCTCCCTTTCTCTCTAACCTTCTCCAGTGCTGCAACCCTCTGAGATCTTCATATTCTACCATTTCTAGTCTCCTTTACATATCTGATTTTAATCTCTCCACCACTGCCAGACATGCCTGGGCCCTAGCTATTGAACTACAATAGAGGAACAGGATTAAATCATGATCTAATTCAAAGGCGGAACAGGTCTAGGGGCTGAATGTTTTTTTTTCCCTGGTTCCTAAGTTCCTTCCTATGTTCCTATAACAACAAATCTGGTAATTCTGCCAGAGTAATGATTATTTCAATAACGTTTCCCAACTGAACAGTAGAAAAATAAATGTTTGATTGTTTCTGTATCCTGATTACATATGAATAACTCTCTGTTCAAAACCATATGCAAAGATCAGAGCTACTGGATATCTTGTTGAATTGTGAGCTTGAAAGTGAGTTTCCTGAAAGTGCCTCAAAATAAAATTGAAAAAGTGGATTCTATTGTAATATGAAAGGTCAAAAAAGGGTAAAACAATATGAAAGGAATCTACAAAGACAAAATACTTATTAGTAAAGTGAGCATGGTTTTTAAATCCCTTTCCTTGCTCCCGTCCCAACAGCCTAGCCCATCCCTAATTCTGTAATCTCCTCCAGTTCTATTATCTTGTGTGGACTTCCAGTTCTCCAATCTATCTTTGGTGGTTGTGATACAGTACATCTGTCCAGGCCTGGAACCCCAGATACTTCCCCATAAATCCCCAAACCTCTGCCTCTTGTCAGCCAGCAGCGGTCCTTCAGAATTAAGGATGATATCCACAAGAGTGAATCTGACACAAACCCACGTGTGTTATTTTGTCTCCTGTGCATATTTACGGCCACATGATCATGGTGGCTAGTGGTCATGCCCTATGGAACAGCAGGCCACAATGACTGGGGCCACTGCCCTGTTTCAGCCTTTTCTTCCTTCAAGGTGGTCGGGGCCAGACCTCTCTCCACCTGCTCCGTTGTTGAGGACTTTTTGGATCATTCTTAGCCTGAGCCTTTCTTGCTTTAAGACACTCCTTAAAATCCCCCACCAACCAAACTTTTAGCCTTACGTGGTTGATTTTATACGTTATCTGACAACACCCCACTGAACTCCCTTGGGATGTTTTAACATGTCAAAAGTCATGCCCATATGTAAGCTGCTGTTGTAGCAAGTTACTTAGATGTTAGACAGAATATATTCACCGTCAAGATCCAGATGATATTGACATAGCATTGAGAGCTTTCATAACAACTTTGATGAACTCAAGACTAACACCCTCTTTCCAGAACATCTGACTGCTTGTAATGATACAATCAGAACCCGCTTGAATTATATGGATCTCTAGGTAACTGCACAAGTTGACAAGAACATGGGGAGAATAAAATGGGTTAGGGTAGGATTAGTGTAAAAATGAGTGCTCGATGGCCGAAGGACACGTTTCTGTGCTGCGTCTCCCTGACTCTATCTTCTTTTTGTCATATGAATACTCTAAGGAGGGGTAGGCTAGTGGAACCTAACACTGAAAGGCATTCAGGAGGCTAGTGTTAAGTCACCTTCCACTGGAAACCCCAGGGGATTGATTCCCAGGAACTGTGGCAGGGGCAAAATTACAATCTTTAAGCAAGGGCAAAGAGAAAAAAATTAGAAAAGGCAAGAGGAGAAAATGTGGAGAAATATTTTTCTATGCTGCATATAATTATAATCAGGAAGGTGGAAACAGACTTTGTGGCGAGTTCCTGCAGGAAATTGAAAGACACTTGAAAGGGGAATACTTACAGGACTCAAAAAGCCAGAATAAACACAATTGGCAGAATGGACTCATATTATATTGCATCATTACAGCATTCCATCAAATTGCAAATGCACATTTCAGAAAGGAGCATTACCTTGGACGAACCGGAAAGTTCCTTGAAGATGAAACAAATGTGAAGGTTAGTAGAACTGTAATGGATGTGGTATACTCAGAATTTCCAAAAACCTTTGATAGATTACAATGCAGGAGATTTGGGGGAGATTAAGATGTGTAGAATTATATAGAAAGTTGTATTCCAAGCTCACTGGAAGTAAACAATGGGCAGAATCTGAGTGGAAGGAAATAGAAAGATAAATCTCATAGAGTTCGGTGCTGGGTTGGATTTCATTTTAAGTGTTCATCAGATGATTTAAACATAGGGCTGTACATATTTACAGGCAATATTAAAATAGGTATAATTAATTCTAAACAGTTAAGAAAGTTGTATGCATTATTGATCCAAAGACAGAAAGTGCAAAACAAATTGCAGATAGAATATGATATCTGCAAAAATAAGATAATTAATACTTGGGAATAAAAGTAATATTTTGAATGAGAAAGGTAGTTTGGAAGAAAAGGATTTCACAAGACAATAAAGGGGCACTAATTTGTGAAGAATAGGAGGATGACTGGAGTGAGGGTAGGACCGATCAGGGATAAAAGATGAAACATGTGCCTGGAGTCGGAAGAGGTAGGGGAGGTCCTTAATGAATACTTTACTTCAGTATTCACCAGAGAGACAGACCTTGACATTTGAGAGGATGGCGTACAACAAACTAACATGTTAGGGCATGTCGATGTGAGGAAAGAGGATGTGCTAGAACTTTTGAAAAATATTGGGATAGATAAGTCACCGGGAGTGAATGGGATATATCCAAGGTTATTACAGGAAGCTAGGGAAGTGTTTGTTGCGCCTTTGATGATGATCTTTGTGTCCTCATTGGCTGCAGGAGTAGTGCCAGATGATTGGAGGGTGGCAGATGTTGTTCCTTTGTTTAAGAAAGGGAGCAGGGATGACCCTGGGGATTACAGACCAGTGAGTCATACTTCAGTGGTGGGCAAGTTACTGGAGAAGATTCTTAGAGACAGGATTTATGGGCATTTGGAGAAGCATAGGCTGATTAGGGACAGTCAGCATGGCTTTGGGAGGGGAAGGTCATGCCTCACAAGCCTGATTGAGTTCTTTGAGGATGTGACAAAGCACATTGATGAAGGTAGGGCTGTGAATGTGTTTTCATGTATTTTCAGAAGGCGTTTGATAAGGTTCCTCATGGAAGGCTCATTCAGAAAGTCAGGAGGCATGGGATCCAGGGAAACTTGGCTGTGTGGATTCAGAATTGGCTCGCCCATAGAAGACAGAGGGTGGTGGTAGATGGAGCGTATTCTGCCTGGAGGTCGATGACCAGTGGTGTTCTGCAGGAATCTGTTCTGGGACCCCTGCTCTTTGTGATTTTTATAAATGACTTGGATTAGGATGTGGAAGGGTGGGTTAGTAAGTTTGCTGATGACATGAAGGTTGGTGGTGTTGTGGATAGCGTAGAAAATTGCTGTAGATTACAACAGGACATTGATAGGAAGCAGACCTGAGCTATGAAGTGGCAGATGGAGTTCAACATGGAAAAGTGTGAAGTGATACACTTTGGAAGATTGAATTTGAAGGCAGAATACAGGGTTAATGGCAGGACTCTTAGCAGTGTGGAGGAACAGAGGGATCTTGGGGTCCATGTCCATAGATCCCTCTAGGTTGCCATGCAGGTTGATAGGGTTGTTAAGAAGGTGTATGCTGTGTTGGCCTTCATTAGTCGGGGTATTGAATTCAAGAGCCATCAAGTAATGTTGCAGCTCTATAAAACTCTGTTTAGACCACACTTGGAGTATTGTGTTCAATTCTGGTTGCCTCACTATAGGAAGGATGTGGAAGATTTAGAGAGGGTGCAGAGGAGATTTACCAGGATGATACCTGGATTGGAGAGCATGTCTTATGAGGATAGATAGACTGAGCTAGGGCTTTTTTCTTTGAGGAGAAGGAGGATGAGAGGTGACTTGATAGAGGTGTACAAGATGATAAGAGGTATAGACCAAGTGGACAGTCAGAGACTTTTTCCCAGGGTGAAAATGGCTAACACGAGGGGGCATAATTTTAAGGTGATTGGAGGAGGGTATAGAGGGGATGTCAGAGGCAAGTATTTTTTATACAGAGAGTGGTGGGTGCATGGAACGCACTGCTGGCAGAGGTGGTGGAGGCAGATACATTAGGGACATTTAAGAGACTCTTTGATAGGCACATGAATGATAGAAAAATGGAGGGCTGTGTGGGAGGGAAGGGTTAGATAAATCTTAGAGCAGGATAAAATGTCAGCACAACATTGTGGGCCAAAGGGCCTGTACTGTTCTATGTTCTTAATTCCATCAAACCATAAATAAAGTGGAGTACAGGACATAAAACTTGAAATGTAAATGTGAATTAATTTAAAGAAGGACTCAGATGATCGAAGTTGGGGTAATATATGTATAGAGTGGAGAAATATCAGGGACAGAGGCCAGAAAGGAAAGAATGTGGAGATGTCTGAGACTTATAGAATGACAGTGACTGTGAGGAACAAGGCTATGGAGGGGTTTGAAAACAACCATCGGAATTTTTGAGCTTTAACATTGTTGAATGAGAAGTTAATGTAGATCAGTGATCGTACCTTGGTCAGTGAGCATATAGGTGAAGTAGAAAAGGATGTGCTTTAGAATACAGAGAAAGATGTAGATTAGTTCACCACTACAGAGGATATAATATGGAAGGTGGGCCGGCCAGGGGAACATTTGAATAGTAGTTGTATCTGGAAATCACAAAGGCTTGAACAAAAGTTTCATCAGCAGATGCCCTGTGTTGAGGTGGAAACAGGCTAATATTTTAGAGGTAGGAGTCAGCGGTCTTGGTGATAGAGAGGATATGGGATACAAGATTAACAGTATTAAGGGATTTTAAGATGGGGTTAGGAGTAATATTCTAACAAAGGGTGGCAAGGTTGTAGAATGCACTGCTAGAATTAAAGAAGCAGAAACAACCTTGTTGCTTAAGAATACATCAGGCAAATAGCAGAAGAGAAAGAGAACAAGTAGGTGCATGGTGTGAAGGATAAGCATAAACACATTTATTTTGAATGATGTAAGAGGAACACTATCGCAGTGGGCAACAGAAATATTATGGATGCGGAATCTTCAGTAAGGAATTGGGCAAAAGTATATTCTTTTGCTATGTTAGAACTGAGTTCACACCTTAATAGTGATGACTGTCTCTTTCAGCTGCTTCAGCTGTTCTTGCCATTCCAGTTCATAAGTCCGAACTCTTTCCTCTAGGAAGATTTTAACGTCCTCAATTCTAGTCAGCACTTGCATGGCTCTTGTGAATGTCACTTTCAGTTCAGCTGCCAAAGCCTGCAACTGGAAAACACTGAATAAGGTGAGTAGGGATAGGCCACCAAAATTGTATATAAAAGATCATGTGGTACTACTTTGAAGACTTACCTGGTGTCTTGGTCAAATAATATCAAAAAGACAAATTGTCATATTGTCTGTTTAACTGTGTATAAATTGACCATGATATTTTCTGTGTGCAACTGCTGCCACATTTCAGGTAGTTCATTATCAGGATATCCCGAAGTCAGGGAAGACGTTTAATAAACGCATTCCTGTTATTTTTATAACTTTTAGCTTGTTTAACATTTATAAACAAAGATAAGTGTGAGGGGTGAGAAACAGCAGTTTTTAGTCACCAAAGAAGTGATTGTTCAATTGTGAATGAAAATCAAAAATTTGCAGATGGTAAAAATCTGAAATAAAAACGGAATATTCTGTTAAACTCTCAGCACGTCAGGACGTGTCTGTGGAAAGAAAAAGTTGTAGCGGCTGCTACCGCGATGTGAAAACAAGACACTAGTCGAAGGGTTTCAGAACAAGAACTGGTTTATTTTCCCGCCTTGCGCGGGCCTTTTAAAAGAGACTGTTCCTGCCCACTTAAAACGGCAATGACGTATACGCTACGTCATCAAACCTTTCCCACGTGTGGGTTCTCCCTGTCGCTCGGGGAAGACGAAGGCCCAATGCCATCTTGGGCCTCGCCGCTCCGACGACGCGCGACCCAACCGCCAAGCCGGTTCGCTTGCTGGGACGGTAAGTCGCTACACAACCACCCCCCCAGAACCGGCGATATGGTCCCCAAGGTCCGCGGGCTGTGTTAACCGTTGCTTAGGAGATCGGCCTCTGCGTCGCAGTGCTGGAACCTCGACCGGTTGTTGTAGATCTAAATGGGCCGGTTTGAGGCGGTCCGTCGTGAAGACCTGTTCCTTGCCCCCAGTGTCCAAAATAAAGGTGGACCCATTATTCCTGATGACTCGGAACGGCCCCTCGTATGGTCATTGCAACGGTGCCCAAGGTGTGCCCCTGCAAATGAAAACAAACTTACAGTCTCGTAGTTCCTTGGGCTCACAGGATGGGGCTTGACCATGCCACGAAGTGGGAATCGGTGCCAAGTTGCCGAGCCTCTCGCACAGTCTTTGCAGGACTGCTGTGGGTTGTTCCCCTTGGTCCCGAAGGGCGGGTATGAAATCCCCTGTGACGACCAGGGATGCCCCGTACACGAGTTCAGCTGACAAAGCGTGGAGGTCTTCCTTGGGGGCAGTGCATATGCCGAGTAGGACCCAAGGCAGTTCGTTGACCCAGTTAGGACCCTTCAGGCGGGCCGTCAAGGCTGATTTTAGATGGCGGTGGAAACATTCCACTAACCCGTTTGATTGAGGGTGGTAGGCCGTGGTGGAGTGCAGCTGCGACCCCAGCATGTTCGCTAATGCAGACCAGAGGCTGGAGGTAAACTGGGTGCTCCTGTCTGAAGTGATGTGGGCCAGAACACCAAAACGTGAGATCCAAGTTGTGAGCAGCGCCCGGGCGCAGTAATCAGTCGTGATGTCAGCTAGAGGGGTTGCCTCTGGCCACCTTGTGAACTGGTCCACAGTGGTAAGGAGGTACCGGGCTCCTCTTGAAACTGGCAGAGGACCAACAAGGTCGACGTGGATGTGGTCGAACCTTCTACGGGTAGGCTCGAACTGCTGTGGCGGGACCTTGGTGTGTCGTTGAATTTTCTGGCAGTGCAGACAAGTCCTGGCCCACTCACTGACCTGTTTGCGCAGGACATGCCAGATGAACTTGCTGGCGACCAGTCGGACGGTTGATCTGATGGACGGGTGCGCCAACCCATGTATTGAGTCAAAAACGCACTTCCGCCAGGTTGCAGGAACTATAGGGTGGGGTTGACCTGTTGCGATGTCGCAAAGGAGGGTCTGCTGACCTGGACCGACTAAGAAATCTTGGAGCTGCAGGCCTGAGACTGTGGTTCTGTAGCTGGGCAGCTCATCGTTGGCTTGCTGTGCGTCAGCCAGGGCCATGTAGTCAACACCCAGGGACAGGCTGTGGATGGTCGGTCTGGAAAGTGCGTCAGCAACGACATTGTCCTTTCTGGAGATATGTTGGATATCTGTTGTGAATTCGTAAGTGTAGGACAAATGTCTCTGCTGACGAGCTGACCAGGGATCGGAGACTTTGGAGAAGGCGAAGGACAAAGGCTTATGGTCAGTGAAAGCGGTGAAAGGCCTGCCTTCTAAAAGGTACTGGAAATGCCAGACCGCCAGGTACAGCGCTAGAAGTTCCCGATCAAAAGCGCTGTATTTCAGTTCGGGTGGTCTAAGGTGCCTGCTGAAAAATGTCAAGGGTTGCCAATGGCCTTGATTAGTTGTTCCAGTACTCCTCCAACCACGGTGTTGGATGCGTCCACCGTGAGGGCGGTTGGGACATCTGTCCTAGGGTGTACAAGCATCGTGGCGTCTGCCAGGGCGTCCTTGGCCTTAATGAAGGCAGCTGCAGCCTCATCGTTCCAGGCAATGTCCTTGCCCTTACCAGCCATCAGTGAGAACAAAGGGCGCAGGATATGGGCTGCTGCAGGGATGAACTGATGGTAAAAGTTGACCATCCCCAGGAATTCCTGTAGGCCTTTGACCGAGTTGGGGCGGGCAAAATGGCGGATAGCTTCTACCTTGGCGGGTAGGGGTGTTGCTCCATCGCTGGTGATTTTGTGGCCGAGGAAATCGATAGAGTCAAGTCCGAATTGGCACTTGGCCGGGTTTATCGTGAGGCCGAAATCACGGAGACGGGAATACAGTTGGTGGAGGTGGGAAAGGTGTTCTTGGCGGTCACGGCTGGCGATTAGTATGTCATCTAAGTAAATGAACACGAAGTCCAGGTCTCGGCCTACCATGTCCATCAGCCGCTGGAAAGTCTGCGCGGCATTCTTAAGGCCAAACGGCATTCGAAGGAACTCGAAGAGGCCGAATGGGGTGATAATCGCAGTTCTGGGGACGTCATCTGGGTGGACCGGGATTTGGTGGTATCCCCGAACGAGGTCCACCTTGGAGAAGATGCGGGCCCCATGTAGGTTCGCTGCAAAGTCCTGGATGTGAGGGATGGGGTAGCGGTCCAGGGTGGTGGCCTCCACCCGCCAGTGGCTTTGGGGACCATGTGCAGGGGGGAGGCCCAGGGGCTGTCTGACCTGCGAACGATCCCCAGCTCCTCCATGCGACGGAACTCTTCCTTTGCCAGGCGGAGCTTGTCTGGAGGTAGTCGTCGTGCTCGGGCATGAAGGGGTGGCCCTGTGGTAATGATGTGGTGCTGCACCCCGTGTTTGGGCATAGAATTTGTAAACTGAGGCGCCAAAACTGATGGGAATTCGGCTAGGAGCTTGGTGAACTCGTTGCTAGACAGGGAAATGGAGTCCAGGCGCGGGGCTGGTAGGCTGGCTTCTCCCACAGGGTAGGTCTGGATAGTTCTGGAGTGGACTAGCCGCTTCCCTTGCAGGTCGACTAACAGGTTGTGGGCCCAAAGGAAATCGGCTCCTAGGAGTGGTCAGGCGACGGTGGCAAGGGTAAAGGTCCAGGCAAAACGGCTGCCGCTGAATTGTAACTGAAGTGTACGGGTACCGAAAGTCCGTATCGTTGTGCTGTTTGCGGCATTGAGTACAGGACCTTGTTGCCTGTTACGAGTGTCGCGGCCAGTCGGGGGCAAAATACAGACCTCTGTTCCAGTATCGACGAGGAAACACCGCCCGGACTGCTTGTCCCGAATGAATAGGAGGCTTTGTCGGCGGCCAGCCGTCGTAGTAGTCCGCAGCGGCTGGCCCTGTCGTTTCCCTGAAACTTGCAGGGTGGGCGGCATCGATAGGCCTCCGCGCCCCCACCTCTGATGGTAGAAACACAGCTGGTCGCCAGTGTCGTCATCTGTGTTTCTGGGGGTGTGGTCGCTCGGTTGCTGGGACTGGGTTAGGTAGGTGTCGGGCTCGCGGCCTGGTGATTTGGCCAACGGACGAACCGCTCTCGCGTTTGGCCTTCCACAGGACATCTGCCTGGGCAGCTACCTCACATGGGTTGCTGAAATCGGCGTCGGCCAACAGCAGGTGAATGTCATTGGGTAGTTGTTCGAGGAGGGCCTGTTCGAACATTAGGCAGGGCTTGTGTCCCTCAGCCAATGCCAGCATCTCATTCATTAGGGCGGATGGGGATCTGTCCCCCAGGCCGTCGAGATGAAGCAGGCAGGCGGCGCGCTCGCGATGGGAGAGGCCGAAGGTCCGAATCAGAAGGTCTTTGAAAGCCGGGTACTTATCCTCCTCCAGAGGAGACTGGATGAAGTCTCCGACCTGGGCGGCTGTCTCCTGGTCCAGAGAGCTGATCACGTGGTAGTACTTTGTGGAGTCGGAGGTGATCTGCTGAAGGTGGAATTGTGCTTCGGCCTGGTCAAACCAGACGCTAGGACGAAGCGTCCAAAGGGTGGGCAGCTTGAGTACCACTGCGTTGGCTGCTGCGTTGTCGTTCTTTGTGCGAGTCCAAAATCCGTTTGGACTGTCGGGGTCACCAATGTAGCAGCTGATACCGCGATGTGAAAACAAGACACTAGTCGAAGGGTTTCAGAACAAGAACTGGTTTATTTTCCCGCCTTGCGTGGACCTTTTAAGAGAGACTGTTCCTGCCCACTTAAAATGGCAATGACGTATACGCCATGTCATCAAACCTTTCCCGCGCGCGGGTTCTCCCTGTCGCTCGGGGAAGACAAAGGCCCAACGCCATCTTGGGCCTCGCCGCTCCGACGACGCGCGACCCGACCGCCGAGCTGGTTCGCTTGCTCGGACAGTGAGTTGCTACAAAGTCAACTTTTCAGATCCAGGGCCTTCGAATGTTTAGTTATTGCTTTCCAAATATCCATTAATTATCATAATGAATGTTCTAGCATATTTGATACTGCACATATTTGGCTGCCTGTATCCTAACTTGCACAGTCCCATTCACTCATTGTCCTGCTTTAGTTTATTTACATTGACTCCTGATTTAAACATCTCATCCTTGTTTACAAGTTCCTCGATGGCTTTGCCATCCCTCTCCATGGAATCCTCTTGAGACATCAGTGCTCCTCCTGATTTTAATTCCTCCACCATTTGCAACAGTACCTTCAGTTGCTTTAGCCCCCAACTCTGAAATTCTCTTGTGGCGACCCACCTTCGACGCAAGCGAACCGGCTCTGAAGTTGGCGTGCATGTCGGCAGACAGGCCAGCCACAAAATGGTGCTGGGTCTTTTTCTTCAACAGCGAGGGGAGAAAGCCCGCGTGCAGGAAGAGGTTCGGTTGGCGCACCTCTGACGTCATCACCGCGCGTTGAGCGCGGGAACTTAACTGCTTAAAAGCCAGCACGGCAAGATTCGAATAAACCAGTCTCGAGTTCAACCCACCGACTACGTGTCGTTATTCCTAGCTCCTAACCCATCGCTACACTCTTCCAAAACCTCATTGTCACCTGCTATTTTCCTTTAAGAAATTCTAAAAGATATTTCTTTGACCAAGCTTTTGCTCAATTGCCCTAATATTTTATAATGTGACTGAGTGTCAAATTTTAGTCATAGAGAGATACAGCACAGCAACAGACCCTTTAGCCCACTGAGCCCGCACTGACCATCAACCACCCATTTGCACGAATCCTACACTAATCCCATTTTATTTTCCCCGCACTCCCATAACTCTCCCCAGATTTTACCATTCACCTATATACTAAGGGCAATTTACAGTGGGCAATTAACCTACCATCCCACACATCTTTGGAATGTGGGAGGGAACCACAGCACCTGGGGGAAATCCACTTGGTCACAAGGAGAACTTGCAAACTCCACACAGACAGCACCAGGGGTCAGGATCAAACTTGGATCTTTGGAGCTGTGAGGCAGTGGCTCTACTTTATTTTATTGTGGTACTATGAAGTGCCTTGGGTTGTTTTATTATGTTGAAAGCTCTATATAAATGCAAGTTGTTGTGGCTGTTGCAATAAAGAACAAATAATTTTAAACTTAACAACTACATGTTGGACATCATTTTGCCAGAATGAGACACACTCATGGGTTTATTATATTATGCCATACAAAATTTGATTCTGGTAGAACTGCATTATGGGGAAAATGCTTTCTTCTGTATTTCATAAATCATGTGATTGTGACATAATGAAAGAAATAATGTGCATTTTGTATGGTGCTGTTCCTGAAACAAGCAGATCACAGAGAGCTCCAGGCCATTGAAGTATATCTGAGATCCGATCAATTTGTATGGCAGGAATCACTGTAGCCATTGTGCACACAGTGGGATCTCATAAACTGCATGTTTTGATGATGTTGCCTGGAATAAATGTTGCCCAGGGCACTCTGCTACTCCTCTTTGACTATACGGTGGGATCTGTTTTTAAATCCACCCAAAACTGTAGTTGGAAGCTCAGTTTAATGCATCATCAGAAGCTACTCAGTACTTGGGTTGGGAGTGGGCATTGTAGCCTCATGAGGTGAGAGTGCCACCAGATAGAGAAAAGCTTGGGCTAACAACAGCAGTTGTTCTGAATTTCTGATGAAGTTGAATCTCACTCCTTTAGTAATGTAATAGAAGTGTGTTGTTGAAATAACTTCACCACTTAGAGGTGATGCACCTCTCAAAAATACCACATGGACATTGGCTTGAAATTGATGTCCACTGTCACTGTGGTCACTGCACAGCAAACTGGGAGACTAGGGAAACTATGCATCTCCCCTTCACTTTGTGTAGTTCCCTCTCTTTCCACTTTCTCTATCACACCCTTCATCTCTCTCAAAATTTGCTCTCTATTTTTTCTCACTCCCCTTTCCCTCCTTCACCCATCCCTTTCCTCCTCCTGTCCCCTTCTTTTCCCCTTTTCTTTCATCCCGCCCTCTCTCCATGTTTCTTTCCCTCTTCAACTCACTCCTCTCGTCTCTCCCTTCCCCATTCCACACTGACTTTCCTGCTTTCCCTTTCTTTCTCTGTCTCATTTTGCACCCTACCTCTTTGTGCTCCTCTCTCTCTTTCTCTCTCTCTCTCGCTCCCATGTTCCCTTCATCTCTCCCTCTTAAAACCCTGGTGTAACAGGGGGAAGGTGCAATGGAGACTGGGGCTTTTGTTGGGATTTGGTGAGTCAGGAGTCCAGGTCTGGGCTGCCTTGGGAGTTGGGGTGGGTGGGGGGTGTGGGGGTTTGATGCAATGGAGAAGTTGGGGGGTGGGGCATGAAGGAGGTAAGATGCAATATCTACCTGAGTGGGGTCCCAGCCCAGAGTAGTGCTAAGAAAACAAGATTGCCCCAGTAATGCCCAGTGACGATTGACCTCAGGACTTCCTCTGCAATGCCCAGAAAGGAGTGTGGTGCAGAGGTTGATGTCTGATGAAGAAATTGCACCACTGATGACTGGAAGTGACAAGTCAAATTTGCTAAGTGGCATAATTTGATCAGAAAATTGATGCAATCATGTTCCACTCAGGAAAAAAATATTTTTCAGATGCATTTTGCTTAAAATAACTTCACCGTGAATTTTAAGGCTATTGGCTTTCTTCATCTAAAAAAGCTACACTTAAATACATCTGATCACTGTCAAATTGATAATTAAATATTATTTAAGAACTCCATTAGCCTTTATGATGATTGGCTTCATTCCACACTTGATGCATTGCTCCCAGCCTCCTGCTCCGCAGCTGCTATCAGTGCCAGTATTTTTCTGAATGGCAGCAGTCTCATCTCTCACTCAGATCATGGCTGCAACTTTCAAAGGCTGCAGCACAAAGCTTTACCAATGGGGCTGATGTGCTGGAAATCAGCCTTTACTTTTAGAACCACCCCCTGGCTAGAACAGGAGACATGACCAAAACATTGTTGCATCAGGGAAGTCACAACTGAGCTCTAGTTCAGTACTGCAACATTCATCTCATTCTCCTTTGCAACAGGCAGATCGAGCACAAGGCTTTACCAGGACTTCAAACTCCCAGTAGTACAGAATGGTTTTGACACGACTAATATCATACAGCAGGCATCTCATATTCCCTGTGATGAACCACAACTGCAAGGGATTCCATTCCCTGAATGTACAACTCCCTTAATGCATCACTATAGTCACTGTCCAATATCCAAGAGGCAGTCAGGATACATTCATTTTGTGCCAGTCTGCTGTGCCGCCTGCATTTGACTCACCACACGAAACAAAAGATAGCAAGAGTTAGCAAGGAGTGTCTGCTTATCACAGAGCCCTTAACTCCAGTGGAAAGGATGTCAGTGATAATATTGGGAATGATGGCTTGATGTCCATCATTGAAATCGTGGTCCAGTGGAGGTAGGAAGAACTGTCAATGAGCGGTATTTAGTCTCCACAGGTAGAGGTTCATTCATAAAACAGCTGTACCATCCTTGCTAACAGATTCAGGGCTGAATCCAGGGGAGCAAAGTGCTGCAAGTTACAAGGTTATAGGACAAACTACGCAGAAGAAATTGTGTACGTTTTGGCAACCAGATGTAAGTTGCTCAATGAAAATCTACATCAATAAAATAACAATGTAAGAACATTTACCTGTGAAATCTGAGAGGCTAAATCTGCCTCCTCAGCGACTTTGATCTCTGTGAAGAAAATACAGTGAAATTAAATTTGGGAGTGTTTCATTCTGCTTCATATTAAAGAGTCGGTAACTAAACATCAAAGATTTAAGGTAATTGTCAAAGAAACCTACAGGGTACTGAAAGTTGCTCTTATCTAGAATGCACCTCTTCTGAAGGTGGTGGAAGCAGATTCAAAGGAAGATTTGAAAGGGTAATTGCACAGGTAGCTGAATTGAAAATTTTTTCCAGGACAAGCAGTGAAGCTATTCTTCATGCTCTCATCTTCTCAGGTGAAAGATGTACTACTGTGATTCTCCTGGTTTGGCTGTACAATCTTAACTTAAACCAATCCTGAAAGTATTTTAAAGCAATGCTTTAAAACTGGTGATGCTAATCATGCCCTTCAGCTGCCTTGGAATATGCAGAAGCATTTTGTGGTATCTTACCTAGTTTGATGGCCTGGGAACACTGAAATATTAACTGGACAATTAATCAGCATTTATTATAAACATCTGAAATATATATAACTGTTTCTATACCACATACATTATACAAGCAGAGTTATGATATTAACTTTAGGACTTGTTCTTCTGAATGGGGATAAAATCTCCTCTAATCGCTTAGAGGAAATGCATTCCTGAAATGTAATGATAAGAACTTAAGTTGTTGCAAGGTATGTCCTGTTCATTGTTGCCACATCTGCCATTTGGAGTTTAATCTGGACAAGCATGAGGTGTTGAACTTCGGGAGGTCAAATGTAAAGGGAACGTACACAGTTCATGGCAGGATCCTTAACAGCATTGATGTATAGAGGGATATTGGGGTCCAAATCTATAGCTCCCTGAAAGTGGCCACACCAGTTGATAGGGTCATAATAACAATAACAACAGATAAGATTGGGCAATACCATAGTTCCCCCAACTCACCCTATCTCCCCTTCCTCTTCTGACTCCACCAAACATCTCCCCTCTCCACCACACCAACCACCACCCTCCCTCCCCTGGTCTTGGGTGTTCTGCTGTGCTTTGTGGTGAAGGAGAAGTGAATGTTAGGGACAGATGGATTATCAATTATTCTTCATTGCAATATACTAGTATTGTCCAATTTATGGCTTTGACCCAGAATAATCTGTCATTTTTGAAGAATATCTTAATTACTATGTTCTCCAACAATGGCTAACTTTCAGACAAGATATTAGGTATTGAATTATCCGGTAAACACAATTCATTTGAATTTAAAATACAATCAGTACTTGACTGTCTCATGTTGAAATATAATGGATAATGTATGGGCATAGATAAGAACATTAGAAACAGGAACAGGAGCAGATCAATTGACCCCTTTACCCCTGCTCCACCATTCCAAAGATTATGGCTAATCCAGTCTTGGTCTCAATACCACTTTCCCACTCTCTCCCCATACCCCTTGACTCCCTTGCGGTTTAACTGTGTGTCAGTCCCATCCTTGGATATATTTAATGATTCAGCCTCCACAGCTCTCTGAAGTAGACAATTTTCCAAAGATTGGCACCATCTGAGAGAAGAAATTCCCCCTAATTTCCATCTTAAATGGGCATACCCTTATTTTGAAACCATGTCCCCTACTTCTAGTTACCTCCATTAGAGTAACATCCACCCTGTAGATACTCCTCAGAATAATATGCTTCAAGAAGATCACGCCCTGTAATGTGGCATCAAAACTAGTTTTATATTCCATACCCTTTGCTGTATTTATTTAAGCATTTTTGTTTGTCAATAACTTGCAGAACAATTAACATAAAATATTAGTCTAGGTTTACTTGCAATTGATAAATATTCCTGAAATCACATACCTTCAGTTTTCTTCTCCATTACTTATTTCTTTAGTTCTTAGGGCAGGTTTCAAATTTCTCATTGGTCCCGCAGTCCAATAAACAAAGGGTAGTTCTTTGTCTATTGTAAGTATCTGGTTGTTCTGATTCACCACCAACCATGTAGCTAAATGTAGAAAGCCAAACATACTATCAGTGATATCCTACTCCTCCACCTAATGCAACCAACACAGAATGTATGATCTGTCATGAACTTTAAATTTTTACATACTCCCCTCAATGTAAGAAATAATAAAAATTTTACTTAAAATAAAAAATACTGCAGATGTTGGAAATCTGATATAAAAACAGAAATTGCTGGAAAAACTCAGCAGGTCAGGCAGCAGCTGTGGAAAGAGAAACAGAATCAACATTTCAGGTCAAAGACCCTTCATTTCAGAACTGTAAGGACTAAAGATGTTAAGCCTTGTTGAATGAGGTGAATTAGATATTTTACATCTGAGGCATAATTACTGCTGAACAACCTCCTTGATTTTGTAGAATTAATTTCTGCAATGTCATTTGCTCCAGTACAAAACGGAATGCTCCACATTATATACAAAAGGTAAAAATGAAGTCTTTAAAGTTTGTGATATTCCAGTTTCCAACTTAATCTCTTATCCAAATCACAAATGTTACTTCAATTTATATGTAATGATTATTTCCTGGTTTGCCATCTAAAAGAATATTTCAATCTAATTGGCTGATTAGCTTGCTTGATGACCTCACTGTTCCTGGACACACAATTTCCCTTTAATTGACAATCTGAAAGTCACATCGGGGTAGAGAAAATCAAAGACTCAGCTTCCACTTTGAAGGCGGCTTTCTTTGAAGCTGGGGAGTGAGAAGAATTCTTTCATCACTGAAGACAAAATCCTGGCCAATGTGAATTAGTGTGCAATATCTCTAAATCTTTGCTATTTTATGAAGGGAAAAAAACCCAAAAAAAACTTTGAGGGGGAGGAATGACCAGTGTTGGCCATCTCCTTAGATATGCTGGTGAACTGAAAGACCTCTTTGTTTTGGTTAACTACACTTCCTAATTGGAGAGCAGCTTCTTAAGATAAGTACCATATGTGCCCCACACAGCTACTGATGAAGCATCTGATGTACAGTATGACACCCCTAGAGGGAGCCTCCCTGCACATGATTTGCCCATTCCACTGTCTGAACTTAATGACTCAAGTCCAGATGCATCCACTTGGGGTTAACAGTACAGGCTGTTCCCAGGTTATGAATTGTAGACACCCCTACATACAGATGAGCTAACATACATTTTCATTCAAGTTTCTGATTTGGGCTTAAACCACAACCTCTGACTCAGAGGGGAAAATGCTACCATTGAGCCAAGACTGACAACTAATATTGATATTTCAAAGCAGCAGTCTTCAAAAATGAAAAATTCTTTGCTACTTTTGCTATATACCTGAAGTATTATATCCATGAGACAAAATTCAACTGAAGGCATTACGTCTAAAAATGAGTTAACCAAAACTTAAAAATTAAAAATTTGTGGAAGGGGGGATGGATTCTTCCGATTTGTCATTGGTAAGCCTTTCTGTTATTATAATTCTCTAGTTTCTAATTCTTTATTTCCAAAGGAGTTCAATGGTAACCCTTATCAATACGTATGAGACCTTCAGTTAACCATGAAGGGCTATCAGTCTAAATACAGGACAAAACTCCCAAATCAAAGTCACATCATCAAAGATACTCCCATTAACCAGGATTGTGAACTGCATTTAAGGAATCATCAAAATATTTCATTGAGGAAATTAACTTTTAATTTATCAACAATTTTTAGTGCAACATATTTAAATTATTTTGGCAAGTACAAAGTTCGAAAGTAAGACTTACAGACAACTTCCTTTCAGTCTGCATTGAATCTTGCAAGATGTTCAAATGATGACTCTTCTTGAAGTTTCTTGTAACAAGAGGCTCTGTGTTGAGTGAATGCTGGATGTTTACTGGATGTTTTGCATGTCAGAAATTGGTCATGAACTTAAAAAAGGAAGTCGGTATCTTATGTCTCACTGTTCATGAGCCAGTCTGCTGAGTTCAGAAACTAGAGTGGCCACTATCAACAAAGTGCCTTTTGTATCATCATTTTTCATGGTTCCAAAGGCTTTCTTGGTTCAGAATGCAACTAACAAATTTGCTGTGGAATTGTTCGTGTTAAATTAACATAAAAGTAGTAGTCAACAGAATAATTTTAAGATCCAGAACAAAACAGATCCTTCAATCCACCGACTCTGCACCGACCATCAACCATCCATTTACACTAAATTTTACATTAATCCCTTATTTTTATTCTCCCCACATTCCCATCAACTCCACCCAGATCCTACCATACACCTAAACACTAGGGGCAATTTACAGCAGCCAATTAGCCTGCCAACCAGCACGTCTTTGGGATGTGGGAGGAAGATGTGGTTTACATGGATTTTAGTAAGGCGTTTGATAAGGTTCCTCATGGTAGGCTTCTTCAGAAGGTCAGGGGCCAAGGGATCCAAGGAAGCTTGGCTGTGTGGATTAGGAATTGGCTTGCATGTAGAAAGCAGAGGGTTGTGGTGGAAGGAGTGCCCTCGGATTGGAAGGCAGTGACTAGTGGTGTCCCGCAGGGATCGGTTCTGGGACCTCTACTTTTTGTGATATTTATAGATGACTTAGATGAGGGGGTGGAGGGCTGGGTTAGTAAGTTTGCGGACGACACTAAGATAGGCAGTGTTGTGGATAGTGTGGAGGGCTGTCGGAGCTTACAGAGGGATATTGATAGGATGCAGAGCTGGGCTGACAAGTGGCAGATGGAGTTCAATCCGGAGAAGTGTGAGGTGGTACACTTTGGAAGGACAAACTCCAGGGCAGAGTACTGGGTGAATGGCAAGGTACTTGGCAGTGTGGAGGAGCAGAGGGATCTGGGGGTTCATATTCACAGTTCATTGAAAGTTGCCTCACAGGTGGAAAGAGCAGTTAAGAAGGCCAATGGGATGTTGGCTTTCATAAGTCGCGGGAGTGAATTTAAGAGCCGCGAGGTGATGATGCAGCTTTACAAAAGTCTAGTTAGGCCACACTTAGAATACTGTGTTCAGTTCTGGTCGCCTCATTATAGGAAGGATGTGGAGGCGTTAGAGAGGGTGCAGAGGAGATTTACCAGGATGCTGCCTGGATTAGAGAGTATTGAATATGAGGAGAGGCTTAAGGTGCTAGGGCTTTATTCACTGGAAAGGAGGAGGATGAGAGGAGACATGATAGAGGTATATAAAATACTGAGAGGAATAGATAGAGTAGACAGTCAGCGCCTCCTTCCCAGGGCATCAATGCTCAAGACGAGAGGGCATGGCTTTAAGGTTATGGGTGGGAGGTTCAGGGGAGATGTCAGGGGGAGGTTTTTCACCCAGAGAGTGGTTGGTGCATGGAATGCACCGCCTAGGGTGGTGGTGGAGGCAGATACATTGAACAGGTTCAAGAGCTTGTTGGATAGGCATATGGAGGAGTGTGGGATGGGGGGATATGCGGGAGGAAGGGGTTAGGTAGTGTGAGGGTGGTTTTATGGACGGCACAACATGGTGGGCTGAAGGGCCTGTTTTGTGCTGTATGGTTCTATGGTTCTAAAGCAGAGGACCTGGAGGAAACCATCACAGTCACTGGGAGAACGTGCAAACTCCACACAGACAGCACCCGAAGTCAGGATTGAACCCAGGTCACTGGAGTTGTAAGGCAGTGGCAGTAGCTGCACCGGACAGCACCTCCAACAGTGTCGCATTCCCTTGGTGATGGGTTAGATTGTCGGTCTAGATGTGAATCCTCAATGTTTATGATCCGAAACTGCTGATACTGAACAATGGTGGACCATTAAGAACTTGAACACCTGATGCACTATTTTGTTGAACATACGTAACCTCGTCTAATTTTTGTAAATATGGAGTATTTGAGCATCAGAGGGCATGACAGATAACTGTGGCTCAATTATTAGAATTCTTGCCTCTTAAGTCAGATTTTGTTATCTCCAGAGACGTGATCAATAAAATCTAAACTAACACTCTAGTGTAGTACTGATGGAGTTCTGCTATGTCAAAGGCACCTCCTTTTAGTTGAGACTTTAAACTGAGGCCCCACCTACTTTTTCAGGTGGATAGAAACAACCCCATGACACTATATTAAAGAAGAACATGGGATTATCCATGGTACCCTAGCAAATATTTATCCCACAATCAACATCACAAAATCAGATTAGATGGTGATGTCAAACTGATATTTGTGAGACCTTGCTGTGTGCACGTTGGCCATCACATTTCAAAGGTTCTTCATTGGCTGGAGAGCACTGTGTTGGGAAGGGTGATATATTTATGCAAGTTTTCTTTTCTTTCTTTCCTTCATTCCCACAATTAAAGTATGATTGTTTCACTCTCACAATGCTTAGCTGCTGTCCAGGTCAATAAAAATGGGGAGAAGTGACTCGCTTTCTTTTTTCTATATTTTTGACGTACTTTGTTGGTAAAGATTTGTAAAGACTTGGAAGACAAGTAATAGAGAGAAGAAACTCATTAACCCAAAACTCCCTCCAAAAATTGGTGCAGAAGTGTTTCTTGTATCTTCCATATGATGTGGAAGGAGGCCATTCAGCCCATCAAGTCCATGCCAGCTCTCAGAACCATCCCATTAATCCCTTTCCCCTACTTATTTCCCTGTAACCCATTCTCTCTCACACATGCCCATCAATTCCACTCTGATTCTCCCACTACCCACTTACATTAGAGATATTCTACAGAAGCCAGTTAACCTAACAACCAGCACATCATTAGGATGTGAGAGGAGACCACAACACCTTGGGGAAAACTATAGTTCTTTCTAAGAGGACTGGAATTTGGGACTTAAATTAAGCAGACAGAGAGACACCGGCCTCAAAACTTTAGTTTAATTCTTGTGAAATTCTCCAACAGCAGAAAATGCATCTACTTCCAAGGTGGTGCGTGAATGCGAGCAACAGAATAATGAGATCCACAGTTGCTCGCCCTGAAATGATGTTATTTACAGCAGAATTGCATTCAATAATTTTAATTTTGTAGAAAAAATTACATGCATGAGATGTCAGGCCAGGGAGTGGCTAAATTCACAGGATATGAATCACCAGAAAATTTGTCTGAAACAGCAACTTTGACTGAAGTGATGGGAAAAATCTTTTCATGGCTGTCCAACAAATAAAGATTCTATGTTGTCTATCTCAGCTTCTAAAAGGGAATGTCTTTGCAGCCTACTTTTCCATCCTTGGGCTCCTACAATGGTGCTCAATATGGTTACTCTCCATATCTTTCTTCACAATGGAGGCGGAACACAAGCAGAAGAGGAAATATTAGAGATTGCCAGATGAGGCAGAACCAAAGGAGAGGGCAGCCAGTTATGAAGCTTCCTTCTGGAACTCTCAATCAACAATGACTGACTCAGTGCTATGTTAGAAGAGATTCAATAAGTATTTGAAGTATTTAATATTTTGGCTCAATAAGTATTTATGGAAAAAGCTATGTCATCATATCAATATATCTCTAAATATTTTCTCAAATTAAAAAAAATATTTGGCTTACTTTACAATGCTTGACCTGACACACCCTTCAAGCCCAAACAACTCATCTGTCTCAGCATCTTGTTTTTTTTTCCATTTTGGGATCTGGGCATCATTGGCAAGGCCAACATTTATTGCCCATCCCTAATTTCCCTTCAGAAGGTAGTGGTGAGCCGCCTTCTGGAACCACTGCAATAGCTCTGTCGTGAAGGGAGTTCTAGGATTTGGATCAAATAACAATGAAAGAATGCTGACAAACTCACACCTTACCAGTGACATCCATACTATGAGAATGAATAAAAATTGTTGCCTCACAGCCCCCATTGCACAGTCAGAACTTGACCCCAATATTGCTTTGCTATATTATTTATACTTTTCGCCTTTGTTTTAAGTATTAAACTAGTAATGTGCAAATGTTTACTGAGAAAAAAGGTGTGATCAAAGCTCACCACTGTAGCACAAATTTTACCATCAGTTTGTGGGATATAGATCCCATTTGCCCTATGCAAAGTTTCTGACTTTACTCATGCTGTCCAACAGAAAGGGGGAAGAAAGTAAATGTGGAGCTCACATTTGGCTGCTCTTCTGCAACTGGCACCCTTGTTTGTCTTCATATTTTGGACTACTTTCATATCACCTGTTTCTGTTGTCTCCAGATCAGAATTTCTAGTGTCTCCTCTTAAACACTTACGAAGAACCCCTCTCCTACATACTGGCACTGCAGTCTGTTGTCTGCTGAAATGAGGAACATGAGAAATGTTATCTATCATTCATGCAACCAGCCCAGTGACCATCTTTTATGAATCTAGATTTGATGTTTATTGCTGAGCACATAGAATGGAATGGGCACTTTGCTATCCCAGCTTTCAAAGTGGCTTGCTGGACATTGGGCATGGTTTGCACTTAGAATGTACATTAATGAATGGCAAAATGACATACTCAGCACTATTCTGCTATGCAGGAAGTCCCCAACTTACGAACGTCCGACTTACGAACGTCCGTACTTGCGAACCGACCTTCGTGGTCGGTTGGTAAGCAGGTCTGGCCCCCGATCCTACCATGGCGGCGGTACACCTTCTTTGGCCCGACGCCGGGCCAAGTGCGCATGTGCGGCTGTGATCCCCGGCCCAAGTGTGCATGCGTGGCCACGATCCCTGGGCCAAGTGCGCATGCGCGGACACTGTTCTGAGTTGCACACAAAGTTGGGTTATGAACAGTCTCAAAAACGGAACTCGTTCATAGCCCGGGGACTTCCTGTACTTACAATGAAGAATTGTGCTGACGTTTTAGACTCTGCACGCCTTGTACGTGCCCAGTTTTCGTCACTTTGTTATCCCAATTTTAAGTTCCCACTCCTGCCTGCTGCAAAACCACACAGTGCCACAGATTAATTCTGTTAAAACGCATTTATTAGCAGTATACTGCCAGGGAGAATTCTCCTGACTCTCATGTAGAGTCTTTATCTGAGGTCTCCACAATACACAGGGGCAGACATTAATTTATACAGTCCTTGTCACACACACTTAATGAATGCTGCTCCACAAGTTTCAATCAGGATCCTGAGATTCAAAGACAGGCATCACACTCATTGTTCAGTATAATTGATGTACAATCAAGAGATTCAAAGATAGGTATCACACTCATTGTTTAGGACAAACCTCACACTTACTGTTTAATACAACAATCACCCTTATTGCTTAGTATAATTGGCTTGCAATCAAGTTCCAGACACAGTAATTACCACCTAGTCCTGAGTCAGGGGTTTGCTTGCATGGTATTTTTTCATTAGTTATATATAAAGTCACAATTTCTTAACCCTTTACTTCCTCAACTTCACCATTGGCCTGTGTGCCTCCAGCTTCTTAGGTTCAAAACGCTGGAACTTCCCCTCACTCCCTCACTCTTCTCCTTTAAGAGGCCACTCAAATCTACCTCATTGACTGAGATCTTGGTGAAATGTACAACCTACCTTTTGACCAGGCTTAATGCAGTGTGTCCTGGACTGTCACAGTATGATGTATGACCTTACAGTGTTCGGTCAGCATACAGCACTGCTAGCACACATTGTCCCAGGAAAAATAGTCAACGCTATATTTCGGCATCACATATCCCCCCTGCTGAATCCTGATCAAATAATTAGAATATTCTTATTAATATTATGTTTCTTTATTGTTTCATTAAAATAAACAGAACTATCCTATTAGATATTTTCAAATAATTCAAATGTGCATGTTGTGGAGTATTTGAAAGAAGACTAAATTTCTACAGTAATATTTTTAATTTACAAAAACACTCAGTGATGTTTAAAAAAGATGACTCAGAAATGTGATTGCTAAACAGTGTTCCAGTGATCAGTCCCATTCAGACATGGATTACATATCCAGTTTCAACTTCAGCCCTGGTGCAGCTTTGTAATGAAAAGTCCCAATCCATTCATAGCCTTCTGCATCAATGAACTTGCCTTCTCCTTCCAATCTGCAAAGTAACAGCAGATGAAAGAGTATTCAGTTGAAATGACATTTGTATACTTTTCCAGAATTGTCATAGTATGATGCACATTAGTTAGGCAGATGAAACATATTACCTGAGTAAGATGGCAAAAAACACAGCACAAAGTTTACAATGCCTCTTCAGAGCATGGCTGCATTAATATTATCTGGTTAATGACATCTCAAGGATTTTGATACCACAACAGCCAATTATCTCCGTGTCTGCTTTCGCTAAAATTTTAAAAGAACTATTATCTGACCTTCCTCAGATTTCAACTGGAAACATTACCTGTTTCTCTTCCCGGAGATGCAGCCTGACCTGCTGAGTATTTCTAACATTTTCTGTTTCTGTCGTAGCGGTACTGGCCGAGCACTCACCAAGGCCTCACTCCATTACACAGTCATGGGCTGATTCCCGGAAGAGGAATCAATGACATCAGAAAAGCAGTCAGAAGGAGTGAAATTAATTTGTTACTGCCTTCTTGTCTCCATTGATGTCCCTCAATCACAGGAATTTATTGATTGCACATATAAGACTACATATTCAGCAAGGTAAGTTATATTGTGGAACTGAATCTAAATGCCTGGCCAAATAAACCACAGAATGAAAGTTAAAATTCCACAATGGAAAATTTAAGAATTACAATTTTCTTTTTAAAAATATGTACATGAAAACCTGGTATCAATAACAGCAACAATTGAACTGTTGGGTGGTGTCACTTGTTAGCCAAATCTGGCCTGCAAGTGACTCCAGCACCAGCATGGCTGGCTCTTAACTGGCCTCTGTATCAAAACTGTCAATGGGTGGCTTAGTCAGTGATTCCCACATTCTAATAATACATTCTAAAAATTAACAGAGAACAGTGCTTGCACTTAAAAGGCCACTCTCTATATTGGGATCAAACATGGAGGGAGTAGAATCTCTGTATTTTTAATGTTTCCAATATATTTTAAATTTTAGGAACTTTCCTTAGCTGTATTTTGACAGCATATTGGCTGCTGCAGGCTGGGTGCAGAGAGTATGGATTGTGAGTCAATTTTTTAAACTTATTCATAAAAGAGTAGGTACATTTGATGTTGTCAGCCCTCTTGGATTGTCCTGAAATCTCCAGGAGTTGAAGATCAATCTCGAGGACAACCAAAGAGTAAAATCACGGGGGCATAACAAATCACCTTCTTTCAACACTCTTGCTCATCACTTTTAAAAATGAAGGAGTTCAGATAGAAAAGGCTGGCTACTGTTAATGGTCATTAAATTAGACAACAGAGTCTGTTTGCTTTCAGTTTTATGTAGAATGGTGTGCGGTAGAGCAATAAACATGCCGTACAACCATTGGAGTATGGAGTACACCAATTAGAGGTGGAAACCCAACATATATCTGTCTTAGCCCATTCATTTGCTTCCCTCAAACAAAATACAGTCTAAATTATATATGAATGTTTAGAATAACTTACCTGTTTTTATTGAAGTTTCCAATATATTTTAAATTATTCGGCCATGTGTAGGTCCCTGTACCATGGAATGTGTTGTCTTTAAACTCTCCTTCATATATTGCACCTGAGGGATGCACCAATTTTCCAGTGCCATTCATCTATGAGAAAGAAATATAGAAATCAAATGAGGAAATCACATCAAATATTGTATTAGAAATTGTCACTGGATTTCTCACTCTAGGAACGTAGGAATATGAATAGGTCATTCAGTTCTCCAAGCCACTGGGTGAATTGTATTTAAATTCCTTCCACCCAACCTGGTGTCACAATCTGAGTCTATAAAACACTATCAATCCCACTTTTGACAGTTTCACTTTGCCCAGCCTCAACAACTCGAGAAAATTATAGAGCAATCAGTACAGTAGTCAGAAAACAAAAGAGATTAATGATTTCAATTCTTAATTAATGCTGATGGTTTACATATTTCAAGTTAGTATTTTTTGCATCCTTGAATCTTTTTCCTTGTTTGCCTGGTAATCTCCTTCCACAACAGAACTCAGAAAAGTATCTGTTCAGAGCACAGTGAAGCCCTGCATAAATGGACAAACTATGTATCCACCTACCCCTCCATCAGCCACCTCCTGCCCCAACTGTGGAAGAGGCTGTGGTTGCCACAATCACTTCATTAGCACCTCAAAATCCACAAAACTGGAGTGGAAGTAAGTCGTTCTCAATCCTAAAGGACTGCTAAGGAGAAGAAGAATTTGATGCATTGTTGAATGCATCAAATATTTATTGAACAAGGTGAAATGTGACTACAAATTAGAAGTTTTAACATTATTTCACTTACATTATACATATAAACCAACCGTCAGCTTTTTAATATAACAGTCTTTTAACTCTTGTGCAGAGGTAGAAACAGAATTAACATTTCAGGTTGATAACCATTCATTAGATGCTGCCTAACCTGCTGAGAGTTTCTGCCATTTACAGTTTGTATTTCAGATTTCCATTCCATGTGTTAACCTGTCAGTGATTCACAAGAAAAATAGCTGCTTC